>NC_081311.1:198040000-198695000 GCF_026419965.1 Kogia breviceps
TTCCTCATGTTGACTAAAGGTTTTCTGGTTGTGACTTATTAAAATAAAAATTGACCTGGACTTCAACTGTGTGAAAACATGATGAGAAAAGGCGTAAACAGTGTTTTTACAAGAAACCCAAGAGCTGTTTTCTTATGACTCTTTTTTCTTAGAGTAAACCTTGATAAAAGGCCAGGGCACAGTATGAAAGTTAACTCAGTAAACAGGATTTGGGATGAGGTGAAATTTATGTGGTCCAAGTACATAGCCTATGATATTCTAACTCAATGCAAACATTTGCTAGTCTTTGAATCTTAGAATAATGAGATCGTAACTGAATGAGAAGAATGAATGTGAGAAGAGCAGGAGAATGGAAGGGCAGCATGCATCCAATCCGAGACATCCTCACGTCTAGCTGGGACTTTTCTGGGCCTAAGATGTGCAGCTCCATGTGGTTGGTGGAAGGCAGACCCAGGCCCTTGGGAATCCAGGATCTGGGGTGGCGGGGCTGATCCCCTCCTTCCAACACTGAGAAGGAGGTGGCTGCTTCCTCAACATGGGGAGGGCAGTGCCAGGCAGAATCTAAGATTTTTCTCATCTTTGAAATGGTTCTAACTTTAGGTCTGGTCTCTCATGAGAGCTCAGAGACCACTAAGGCCTGAGATGTCTTGAGAGAAAGTGTTACCCATTCCTCGTCACTGGAGGGCCCAGGAGACCTTGGAGACCCTTTCTCTTTCGTGTGTTGGAGCAGCTGAAGATTCCGGGAACTCACAGGGATAACTGAGTTGAATATGCTGAATTGCCCTTGAACTTATTGAGTGACGACCATTGGGTTTTGAAGAGTGTCTGCAAAGACAGTGACCTTAGGTCTGGAGTAATTCAACTTGAGTTGTTCTTCCTGGTTGCGGTTGGATCTTTTGAGGTCATTCTTAGTTCATGGTCATAAAACTGTGTCATCAGCAGAAAGGAAGAGATTTATCTTCATCCGTGTTACGTTGGGAGACACACACCCAGTTCTTTAAAAGCTCTGTTAGACTATAAAGACACAAGTTCATGGGTAAGGATAGGGGAAAACTGAGCTGCAACCTGGTTTCACATACTTTGTGAGCCTGACCCTGTCTGTTGGGTCACCATTCCTGCCTCTTCTCATTGTGTCATGGTTTTAAAATGGAGATGTGCCGAAGCCCTGAGAGCTGAGGATTCTCTCACTGTTTTTTGCCCTCTACAGCTTTGGTTTTTAATTTGTTTCAGATTACTAAATTACGATACCTTGACCTCCTTAGCCATGGAAAAGAATCCCACGCTACCTGATTCACTCCCAAGATTGCCCCAGAAAGCACCTAAGGAAAATAATTGCAGTGCTTTCACAAATGCAAAAATGCTTTGAAAAAAATCACCGATCCATCCCATTCACAATGAAGGGCGTGTCAGCTGCACTTCATTAGCTACAGACATTTCTTAAGCGCTTCATTTTGACCACAAATATGAAGTTGCTGACCATCCACAGCTCTCTGGGAGAGAATTGCCACGCGCAGATGCTTGAGTCAGCACGCGGGCCGGGAGACAGAGGAGAGGAGCCACGTGCGTTTATCAGTGACTTAATGAGGCCCGGAGATTCTTCCCTCTGTGCCAAAAATAGTAGAACACAACACAACATGGTCAAAGATGCAAAAGTGGGGAAATCCCTCCATTCAGAAAAAAAAGTGCCATAGTAGAAAGAGAAGTACAGAAAGATGCAGCTAGCTGAGTTTTTCTAAGGTTATTTGCTTTAAATATATTCCTTTGGTGTTTGCCCCAGATTCCTACTCAGCACTGAATTTTGGCCAGTTGCCGTGAAGAATAGAGATGAATGGAGCATTCACACAAGCCCGGGGGATGGGGAGGCCACTCGGTGTCACTGCCAAGGGTCCCTGTATGCACAAGACTTTCTGCTGTCCAAGACCTCTCCTTTCCCCACCCTCAGGTACCCATACTTCTCAGGGAAGATGTTCCTCAGCGCTGAACTTCTGGCATGGAATTTAGCCTCAACCACAATTGTTATTTTTCCTCCAGCTAAACCCTTGTATTCATCAAGCTGGGTGGTCTATTACAACATAATAGCTATAAGAATGTGAATGATTTACAGAATTCATAGATGTTATCGCCAAAGGGGTAAACCAACATACGCTTCAATTCAGGGCATAGACGTTTGTCATTAAAAGATTATACTTAAGCATTCTTAGGTCGCTGGATAACATCTTCAAAGGTTGTAGATGATTTAAAGAAATGTATCAGTGCAAATTTCTGTTGCTATCAGCTCTTTGTGACTTTCTCTCTTCTTGTCTCTAAGACAGCTTTATCAAACTTTATGAATAGTCTTCCTAAGAAATAACCCTGGAAAATAGATCCACTTGCCTGCAGTGATGTACAATTTCATAGTCAGAGATTTGAGCGGCTAGCACGGTAACTCCTGGTCATTGGGGGTTGCTTGGATTAGGGTTAGATTTTGGAGATACACCTCTCTTCTTCTAGAATAGCAACATGACTTAAAACAAGCACAAGGGTAGAATTTCTTGACATTTGCTGGCCATCTAAGATGCCCTTGTGGGCTTAATTAACAAGAAAGTAACAATTGCCAACTAGCAAGTTCCAACTAACAAGGAAGGCTATTTGCAGAGAACATGATGCCAAGGAGAGCCTGGCAGGCGCCTGTGGAGTGGCACCCCTGCTCAGGGTACGATGTCATTGGCAGGTGGAACTGTTAGAAGCTGATCTTTGGAAGGACTGATCCCAAGATGACTTTCTTTTGGATCTAAAAATGAAGTGCAAAGTTCACAAAATTATTATCAGGAGTTTGCGTCTTCTAATTCAATTCATTTTAGTAACTCCTCCAAACCATATCCTCTGTCAAGGAATTATGCACAGCGGGTGGCATCTCTGTATGTCTTAAGACCAGGATATGTAGCACCCTAACGCCCCCAGCTCTAAAGGGAAAAGGGGAAAGATTTCTCCTTCTAACTGCAGTTGGCATTGCTTCTTCAGTTTTCACCAGTGCACGTCTGTCCTATGAGTGAACTGTGCACGCTTTCAGGTAAGACGGGCTGGGGCACGGCGAAAAATGCAGGAGGGGCCTGACTCACATGCAGAGCTCTGAAATACAGGCAGGTCCCAGCTCGCAGGGGCTCTGCCTTATCCCTGATGATAGCTCTCGCCATCGAGATTGAGCACGGCGTGCTGGATCCCGCCAGCTCCCTAGGCCAGCGTGAAGGGTGGCTGTGCCTGGAAGACCTCTGGACTGGCATGTCTGCTCCTTTGTCGGAGATGACTGATGTTTTGTGTTTGTTTGGAATATTGTTTCCCTGGTTCTTTCATTAAGATCAGCTGTGTTAGGCTCCCCTAAATTACCCTTAGCTCAACAGAATAAAGAATGTCAAATAGTGAGAGTGTCATTTGGGTTCTAAAATGAAAAGGCAGGTTTCAATCTTGTTTCTTGGAAAGACGTAAAGGTGAGACCAGGCAGAAACCTGTCTCTCCAAAGATACAATGGAAAGAAAATCAATTCTTAAAACGAAGGAAGAAATTCAGCCAGAATTGACAAAGTGGTCCAGGAGGAGGGCTGCGCTGGTAGAATGAGCCAGTGTCCATTTGAGAACTTGGAGTCAAGAGGAGGCCCTTACTTTTCTAGATGAGGGATCTTGAAGGGAAGGGATGGGACCAGCTTTCTCCAGTGAAGGAGCTGATTCTAGAATCCCCAGACCTCCTGAATCTTTTTTGATATGTTCTTGCACTAACCATAACACAAGGTTTTCTAGTGAAGTAAAAATTCGGCTGACACAAGAAAGCCCCAGCTGTTTGCATGCATTTCCTCTGTTCTGAGACGTGCATTAGCACGCATCTCAGTGGGCTGCCATCGTTTTGCAGTAAATGACATCTCTATCGGCTCAAAGGCCACCACAGCTGTTTCCCTTGGATGCTTGTCACTGCAAATAGAGCTTGACTGGTGAGTGTCTTCATAACCCATGTTCTTATTTTACCTGATATAGGAGGTCCTGGGGTGTGACCAGATGAAAAGTACCATCCAGATCCTTGGTGCCTACAGACATAGGAAGGAATGTGCTGGATGAGACATCAGAAGTCCCAAATAACTGGCAGAGTTCATAATTGGTTTCACATGCTCCTTGCTTGGACTTCGCTAACCTTATTACTTCCAGCGAACTCACAAAAGCAACTGGCATCCCAGGGGGAGGCTGAGTGTGCGGCCAACCTCGAAGGGCCTTTTGCATTCACCTTGAAGTTGGGGCCATGTTACCCGCAGATGTCCTTCACCTTGCCGGTCACATTCGGGCCTCGGCATTCACCGTCACTTCAATAGCTGTCTACCCATCTGCTCTGGGTGGTTTTCCTCGCTGCTGTTTTATTTGTTGTTGTTGTTTTTTTTTTTTTTTTTTTCCTTTTCAATCTCATCTTTTCTTTGGGTCTCTATTAAATCAGCCCAACACTAAAGATTCCTTTCAGTTTCTTCAAATCTGGAAAGAAATCAGTTAATTCACTTAAAAAAAAATCTATTGTGTTACAAAAAAAAAGGAAAATCATTGATCATTTCTCTCTGCACTGTTTTGCCATCTTGAAATCAAGTCTGCTGACACATTTCTAAGATCAAAGCACAGAGCACCATTCCATCAAGAGAGGAGGATATTAGTGCCTTTTCATTTATTTCTATGACCGGAAACAGTGCTGTCACATGGCCTCATCTTGCCTGATTGGTGGAAAGTGTTGTGGTTTCACAGTTACAGTCAGTATCTCACCGATTCTTAGAGCACCTGGGTGAGAGGCAGGCCTGGCCTCCTTACTCTCCTTCTAGGGGAAACGCAGCTTAGGGAGGATGGTGACGTGGCAGGGCCGTGCAGGCGGGCACTGGTGGAGCCAGACGTTCTGGGGCCCTGCATGTCCCATAGCTTTGAGACCCCCTAGGACCCGCAATGGGGTGAGGGTCATGAGAAATGAGTGAATGCTGGTGAATGCTCTGTCCTCCTGGCAGGCTCTCCATCTAAGAACCCAGCGCCCAGGCAGTGGGGGTCAGTGGGGAGCTGGGAAGTGAGCGGCGGCTGCAAAAAGGACGTTTCCTGGATCCCAGGACGACTCTGCCCTGATATTTAAACATTTCTCTGAAATCCAGGATGTAACTCCATTTATGTGGAAGTGTTTCTTTATTCTATTTTATTTTTAAATCTGCCAAATAAACTTATTTACAAAACAGAAATAGACTCACAGACATAGAAAAAAAGAGTTATGGTTACCAAAGGGGAAAGGGTGGGGAGGGATAAATTAGGGGTTTGGGCTTAACAGATGCACACTGCTATATATATATATAAGAGGTAAACAACAGGAACTGCTGCATAGCGCAGGGAGCTGTACTCAATATCTTGTAATAACCTATAAGGGAAAAGCATCTGGAAAAGCACACATACACATATATGTGTGTATATATAACTGAATCACTGTGCTGTACACCTGAAATGAATACAACATTGTAAATGAGCTAGACCTCAATCAAAATATTTGCTACAGCTCCTTACCCAATTAATTAGTGGTCAGCGCGAGCCAGTCAAATGGCTTTGTTACGACAACAGGAGGGTGGGGCTCTATTTTCCTTCTTCCCTTAAATTTCTGCGCTGACCCTGAATGGGATTTACTTTGTCTAATGCTTGGCGTCTTTCTCTCTAAAATGAAGGAGTTGGGTTGGATTCTTTCTAGGGTCATTTTCTAATTAGCAAACCAACAAGCTGACGTATAATGAAGCGTGAGGCATACAGGTGAGTGTCCAGAAGCAGAGGAAGTTGTGTGAGGGGCTGAGGGGCAGGGGTCCAGGGGGTGGACTTGGGCTTCACCCCACGTGACGGGAGCCCCCTCAGAGGGGAGCGCGTGGAGCCAGTGCGGACAGGCCTGGGGGCTCTGGGTGGCAGGGGACATGGAGGTGACAAAAGGAGGCTGAGAAGGGGAAATGTGAAAGCAACTTTCTAGCTGTGGCAACATGTAAATAAAGACGTGACTGCGCACGCGCAGGTGCCATCATGAGAAACGCAAAGTTTGGGACGTTGCTGTTTTGAAAAGAACATTCCTCCTGCCGATATTATCCCCCAACAGGCTTTCACCTCCTCAGTATGACCCCAAGTGACCTTTAAGCTTCCCTTTGGCAAACAGAGCCACCAAGAGGTGGAGTATTTGGTCCAATTCCCCTGCATGGGGGGCGGGGGCAGACCTGGGACTGGGGTGTTTGCATGGCCCCCTCAGGCCTCGTGGTCTCCTGGGTGGAGGGACCCTCACTCTGAGGCTGAGCACGGCCAGCGTCCCGGCTCCCTGGGGACGGCAGGCAGCCGTCCCCAGGGAGCGGCTCGTGCATCAGGGCTCAATCCTCCAACATCTGCAGCGACCGTCTCGGTCAGGGCAGAGGAGGTCACCTGACCTACTGTCTGGGGGTCATCCCCAGACACATCTGTGAGGAGTGCAAGCTCCCCAGGTGGGGACAGGCCACCTTCCTCCTGACTGCTCTGGTGGCCTGTGAAACACCGTCCGCTGCCAGTCGAGTTGGGGCACAAGCGTCCGCTCTCCATCCTGAGACAGAATCACAGCCCAGGGATGTCACGGAAAGGGCCTCGGATCCGCTCACTCCTTGGTTCCATCTTCCAGGCCACCAGCAAGGGGGGCCCAGCGGGAACCTCGGGTTTGGTAGAGTGCTTGGTCTTCTCTCCTGCACTGGGCGTTAGCCCCTCCACATTGAGTTGGCTCTTCGGAATGTCACCTCCCCATCTTAGCTCTAGAGATGGGGTTAGATGAGGCCTCAGAGGGTCATCCTGAGGCAGAGCAGACACCCCTGCTACCATCTCTCCCTTTTTAATGAAGAACAATGTAATGGTTTTGGCCCAGGGAGCCTTTCAAAGAAGCAAACCATTATGATTAGTAAATACCAGCATTAAATAATTTCCCCAGGCTTCATTTCCTCTTAAACAAGGTCCCGGCAGGGCCTCCCAACCTCCCAAGCCTTTTCCCTTAGTCGGCTGTTTTCTACTCGATTCCAGGACTTTGCTTGATCCCGGCTGTGAGGCTGTGAGGCTGTGAGGCTGTGAGAGTTCGCACCCCCGATCTGGATCCCTCCTTTGAGGCCTGGCCAATACCGTATGCGAACACATATATATATGGAATCTAAGAAAAAAAAGGTCATGAAGAGCCTAGGGGTAGGACAGAAATAAAACACAGACCTACTAGAGCACAGCCTTGAGGATATGGGGAGGGGGAAGGGGAAGCTGTGACAAAGTGAGAGAGTGGCAGGGACATATATACACTACCAAACGTAGGGTGGATAGCTAGTGGGAAGCAGCCGCATAGCACAGGGAGATCAGCTCGGTGCTCTGTGACCACCTAGAGGGTGGGATAGGGAGGGTGGGAGGGAGGCGCAAGAGGGAGGGGATATGGGGACATATGTATATATGGCTGATTTATTTTGTTATACAGCAGAAACGAACACACCATTGTAAAGCAATTATACTCCAATAAAGATGTTAAAAAAAAAATCCCTAGAGGCTTAAGGCTGGAAAGCATTTTGACAGGTCTCCCAGGTGGAAGTCAGATGCCTTGCTGACGGGGCTGGAGAACAGGGGAGCACCCTGCGCCCCCCACCGGCACGCTGGCCCCGGATGCAGCTGCTGCACCGGCCGGCCTGTCCTGCTCCCACCTGAAGCTCACCTGCCACCGAACTCTCCAAGGCACGTGGACTGAGGGCCCGTGTGATGGTAAAGGGACCAGAGTCCCAGAAACTTTAGTGGAAATAACAGCAGTGCCTTGCAACTCAAAACCAGAGTGAGGTATCACCTCACACCTGTCAGAGCGGCCATCATCAAAAGGAACACAAATACCAAATGTTGGCGAGGCTGTGGAGAAAAGGGAACCCACATGCACTGTTGGTGGGAGTGTAAACTGGTACAGCCACCGTGGAAAACAGTATGGAGGTGTCTCAAACAACTAAAGATAGAGCTACCGTATGACCCATCATTTCCACTCCTGGGTATATACATTAAAAAAAACCCAGAAAGACTAATTCGAAAAGATACATGCACCCCAATGTTCATGGCAGCATTATTTATAATAGCCAAGATATAGAAGCCACCTAAGTGCCCATCAACAGATGAATGAATAAAGAAGATGTAATCTAGTATACATACATGGAATACTGCTCAGCCGTAAAAAAGAATGAAATTTTGGGCTTCTCTGGTGGCGCAGTGGTTGAGAGTCTGCCTGCCGATGCAGGGGACACGGGTTCGTGCCCCGGTCTGGGAAGATCCCACGTGCCGTGGAGCGGCTGGGCCCGTGAGCCGTGGCCGCTGAGCCTGCGCGTCCGGAGCCTGTGCTCCGCAACGGGAGAGGCCACAACAGCGAGAGGCCCGCATACGGCAAAAAAAAAAAAAAAAAAAAATATTGACATGTTGCCATTTGCAGCAACATGGATGGACTTGGAGGGCATTATGCTAAGTGAAATAAGTCAGACAGAGAAAGACAAATCCTGTATGACATCACTTATATGTGGAATCTAAAAATTACAGCAAACTAGTGAATATAACAAAAAAGAAGCAGACTCACAGATGTAGAGAACAAACTGGTGGTTACCTGTGCGGGGAGGGGTAGTAGAGGGCCGGGGAGCGGGAGGTACAAGCTACTGGGTGTAAGCTGGGCTCAAGGACGTATTGTACAACACGGGGAATAGAGCCAGTATTTTGTAATAACTGCGTAAACTTTAAAATTGTACAAAAACTAATAAATGAAAGAAAAACCTATAAAGAGAAAAAGAAGATGTGAATGGCACTCCTCCTGAAGAAGGCAGAGCTTTTGCAGCCTCTACCTACATTTCAAATCGTATTTACAAAGAGAAAAAACTGCACAACTAGAGTGTTCCAGCCGTGACCCAGCTGGTGCCAGGGCCGCGTCACAGTGTCAGGCCTTTACGGGGACCCTGCACTCCTAACGCTGGCTACATCGAGACCCATCTGACGGTTTAGCATGTGGTTGATGGGAGCCACTGATAGTTTTCTGCACAACACTTTAATCTGATATTTGCATTAATTATTCTACTCCTTGGGTACTTAGGAATAGCACTGGTGGTTTAGCGGCGAATAGGCAGACGTGCTCCATGCCCACGTGGCCTTCCCAGCCCAGCAGGAAGGCAAACAGTCCCAAACACACAGGTCGCTGTTTGGGTACAATTGTGGGAAGTGGCTTGAGGGAAGGAAGGCTTGCTTGGAAAGTAATAACAGGGCAGGAAAGGCTTCCTAGGAGGGAATGTTCACACAGAGACCTCTAGGAGGACAAGTGTCAGCCAGGAAGGAACGAGAATTCCCAGGAGAGAGGAGAGCTTGTGAAAGACCCTGGCCCGTGGGGTGAGCAAAGGAGAGATGTGGTCCTTGAGTGGGTGGGACCCAGAGCACACAGGGGCTGAGAGCAGGTGAGGACATGTGTCTTTATCCTACAGCAGTGGGAAACCTCTAAAGGCCTTTAGTCCAGACATAATCCCTAGGAGACGGGCCATTTTGTAGGGTCCCTTGGGATGCTGTGTACAGATCAGGGAGACCTAGAGTGGAGGAGAAGAGCCAGCAGGAGGCTGAAGCTCTGGTGCAGGTGAGCCAAGGAGAGCAGGAAGGTGAAGCTTCAGTGGGATGGGTGGTCTCAGGAGGGCCCAGAGCGACAGGCGGTAGGTGTGTGTAAGAGGCGGGGAGGACGGACGCGGTGCCTGGCTAGCAGACAGGCACGAGCTCCAGAGATAGAGGAGTCTCCTCCGAATGGGATCAGGAGACAAGGAGGAGGCTGGAGGGCGGGTGAGGCAGGACTCACCTGGACTCTGCATGACGTGCCTTTGAGCCGTCCAAGGGAGGCGTTGGAGGCGGGGTGGCTATGCCGGAGAATCAGGGAAGTTCACTGTCAAACAGGGAAAGCTCAGGCCAGAGATACACATGTGAGACTTCTCAGCGTGAAGATGTGATTTAAGCCATGGTGAGTAAGTCTTGGAAGACATCCGGAGGGGGGGCAGCAAAGAGAGGAGAGGAAGGCCAGCCAGAGCCTCAGCCTCTCACATCCTCAAGCGGGGGCTGCAGGTTATATGCTCATGGGCCCCTCCCTGTGCTCTGGCCCCGCCCTAAGTGATTCAGGGGTGATTTCTCAGAATCATGCCGGATGCACCTTCACCGCTACCTTATACGTGGAGAAACTGAGGAATAGAGACCAGACCACTCAGCCCAGGTACCTGCTCTCTCCTATGTAGGAAGCAGGTCAGGTGGGGGCTGGGTGACCAGGAAGGCCAGGCCCCCCAGAGAGGCCAGTGGCCGATACTCAGCTCAGTCCCCCGTTGCCATGGGAACAGATGAGGGTCAACAGGCCTTCTGAGTTTTTAAGAGATCTGGATTTTTATGTTGGTTCCCTTTTTCTAAATATTGCCAATCTGTTCACATTTTTAAAAAGCACTGTTGGGATCCAAAAAATTGGGGAAGCATATTTCAGACCGTGAGTTTTAAGTCTCTGATTTAAGGCTGGAAAGAAACACATGCTATCGATACTATGTATGAAAAAGATAAACAACAAGGACCGACTGTATAGCACAGGGAACTACATTCAATATCTTGTGATAACCTTTAATGGAAAAGGATCTGAAAAAGACTAGATATGTATACATGTGTATAACTGAATCACTTTGCTGCACACCTGAAACTAACACAACATTGTAAATCAACTCGACTCCAATTAAAAAATTAAAAAAAGAAAGGGCGGATAGAGGAGGAAGGGCTGTCACAGGACACAGAGAAATAAGGGTGGCCGGAGTGGTGGTGGCCCTGGCCCATGCAAGGGACGTGTCTGCCCAGGTAAACTGCAGCTTATGGTTCCTTTTTCTCCTTGCACTTGGTTCTTCCCTCGTCCTGGGGAGACACTTTTCTCCCTGTCGGTGGTCAATTGTCTGAACACACTTCCCATTTCCTTTATGTGGGCCTCCGTTCATTCTGTGTTCTAAGGCATTGACGCCTGTGACCTGTGATCCGAGACTGAGAGTGAAGTAGGATGCCAGGGACCTGTGTCCCGGGTGGACCAGGGGACCCCAGGACCCACGGGGCAGGGGTTACAAACTCACCACATAGGCCAAACCGGGCTCACGGAGAGGTGTGGTTTAGGTCACCCGGTTGCAAGAAGTTTTCAGTGTTTAACATTCGCTGGACATCACGTGCAAATATGAATCCAGGCTTCCCTAGAAGTTGATGATGGCGAGCACTGAGTTCCTCCCACAAGGCCACCGCCAGCCGGAGTTAGAGAGCCACTGACCCTTTCGAGGGCATTTTCTCCCACTGGGCTTGCTTTATCAATTTCCTTCCCTGTCTGCACTCACTTTCTGAGCAGGTGCCTTTGAGAGCCTTCAGGAGACCTCAGCAAAATCAACCCCAGACCTCCTCAGGGCAGGATATTCAGGTGGAATGAATGCAAGGCTGAATGAATTAATGAATGACCGATCAGACCCCTATGACAGTCTGCCTGTGTCCCTCGAATCACAGCCTCTGTGTTGGGTGGCAGAGCTGGGGTGTGATGCCGCCTTCCTTCTCCTGTTCCTGGACCCCACACAGGCTCTTGGGTCTGTGTCAGGAGCTGCTTATCCTGAACTGGGGGAGGACAAATTCCTGGCAAAAATTAGCCAAGGACGTGGATATGTCTCCCTCCCTTTTTTTTTTTTTTTTTTTACCCCAAACCCCTTAATTCTGCATCTAATGAAGTAATACGAGTGATGAGGTCACCGCCCCACCCCCCGGGGTCTCCCCAGCTCCCTGCAGTGTCTGCTTCCCACGCAGCCACGTCCCTCCAGACGCAGGCTTGGGGTTGGAGCTGAGCTCCATCCCAAAGCACTTTTCAGGCTCAGACTGAAACGGTTGTGTGCCTGCACAGTTTCCAGGAAACAATGTCTCCAAGGCCAGCCCTTCTGGGGGAACCTGGCTCTCCCTCTCCCTGCTTACCCCTCGCAACTACCCTTAGGTACCTCGAGAGGCCCAGAGGAATCCAAAGGCCCTGCCACCTGGGTCTGCATTACACCCTTTCTTGGGGAGTCCCCAGCTGAGGCTGGGCCGCTGAGAAGATTCTGAAGCAAATATGCCCACCTCCAAGCTGTGAAGCGGAGGCCTGTTTATTTTGGGTTTGGTGAGTAAATCATGTGGAACAGAATCAAAAGCTCTGCTGAAGTCGACACAGATGCCATCTGTCACTTCCCCCTAATCCATCAGGCTTGGGGAAGGGCACTGGATTAACTGACAGGCTCTTTAGAACATTTGCAAGCAATGATTCAATGCCCTCTACTTTTTTGAAAATGCCCTAGCCAGTGAAAAATAATAAATTTTCACTCTAGTTTCCAAGTTTGAAGTGTTAGGTTTTGAGGTCAAGTGTCCGGTGGAATCCTCTTCTGTTTAAACACGCACATGAATTGTAACCACTAATACTTAGCTCACCTCTCATCCTTTTTGTATGAAATGTGTCCCCTGCAGTACATCGAGGTATTCATGAACATTAAATAGCTGCCTGGGCTAAGCTTCCTCTAATTGAAAAGGTTGGCATCCATTTGGGGAGAGATTCTCTGGTGGGTAGTGATTAATCCAGTTTAATTAAAAGTCATGCTAGTCTCTGTTTGCTAAAACGTGGCCCTGCCTCAGGACGACACTCTGTGCACCCTCGAGGGCCTCCGTCACCTGTGGCTGCTTGTTTTCCGTGGCCCTTGTGTGACAGAGCATCCCTTACTCACCTCACCCGCACGAGCACTTCAGGACTCAGGGAATGGCCTGTCTCCCTCGGCCTTGACTTCGAGGTGGACTTGGGCCCAGGGTGGATCCCACACTTGCACCCCAGCCCCGTCGCTTTTCCCTTCTGGTCCCGGCCCTGCCCAGGCCCTGGATCATCACTGGCCGGTTATCGGTTTGCTGCCCACTAGTGACCATTGTCCTCTCCTTCTGCATTTCTCTTGGAGGCCCCAGGTCTTTTGTCCTGTTCGGTTTTCCTGAAACCGTCCATGCCCTCACCCGTCTTTGCGGCAGCTGGCTTTGTGTGAGAGCTGACCTTCTGTATACTCCTTGCTGGGGGAAAGTGAGGCGGGCTAGAAAGAGCCTTAGGCAAGAGACTGGGTCTTCCACAGGTCACTTGTACAGTCTGAGAGTCATTTGACCCTTTAAACTTCCATGTGCTCATATTTAGAGTAAGAATAGTAATATCTTTCTTATAGAGTTGTAAGGATTAAGTTAGTACAGTGTAAAGAAAAAACGTGCCTAGATCAATCCCTGGCACATGGTGGTACTTAATAAATGTTAGTCAAAAATTAGTGTCCTGGGAGATGCACATACAACTAAGCTGTAGAAGGAAACATAAGACCTTCCCTTCCGCAATAATAAGAAATAACTGGGTAAGCCAAAATGTTATCTTGGAAGTGTTGACACCAAGAATTCTTAAAGAACTGAACTCCAGAAGGATCAGCCATTTCTAGGTGGTCAAGGGCCGGTTGCTGGGGTTAGGGGCAAGGCAGCAGAAGAGCGAACCTGCTAGAGAAAGTCAAGGTTAATCTTTCTAGGTCAAGAAGAAATTGGGAAATGCTTGTTAGTCCAGTGGGCTTGTGTTTTGGTTGTGAATCTGTAGGAATTCTAAAGTAAAGAAAATTCTCTTAGCCTGGTAATTCTCGCCTGTGGGACATATACCAAGGATATGTCATATATATGTTAGATACCCAAGAGCAGTTCAAGGGCTGAGGGTATTAAGTCATGTGATTGACACTCTTCCAGTCTCAGAGTCTTAAGATTCCCCAGCCTTGAGGTCTTGCCATCTTGAGATCTTACAAACTTGAGGTCTTTCTGGAAGGAGACGTCTCAACTCTCCTTCAAAAGTCTTGAAGCCACAGGTGAACTAACCAAAGTTGAGACCAAATTTCCACCTAATCCAACTTCACATCTGTCTGATTTCTTCCTTTTCTGTCAGCCAGAGAAAGGGCTCATGAGATTAGATTTAGGCTCACCCAGATAATTCAGAATAATCTTCATATTTTAAAGTCAGCTGATTAGTAAACTTAATTACATCTGCAAAGTCCTTTTTGCCACCTAATAGAACGTGTTCGTGGGAGTAACACTAGGGAACAAAGGTCATGGGGCCACAACGCTGCCTGCTACACTTCCTGTTCCAGAAGCAATAATTATCAGAGAAAATAAAATCTTTTTAAAATTATGTATATTCTTCCAGTCCAAATCAGTCAAGTGAGGAGGGTCAATAGGTACAACAATTTTCTTAATCCTTGTTCCTGTGGTGCTTTCTTCTCCCCTCTCTACTCTCTAGAAAGGGAAGGGAGAGGCCCTGTGAACAAGGTCCTGGCTTGCACACCCCGCTTAGCAAAACAGGAGGCCTGCGGCTCTCCAGACCCTTATCTCCTTGGCTATCGATGATGCCAAGGACCACCAGTGTTTATTGTGCACTTACTCTGTGCTTGGTACTGTACTAAGTATGGTGGGCACATCATGCCAGCTACCTCATGAGAGTGGCATTATTAGAAGCCGATTTGATGGTCACCTGTTGTCACTGGAGCAGTTTCCTGTAACAGGTCAGCCTCCATCCCAAGTGGCTTATGAAGGGACTCCTTCCTTCCAATGAGGTTGACCCTTCCAAGATAAGGGCAGATAAGCAAAGTGTCCCCCCTCTCCCTGAGCTTTGGAGATGCTTTGGTGCCTCTGACCAGTTGATGACCGTCAGCTGTGCTGACCTATTACTGAGCTGACGAATCATCACCGTCCTCCTCATGACCACACAGGGCAAAGGGTGCAGGTCAGACTCCAGGGTCAGTGGCTTCCAAACTTTTTTTAGGTTTGAATAGGTTTAGAAACCTCTCAAAACAAGACACATAAGCTTTGGTTGGTAGTGGGGGAGGGTGCATGAGGGAGAAGCAGCAGATCTTCACCCAACCCCACCTCTTGTAGAAGCTCGGAGGGACCTCTTGGACTGAAAGATGGTGCCAGATGGGACAAAGAGATGTCCCTAAGGGGCCATCTCTTCCCAAGGTCCCTTAACAGTTGCATTAGTATTCCATTTCATGGTTATAACATAATTTATGTTCCCAAATCCTATTGTAATATTTTAGGTTGGCTCTCATTTTTTTACCTTTAAATAACTCTGGATGAACAACTGCCAAGCTACATCTTTGCAGACATTTGTGATTATATCCACAGGATCTATCCTCTGTAGTGGCATTTCTGGGTCAATGGTATATGGATTTTAAGGTTCTTGATACATATTGCCAGTGTTGAATCATTACAATAATTTAAGCCTCTTCTTTTATGTTTTATTTTGAAATAATTTTAAACCGACAAAAAAAGTTGCAATAATAACACAAGGAACATTTTTCCTTGAACTATTTGAGAGAGTGCTATAGCCCAGTGTCCCATCACCTACAAATACTCTACTGTGTGTTTCGTGCAAACAAGGTCATTCTCCTACACAACCACAACACAGCTGTTGGAATCAGGATATTAAAGTTGATACATTATTATTTTTATTTTTATTTTTTTAACATTTTATTGGAGGATACATTATTATTCTTTGATTCTCAGTCTCCTTTCATGTTTTATCAGTTGTTCCAACAATGTCCATTTAGAGCAAAATGACTCAACCCAGGTCATGGGTTAGAGATAATTGCATTGCCTCTTTTAGTCTCGCTCATTCTAGAAAAAATTCTTAATCTTTCATTGACTTTCATGACCTAAACACTTTTGAAGATTAGAAACTAGTTATCATGTGATGTGTCTCTCGATTAAATTCATAATATTCGTATTTGTCAAGAGTAATATAGACACAATGCTGTGTTTTTCCCATTGCATCTCAGCAGGTACCAAATGATTTTGTTTCATCCCTTTACTGGTGATGTTGACATTGATCACTTGGTTAATGTGGTATCTACCAGGATTCTCTTTTGTAAAGTTACTTTTTCCCCTTTGCAATTAATAAGTATTATGTGGAGGAGATGTGTAAATATCCTATTTGTCTTCAAACTTTCACCCACTAGCTTTAGCATCTTGATTTTTGGGGGATGCATTATTACTGTAGTACAGTAGTTGCAAAAAGTTGTGATTTCCTAATTCCATCCCAACTTCTGCATTTATTAGTTGGCTTTCAACTCTAGGAAGAGCTTCCTCTTATCCCTATTTATTTATTCATGGCCTCCTATTTTACTCAATGGGTTATGATGCATTAGTATCATTCCTTATTTTGATGCTCAAACTGTGCCATATTTAGTGGAAGCCCTCCCTCCTTGGTATCTACATCCTTTTGTCATATCCTCACCATGGGTTAAGCAGTTCTATATTTGCTGTTACAATGAGATGTTCTAGCCTCCCAGCCTTGAAATAAGCTATTTCTCCAAGTGGCTTTGATTCCTTTCAGTAGAGGATGGTATTTAGACACCAACATCTGGGTACTAAACAGGCTCATTCCTAGTGTGGTGTTGCCACTTATGTTCTCTTCAAGTACACAGCTGGATCTTACATGTATATGACTTCCCAGGAGTACTTTAATTCCAATTCAATGCAGTAGGATTCATCTTAACTTCCTTCCTGTATTTGTAACTCCATTATCCTAGTGTCATAAGTATGTTTGCCTAATTGTATTCTTATTGGTATTTAAACTTATTTCTTAAATAAATATGCATTAATTATGAAAAAGGAAAAAAGTCCTTAATTTTGAAATTAAGACACAAGTTCAAAGGAAAAAAATGTGCGTTGAGGAGTGGGCAGTGATATTACAAGTTCAGTTCTGATAACTAAACCTGAAAAAGAGAGCCCAGAAAAAAAATTCTGATAAGTCATCTATTAAATAAGTTAAAAACAGTACATAAAGTGTTCAAGAAACAGAACACTCAGAAACAAAAAGGAACAAAATATAATTAATATGTTTTAATTATAATATATTAAAAACCATAGTTTTACCCTGAGAAAGTACAGTTGATTCAACATCCAATAATTTATTCCTATCAAGTTTAGAGACTAAGCAGAAAAGCCCATGGCAATCCTAATTAATGGCAAAAAAAACTTTTGGTAAAGTTGGAAATAGAATTATTTCTAAAGTGTGTAATAAACTGTGAACAGAAAAATACTTTCTTAAGTATTTCTTAAGTATCTATCAAAACCCATAGCACTAATGAGGATGAATATAGTATTTCATCTCCAAAATCAGAAGCACATCTACATATCAACTATTATAGAGGCTGCCCAACTTTGTTCTGGAAATTTTAGAAACTTCATGAAAAAGTATTTAATTGATAAATATGGGAAAGCAGGGAAAAGTTAACTTTATTTGTATGTGATAGCATCTGTTAGTAGTGAATTAGTTCAATATAGTGACCACATAGAAAATATATTTATGAAATTTAACATCTCTACTGTAATTATAAAATATGAGAAATTATGCTCTACAGCAACAAAAAGGTACAATAACTTAGAAACTAGCTTTTAAAGAACGTTTGTATGTTACAGGCAAATTAGAAAACTTAACTGTAGTGAGAAATTACGATGATCTAGATTTACATGGATGATACTAAATGAGTCATTTCAACACAGTATCATAAACCTACTCCTTTAATTTCAGTCTAAATTTTTGTGGCTGCAATTCTTTTAGAGCATTAATCACTTACTTGCTCAATTCCCATGTATTAACATGTTAGAGAAGATACCTAATTGTGTTTTTAAAATCAACTTTTTTAAAGTACCATCTTCAAGTAGTAAAATTTACCTTTATAGTTGAATTTTGACAAATGTTTAGCTGTGTAACTGCCACCCCAATCAATGTGTAGAATATGCACATCCATTCTAAAAACTTGCGTTGGTGGTATAGTGGTGAGCATAGCTGTCTTCCATTCTAAAAACTTCCCTTATTCCCCTTTGTAATCAATCCTTCTCCCCACGTCCAGCCTCTGGCAACCACCGATTTAATTTCCATTCCTGTAGGTTTGCCTTTTCCAGAATACCATATAAATGGTATTCCATAAATCCATAATGTAACCCTTGGTGTGGCTTCTTCCACTTAGCATAATGTTTTTGAGATTCATCCAAGTTTTATACATATAAAGAGTTCATTACTTTTAACTCCTGGGTAGTATTCCATTGTGTGGATATATCACAATTTGTTTACCCATTCCCCAGTTGAGGGCCATTTGTGTCATTTCCAGTTTTTGACAATTATGAATGAAGCTGTTATAAGCATTTTGTGTAGGATTTTATGTGAACATGTGTTTTCATTTCTTTTGGGTGGATATTGAGCAGTGGGATTGCTTGGTCATATGATAAATCCATGTCTAATTTTTACTAAAAATTGCATTTGGTTTTCTTATTCTAGGCTCAATCTTATTTTTCTTACCTTGAATAACTCTTCATAGTGATTTTACTTACCCTTACTGTCCCTTCACCTTGGTCTCCTGACATTGAATAAAAATGTCTCTTTCCATGGTTCTCAACCCTGGTTGCTCATTGGAATCAATCACTTCTCCAATGTAAGACTATATTACAGTTGCCAGGGGTATTTAGTTGGTCTGAGGAGGGAAGGGTCTTTAATCTACATTTAAAAAATGCTTCACGTGTCATCAGATGATCCATCAAGGCTAAGAGCTCCTATCTGAAGTATACCACTTAAAGCTGTAGAAGATAAGAGAGACTGAAGATGTTAGAACAAAACAAATATTAGGGAGCATGGAGGGATGAAGTGTACTTGCACTGTATCTCCCCCCTTTCTGAAAGGAGAGTAAGTGCTCGCTGCATATGGGTGACGGCCTTAGAAACAGATGTCTAAGTACATTGTTTAATGTTGTAATGACAGCCACAGGGATATAACCCAAACCAGAAACTTTTACAGAGGTTGTCTGTAAAATGTGGGATGGGAAGCAAGGTGGAGAGAGGAAGAGATTTTTACTCTTAGCATCTTTCTGTACTGTGTGAAATATTTTTTTTTTACCATGCTGGTGTATTACTTTTACAATTATCATTTAAAACATGAGCTTAGCTGAAGGATAAATTGCTGGTATGCAGTCTGTGTTAGAAGGAACACTGGAAGTTGGTGGGGCGGTATTTGTAGCAATGAGTTCCTACAGGAGTGTTGGAAGGGATGGAATCCAGGATACAGATGCAGAGGCCAGCCTTAGAGAGGAGGGAAGTCTCTGAGTGGGAGGATGGCGTGGGGTGTGGGAGCCATGTTTTTTATGGGAGAATGTTGGTGAAAGCTCTGGCTGCTCTCGTGGGGTGCTTTCAACTCTTTTCATTCACTGAGGGGGTTGGTGTTTTATGGAGAAAAGTCTGGCTGTGGAGGATGGGATAACTCACGGGGGCAGTGAGTGATGGGTGACAGCCCCAGGCAGTAGCAATGGGTTGACCAGATGGCTGAATTCTGGAAGGTCCAGATCCCTGGCCCAACTAATTCAGAAGCTGATATTGAAGACAGGAGACACTGGGCAATGAGTCCAAAACACCTCCTAGTACACAGTGCTAACTAGACTGCAAGCCTAGTTCTGAAGTTCTGGAGACCCAAGGTAAAAGCAATCGTGAGTTTCTTACATCATAATCTTATTAGGGCTCAGATGTAGGGTTGCAAGGACATGTATCCCCTAAAGATCTCCCCTACCTTCCTGTCCTGAGATTACTAGGTGCAGCTACAGGTCACTGCCAAAGCATCCCCAACACCCTGGCATCTTACCTCTGCTCTCCGTGTTTGTGTTGACATCGTGTCCCTGGTTTCCCAGCAGGTGTAGAATCACTTGCAAGACCCCGAGAGTAAATGCCTCCTTCAATTTTGCACTCTGGGTGCTTCACTCACCTTACCTGAGACACAGCCCTGATCACATAGTGAGAAATCTGAATATAAGGGTGCAATGGAAATAGCAAAATGAGTCCCTCTCTTCTCAGTCTTCTAAACATAACAGTGGATTCGATTTGGGAAAGAATAAAGGTTTATTCTACATGAGGAGGTTTTATGTTTTTGCCCCAGAGCGATTTTTTTCCTTGCTTTGTATATGTTTTGGATATCTGAGGTAAGTAGAATATGTGAAAGTGTTGAGGAAGACAATAAAAATAAAATAACCATCTGGATGTTCTTAAAGAAAAGTCAGCAAAGCAGTTTGCACCTCTCCAGATGTGGTCTTGCACAGGCACAGTGGGACAGAAACTAGATTCCCAAGTACTTGGGCGCATTTGAAAGCGAGAGCCTTACTTTCACAGAGAGTGGGTATGCAAAATTATTGTATGTGTTTTCCACAGAGTAAAAGAACCGAAAAACAGCATGAGAATCTCATTTGCTGGATATATTGTGACACGATCAGCTGATCTTACGTATCCAAAAATCAAAAACTCCATCAAGTTTTCTAAACTTGCTTTTGCAAATCAGTGAGATTTAAGGGTTATCTATCCAACTACGTATTTTAGATTTATGTGGAAAGCAGAGAAGGAAATCAGAGGCCAAAAGACCAGCCAGGAGGGTACCTGTTGGAAGCACCTGGAGGCACACCTGCACAAGGTGTGGACTAGTCTGGGAGATTTGTGGGAAAGGGGTCTGATCTGATCAATATCAACCGTCTTCCCCCCACCCCCCCACCCCAGCATCAGCACCACCTCCATCACCATCAGATGGGTATGCACTATCCAGATTAGAGACTCACTGCAGCTCACACACCTGCCACATTGTGATCGTGAAGGCCAAGCTTCTGATCTGGGCAGGATAATAGCTCCACACACCTGACCATTTGATGTGCAAGGAAGCAGAAATGGCACTGTGAAAGGCAGGTCCAAGTAACAGCCTGCTTGTGCCCGAAATCTTCCACTTCAGGTCACAGAAGGCACGTAGAAGGCTCATGCAGTTAAGGAAAAAGCTCACCCGAACCCTATCCAAGTGTTGTCTGCTACCGTCAGGCTCTGAGCAGGTGAGGGCTGCACACGGGAACCAGATGTGGCCTGCAGCACCCGCCCATGTTATTTACTGGACATGACAGCACAGATAATACAATTCCACATCTGGAATTTAAGGAGAAACACTGTCGGTCACATAGACAATTGCATGTTTTCTAGAGAAGCATACAACAGGCACACACATTGTTTAAGAACAGGAGATGCTCTGGGGCTTCCATTAGTTCAGTAATTCGTGCTGACTGCCTGGGCTGTAATCTCAACCAGTAAGAGATGAGATCTTAAGTTTTGCAACAGGATTCATAGGCAGAGTAAGAGGAAAACAAACAACAAACAAAAAACGCTATGTAAAATGATTTAAAAACAAGAAATTCTTAAAATGTTCTCTATGTTTAAATGTCTATTTTATATATTTCCAGTTCTCCCCCCTGGTGAGGCTCAGAAAACCATGAGGAAATGTTTGTTCCCACCTCCAGGGCTTTATCACTAAGCATGTTTCCAGAGTTGCCCTGAGCAAAGTCTTGTCCTTTCAATCCACCCCTGCCATAAGAGCTCCCACTCGGAGACCAGCTGCACCCTGCACCCACTGAAGCCTCACAGAGATCACCCAAAACAAACACAGGAAAGAGACAACCTGCAATTTTATGCACCAAGATGTTAGCAGAGGTGCTCTCTGGGTGATGGGACCGAATTTGCTTTGTGTTGTCCCTTTCTCTCTCTCTCTCTCTCTCTCTCTCTCTCTCTCTCTCTCTGTTAGCTCCACACACCTGACCATCTGACATCCAGGATGCTTTCAAATATTTCTAAAATTTTCAGATTATCTCTCTAGTGTTTGTTCTTGGCTGTAATTTTTTAAAGGAGAGAAAAGAATCCACGCTTCCTGGCCCGCTTGGCCCGAGATGAGTTCCTTGTACCAGGCCGTGAGGTCTACATACCTCGCTCTGCAAGGTTTAGCCTAGGGCTTTTGCCCCACGTGTGGACCCTCTCCCAAAGCCTTATTCCTAAAGTTTTCTTTCTGGGAAAACACCCGAAGGTGTTTGGAGACCAGCTGCAGAAGTAACAGCAAAGCTGCAGGCACTTTGTTGGGGACCTTTGTTACCAAGAAGTGACATGCGGTTGCTTAGGTGTCTGGTGGAAAAATCTAGAGGCTAAGGTGATGCCTGGGCTGCCACTAGTGGTGGGTCTTTCTGGCTTGAGAAGTGCAGACGCTGCTGCCCGAGCCCGTTTTCACCGCTTTTCTGTTCCATTAAATACATAATTGCTGATTTTGTGAACAGAACCTAAAATGCCAGCACCATCTCTGCTAAACCACTTTTTAAACTTCCCAAGGAGCCTTTATTCTCAGACGACCAGTGTCATTTGATCCCACCGGGCCCAGCTTTTCTTTCTTAATCCCTCTTGTTTACACTGAATTTAATCTCTGTCGTATTTAGGGTTTAGGTGGACATATCCCACCCTTCCTCGGTCTGGCCATGTGACCACATCAGTTAGACCCGTGACTGGGGTTTTAAATGTGTCTACCTCTTGAAAGAACAAACAGTCTCAAAGCTTTCAAGCTTCCCCCATAAAGAGTCTTTAAAGGAGCTCAGAGGCTGGGGTGATAGGGGACCACCCTGGTACAGGATAAACCAGGTTTTGAAATGAAAAATTAGTCAATTCAGAGTGGCCTATGAAAAGACTTAGACCAGTTTTATAATAGTTTGGTACTTAAAAAAGCAAGAGAAATTCCATCCATATGATTTGAGGATAATATTCTGACTCCCAGGCTCTGGAGTCCTCCGTCCCAGGTTGGGAACATCCAGGTTCGTGCATGTTTGGGGCCGCCTTAGAAAACTGGGCCATAAACACTGTCTAGGATACTTGGAGTGATTTGTGTATGGAGAAGCCCCCTAACCATGTCCAGACTGTGTCAGGGCAACTGAGTTTTCTTTCTCCCTCTGGAAACTGGTAGTTGGTTCGTGGAACAAACAAGTGTTACAGTTCTCACTAAAGGCTACTTGATGGAGCCCAGCAAAGAGGAGTGAGAGGGACGGAAGTCACACACTCAGCTGGTCACCTTTGTATAGACAGAGACCTCCTTGAGTTTACTGGTCTAAAAGCAAAGCTGTCTTTACACTGTGACTTGAATGTAACTCAACCCAAGACATTTTTTTTAAATTCGGGTATAATACACATAACATAAAATTTACCAATGTAACCACTTTTAATCGCAAAGATCGGGGGCGTAAAGTGCCATTCACAACGTCATGCATCCATCACCACCATCAGTCTTCAGAACATTTTCATCTTCCGCAATGGAAACTGTCCCTGTTAAACACTAACTCTCCATCCCCCTCCCCCAGCCCCTGGTACCCACCATTTACTTCCTGTGTCTATTATGAGTTTGACTCTTCTAGGGACCTCATCAATGTGGAACCATGTAACATTTGTTCCTTTGTGACTGGATTATTTCACTTAGCATAATGTCTTCCATGTTGTAGCCCGTCTCAGAATTTCACTCCTTTTTAAGGCTGAATAATATTCCATCGTATGGATGGACCACATTTTGCTATCCCTTCATCCATCTGTGGACACTTAGACTGCTTCCACTTTTTGGCTATTGTGAGTAACAATGCTGCTTGTGAGTATGGATATATAAATATCTGTTCAAATCCCTGCTTTCACTCCTTTGGGGTATATACTCAGAAGTAGAATTGCAAGATCACATGGTAATTCTACGTTTAGAGTTTTGAGGAATCTCCATAACTGGCTGCATCATTTTACATTCCCACCAACGGTGCACAAGGGTTCCAATTTCTGCACGTCCTTGCCAACACTTCTTATTTTTTCTTGTGTGTGTGCACGTCTGGTTTTTTTAAAAAAGTAATAGCCATCCTAATAGGTATGAAATGGCATCTCGTTGTTTTGATCCGCAGTTCCTTAAAGATTAGTGATTTCGAACATCTTTTTATATGCTTATTGGCCATTTGTGTATTTTCTTTGCAGAATAGCTATTCAAATCCTTTGCTGTTTTTAAGTTGGCTTGGGTTGTTTCTGTTGTTGCTGAGTTTGGGGTATATTCTGGATCTAACCCTTAACAGATGTGTGATTTGCAAGCTTTCTCTCCCATTCTTCGGTTTGCCTTTTCACTCTGGAGGTGGCACCCTTTGATGACAACCCACTGAGTTTGTTTTGTTGTTGTTGTTTTGTTGCGGTACGCGGGCCTCTCACTGTTGTGGCCTCTCCCGTTGCGGAGCACAGGCTCCGGACGCGCAGGCTCAGCGGCCACGGCTCACGGGCCCAGCCGCTCCGCGGCACGTGGGATCTTCCCGGACCGGGGCACGAACCCGCGTCCCCTGCATCGGCAGGTGGACTCTCAACCACTGCACCACCAAGGAAGCCCGACCCACTGAGTTTTCATGGGCATGTTCATCCCTCCACTAGTTTCTGTGTGGGACAGAAAGTTATGGGACAGCGTGTAGGGAAACAGTGACCCCGATCCCTGGCCACTGGGGCAGGGAAGCAGAGAGGTTTCAGAATGAGGTACCAGACAATGAAAGGGAAACTGATGAGCAAATCCTGGCATTATTGTTAACGCTCCTGTGTTTGTGGGCCGCCCCCCTTACCAGGCTGGGAAGCAGGGACTCACCCTCAGCACCTCAGAAGCCCAGTGCCCAGCACCAGTCCCCCAGCTCTGTCCAGTGAATGAACGGATGGAGCAGGGGGTCATGTGACCAAATGACTGTGGCGCAGGCAGTCAGTGGGCCCTATAAGTCTGTGACCTTGGATCTGTGCTCACACTGGCCATTTACCCCAGGGTTTCTTGTTGCAGCATGCCCTCTGAGGCTATTTATTACTCACACAGAAATTGGAAGCCCTGAAGGTCATGGGTTACACATGAAAGAATCCCTGTGGGCAGGGGAAACCTGAATCTCTGCATTAAGTGATGCCTTCCAGACGTCCCCTGCTCTTCCTCACTTTAGACCCCAACTCTTGAGGTTAACCTACCGGCCCATCCCATGCCTGCTTCTGGTCTGTGGTGGCTGGCATGCCGTTGATCTTTGGAGTCAAATCTGCTGTTCCCGAGGGGCAGACCCATCCAACGTGCGGCCCGGCTCGGAGATAAGGGCGTCTTCCCTCCCCCTCCTCTGGCTGGTTCCCCTGGCCGTGCTCAGAGCTGATCCCAGGCTCTGAGCTGAGAGTCTTGAATGCAGAAACCCCCCTACTCCTTCTTTTCCTCCTTTGAGGTTGCAGTCTGTCCACAATACAAAAATGCTTAAGGTTCCAGATTTGAATGTTGACCTAGAAACCTTTTCCCTCAGTTGTGCGCCGTGTTACGAAATAATGGATTTTGCCTCAATATCTCTCTGGCTCGCCTAGCCTTTTCTCACGTTGCGTCAGGAACAAAGCACATAATCAAGAACAGGCAGTGGTCACGCCGTGGGGGATGAGCGTCACCCGAGTCCCCTGAGTGCCCCAGGCTTTGCAGGTGAGTCCTGTTGACCTTTAGAGACAAATGACAAGAGTCAGCACGCTGACCCTCAGGGGAGCGGGGAGCTCAAGCCTCTTCCAGAGCCTTGTCTCCCCAGAGCGCAAAGCCAAACGTGGCCTGAGCTCTGCGCCTCAGCCTGTGCACGCGGGGTCAGCCATCCCATCTGGATGAGGCTCTGGGCCTTCTCCCTGCCAGACCCAAGTGCTTTCTTTGCGGAGCTCTAGCCTTCTCCAGGCCACATACTTCCACCACTCCCTAGCATGGGAAATGTTTCTTTTTTGGGGTGTGTGTGTGTGTGTGTGGTTTTTAAGGTAACTTTTTTCATCCCAGATGAGCAGATGCCCTGTAGAGCGTAGAGTCAGGAAGAGCAGCTTCCTGAAAAGGAAGGCTGTTGACCTGGACTCAGAAGACCGGAGGCAGGGCCAGGAGGAATAGGGAGGGGCTTCTGAGTGCTTCCTCAAGAAAACGGTATGTTTGGGGAAAGGGGGGCTATGTTGCTGGATCAAGAGAGCCGATGCCTTGGCGGCGAGGGAGGGGTAAAACTCCGGGTGCCAGGGAGGGATCTAGAATCTCGAATGTGTCCTGTGGGTAGGGAACAGTTCCTGTAGGAGTGACACGATGGGCGGGGGGCTCCAACCAGGAAACGTGAGGGGCGGGTGGAAGGAGGAAATCAGAAAGAGGAGGGAGCCCGGAGTCCAGCAGTCCCAGGGCTTAGACCTGGGGGTGGGGAGAGTGTTAAATGTTTGCATCTTCATGACTTGATGGGATCCCTTCCGTGGGCCCACGCGGGTGGAGGTCTTACTCATCCTGGCACCACCCACGCCAAGTGCGAGGCTGCATACGAGGCAAATGCCCAGGATGTGGGCCTGGGCACAGAGTCGGGTGTGGGGTGAAAGGCCAGGGGGCACACTGGGAGGAGAGTCCCTGGACTGAAAGGAGCAGGGTCCCTGGGAGGTGAGCCGCAGGTTCTCACTGTGAAGGGCTTGGGGGACAGCCTCCCAGGCAGGTGGGCTTTGCCCTTGCTGGCGATCACTCCTAGGAGAACTGGGAGCGGGTGGGGAGACATCAAAGGCTTTAGGATGGAGCGTCCCCGCAGGTGATATTCGGGAGTCGGTCAGATTCAAGACCCATTAAGGATCACCTTCCGCACTGAGGAAACTGGGAGGCTGTGGGCGGGGCTCAACGCACCTTCGCTCCGGGCGGTTTACTGCGATGCTCTCCAAGGCGGTTACAAAGTCAGAGACACTACCCCCCTGACACACACACACCGGCTTGTGCTCCGCACCCCGGACAAATCGGATGCCCTCTGGTTGGAGGATACAAACCCTGTCCTCCAGGGCGTGTTGACCCCAGGGGTGGCCCCGGCATGCCAAGCTGGACCGGGTGTGACAGGTCCAGAGGCCGAGTCCGCACAGGGCAGGTAGGCAAGGAGACAGAACGCACACGATGCGTGCTGCGCCTGGCTTGGAAAGAAGCCCCGTCTTCGTCTGCAAGGGCCCCGCCTGGGTCGGGGTCTGGAAGTGCGCGCGTGAGTGGGGAGGCGGGCAGTTCCGCGTGCCTTGTCTATGTGAAGACGTGCACTTCTGAGGACAAGTCACAGGCAGCCCATAAAGACACTGCGGGTGCAAGAGAGAAGCCAGGAGGCTCTTCCACTGATTCTCCTCCCCGGTGGCCGGGGGGTTTGTTGAGTCAGCGGAGAATCTTCATTCCACAGCGTCAGGAGCTGTACGTGTCACTCTTCAGCGTCTCTACATTCGACGGCTCTGCTCTGGGTGAATGCAAGCCCTCCCCCGCTTCTCATGTGACTCAGGCCACCCAGCTCCGTGTCCCGGACGTCACTGGGGTCACCTCGATGGTGACCAACACTGTGCCTTCCCTTATCACGGGTACATTTCTTGGATTGAAGCCTCCTGCGAGCACACTGCCCCGGGGCAGAGGTTGAAACCACCACAGATTTACTTATTTGCGTATCTTTTCTTGTATCGACTGAAAGCTCAGGCTCGGATGCACATGTCTAGCTGGTCGTTTAGTTGGCTCTTGTGGAGCTCAAGTCCTGGGACCGCCCTCCTCATGGCTCTTTCAAGAACAGCTGGCTCTGCACTGCATCTCTGCTCAGTTTTGGCCAGAACGGCCACCTCCTGAGCATCTTTTTTTTTTTTTTTTTTTTGCGGTACACGGGCCTCTCACTGTTGCGGCCCCTCCCGTTGCGGAGCACAGGCTCCGGACGCGCAGGCTCAGCGGCCACGGCTCACGGGCCCAGCCGCTCTGCGGCATGTGGGATCTTCCCGGACCGGGGCAAGAACCTGTTTCCCCTGCAGCGGCAGGCGGACTCTCAACCACTGCGCCACCAGGGAAACCCCCTGAGCATCTTTTGAGACTGGTTTCAAGTTCCTGGAACATTTGTCCTCACTGCTGACACTGTCCATCTGCCCAGCCCTGCTTGGCGTGCAGTTCACATCTCTGCGCCAGCGCCTGCGGTTCTGTGCTATGTCCCGGGGCTGTGGTGACAAAGCACTGCAACACAGGGACTAAGACACCAGAAACTTCTCCTACACAGCTCTGCCGGCCTCAAGTCCCAAAGCAACGTGTCGGCAGACGGGGCTGCGCTCCGTCCAGAGGCTCCAGGGAAGGATCCTTCCTTGTGTCTTCCAGCTCCTGAGGGCTCCTGGCGTGCCTGGGTTTACGGCCGCCTCCCTCCAAACTCTGTCTCAGCTTCATATGGCCCTGCCTGCCCTCTGTGTCAGTGCTTTTGTTTGTGTTTTTTGTTTTCCTACTCCTCCAGGTCCTCTGTTTCCTCTAAGGAGTTAGGGTCCACCCTAATCCAGGATGATTTCATGTAATGAAGGTAACTCAGTTACATCAGCAAAGATCCTTATTCCAAATCACGTCACATTCTGAGGTTCCAGGTGGGACGCATCTTTGGGGAACATAATACAACCTGTGCAGGTCCTCTGCGGCTATTTCCCTTTTTACATCTGAACAAGCAGGGTCTTGGCCCCTGGAGTAACGGGCTGGAATTTGAACACCTCCATACACTCTCAGGACACACAGCTCTTCCTGCTCTTTTTAAAAAAATTAATTAATAATTTTGGTTGTGTTGGATCTTCATTGCTGTGCGCGGGCTTTTTCTAGTTGCAGCGAGCAGGGGCTACTCTTCGTTAAAGTGCACGGGCTTCTCACTGTGGTGGCCTCTCGTGGAGCGTGGGCTCTAGGCACATGGGTTTCAGTAGTTGTGGCTCGTGGGCTCTAGAGTGCAGGCTCAGTAGTTGTGGCGCATGGGCTTAATTGCTCCGCGGCATGTGGGATCTTCCTGGACCAGGGCTCGAACCCATGTCCCCTGCATTGGTAGGCGGATTCTTAACCACTGTGCCACCAGGGAGGAGGGAAAGGAGGCCACACGACACCTCCCGGGTTTTTATCTTAAAAGCTTTCATGGGATCCCTTAGGTCTAAAGTGGAGAAATCCTGAGAAGTTTGCTAGCTGAGCCTGGGTACGGTGTGCCCACCCCCTGGTGAAAGAGCCGTGGCCAGGGTCCCCTCCCTTGTACCCTTGTGGACAGGAGGGGCAAGAAGAAAGGGAAGCGCTGGAGTCAGGGAGAAGGTCTGGGGCCCCTGGAGATACCTAGCGTGGATAGGGGCTGGGGAGAGTCCTTTTCTTGGGCGCAGAGAAAACTTGGTGGCTATTCAAGGCCAGTTAAAGTGTCAAAGGCTTGACGAGATTAGCATGCATGAGCTGCTCCCAGTGGAGAGAGAGTCAGAGATGAGTCAGCAGCCCAAACAAAAGCCCCTTAGAAAGCGCCGAAGAGACCCTGATGCTTTCTAGGGCTGCTTTGATGATTTTGAAATGGCTGCAGAGAAAATGCAGGGCCGGGGCTGCCTGCAGTTGGACGGGGTTTTGTTTTTTTTGCTCAGTCTCAGCACCACTAACCATTCTCATGCGTGTAACGACAGGATGGTTTCAGGAACCGGGTGGGAAAGCACGTGGGCACCATGTCCCAGCCGCAGATGGACAGGCTTCCAATGGGGGGGCTGGGACAGTGCTTTCATCTTCAAAGAATCCAGCATCCTTCTCTGAGGGTCACACGCCACTGCTCATCCTCAGATCTGCTCATTAGCCCGTTCCCTGGACAAACTTCTCCTTGTCACCCCAAGCTGCAGCCACCTGGGGGGGACAGCCTACCGGTGAGAGCATCCTGACCCTTGCTTCCTCTCTCTCCATCTGGTCCCACGTGGGACCCCTGCTGGACCACCAGGCTGCCTGGGCAGAGCCGACACCGTCCTTTTTGGAACAGCTGTGGTTCATGACATCCCTCTGGATGGCATTGTCCCCAGTTCAGACTTTCCCTTTTTTGTTTACATCAAAACCCATGGCTGTGCTTCATAAATCTGGAGCGTGGTGGTGATGGAAGGGGAAGAGTTGCTTCTAATTTATGTGTTTGCAAATTGTGATGTTGTAGATCTATGTTCTATTGTTTCAGAGCATGAAAATGGAAAACTCTTCTCAATATTTTTCTTATTAGACGTGAAATATATGCTCCTTGAAGCTATTTGGAAAATACAGGAAAGTAAAGAAGAAAATGAAAATCACTTGTAAAATCAGTTAATCACTGTTAACATTTTGATGCATTTTCTCCATGTTTTTATTCTTCAAGTAGTAGTTTAGAGCAGCATTTGTTGCAGTCAGGTGTGCATGTGAATCGCCTGGAGATCGTGAGGGAATTCAGATTCTGAATCAGAATGTTTAGGGTGGGGCTGGGATCTCACATGTCTGAGCTTCAGGTCACACTGGTGTTGCTGGTCTGGGAACCGCATCTTTGGGTAGTGAGCGTGAGAGTTCAGGCTTTCAACATCCAGAAGGGCCAGCGAGAAGTTTGTTCACCTTTATTAGCCCCAGTTTTCTCATCTGTAAAATGGGCATAGCATCTACCTTGTAGAGAGTTTGCAAAGAATAAATTAGATAAAGTATGTCAAGGTTCACCTGTTGCCTGGCATGTAGCAAGTGCTCAATAAACTGTAGCTAAATTAAAAATAAATGAATTATTTCCCAGAACACTGTAACTTCTGTGTGCAGCTGAATATCCTGTTTACCTTCACTTGACATCACAGGGTAAACATTTTTAGATTATTAAAAATTATCTGAGAACATAATTTTTAATAGCTGTATTTTTAATGGCTCCCACTGTGTTGATGAACCATAATTTATCTGAGCATTTAAGTTGGATAGATAATTGTTTACTTGTGTATTTCTTGTAATTCAATGAAATTCTATTAACATAGTAGCTATTTTTGGGGAGAGGAGTGTCCTAGGTCTAAAAACAATTGTGTGCTATGCTTCTCTTCTTGGGAAACAAGAGTTACAAGGCATTTGGAGAGAACAGCGGTAGCAACCTACAGGCCTCAGGCAAGGATTTATTTTTATTCTGAGGGGGTCTTGGTACCCTTATGTACTCTTGACAAGCATTATAGAAAAACAGTTATATTTTAAAAACAACAACAACAAAACACACTCAGACTTTACAGCTCTAACTATCCTAAGTAAAATTAGGGTTTTTCAAGCAAAGAGGGTATTTCATGTCTTTGCTCCCAGTGATGGAGAAAATAATTATTGAGAAGAAAATGACCCAACGTGGGAAGACTCTTGATATTTTAAGAAAGAATTTCAGACATTTTAGGGTCCTTTTGTGCTTGGAATTTTTAAAAATATATATATTTTTAATATCATAGCAAATAACCCATTTGCAAAGACATTTTATGGGATTTATATTAACCCTTGAGAACGATGTTTCTTTGGAATCCCCCTCGGCCATTTCCTTCCATTAGCGGCCGCTTTGGCCTATAGCCGAGGATCAGTGCTGATGTTTTCAGTATCTTTGAGGAGGATGTTGAAGTGTCTTGAGTTTGCGGGCTCTGTGACACAGGAGGAGGGGGATAGTTTGTGGACCCTACTCATTTGCCCTCAGAAGGGTGACCGTAGCTGTGGTTGAGATCCTTGCAAATCTTGCTGCTGCGATGCATGCCTGGCCGATGAGAATTAATCATCCACCAAAGGCTGTGGGAGGACCTGTTATGCCCCCCAAATTCAGTCATTGGCTGCTGGCCCCTCCCCTTCTGGAGATACACAAGCTCCGTCTTCACATGAGAAACGTTGGTCCTTGGCTCTTCACTCCTGAATGTGTCTCTCCATCGTCCAACACACTGGAATTTGATAAGTGCTCTAGAAACACAGATCTTCCTGTTCAGCCTGTTAAACCCTGCGTCTGCCCCATGAGGCTCGCTCTGCTGGGTAAAATTCTGGAGGATTTGTTGCAGACTGAACTTCGATTTTTGTTTCCTCACGGGCCCCCGTCAGAAGCGTGAGCCATGCTCAGGGTCTGCTGAAGTCAGCACACCCTTCCCTCTAGATTCCTTCAAGGAATGAAGAGATTTTTGCCTTTTTCTTCTCTCTTACTGACATGCGAGAGAAGTTTGAGCTTCCAACTTAGGTGAGCCTCAGAAATAAGCTGTTTTTCAGCTCTTTACCTCCAGAAAACCATTACATATTCGTCTGCTGGATGCTCTTTATTTTTTACCAGTAAGCGTGTTGATCCTTGGGCATCGTTGCCAGGACAAATATTATTTCACTGATCTTAACATTTGTTCGTGTGAAATCTGATATTCAAATTCACCAGGTCCCGTTCCCCAAACGCTAAGACACACTCACGTGTCCCGGGGACTACACGCCCATGCCTGGAACTAGCACAAGTAGTTTCATACCTTTGTGGTGTGTGTGCATTTCTTTATTTTCTGAAGAGACGCGTGCTTGCTTTAACAAATTTGAATGACACCACGATAAAGTAACAAAGAAACAGTTCTCTCTCTGCTCCCCCGCCCCCATTCCCCCTGCAGGACCCACTCGGGTGCCGTGTTCTGGAAGGGCTTCTGCTTCTGGCAGCCATTGGCAGCTGTCCAGCACTGCAGAAATTTGACATCCCTTTTCTCTTAGAAGCACGGCACGTTTCTTGGGTGGACCTGGTAACCGCCAACCGTAGCCCTGCGTTTCTACATCCGAGGGATGAACTCAGCTCTGCGTGCGTCTGTCCTGCGGCAGCAGAGTTGGACACCCCTGGGCAGGGTCTCTGGAAGCTGGGAGAAGGGCGGACTGCATACCTGGGGGCACCTGCCAATGAAAGGCCCATCGGAGGGTGGCTGGGCGGGCCGTGGTCACTTCACATAGGCTACCACGTGTCCTGGGCAAGAAGAGTTGTGAGCAGGTCCTGTGTCCCGGGGGGGAATGGACGCTGGCTCTATTTCGGTGCTACGCTCTGAGTCGTCGGGTCACCCCCAAATCCCAGCTCTGCGAGAAAGGACAGTGCTTGTCCACATGGCAGGCCCGGAGACCCGATGGAGCCAGTCCCAGGTGGCAAGGAGCTGGGTCACAAACACTTGGGGATGTTTTGCTCTGGGACCTGGTGGCCATCCCTCCAGCACAGAAAGACCCAAGCTCGCCAAGTCTGAGGCTGGAAACATGTTTTTTCCATGGAGTGATTGTCCACTTGACCCGCTGTATGTAGTTTTACAAGAAGCCAGGTTTTAGGAGGCTTTGCTCAAAAACATCTTTACAAATAGTGAATGTGAGACATGTCACTTCTAAAGGAGCTGCTGATCTTTGCCTCCCACCATGGAAGATGCCTGTCTGTGGACTTATACACTATCCTCCCTTTTAAAAACAGCTCTGTCATCCAAATGGGGCTCTAAGCTACTGTCCCCTGAGAAAGCCTTTCCGTATTTACCCAGAGGTCTACGTATGGAAAGGATATTAAGAGGCAAAGGGAAGGTCTTAAGACCTATCACACATTAATTTTAAATTTTCTGAGGCAAAGGGAAGATCCTAAGACCTATCACACATTAATTTTATATTTAAAAAACATTAATTGTGGTAAAATACACGTAACATAAAACTTACCATCTGCATCCTTTGTAAGTGTAATTTCAGTCGTGTTATAAGTACATTCACATCATTGGGCAGCCGTCACCGCCATCCACCTCCGGAACCTTTTCATCTTCCCAAACCAAAACTCCGCCCCATTGATCACTAACCTCCAGCCCCCTCCTCTAGCCCCAGGCGACCACCATCTACTTTCTGCCTCTATGAATTTGGCTCCTCTAGGGACCTCATATAAGTGGAATCATGAAGTATCTGCCCTTTTGTGCCTGGTTTATTTCACTTCGCGTAATGTTCTCAAGGTTCATTGTGTTGTAGCGTGTGTCAAAATTTCCTTCCTTTTAGAGGATGAATAATATTCTACTGTATGGATGGACCACATTTTGCTTATTCATTCATCTGCTGATGGACACTTGAGTTGATTCCAGTTTGGGGCCACTGTGAATGGTGCTGCTATGAATACGGTGTGCAATTATCTCTTAGAGACCCTGCCTTTTCATGCTGTATCCTTTGGTACACAGCAGTTTTTAAAAATTCTTGATATAGTCTAATTTATCGTTTTTTTCTTTTGTTGCCTATCGTATATTTTTAAGAAGAAAAACTTCATTTGGTCAAAATACCAAAGGGCCAGATAGAAATGAGAAACTGTCTCATGGTGACGTTGCCATGGTAACTGAGAAATTGCTCTCTGGTGAATGAGGGGAAGCCCACATCTGCCTGGCTCTCGGAGGGAAGGGCAGCCTTCAGCTAATGTTCATTTCACGCCACGAAATCCACAGACTCAGCAATCGTAATAGCCCTGAACTCATCGATGGAAACTTCAAGGAGCAAATGTCCTCTTGTTTCAAAACCACAGACACCAGGCCTGCAGAGAACATGGCCCTGCTTGTTATATATCATTTCCATACACCTGTGCACATACCACACACACAGACACACACACATTCAGGTGTAGATTATTTTCGAATCGTTTGTTCTTATGATGTAACTACAGCCAGATATCCCTGGCCTTAATTATTATTAAGTTTTTGAAAGTTACATGTTCTATACTGTATATATTATGTTTCTGTCAAAACAGAAATTCTATCCCAAACTGAGGCTCTTATTCCAACATTGACTTTAGTAAGCATTCTGAGACTTGTTTTTCTACTCAGACCATAGGCAAAAGGGTCCCCACAGAAATTCTAGGAGCTCTGGCTTCTGTCTTTGCTGATGTTTCCTCTCTTCTCCGTCCTCTGTCCCTCCATGCTCTTACCCTTCCAACGGTATCAACTGTGTGTCATTGTTTAAATCTGAATCTCCATCTGGGATGTCTCTCCAGCTGCACCCAAATCTGAGGTGCCTTAAGTAGCTGAAGAACCTGGCTGGTGCACAGACACCTCAGCTCAGCACATCAGAATGAACTGAGCATCCTTCCTTCGTCCTGTGTGCTTCTCTTCCGTTGATCTGTATTTCTGTAGGCGGTGCAATCTGTCTCTGGGGACTTCGCTAGGATTTGGCTGTTTTCCAGAGTCCCCATCCGCCACCTTGGAAGCTTCCACTTCTTCAAAGTCAATGCTATTTCTAGAATATTCCTTGCATCGGTCCTCACCCCCATCACCATTCCCAATTTATGGTCTCTTTCCTGGTAGACGAGGATCTACTTCTTTCTCTGCCTCTGGCTTCTCTCCCTCACCCACCTTTTCCACAATCATAATCATCAGCACCACCAGCTTCCCAAGACCCTGGTATGAACTCTGACCTTATCCCTGAACTGATAAACATCCATGTGTATTTCATCCCCTCCCAAGAAAGGCCCAAACCCTTAGGCTGGTTGTCAGTGCCCTCCTCATCTGAAAACTGGAGGAGATGAAACACCTTCCTCACCTCACAGGGCTGGGGTGAGAATGAGCTGGGGTGACAGGAGGATGCATAAGAAGTCTGAACCAAAATGCACTCAGCTGAATATATGTACCTGTATAACGGAATCACTTTACTGTACGCCTGAAAGTAACACAACATTGTAGCTCAACTAGACTCCAATTAAAAAAAAAAAAAAAAATCTGCTGAGATTCCCGGCAGGTTCCTTGTCCCACAGCGTCAGCTCTGCTCAAAAGGATTTTCTTTAGAAGATACAAAAACACTTTCCAGTTAATGTTCAAACAAATTAGAAAACAAAACCAGAAAGGCAGTGGGCAAGCTAATGAGATGACCACAGCTGTGTTTGAATAAATGCGGGGGTGAGGAGACGGGGGGGGGGGGGGGGGGGGGGGCTGTTTGGGAGGCGAGAGAACAGAGTTAACCAGCAGATTCAATTAGCCAGAACCACCGTTGGTCAGCCATCTGCTTAGCCAAGGATGTGGTCTCCCTTCCTCCTTTGAAATGATGCTCTTCAAAGCTGTACACCCAGGACTTATTCTCTGCAGAGCAGGAGGACCAATTTTGCCTACTTAGCAAAACAAGAGGCTAAATTGAGGGCTGCTGGGCTCTTTGCTCTACAAGGGAGAGAGGATGCAATGCTTTAGGAATTTAAACACATTTCTTTTTTTGAATATGTAGATTCATGCCATAATGTAGTGGAATCAGAAAACGTTTTTGTGCTAAACATAAACATTTTTCGAAAACAGATGTCTTTTTTGGACTGCCACTAAAATATTCTCAATTCCCCATCTCGTGCATGCACTCGTCCTCCCATGACTGGCCAAAGAAGCTCTGTGTCAACGCGCTGAGCCCAGTGCCCCATCAGGCAGGAAAATACAAGTCAAAGGACCACAAAATGCTCGAGCCAGGGAGTCAGCCAGAGTCTCACAAAGCTGTGGTGTTCCCTTCCCATTTGATCAGTTGGCGTATGTCCTGCAAGCGTGTGAGTTGTAAGAAAGCCGAACTACTCCCATGCCCACTAAGGAATGTCACCTTTACTAGTTCTTGTGTTAAAACAAACGTGAAGTGCGTGGGCTGCCATGGTAATATTATGTAGAAGCAACTGTTTATGGGTTACGGGGCAATAACATTTCCCATGTCTGTTATATTATTTACTTCATCATTTTCTAGGAGCTCCAAAGCGATTGTTTCCTGGAATCCATGGAGCTTTAAGATTCTGGGTATAGATATGCTTCATTGGCTAAGGAATGGAGTCATACAGCTCTCCAAAGCCACCGGCCAGGAGTTGAAATCTTGGCCAGTAAGAACAACTCCCCAAAGAACGGAAATACTATGCACATGCCCTTGGTAACTGATGTAATTGATTTTTAAATGATATACATTTAAAAAATATTAGGAAGTTTCGCAATGACCCGTGACTTAAGCCACGTATTTGATATCCATGAATATTTGATATCATCAACAAACCTTTTGACCCCGTCATGCTGACATCCATGCTGTCAGAGCTGTACTTTCCACTCAGAAGGTTGGCCAGTGGGATCCAGAGTCTCCAGATAAAGTCCACCTCATCCATCCATTGACACGTTCACTCAGCAAATATATTCTGAACTCTCATTACGGACAAAGCACCAAAAAATGTCAATCCTCTCTTTCTTTCTTCTTCTTTTTTTTTTTTTTTTTTTTTTTAGAGGAGCATGGGGTAATTAAGTGTCAAAACAAATGCAACCGCTTAGCAAAAATTGTTGGCTCTCCTTGCTCTGAAGAAATAGACCACATGCCTGGGAATTACAGACGACCAGCGGCAAAAATCTCCCTGCGTGCCCTGCAGAGAGTATGGGGGAGATTAGGTGTCACTTGCGGGTGTGAACAGTCCAACCCTCAGCCTGGGAATTGTAGAACGTGTTTCTTTCTGAGCTGGAGTTAATATGTGTGAAAGGAGTTCTGGGCACCATGCTCTGATTCTGCAGTGCTTTGTCCGTCATCTGCAGTGAGAAGTGGACACAGCAGCTAACATTTTAATTCAGTGTTTGTTAGTAAAGTTTGATAAACTAGGGCTCTTGCCCTAGTTCATCAAAACATTCACCCAGATCCTCGGTGAATGTAAAGGAAGAAGGAATCAGGTTCCCTCCCCTGAAGGCACAGAGAGTCCAGGGTGGACAGACCCATCACCCCTGGAGCTAATGCCAAGTATCCTTGAGTCACTCGGAAGCCAGCTTAAGCAAGTTCATGCAATCCCTCTGCTGCCTCCGCGTGTTCTTCTGTGGGGCTGCCAGGATCTTTCTGTGACTTCGTGGATAATGAGGCCCCCCCAGTGTCAGCACTTTGGGGTGCTGGCTACTCCTTGCCCTCTCTGCTAACAGCTAGTGCAGTAGGTTTCTGAGGTCGGGAGCCATCTGGATAAAAGCCATCAATAACGCAAAGAATCTACACGCTGGGTAGGGCTGTACAGGCAATCTAGTCCCGCACCCGAGGTCCCACAGCCAGTAAAGGGGAGCACCAGCCTTTGAACCCAATACGCCATCTGTGCTCAGACTATTGATTCCTCTCTGTGGCTCACTTCTCACCGCCTCTCCAGTGGGGCCAGTCCTGTTCTCTCCATCTGGAAAACACACTCCGCTCCGGCCCACCCTTCCTCTCCATCACTCCCACCGAGTCCAACCCCACATCTCTCACTTGGGCTGCAGAAGCAGCTGCCCAGCGCCCCTCCAGGTGGCCCCTGTGTCCCTTTCCAGTCACATCCAACAGTAACCAGGGGGAATTTTCCCTGTAAATCAGACCACACCCGTCCCCTGAGCAGAGTCTGGCTCTGGTGTTCGATCTCACTTGGCCATACTTGACCTGGCCCCCCCTTGACCTGGCCCCTGCCCGTCTCTCTTCCTGTTCCCCCTGCTTTTTCTCCCTGGAATATGTCAAGATTATTCTCGCCTCTGGAGTTTTGCGCTTGATGTTTCCTCTTTCGGGATATTTTTCTGCTCCTCTCGCAGATGTTTGTGGGGCAGAAGGTCTCTCTCTTCTCCCAGATGTCTCAGCTCACCTCCTCCGAGTGGTCTTCTCTGACCAACAGTCTCAGCCGCTCCTCAGCTACCCCACAGTAGCTGAATCAATCACCCATGTTATTGCCTTTATAAGCAATGGTCTCCAGTTGGTTTGTCTTGTTCATGAACTTGCTTGCTTGTTTGTCTTCTGTTCCTGGTCTCTCTTGTCCACTTTTATATCTCCTGCAGCTCTATACGCTCTTCACGTGGTGGGGATTCAACAAAGATTTGCTAAGTGTATTCGCTTCCTATTGTTGCTGAAACAAATTACCACACGTTTAGGGACTTAAAACAACGTAAGTTTATTCTCTTACAGTTTTGGAGATCAGGAGTCCTAAAAGCACGGTGTCGGCAGGGCTGCCTTCCTTCTGGAGGCTCTTATTTCTTGCCTTTTCTGGCTTCTAGAGGCTGCCTACATCCCTTGGGTCGTGGACCCTTCATCACATCACTGTGACTTCTGCTTCTGTCCTCACATCTCCTTCTCTGACTCTGACCCTCCTGTCTCCCTCTAATAAGAAACTCTGTGATTATATTGAGCCTGTCCAAACAATCCAGGATAATTTCTCCATCTCAAGGCCCTTTAACTTAATCACACCTGAAAAGTCCCTTTGGCCAAGTAAGGTCACGTATTCGTAGATTTCAGAAATTAAGATGAGGACATCTTTGGAGTCCGTTGTTCTGTTTACCACATGAAGAACAAGATGCATGAGCGTGGTGATTGAAAAATCTGTCCACAAATTGATACTCCTTCCTTCAAGAAATGGAGCTTAATTCCTTTCCCTTCGATTGTAGGCTAGACTTAGCAACTCGTTTCTAACAAATAGAAGATGGTGGAAGTAATGGTTTGTAACTTCTTGGAGACAAGGTCTAAACTTTGGGAAGAGGTTATAAAAGGCACGGTGACCTCTTCCTTGCTCTCTCTCAGATCATTGGCTCTGGGGGAAACCAGTTGCCATGTTGTAAGGATGCTCATGTAGCTCTATGGAAAGGCCCAGGGGTAAGAAACTGATCTCTCCTGCCAATAGCCTTGTGCATGAGCCACCTTGAAAGTGGATCCTCAGGCCCAGTCAAGCCCTTCAGCTGATACCTTGACTGCAATCTCATGAGAGACTCTGAGCCTCAAGTACCCGGCTAATTCACTTCCAAATTCCTGACCCACAGAAACTGTAGCATAATACATGTCTATTGTTTTAAACCACAAATTTTGAGATCATTCGCTGTATGGCAATAGATCATTAAAACAATAAAAGCTATTTCAGAATCCCCCACCTGAAAGAAAACACATTATTTTCTGCTTTCATAGTGTTTGAAACTCTCTTATCTAATCAGGATGCCACACCATCCCTTGGGACAAGGTGAGTAGAGTCTGAACCCAGTGACCACACCCTTGGGCTTATGCTCTGTCTCTTTTTAGGACCTTCTCCAGAGTTACCTTGGAGCTCCAGAATATGTCAGTGAGCTGAGAATTTGATTCACAGAACAATCCAGACAGGTAAATTTCAAGTATAGTTTCATTAGTCAACTCAGTTCTGTCCTATGGGTGTGATCACTTTTGTGTTTTCTTTCAAATTCCATTTCTCTTATCTCCTTTGGCTGCTGTTCATCGCAAGTATTACCCAATGTTTCCTGGCTACCGACCAATCTGAATCTTCCCTCCCACTATTTCCTTACCTCTTTATTTTAACAATGTTCACATGCCTTGTCTAGTAGTCCTCTGGGTCTTCCAATCTTCGAGATCCTCCTACCCATTCCTCCCCTCACATGGAAGACCCAGACGACACAGCTGGCTGGTCACCCAAGATGCCCACCATGCATGGTTCTTGCCTGGACTCTCACTGCTGTTCCCATAGCCCAGATGTTTGTATCAGTCACGATCAGACAAAGTATGCTGCAGTAACAAATGAGCCCAAATTATCAGTGGATTTAAAAACTTTGTTTTTGTTTGTTTATCCCCCTTACTCAGGCTACATGTCCATCACTGCTTGGTTGGGACATGGGCTTCTCTCTGTCTCATGGACCTGAAATGAGGGAGGCTCTACCTTGATGTCTTCATGATTGGCAAGGCAGAAAAAAGGGATGTGTTGAAATAACACATTTGCTCCTAAAGCTTCTCCCTGGAGGTGAAATGTACCTCTTTGATCACAATTTCATTTGCCACAGAAAGTCACATGGCCACAGCCAACTTCAAAGGAAGTAGGGAAAAGCAACCCTAACATGAGCCTGGAAAACCAAGAATTGGGGAAATTTGAGGTATCAGTGATGTCTGCCACAATGCCTTTGGTCCTTGGCCTGCCCAACCCCTTTGTAAGCTCTCCAGTTCTGCAAACAACTGGTAAGATTCTTTTAGTTGCAATAGACAGAAATGTAATTCAAATTGGCCTAAGAAAAAAAATGAATTCCTTGGCTTATAGAACTTCAGTTCCAGTGGGACCTAAATCTAGCTTTAGGGGAAACTTGTTCCAGGTATTCAGGTGACGTAGTCAGAAGCTGGTCTCCATCTCTTAGTTCTGCTTTTGTCTGTATTTGTTTCATTCTCAGATAGCATCTCCCAAGGATGGAAACTCCAGCCTTACAACAGTTAGAGAGGCTCTTTCCCAGGAAATTTAGCAAGAGTCTCAGGGCTGGGACTCACGTTGGTTGGCTGGGTTGGGTCATGTACCTCAGATCCCAGATGAATCACTCTGGTTGAGCAGTTGTGACATCTTGTTATCCAGGACAATGTCATAGCCTTTGTCCACATCACGTGGCCCCACTTGTCCCAGTAGCCCTTCCCGCTGTGGCCTCCCCTCCACTAGAACCCAGCTCTGATTTGCTTTGGGTCGACCTTGGTGGCAGTCAGAGAAGCACAGTGGTCCCAGCTCAGCATGTCCTGGACAGCAAGGACAAAGCTAAGAACTTGAGGGTGGTTTTTCCTAATTAAATTCAGGCACTGCACCTTCTCATGGTATCAGGAGCAGATAGATTCAAATATAAGCCCCAAGTGTTTTAGAAAACCAAGCCCAAGAAAAATTTTTAAAAATCACTCTGATGAAAAACTCATGCCCCCCTCTCTTCTAGCATTTTTAGATGGAGACAGAACTCTATTTTGAGCAACTGGAAAATCATGTGGATAATTAGGATGGAGAGATAGTGCAGGCCCAGTTTTAGATACTTAATGCCCACGGGGTAGTTGTTTCTGTAAAGCCTGTGGTCCATGTGAAAACTCTGACATTTTCTATAAAAAGAGGAAGATGAAACATCTCCTTCAACCACAGACCTATGAGCTGGATCCATGGCAAGAATTTAGAAATGATTTTTCAAGTAGATGGTTTATAAGCCTCTGGAGAGGGAAGGTGATCATTTGAAGCCAGCAGGAGTTCAGTAAGGGCCAATCAGGCAAGATTAGTTTCATTTCCTTGTTTTGACAGGGAAATTGGACTCACAGAGCTGAGGCCTTCTGTAGACATAATATATCTGGATGGAAACAACATTTTTGGAACAGTTTCTCATGATATCCTTTGGACCTGTAAGCTGGGGGATCAACCCGGATTGGTAAGGGATTAATGGCTCTGTTGAAATGGGGCTGATGACTCTCAAATTAGTGGGCAGCCCCCAGCTTTCCAAAGGATCCTTGTCATTTATACTCTACTGTGAACTATTTCTGTCCATAATTTAGATGACATTGATGGCACACTGGGTATTATTGTTAATAATATTAATATTTCTTATTAATGACAACGGTGACAAGGGCAAGCATAACTCCTGGTAACTGTCGTGACTGCTCACTGTGTGCTAGGCACTGTGCCCAAAGCTTCACTTGGATTAAATTATACACCAGAATCCAGGAAGGTGGGAGCCCTTAGTTTCCCATTTTCCTGCTGAAACAAAGGCTGGCTCTGAGAGTGAAGTGGAGAGGTGGGGAGGATGGTGAATTTTCTCTCATATTCAAGGGGTCTCATTTCAGGGGGAGGGGTCTCATTTCAGGGGGAGGGGTCTCATTTCAGGGGGAGGGGTCTCATTTCAGGGGGAGGGGTCTCATTTCAGGGGGAGGGGCCTCAGCAGCTGGAGTCTCCCTGCAGACTTTCTGCTCACAGCAACCTTCCCTTGGGAGCTCCCATACTGATCCCGGGAAAAGTCTGTCTGTTTAGGAAGAGCCCTCACCCCTGGGAATGGGGACCTGGCAAGTGACCGGCAGGTGTCAGAGCCTGTTACAGAAGGTGAGCCTCAGAGCAGCACCCCATCACAGCGAGGGGACTGGGTGCCAGCTGATCAGTCCTAGGCACAGGCAGAGAAGCGTAAGCTGAAGGGGGCCATCTGGACACCCGTGCCCCTGACCATGGGCGGCTCCTCGAGGATGCTGGTCTTGGACCACTGGAGTAAGTCCAGACCCCACGCCCTGATGCCACGGGAGGATGCGGGCTCTGTGTCCCTTCAACACTCGGGGTTCTCTTTAAGAAAGAGAAAACATGATCACAGGCACTAAATTATGTATGTGTTTACACTCGGAAAGAACTCACGACAAATCACAAATTTTGAAAAGCTGATATATAACACATAAGTTACAAAATCCAAGAAAACAACCTGCTTTATGACTCTTGGAATTACAGTTAATGTATTTTATTAACTGCCTAACCTCTGTTTATCACACTGTCCCCTTCCATTTAGCTCCATATTCATTGATTCATTCATCTGTATTCAACAATAATTCTGAACTATTACTTCCTATAGAGACTAGCAGTCCATTCACCCCTTCCGTCGGCAGGGTTGGTCAAAATTAGTTTTATATTTTTGACAGTCTAGAAACGTGTCTTTCGGCTTCACAGGCCGTTATTGGTGGCTGGATGTTAGGGGATAAATGCTGGAAACTCAGGTAAACTGTTAGGATTGTTGTCGAGCTTGGAAAAGTGGATGCTGAAATTCTTTCCTGTTCAGTTTCAGGGCATTTCTGGGTTTCTAGCCCAGGGACTACACCTCAGGATACTCTGTGTCGGTGACACTGGTAACCAGTTTGTCAAAATCCAGGTGTTAGCACGCTCCATGGGCCGCCGAGGGATGGGAGGAGGATTCACAGAACTTATTTCTAAACCTGGGTGGTGACCAAGAACATAACTGTACACAGAAGTGGACACACACCACAGAAAGATATGCCACGACCCAGAACTAATCAGTTTCCCAACTCAACTTCCCCTGAAATGGATCCCTAAATGCCCCGGTCCCTCCTCCACCCACAGCAGAAGGATGGAGAGAAGTTGGAGGCGAAATAGATGGTGAGCTGAAGCAGTACGGGTCCAGATACATCCCTCTGCAAACTTCACACAACAAGTGCCCCCTGGGACACACTGCTAGGCTCCTCCCAGGGCCCTGAAACTGAAGCTCCATCCTATTCACAAGCCGTCGGTCCTGCTGATGGGCCTGGGAGAGCTGGTGGCGGGCACAGCCCCTGGCAGAGGAAGGCACAGTGAAGGCGCTCCTCCCAGTGGCTGGGGAGGCTGGCAGACGCTGGGACTGGCTCCAGGCAGGTGTGGGGTGGAGAGGACCCCGGGTGGCAGAGTTGGCCTAGGTGATGTCTCTACCATCCCTAACACATGAGACGCCATGCAAAATCCGTTCACTGACCTCTAGGGTCAAGCAGCACAAATAGAATCCAGCCCTCTATTGGTGATGAGTCTCTAATGTCTGAAACTTTATTCATTGTGTGACAATCTAAACATCAGCATCCAGGGACCCACACAAGGTTTGCATCACATAGAATCAGGAGGGCTCAGTCCAGCTCTGAGTGACCTTGAAAGTCTTGGATTCCCACCCGGGGAATATTGCCCACTCTTCAAGCAGAGGACTAGAGAGGGGAGAAGGACATTGCTTATTTTTATTTTTTGACTCTGCTGCAAGGCTGAGCACGTTTAGATGCTGTGGGTGAGGAGTCCAGAGAGAGGGAGGGTGAAGATGCAGGAGCAACTGGGATAAGAGAGAGAGCAGAACCCCAAGGGACAGGGATTCTTGTCCAAAGGATATCAGGCTTCCTTATTTTGCTCCAATTTGGGGTTCTGAAAAACAACACCAACCATTGGGACCAGTACCTGATTTCCCAGGTTCACGCACAAAAACATACATTTCATCAATGGAGCTACCACTTGGGTTGAAGATATTTCACTCTATGAGCTCATTATTCACCAAGGTAATCGATTTATTTACATACCCACCTCGTTCCACAAATGATTTTAGGTGATGTTCAGAAAACAGATATGTGAGTCAGGAAGAAAGGAATAAAAAAATAATGCATTAGGACTGGGGGCATCACAGTTGGGGGAGAGTCAAGATGGCAGAAGTTTAGGGAAAGGCAGAAAAACCCTATGGTATTACCCCTACCAGAGAGGCTGAGATGCAAATTTCGTTCTGATGCTTCTGGTAGCCGAAGCAAAAGCAGAAACGTGAATTGGGCTATCCGATTTCAGCCTTCATGAAAAGAAAACAAATGATTTCCTCAGGGAGGCAAAATGTCTCCTGGTGCGTGTGTATCTGTGTGTGTGCGTGTAATGCCATTTCTTACAACGGGCTTCTTAAGTGATTTGATGCACTGTGTCCTCAAGAGCTCAAGGGTTTTTCTTCTGTCACCACTGCATATGCACGTGGGGAGTCTGATGGTAAAGTACAATTCTGTGGCAGGGAAGGGAACAAGATAATAAAGGCTATGTTTCACGAGGAAAATTCTGGAACCCATGGAGAACTAGATGGACTCCGTGCCTTTTCTCAGCGGGAGTGTGGGTGAGAGTTGCTCTGGATGCGGATAATTGCTTTCGAAAAGTGCACCGAACCTGGGACTTTTGTGTTACTGGTTGAGGTCAGACCCAGGTGACTCAGAGAGTTTATTAGATGGTCACGTTGCATGTATTTTGGGAACTGAGAATCCAGACCAAAACTCTCCACTAGAAGGAAACTGGGGCAGGTGGGGAGAGGGGGGAAATTAGAAACATTAAGAAGAAGTGGGTTTCCCAAAATTCTATTCTGTAGAGAATATTGGAAAAGTTATTTTAACTGGGAATTTTATTATTTTATTTTACTTTTTTTGGTGGTAGGGTCCTCATCATGACCAAAGCAGGGGAAAAAACCCTCAGTGATGTTCCCACAGAACATCATTTTGGGCACCATATGATTTCTCAGTGAAACCAGAAAGAAGAAATCACTGTCAAATGTACCCGTCCACAGCCCTCTGCCATGACAGTTTTTGGAGAACATCTGCTGGAATGGGGACTGGAGTTTAAGACAAATGGTTATCACTTTATAATCTCTGGCAATAGTTAACCAGCAGGACTGGTTTCCCCACTGATTCCCAACTCTTGACAGTAAAACTGTGTGCGCCCACATAAGAGAAGTTTGTCTGGAGCTCTCGGAGGTAGGAGGGTGGGCAGCCAGTGCTGCTCAAAGCCGTTTTAATTACAAGGTCCTGTTTTATGTCACTTGAGATTATAGTTTGATTTGCTCAGATTCATGCAGCTGTGTTTACTGCAGAGCCCAGGCACCCATGAATCCTGGAATCCACAGGGCACGCGCACTGCTTACCCCGTAGCCCGGTCGGGTCCTCAGTCAAAGCCTGGGGACAGGTCCCTGAGAGCGGTGAACGTCGTATTATTTATTAAGAATTCTTTCAAAACGGCCCCCGAGTGCAGCCAGGCTGAGTCAGGATGGTGAGAGCCATGTTGAAACCCTGCAGTCTTTTTATTTTATTTTATTTTATTTTTTGTGGTACGCGGGCCTCTCACTGTTGTGGCCTCTCCCGTTGCGGAGCACAGGCTCCGGATGCACAGGCTCAGCGGCCATGGCTCACGGGCCCAGCTGCTCCGCGGTATGTGGGATCTTCCCGGACCGGGGCACGAACCCGCGTCCCCCGCATCGGCAGGCGGATTCTCAACCACTGCGCCACCAGGGCAGCCCGAAACCCTGCAGTCTTGACCCTCGGTCTGGATGTTTCACCTTGTTGTCTTTATGATGAACATGCTTGTAGCCAATCTTTGCTCAAAGCATTCATTCCCTTGTGTGACATTTACCCCGATAGCGTTTTTAATAGCTCTTTTATTCATTCTTCTTCTCCCTTTCATATCTCCTTGAAAAACAATGAACCTTGGTCTTTTCAGAGAGAATAGTTGCCCGTGATTTTGGAAGAAAGCAGGTTTTGTGGTAAGTTTAGAAGCGCACGTGACTCCTATCATGCCTTGTTTGGGGGCAGCTGCAGGAGCTGCAAGCATTATCTGGAAGCTGAATTTGCATCTCTAGCCTGGGCCCCACCGTGATGCCTGCGGCTCATTTTCGTAATGTTCCTGCTCACTGTAGAGTTTGAGTCTTCACCAAGGCCCCTCAGTTAACTTAGGCTGCACCGTGTGCTCCTTGGAGCATGTCTGTCCCCAGGAGGTTGTGAGGCATTGGAGGGCATGGCACTGACAGCCATTCATGTGTGGGGCACAGAGCTCTAGCTCTGCCTGCATCACCCGGAGATCTCACAATGGCCCTGTGTACTAGGTTATGGGCTGAATTCTGTCCCCTCCAGAAGAGATGTTGGAATCCTAACCCCTGCACCTCCACATGTGACCCTTTTTTGAAATAGGGTCTTTATAGAGGTTGCCTAGTTCAAACGAGGTCGTAGGGTGGGCTCTGCTCCCGTATGACTTATATGACTGGAGTCCTTATAAAAAGGTGATATCTGGATATAGAGACAGGCTCGCCCAGAGGCAGGACTGTGTGAAGAGTCACAGGGAGGACACGTGTGAAGACCAGAGAGATGCTGCCACAAGATCATCTGTGGGTCCCAGAAGCTGGAAAAGGCCAGAAGGGTCCTTCCCTTAAGTTTCAGAGGGAGCACAGCCCCACAAACTTCTTGATTTTGGACTTCAGCCTCTAGAACCATGAGATAATAACTTTCCGTGGTTCTAAGCCTCCCAGTTTGTGGAACTTTGTTACAGTAGCCCTAGGAAACGAATATACTAGGGAATATGATAGTTTCCAGTTTATAGTTGAGGAAACTGAGTCTGAGGGATTTCTCCAAGCTCTTTTAGCAAGTGTTGTGGGATAAACTCAAGTATCTTTATCTTTAGAGTTCCTTGGTACCTCCCACCCAGAGGACAGGGATGTTTCGTACTGATGATAGCCATTATAGGCACCAGCAACCCTGCTTTTGGAAGGTGGTGGTGATAAACAGAAGCTTCCATATGCCTGACACACAGACTGCTTTTCTGCATATTTCACCCTTTACTCTGTGCACAAACTCGGCTGCTACAAACAGGTAGAGTGGGCACGATCATAAATGATGAAAGCCCTCCCTAGAGATGTTGGTCCCTGATTTCAGCCAAAAGATAAGAAACAGATGCTCTTAACATCTACCTGAGAGGACGTGGCACGAGCCGGCAGCTGTGTCATTTAGAGATGAGAGGAAGAGTCCCTTAGCAGAGAAGAAGGAATAAGTCAGCCTGATGGGCTACAGGACTCAGAAGGTGGCCCCTCAATAACCGGCTTCGAGTACAAGATTGCAAGAGCAGGGTGACTTGCCAGCATCACTCCTGATTGAAGCCTGGAAAAGCCTGGGTTCAGGTACTCCCGAAATCGCTGATTCCGGGCAGCAGGCAGGGCTCCAGAGGAAGAGATCAGCATTGTAGAAACACATGGTCCCTCACTGTATTATATTTCCGGCAGCTTCTTGATCAACACAACCATCTGCATAATGTAGGCACTCTTAATCTGTACTTCAGTAATTGTAACCATAGATCACAGAAATTCATTCACATGGCACACAAGATAAGAGATGAAGAAACTGCTTTGTGCGTGCAAATCAAAACTGCTTGTATTCCTGAATATCATGATGGAAAGAAAAATGTGAGTTTCCAGATGTGCTAGCGAGAGATTTTCAAGAGCTACAGTCACTCTGTAACACATTCTGATGAATTTTTCAGAGATGAAATATGCCTTTGATTAAGGAAGGGTTTTTTTTTTCCCCCTGTTTGATAAGTGCTGTGTGCATGGGGGCACTCATTTAGTCAGGATGTCGAACGCAGAATGAAAGGATAAAACCTTCACTTTGATTTACGATCACGGTTATTAATTTCTGGTGCAGCTTTTTGGTTTGGAGTATTTGGGGCTGGAAGGATTTGGCAACGTATATGAGGAGCCAGAGAGATTTACTGGCACAGACATCACAGCAGAGGTCTACTTGTGAAAAACAAAACTTCTAAAAGAAGTATTAAACCCCACGTTATTAGTAGGTACAGGAAGAAACTTTAAAACGTAAAACATAAGTTGATAGAGACTAGGATCTCTGCACACGTAACTTCTGAAGGGAAACCCACGTGGTGCAGGCCCAGAGTCACATTTTCTTGTTTCCTGTAAGAGCTGTGATTCCAAACCCTTTTCACTAGGATGGGGTGTTTCCTGGATCCTGGTGCCGTCGGCTAAAGATCAAGACCAGTTAATTTTGCTAATGACCACGGGTCATAAGATATAAATTTGACAGGTGATTTTTCTTCCCTTTTGTGAATATGCACAGCATGGGTTGGCTGTACCAAAGTGCCAACTTTGGGTGTGGGCAGAACTCATACCATTTTTAGCCTGGGTGTATCAGGTGACACCTTGCTGCTGGCTTGGGCAAACAGCCCTAAGGTGATGTGAGGGCGTCAAGCTGGCCTGGCAGGAGGGAGTTCAGACTTGGGGGCATCCGAGGTGAGAGGGCGCTCGGTACCTGGTGCCCTCTCACAAGGTCTGTGTTTCTCAGGACAGCTCTGGACGGGTGGCCGTGGCCATGGGGATGTACCTGACCTGGGGTCTCCGGGCAGAACTTGGGATGGAGTCGCTATTCCAAAGAAATTCAGCTGGGCCCCCCAGCTGCCTCAGAGACCAGCTCTGGCCCCCAGCAGTGAGTTTGGCTGTTCATCTGGGAATGCGCTTTGCAGACGGGATCCAGAACTGTGGGGAGGTCAAGGTGTTAAGACGATTCGTAGGGGGAAGAAAAGCCTAGTTGGACGGCAGCACACGTGGGCAGGGGTGGGGAGGTGAGGGAAAGGAGGCCTACAGTTTGGGATGCTCTGCCAGCCTCACTCAGTATTGGAGATTCTCCCCACAACACCTAGAATCCAAAGCACTTGCAGAGTGAAAGGAGAGACGTGTGTATAAGTAGGTAGGGAGCTATGTCCACTCGCCCACAGGGGTTTACAGGAAAGCCAGGAGTGCTCTTCCCAGAGAAACAGCTAGAGCTGGGACGAGCGATGCCAACTCGTGGTGCCATGTCCGTGCCCTGCGCCCCGAGGCAGCTCTGCTAACATCTGCTCTCACTCTTCTGTGCCCTGCTTTCCCCGCCTGCACTTCTGCCCTAATGGGGCTGGAGGACTTTTGTCCTCTCTGCTTAGCCAGACGGGAAAAGCATCCCTGCCTGGCTTGTTTCTCTGATATTTTCCAGAAAACCAGCACGTGGAATTGTCTTTTATCAGATGTGAAGCAGAACCGGCTGGTAGGAGAGGAGCATGGGGCTGTAAAAGCCAGTGCGTCTGGCGAGAGAGGCCTGAGGACACTGAATCGCTTGGAATTAGCTGAGAGCATGTGCTGGAGAAGCCACAGGAGAAAGTAGAGATGGGGCGGCTTGCAAGCTGCCCGGCTCCCTGTTTTCACCTGCCGATTCTCTTCTGAGGTCCTGGCAGGGAGGACAGAGCCCTTCTCTCTGCCCACCTCTGAGCTCTGTCCTGAGAGATGCTTGGCCGCCTGCCTAAGAGGTAAAGCCCTGTGTAGTACTTCTCCCTGCAGACCCGGGCCAGCCCAGGCCCGTGAAAGCATCTCTGTAAACAGAGGCACAGACCCACTTCCTCTGAAATGCTCGTGTGGATCTGATCTTCAAATGAGAAAGAAAAAATGGAGGAGAAAGGAAACAAACCATTTCAAGAAATTAATCATCAAATGAGCGTGTATCCCTACAACCCCCGCCAAAGAAATTAAATTTAATGAAACAACTGATTCAAGTTACAACAAACATTTAGGCAAAGCAGATTTTTGATGAATTTTTCAAATGAGCCGATGAGTCAAAGAACCGTAATTCAGTCAAAATTGTTAAACCAGAGCAGTCGCAAAGAAGCTGAAGTGACTGCCTTTTAATTGTCTAAGCTGTGACATGAGAAGACAAATACATTTTAAGGGATTCTTTTGCTTTGTTTTTTTTATGTCTGAGGCATAATCAGTTTGGAATGCTTTGCGGTAATTAACGTTTGCAGAAGGGTGAATTTTAGAGATATGGACGTCCTGTGGGAAATACAGGGCGAGGGGACATTGATAATTGTGCTAAGAAACAGAGTTCCAAGTTCCTGGAGGCCAGGTTGCTCTTTTCTGAAGCTCTCGGATGCCCTTGTAAAGCCTCAGGGAAAGTCTTCTGGGTCACCCCTCCACCGCCAGCACACGCGCAAAGGCCGGACAAGCCACGGGTGCAGAGGGGAGTGTCGGGAGAGGGTCACGGTGCCAGGGGCTGGGCTCCAGATGAGCAGGCTGACCCGCCCTGACCTCATGTCCTCCTCGGAATGGTGTTTCCTTCACTCCTTCCAACCCACACGCACGCGGGCTGGGCCTAGACTTGAGAAGGAATTGCAGTTGCTTAATTCGGACCCCTCTGCTTGATAACTCCCTTCTCATCTCCTTGTTTGTGGGTAACTGAGCAGACAGGGGAAGAGGAGCAGCTCTGAGCTTCCCTGCTTTTTCTCTTTTCCTTAGATTCCATCCTCCCAGGCTTGTGAAGCTCCCCTGGAACCATCTCTCCCAAAGAACCATCCACCCCTTCTGCTTGGACAAGCTCCCGCCATCTCCCTGGAGCCAGAGGAGGCTTCACTCTCCATCTGCTTTGTCTCCATCACCCAAAGCCCTCCTGGTCCTCACCCTGGACCCCCGTGGCTGGGGTCCTCAGAAAGCTCGCTTTGATGGGGGCGATGATCACCTCTCCAAAATACCCACCCGTCCCAAGATACGGGGTGATGTTGCAGACCACAGGCTGGTCTTTTTTTTTTTTTTTTTTTTTTTTTTGTGATATGCGGGCCTCTCACTGTTGTGGCCTCTCCCGTTGTGAAGCGCAGGCTCAGCGGCCATGGCTCACGGGCCCACCAGCTCCGCGGCACGTGGGATCTTCCCGGACCGGGGCACGAACCCGTGTCCCCTGCATCGGCAGGCGGATTCTCAACCACTGCGCCACCAGGGAAGCCCACACAGTCTGGTCTGGTTGGCGCCTGTCAGAGACGTGCTCAGAGCATCCCGAACCAGAGGCAACTTGGCCACAGGTGCTTTGTTCCTCAGGATGGCTGAAGTATGCGGAGTCTGGTGAATGGTGCCCAAATCACAAAATGAGTCAGCTCTTTCTGATGAAATCATCTGCTTTCTCAGGAACAGACGAGGAAGCGCTGGAAACTTACCGTGAAATTGGTGGCTTTGGAGATGTCTGATTTGGCAATGGGCAACATGACCCAACTTGTCAAGCACATTTTGAGGTGCCTCCTCTGAGAAGAGCTATTCCCTTCTTTCCTTTCTCTATGATATAAATCAACCCTCAGGTTACAGCAAACCCTGCTGCATCTCACGAATATAATGGAATATAATCGGAATGAGGTGTCTGTGCAGAGATGGGCCCAGAGGTCATCCCAGCATGTGAGTCAGAGGTGCTGGGAAGCACACCAGGCATGTGTGGACTTAAGCCGGGCACTCCGGTGTAAGCTCGGTTGTCCCAAATTGCCTGCCGTCTGGGCTGGGACAGGTCCTGGGGCCAGAGGTGGACACAGCCCCAGAGAAAAGCCCAGTTACAGGCAGGAAGCAGGGCCCACCACCCTCCCTGAAACCACAGCCAGTCTCTGGATCTGAGCCCAGCCCTCATTTCTGTGCTTTTGTAGAAAAGGACACACTGAGAGATTGTCAAGTGCTTTGCTACAAAAAACATAACTTTCTCTCCTTCTTACTTCCTAGTGTACCAAATCTCATATTTTTTCATTTAAAAATTAGTTTATTTTATTTTTGTCTGCATTGGGTCTCTGCTGCTGCGCACGGGCTCTCTCTAGTTGTGGCGAGCGGGAGCTACTCTTCGTTGCAGCGCGCAGGCTTCTCATTGTGGTGGCTTCTCTTGTTGCAGAGCACGGGCTCTAGGCGCACGGGCTTCAGTAGTTGTGGCACATGGGCTCAGTAGTTGTGGCTCATGGGCTCTAGAGCGCAGGCTCAGTAGTCTTGGTACACAGGCTTTGTTACTCCGTGGCATGTGGGATCTTCCCGGACCAGGGATCGAACCCGTGTCCCCTGCATTGGCAGGCGGATTCTTAACCACTGCGCCACCAGGGAAGCCCTATTTTCTCATTTTTAAAAAGCAGTTACCACAGTCCAGCTTCATCTTGGCATCGTGACACTGGTGTTGAGTGACCCTCAGGACCGGTTCCTGGGCACTGATGTCTGCTCCATCATCTGTTCTAAATGCTCATGTTATATACTGGGATGTGGGATTGTATACACAGTGTGGTCACAACTGCATCTAAAAAATTTTGCATGTGGTATGAACTGGTAGGAAACACAGAAGGATGCCAAGAGTTGGCTCTAGGCGCTGGACCTTTTAGATAATTTCCTTTCTTTATCTTTCTTTATTTGCCCCACTTTTGTGGTATATTGAAAATTTCCACAGGTGATTCTGTTCTGCTTTTATAATGAAAAATAAATTCATATCAAAAGAAAATAACAGATCATGAACAACCCTAGGAGGCCAGGCCCTGGACCTCACTGGGCAGATGAGTAGATTTAAAGCAGATTCAGTGTCCCCTGGAGGCTGGTGGACAGTATGGCATTGCTGTCGGGTCTCCTGGGAATAACCCAGGAGGGACTCCAGCCCCAGGAGAGAGTGTGTACGTTTCAAAGCGTCCACCTTCTGAGTCCTGCCTGTGACACCTTCCCTTTCACACAGATGCCAGGAATAAGTAGTCAAACACAAAGAACCTTCCTTCTGTCAGGAGCTGTTTCGTCCCATTCTCACTTTATAAAATCAGAGGAACTCATGAAGTCGGGGGAGTGGGTGGGTGAGACCATCTATTTGAACTACTTCATGTTACAAATGAGACAGCATGGAAGTATTCACCGGAGCTCTTCCAATTAAAAGCAGGTTTGGACCAGGGGAAAGCACTTACCTTGGGTTACAGTCAGCGTCTCTGCATCCATCATTTCCACACTCGTTCATTTTGCTATTTTTGTGTGAGAGACAGTAGAATATTTCTTCAGAAAACGGGACAAATCCATTCACATACAGCCATTAGGGATTCGATTGTAAATGCCATCCATTCCCCAAATTAATTTGGTTTAGGCTTAAATAGAGAAGAAGCCGTCTGGTGCTTCATTTTTCAACTGGGAAGAGATCTAGCTCCTTCTCCCTGTGACCTGGGGTGCCTGAAGCAAGGCACCGAGGGGGCTGGAAGATGCTGGGGGTGCCAGGGTCGGGGCGCCGAGCAGGGGTCTGGGTCAAAAGGGTTAAAAACCGCTGGCTGGGACTGAGGATGCTTGTGAGGTTATCAAACATGGAAACCGAGGGCGAAGACAGAGGAAGCAGAGTATGGGAGGCAGGAGTCTTTGCTCTGTCCGCATCTAATGGTGTGGGGTATCTTTTCAGTCTCCTCATAGCAGACTTCCCGCAGCCCACCACACTGAGCTTTAAACAGTCTTTACTATTTTTCTATCCCCCGTCCACCCTCTCGATCGTGCATTTCTGTCTCTTCTCACTGTGATCTCTCGTCCTCGGGCCTTTTCTCGTGACACTGGCCTCTCTGGGGGCTCTCTTCCTCCACAGGCTCAAGCCCATCCCCTGGGTGCCCTGGATCTGAGGTTTCCTTCCTTTCCGGGTCTGTCAGCCTCTGATCCCTCAAAGGGGTCACCTCTGTCACCTCAAAGTTAGCATGTCCCCAGCCGGCTGATGTAGTAATTGAACAAACCCTGTGCCCTGGTCGGAAGCTGAGTAGTTAGAAAGTGGAGACAGAGGCAGAGGTGCGGGAGATGAGCGGGTTCGGAAGCCCCCAGAACACAGGCTCTCAGTGGGGCAAGTCGAGGAGGACTTACTTGCCAAGGTCTATTTACAGAGGTGCAGGAGCCTGAGAAACCCCAGGGAACCAAGGGTACGCAGACTGGGAGCATCTGGGCCGGAGGCACCCGGAAGCTGGTTGAGATGCCCATTCCGACTCAGTGGGAAGGGTGGGAGCCCAAATTCCACGTCTCACTAGGAGCCCTCAGGGTGGACACGCTTTGAGCAGCCAGGGTGAAGACTCAGCTGCCTTGAGAGGGTAGCGATCTTTGGTTGAGGGACAGAGATGGCTCTCCCTTGGGCGGGGGCACCTCACTGGGGAGGGGCCAAGGGGACAATGTCCGACCTCCCTGCCCCCTGCCTCTCTCTGACCTCCTGCCGGGCTCTTCGCTCGCCAGACGCAACCAGAGCTACCGCGGGGGCAGCCCAGTTGGTGCCGCCTCCCAAGGCAGATAGCGCTGTGGGGAAGCGTGGAGACGCAACAGCGCGGACACGGTCCTGAAGCTGCAAAAGCGCTGCCCCAGGGCAGCTGCTACTTCCCTCTGGGAAAACCTTCTATGGTCCTACTGTACAGCACAGGGAACTAGAGTCAATATCCCGTGATAAACTATAGTGGAAAAGAATATGAATTGTATTTTTTTTTTTTTTTTTTGCGGTATGCGGGCCTCTCACTGTTGTGGCCTCTCCCGTTGCGGAGCACAGGCTCCGGACGCACAGGCTCAGTGGCCATGGCTCACGGGCTCAGTTGCTCCGCGGCATGTGGGATCTTCCCGGACCAGGGCACGAACCCGTGTCTCCTGCATCGGCAGGCGGATTCTCAACCACTGCGCCACCAGGGAAGCCCAGTGGAAAAGAATATGAAAGAGAGTGTGTATATATGTATAACTGAATCGCTGGGCTGTACAGCAGAAAGTAAGACAACGTTGTAAATCAACTGTACTTCAATAAAATAAATTTTTTTAAACCTTCAAAAATATTAAGAAAAAAAAAAAAAAAAAAAAGACAGGAAAACCCAGCGCCCTGGCCTGGGCTGCCTGGCTCTGCTCCTGCTTCAAGAACCTGTGTGTCCTCTCTGCATTTTCTTGTCACATCCCTCGGTGGCCTCGATCTTCATCTTCTCCAGGGCAAGTGCAAACCGCTCCCAGGGACCCTGCCCAGCTGTGAGGTCAGATCAGGGACCCGGAAGGTCTGACTCAGAAGCTAAAGCGGTGCTGCCTGCAGAATCCTCCTGCAGCTTTGCTGAAGAACCGAAGACGCTAGGCTCACGGGAGAAAGTTTCTGGCCTTTTGTCCACAGGAGCCGGCTGTGGCCTTGCTGTGTGTGGGAAGCCTCTCTGCCTTCACTCACTGAAATGTGGCCTTAAAACAAGCCAGAGGGCTTCCCTGGTGGCGCAGTGGTTGAGAATCCGCCTGCCGATGCAGGAGACACGGGTTCGTGCCCCGGTCCGGGAGGATCCCACGTGCCGCGGAGCGGCTGGGCCCGTGAGCCGTGGTCGCTGAGCCTGCGCGTCCGGAGCCTGTGCTCCGCAGCGGGAGAGGCCACAACAGTGAGAAGCCCGCATACCGCAAAAAAAAAAAAAAAAACAAGCCAGAGAATTCTCTGCCAGACATGCTCAGGGGCCATCCAAGACCGGGCTCTTTACCCATCGTGTAGGGTGTGGGAAACACCTAGGCCTACCTACTTTCTAAGCAGTCCCCTACCACACTGCCAAAAAAAATGGTTACAGTCTAGATAAAAGATATATGGGCTCTGAGACATAAAAGAAAAACTGCAAAATCAAAATTCATAAACGTTTAAAAGTCCACAAAAATATACGGTAATAACGAATCAACTCAACTCATAAGAGATCTGGGGATATATTTAATTTCTCTGGTGATGCTCTGTTGAGAGGCCTCCACAGTGTAAGTGTCCTGAGCCCTCAGAGGTCTGAAAAAAAGTGCCCAGTACAAGCACTCTGTGCCACAGAGCTTGAGCTGCAGACTGACACATTTTATTACTGAGCCATTAAAAACACAAGTCAAGACAGCACATCGCATCTGTAATGGGGAAACAACTGCTGCTTAAATTATTAGGAAGCTCGGAAAAGAATTTACCCAATCTGCGAATGCTCCTGTAATATTCCCAGCTTTTCAATTTTATGAAATTCTATTTTCTCTCTTCTAAACATATGCCAATTCACCGTCCCAATTCCCATTTTCCCTCCGGCAATTCCATTTGCTTACAGGGTCAGCCCCATTCGATTGCTCTTGTTCTCTGTAGCTGAAGATTCTTTAGGATCCAGTCGTCTGCGTGTAGGGACTTGATAATAGCTCCCGAGCTGGCTGGGTTGTCTGGGAACCGGTGCTGAGATGGGTTAGGAATGAAGAGGTTTGTTGGGGTAATTGTTGTGGAAGTCAAGGGGAAGGAGCAGGGTGGGCGGGGGGCGCCATCTGGCTCTGGTGCAGACCCAGAAAAGTGCCTTGAGGAGCCCTGGGATGGGTGGGGGTGGCCAGGGCCTTGATGGTCTTGCTAAGTCATTGGCTAGGGGCCACCTGAAGAAGAGCATGACCGTGACTCCAAGCTGAGATGAGCCCTGAGGGAGCCCATGGCTGGACATGCCAGACGCACATGCCCCTCCAACTGGGCAGGGAGTTCTTTCTAGAGTTTCACCTGAGTGGTGCATCTCTGGGGCAGCGACCACTTCCTCTGAGCTTGGACGAAAGCCTGCTTCCCTCACTGCCATTTTGGTTGATGAATGCAGAGGTTTGCAGATGGAGGACCGCCTTCCAGGGAGTAAGATGCCCACCTGTGGAAGCAGACTCGAGTCGGGGATCTCACGACCCCACCTGCCTGCCCACCTGCATTCTGGCTTGAGCTTCCTTGTGAGGGACTTTTCCAGGCAATTTTTGGTGGAGCGCTGCAGACCTCTTGTGTCCGAGGATGTAGAGTTCTGGGGGAGATGATAAGCCCCAAGGGTTCCTCAAGGTAGAGTGTCATTTCCTGAAAGCAGTGACCTTGCAGCCGGCAGATGACAGTGGCATCTCAGTGTCATTGGAGGCACCAGGTTGGTGCTGTCCCATTGAGAGGGTGACCATTTGGAGAAACCAGGCCTGCCGGGAACATGTAGTTTTGATGGGTCCAGGCCAGGCTGACCACCACAGAGTGATTAGTCTCCAGAACTGTGTTCCCTGGGATCTGCATCAATTCCATAATTTTCAACTCAGAGGATGGTCTTTAGCTCCCATAATTATGAAGCGCTTTTCTGATTATGAATGATTATGGAGTGATATTTTCAAAACTTCCCTCTAAAAATAATGGGTTTAGAATGATTTAGAGCAACCTTCTAAATATTTCAACATGGACCCGCATCTCTGTTTCAGCTTTTGCCTGCTTAGGCTGAAATTGCTTAAGATTTATGACTCTTGTTAAAGAATGCTCTGGTGTTAAAATCTCTATAGAAAAAGATAATTAAAAATAGCATTAATTTTCACAAGTTAATTATTACAGCGTGAAGCATTGCAGAAGATTAAAATGATCTCACCAAAGCCATCAAAGGATTTTATGGTTAGAAGGATGCTGATTTTCCACAGTGATTTTCCAAAATGCATCTCCTGCTGTGTCGAATCACCTCTCCTTCCAGAACTGTTTTGACTGTTTTGGCCATTGACTCAAGGCCTATGATGAAACTTACAGTTTATGAAAAACTTAAAACCTATAATGTGAGAAGGAAAATGTACATATCTGTTTTTCCTAGTTCCTTAACTGCCACACATTAAGAAAAAAAGCAGTTCTGTTTTGCTTGCTGACAAATTATCACATTTTATTTCCTTTCAGGGTCTGGATACTATGACATTTCCCACAAATCTTGTCTTTGAATCTCAATCTCACTCAAAGTCATAGAGGCCAAATACAAGGAAACTGCTCATCACTTCAGCTTATTGTTTTATCGTTGTATAATTTTAACAAACACTATGGTAGCTGTGAGGCTTAAAGTGGGACTTATTCCTGGAGGCTCCATTCAAAGGTTGCCACCGGTTTTAGAGGCCTTAGAGAGAAAGCTAGAATAAGTGGAACATTTTCCACGGTTAATTTTGGCCAAAGGCAAACAAAGTACAATTCTTTTTCTAACAGAACATAGTATATCAAAGGACAGCCATTTGTGTCAGAATAGTTTCATTTAAGGTTAACTATATAGGGTTATTCTCCTGAAGCCAGGAAACAAGTATTTCTAGCATGTTGTATTACACAACTCTGCACTCATGGTCTTCATTTATTATTGAATAAGTCTGTGGTATGTCTGTGTGTGGTGTATGTGCTGTGTGTGTGTGATGTATGTGGTATGTCTGTGTGGTGTGTGTGTGTGTGTGTGTGTGTGTGTGTGTGTGGTGTGTGGGGGGTGTATATATATGTGTGTGGTGTATGTGGTGTGTGGTGTGGTGTTATGTGGTGCGTTACAAGTTAAGATGAGGTCACACAGGTGTTGGATGGGTCCTGACCAGTGAATGATGTCGTTATAAAGAGGGTTGACTTGGACACAGAGACATGGAGGAGACATGCTCACAGGGAGGGAAGAAGACCACAGGATGATGGGGGCAGAGACTGGAGTGATGTCCCTTCGAGCCAAGGACAGCCAGTAAGCACAGGACAGCCAGTAAGCACAAGGAGCTGGAAGAGACGAGAAGGGATGCTTCCCTAGAGCGTTCTGAGGGGGCGTGGCCTTGCAACACTCGATTTCTGACTCCCAGGCTCCAGAACGGTGAGAGAAAAAAAATATTTTATGCCATACACTTTGTGGTCATTGTTATAGCAGCCACAGGAAACTGATATACTCTCTGCCAATTCCTTCCTGCAGAGTAGAAGAATGCAGGGTCAGTAGTGGTGATAGGTGTGGGTAGAAAAGACGTACACACACATCCACACACTACACATACACATAGCACGCACACAGCATATCACAAAGCCTCTATTTCCAAATGAGATCTCATTCAGAGATACAGAGGGTTAGGACTCCAACATATCTTTCTGGGGGGACACAATTCCACCCATGACAAAAGGATAGGCATAGAACAAAAAGATGGTTACATGGAGGAGAAGAAGTCAAAGAACAAGCAAGCAGAAGTGAACAAAATCTCTGGACCAGAGTCTGGAGACAGGGCTCCGGAATTTAGTGCACATGCCCTCCCTGACAGTGGCTGCTCTGCTTTTAAGGAGGGTTCTGAGCCGAGTTCAGAGTCACTGAGCAACGGGTGTCTGGCTGATGAGCAAGATGTGCCGTGGACGTGGGAGGCGGGGTTGGTGGCCCTTACACAGCAGATCTGTCCGCCCAGTTCAGTGTTCCTTGCTAGAATATTCATTCTTCGTTGTTATATGCCTGTGTTCATGATGAGAACCAAGACATCAATTCTCACATCCAAAACTTAGCTCTTCACTTAAATCTGATTTTATTCCAGCTCCCAGCAAGGAGCTGTGATGTTGTACAAATTATAATTTGTTTAGTCAGTGCCCTTGGGATTCATAGGGCCAAATTCTGGTCACCCACCATGGGGATACAGGGATATAACGATAAAAGAAATGCATTTTTCCAAAAAAGATGTATGCTTTCTGAAATGACATCATAAATCCTTGATTAGAATGCTAAGAAAGTTAAATGTGCTGGAAGGGAAAACAGAATTGTGTTTCTTTTGCTCTTATATGTTACCTTATGGAAATGTCTTATCTGTGGTTAATAAGAAATCCTAAAAAAAAAAGAGGAAATATTATGCTACTTACTTTCCTATTTTTTGAATCTTATTCATAGATTTTTTTTTCCCCTCTAATCCTTCAAATATAAGATGAAAGTTATAGACTATCAGGTCACAGTGTTAGTCTGCTTGGGCTACCATAACAAAGTACCACAGACTGGGTGGCTTGAAGTACAGAAATTTATTTTTCACGGTTCTGGAGGCTGGAGGTCTGAGGTCAAGGTGCTGGCAGGGCTGATTTTTTTCTGTGGCCTCTCTCCTGGGCTTGGAGATAGCCATCTTCTCTCTGTGTCCTCACGTGGTCATTTCTTGTTGGTTCATACCCCCGGTGTCTCTTCCTCTTGTTATAAGGGCACCAGTCCTATTAGACCAGGGCCTCATCCTTATGATCTCGTTTAACCTCAACTACCTCTTTAAAGGCCCCATCTCCAAATACAGTCACATTCTGGGGTACCACGAGTTAGGGCTTCAACATATGAATTCACAAGTCAGCCCATAACTTACAAAGGAGCTTAGAGGCAAGCTAGTCAACTGTGGTCCCTTTTATAGAAGAAGCTGCATTCTGAGTGATAGGCAGGCTGGGCAAGTCTGTGGTAACAAATCAAAAGGTCTCAGGGATTTAAACAGTGAGGTTTATTTCTCGGTCACGTGGACCTGGCCGCTGAGGGTTGACGGAAGGCTCTGATCCAAGTCACTCAAGGCCCAGGAGGAGGGAGTCTCTTCGAAGCTCGTGTCTGCACCTTCTGGAATGTGAGGCACCGTGTGGCCGAGGATAGGGAAACAGCACACACACACACGTCCCCAGAAGTGACACCTGCCCTTTCCGGCCATAACCCACTGGCCAGAACTGGTCCCATGTCCACTGAATCCCAGGGGGCTGGGAGGTGGGGGAGGCACACGGAAACCCCTCTTCTCCAACTTAGTCCAAATCTTTGCTCTACGTAACGATGAACCACATTTCATATTTTACGCTGTCTATTCCATCTGTGCTGGGCGGAACAATAAAGGAATAAAACACAATAGTAAAGATACTTTTGTGTGACACACTCCCAAAGTGTTGCCATAATGTGCTATATTTTGTAATCTTTTTCCCCTGAGCGCTGGATGAAAGGCTCCCGCATAGGCTCCCAGGATACAATGATAAATAAGGCAAAATTCCTGACTTCAAGGAACTTTAAGTCTAGAGGGAGAAGAGTGTGTGTGTGTGTGTGTGTGTGTGTGTGTGTGTGTGTGTGTGTGCGCGCGCGCGCGCACGCACGCACGTGTCTGCTCCTGTTGTCTCCTATGCTCTGAGCGCCGTGGGGAGGGGCCTCCTCCCTTTGTCCCTGCGCGCACGCACCCGGCTGCCCTCCACCTGCTTTTGATCATCGCTGCGCCCCGGTGCCCGCTGGCTCTGGTTGCGTTCGGCCAGTGGAGATCCCCGGCAGAGGTCAGAGGCAAGGAGGGGAGCACATCTGGGCCTTCTTCCCGGGCAGGGCGGGGGAGATGTCTACTTCCTTCACTTGGGTCCCACCTGCTCTCAACTGTCCTCCATGGACCAACGCCTGGGTTCCCGCCACTGTACCCTCCTCTCATCCCTTCAGGCTGAGAGTGGAAACAGCAGGAAACGAGGAGAGTTTGTTGCCTGAGGGCTTTTAGTGAAGAGCCCCTTCACGAAGGTGTGGGCTAAGTGAGGGGAGATCAAGGGCTGGCCAGGATGATGGGCCTCTCAGGTGTGTCTCTGTCAGATGTGACAGCCCGGCCCTTTTACACCACTTTTGTAAGTTGCAGTTAAGCAATTCCACTTCTGTCTCTTCCCTCCAGTCATCATCCCCTCTCCCTCCAAGTGGTCTAAAAGCAAGTTCTTCTGAATTACACTGAGGCAGAATCTTGGCATTGTTTTCTTGGGATGGAGCCAGATGTATTTGGACTCATCTTCTTAAATGAAAAGAACATTGGAGAAAATAGATTCATTATGTGGATCGGTCCTACCTTTAAACAGCTACATAGAGAATAAACCCACTGTGGTTCATTTGTTTCTTCCAGCTCTAAAAATTGAATTTCAGCTTTCCAAATAGCCAATAGAGTTATTTATGTAATGAAGTAAAAACAAACAAACAAAAAGCCCAGCTGGCACTGGATTCCTCTTAAGGAACTACCTTGCTTGAAGGGTTATGGTGAGCATTGGATACGTAGAGAACTTAGGACAATGGCTGGTTTGGCCAGTTTAGACTCAAAGTCGGCTGTTCCTTGGAGGGATCTTGGGATGGGGGGTGCAGTGTGGGAAGCCTTGTAAGACGAGGCGCTGCCCTGTGTGGCCAGAAGAGGAACAGCAATCAGTACAAGGAGGGGGAGAAGGACCGGCCAGCAGGGAAAGTGGACCTGGGGCCCGTTTGGGGTGACTGAGTAACATTTCAGAAGAGCAATGTGATCAGTTCACCTAGACATCGATGCGTTGAAACTGTGAAATTCCTTCTTTCGTTTCTCATTTTTCCACCCAACTCACATCAGGAAAAACTACACCATGTGTACAAATATTTGGGGTAAATATTTTTTTGTTTTGGTTTGTATTGCCTTATTCAGGTATGTATGCATGTGTGTATAAAGGAAGAGCTGATTTCAGCTGTAAAGTCCGAGGAGGACTTAGAACTTGCAGAGGACGTGGCATTGGAAGGTTTGAGTTGATTATTGCATGATCTCCTGGGAGCAGGAGATAACAGTTGGTTGCACTTGCGTCTCCATTCAGTATGTTGCTGAGTTGATACGTTTTCCAGAATGGGAACAATGCATCATATGTGTGACACTTGGAGAAAAGCTCAGGCTTTGGGGGTGGCCCTCAGGGCTGAGTGGGAGAAGAGGGCAAGGATGGATGCGCTGCTGTTTTGGTGGCTGGAGTAGCTTTCAAGGATTCTGTGAGACCTGCTCCAGGCTCTGACCTTCCCATGCTTTACCTCCGCCAACAAAGGGTGGTGCCTCACGTTCAGGTAACCCTCCAAAACAACAGTAAACATTTGGAAATTTACCTGAGACACTCTACTTAACCATCACGTCAGAGACGGTTCGAATATTTGTTATCAACAGCGTGTGGTGTATTTGTTGCTGTTTAAATACATGCCAAAGAGAAAATAGGAAAAGCAGTTTTCTTATGATCAACAAATATACTTAGAATCAGGCTGCATGTGTCTTTTTGTTTTGTTTCTTTTCATTATTGCTTATTTTTGAAAATGACAATTGTAACTCGTGGTACAAATCACATAGGTTCATTGCAAGGGGAAAAATCAGAAGACAAGGCAAGCAAAGACAAAGAGAGTAAAACATCTCTTTAAAGTTCTATCCTTCAGGGCATCCTTTGCTACCAGGCTGTGAATGCGATTCCAGATTATTTTCTAGGCATGCGTATATTTCTTTACCTTTAGATTTCTATGGACAGCAGTGTTTGTTTATTCACTGGACAGTAACAGCTGGGAGAAAAGCATTGGTAATGGTTGCAGAGTACCCCATCGTGGGGATGGACCTCAACCTCCCAGCAAACACAGAGCTGCTGCACGAGCTGATTGGTACAGTTTTTCTATGTTATCACCATCTTGGTTAAAATGATCTTGATAACTAATAAATTGAACACATCCTTAATCATGTTCTTTGGAAAGAAGGCCAAGGAGCAAAAGTCTGGGGTCAAAAGACATGACCATTTTAAAGCCTTTGATATTAATTGCTAAATTGTCTGCCAGAAAAGTTGCACCAATTTGTATGTTTGTCGACAGTGATTGGATGGGGGAAGGGGAGAGTAATGTCCTATTGTGTAGATTTGAATTTTCTTGCTTAACACTAAGTTTAAATTGTTTTCATATAATCATTACCATTTATACTTATTTTATATGAATTTCCTACTCAAGATATTTTCAAAAGTTTTCAATAAGTGTTTATATTTTCTTTTTAAACTTTTCTTTTATTCTGTATTTATTATCCACACTCTCCCTCACAAAGTTTTTGACACAGCTTGTTTTTAAAGATTAAAAAAATAAAAATAGACCACAGTAACAAAAAGAAAGAGACGTACAAAGTAAGCAAACAGATATAGCATATATGGTTACTATACTGGACCTATCTATTTCAGTCTGAACTTCCCAAAGGACAAAGAGGAAAGGAAAAAACTCTGAATCTTTCCCATGGAAAAGAGAGCATACCATCTCTTCAAAAAAGACAAAATCAATTATTTTGTTAATATTTAAAGGAACGTATCATGAGAATCTGTAGAAAGGTTTTGGAAATCATTGCTGAAAATATCTTCAGACAAGAATATTAGACCCCTGGTAGTTATAGTCAAATAATTTTATAGTTCTATACATGAAAACAATTATAAAAAGCATTTCGTTTATTGCTTCCTAGAATTTGGTTTTTAGAGACCACTTAAATACAATAAACAGTAAAAAGTGTATTGGCAACAAAAATCACTAACTTCTAATTTTCTCATGTAGAGATAGTAATAAGATAATAATTAAACAGTAATAATTTATTAGAATAATAATTTCATTAATAAAAACAATTTATTACTCCACCCCCATAAAAAATCCCACTAGAAAGTTATGATATCAGAATAAAGGATAGAAATTTCCCAAACCAGCAGTTATAATTACACACACATATAAATATCCTTGTTCCCAGGCTTCATAAAATCTTTTTTGTTGACTGGTACCAATTTATGGACTGGTGTCTGGGAAGTCCTACGACTCAGGAAACTGAGGCCAAGAAAACTTAAATGCAGTACCTGAGATTCCCCAGCTAATTAACAGCAAAGTTGGGGTGAGAATTCCAGACTCCTAATTTCTGTCCCCAAAGCAAGACTCTTCAGATTGCAAGGGAAGAAGCAAAGAATCATAAATGTGAATTTTGAGGCGAAACAGCTGAAGAGATAAGGAGATGTCACCTCCTATGCAATTGGATCCAGTACTCAGGCTTAGACTGTGGAACACCTTCTCGGGGTATGGGAAGAGCTTTTTGTTTCTTTTCTTTTCTTCTCTTTTTTCTTTTTTCTTGGAATCTAGTTGATTTACAGTGTTGTGTTAGTTTCAGGTGTACAGCAAAGTGAGTCAGTTATACATACACATATATCCGCTCTTTTTTAGATCCTTTTCCCATATAGGCCATTACAGAGCACTGAGTAGAGTTCCCTGTGCTACACAGTAGGTCCTTATTCGTTATCTATTTTATAGTAGGGCGTATATGTCGATCGCAATCTCCCATTTATGTCGCCACCCGTTTCCCCCCAGTGACCATAAGATATAGGATATGATGGATAGTCAGGTCGGCCATACCTGTGGGTTGAGGAAGCACTGGGAGCTGGGAGGTAGAAATTGGAGTTCAAGGACAGCTGAAGACCGGACACCGATATGGCCCAGAGCAGCACCGGGGGTCTGCTCTGTCCTCAGCATTGACTGGGTCCCCAGCTCCAGGATGCCACACATCTTGAGGAGTGTGGTCCTCGGCTGTGTGATGGCTGCAGGCGCTGTAGAGAGGGGCCCCCATGTCCCCCATTCTGCACTTAGCATGAGCGATACTCACCACGTCTCAAGTTCCCGCAGCTGGTCACAGTGCCCCTGAGTGAGGGGATGGCCACCCTGAGGCAGCGATCACCCTCCCCCTAGACTGGGTGCCACTGCCTCTGGGGCAGCACTTCCCTCTTCCCTAGAGCCTCATCCCCCAATTTTAAAAAAATCCATCCTACTACCTGCAACATCAGCGTAACCCACCCTACCTTCACCTGTGGAGCCACCTGTCAAGCCACTGCCCCCATTAAAACACACCATGCCCTACCTTCCCATATTGGCACAGCCTGCCCTCCCAGATGCCCCTGTCGGGGGATTTAGGCTCTTTTGACTTCACTACGGAGGGCCAGGGGAGCCCCAGTCCAGGGAGACAAAGCAGCCGTGAGCCACTTTGGGGAAGAATGCTGCTGCCCCCATCCTTTGCCCGTGAACTTGAGTTCCCGCGGTTAACTGCTTAGTTGGGATTCTACCCTGTACAACACCTTCCCTGGAAATGAAGTTCTCCTCTTAGATTTTCATTCATTTGGATGTTTCCGTGGGTTTCAGGGAGGAGAGGAGCGTTAACCCCTGCATGACTGTGCTGCCAGTGGGGGTTACATTTTAGCGCCTGCTGCAGTGCACGGGCCTTGCTGGCCTGATGGCACCTGCTCTGGGGACAGGGCTGCGGAGAGTGAGGGTGGCTACCAGGATAGAGGTGCCGGTGGGAAACAAAACTCCTGCCTGAAAAAACAGACAGGGAAAATATATTTTAGCCATTTAGAGACAGATTATTTTAAAAAATAATAATAATGCGTTGTTAGTATTTCCCCGTCTGTTTGGTTTATCGGTTTGAAATGACTGTGGCTTAATTCTTGAGACGGGAAGCAGATGAACAGCAGGACCACTAAGGCCACAGGCCAAGGTCTCTCCAGTCCTGGGCAGGGGAGCTCAGCAGATGAAACCTCACAGTGGTGATTAATTAAGGAAAGAGCCGCAAGGTCTGGGTAAGGCTGGGTTATAGAATTTTAATAAAGAAATTTGCCTGGTTGAAATGCTGATACCAAATAAAAGTCATAGTCCAGCAAACACAATATAAGAGTTATTTTTCTAAAGCAGAAAAAGACCTTGGAGGATGGCTAATTTAATCATCTAATTTTTTAGAAGAAGCTGCCATGCAGGAAGGTTCTCTGAGAAAATGTAAGTAAAGATAGAGCTTCTGGCATAACAAGGGATCTAAACAAACGCCAGTTCCTCTTCCCTTATTTAAAATCCTGTTCCTGTTCAGGGTTGAGGAAGGAGGACCCCGCCACTTCTCAGCATTCATGAATAAATGAGAGTGATTTGCAATGAGCTTATTTGCATAAAAAGCACTGCTTTCTTAGATGGTGAGTCAGAGTTGCCAAGAAAGTTTGCCCTTTAAAGTGCTTCAACATCTTTCACTCATCAAAATCTGGCTGGACTCAATTTTCCGGTAAAAACTTTTCCTAAAATTAGAATTTATGTTAGTCTATGCTTATCTGAATTATTCTATCTCCTGAAATGATCTCTTCTAAATTAATAGTTTTTTTAACCCAATTATCCCACTTCTCGGAACTGATCAATGATTAATCATCAGTGATTTGAGTCAGGAGGTGTTGTGAGTAAGCCATTCACAGCCTCACTGTTTTGTGTTCTTTTTGGTTTTTTGTTTTGTTTTGTTTTGTTTTTTGTTTTTTGAACCTCACTGTTTTTACAAGCCCTAAACTGGAAACAACCTGGATGTCCAACCAGGGCCTCCTCTGGCCTGTATGGTGTCGTGGAGGGAATGGGACAGGTGTGTCTTCTGTGTGGCCAGCCCTTAGCTCATGGCCTGACAAGCACACCTCCTCCAAGGAGACACAGCCCTGGCCAGGATGCATGGAACCTTGGCAGGTTCTGTGTGAGCTGGATTCCTCTCTCAGGTGCCCTTCTTTTGGGTGCTGCTGTGCAGTGAACAACCTGTACAACCATACTTGGAAACCCTACCCAACAAAGGGGATTAGATACAAGTAACAGAGTAAGTTTATAGGATGAAATATTATATAGTTATGAATAATCAGGTTGTAGGCGAATGTTTATTGAAAAAAGCAATGTTCTCAAGGACACATCGAAAAAGAGAGCAGCAGACCGCAAATGGTGTAAAGTACGAACACTGACACCTTGAAGAAAGGCAGAAAGGATGTAAACCAAAATTTAACTGTCCTCGTCTCTGGGAGATGAGGTGGCAGGTAAAGTTTTCCTTAGAGATTTTATATTTTAAGTTTTCTTTATGTACAACCTTTATAATTAATAAAATTACAGTTCATTCTCATTCTCCACAGTAGTTATTTTCTGTCAAGTCATCACAGACACTGAATTAGCAAATATTGAGCCATTGCTCCCAAAGGACACAGAGGGTTAGGTTCCTGTGAGCCTCTGGTCGTAGCATTTCATCAACCTAGCAATACGTAACCCTGTTATAAGTGTGTTTCTGTTTAAAGACACCTTAATTTATATTTCTTATACATAACTAATTACATGCAGTATTTCTTTATAATAAAACACTAGCTGAGAAGGGTTTAACATTTTCATGACCCTAGGAAATGTGGTCATAAATTTCTTTGGCTTTTAGCCTAACAATGCCTTTACCTCTAGATTTAAAAAAAAAAATCAGTCATCATCTCATGAATGCACAAATTTAGCTGCTTTCCCATCTTTTCCATTGCTTCATCGTGTACCATAGATGTTCCTTTGGAATTTTCCAGAGTGGCCTCACGTACAGATTGGTGAACTTCCTCTTCCTGCCTCTCAGTGTGCTGCCCTGTTCACTCTTTAACGTTGAACTCCCAGCCAACAGTGCTGTTACTCAGGCCTGAACCAAGCTCATCTAACACACGTATTCTCTCCTTAAGGGCACATCACAGCCTTCTTGTGCTTGGAACACTAGACAGCTCATGAGTGCTACACTTGGAGGTCATCGAAATCACCCTCAATAAGCACAAAAATGCAAAAACATGGCACTGAACAGACTGCAAAAAGGCCACTTGTTTACACTACGAATTGAAACAAAAACCAGAGCATCACCTTGTAGGACCTCAGCTGGGAGCACACGCTCTGGACACTCCTGTTTTTTGGCTGTTCCTCATCCGCGCACAAATGACCAGGTGCTGTGTGTACTGATTTGGGAGTTACAAATAAATTTTACGGAGAAGGTGAATTTGCAGATATGGAATCAGCACATAAAGAGGACCACAGCCATTAAAAACAACCACATCAGGTTTCCATTGTATCTATAGTATGTGTAAGCAAAGTCACTTTGATTCCATTTCAGATCTTCTCAATAAATCATGTGGGTCTAAATTCACTAAATTTCTTATTTTCTGAACACAGGGCTAGTATGCTGTCTCCTAGGGAATCATAATCCATAAAATTTAGTAACATTTAATATGTTTTATGTTAGCAGTAATTACCAGTCAAAATCATTATGTCTCAGTTTTATTTTTCTGCTTGGAATTTTATGCAAAAAGCACTGAATCGAGTGAAGCAAGATGTGCTAGAATCCAAGGGCAGCCTTGGTGACGGGGACCTCTGGCATTAAGGGCAGGGTTACTTTGGGGGAGTTTCACACTTGGGAGAATCTTCTTTCACTTCCCTTGGCTTGAGCCCCACCCAGCACCTGGGAAAATAGAGTCACTCCACCCACCCACCCCAGGCAGCCCTGCTTCAGAAAGAGGTTTAATTTAATTAACAGAAAATAGCATCAATAAACATTAGTTCAGTGAGGCTCTCATGGTGACTCCAGGGCTGCAGGCACAATCAGTTAAGAACACACCCTGGGTCTTGGCAGGGCTCCCTGACTGGGTGTCCCTTGCCAGGCCTTCTGTATAGCTCCACCGTCCCCTGCGAAGCAGAGACTATTGATGTGTCCGGCCAACCCTCTGTCCTGTCACAAGTTCAGTCACCACCTCCATTGCAGGGAAAATCACGGCCCCCCACGCACTCTGCCCTGGGCCAGTTGGAGAGGGGACACCAGCAAGTACAGCCTTCTTTGGTCTGTTCCCCTAAGAGCCCTCACACCATCCATGGTAAGGACGGGCTGACAAAACGGGGACTCTTCAGCAAGCACCATAAGTATAAAAAGGAAGGTGACTGCATTTGTGGACAGAGTGGGTCTTGTAGGTCCTGCATTAACATCAGCCTCAGGGGATGGGGTTTGGTGACAACAGAAAGGAGAGGCTGCACCAGGTCATCTGCTCCGGGAGAGGGGTGGGGGCAGAACCAGGACTTGGCATTGAAGTCAGCTCTGCCTCTGACCAGCCAAGGGATGTGCAGAAAGAACATTCCTTATTGAAATGTCAAAATATAGTCTAGCCTGCCCACGTCACAGAGGTGCTACAATCAAACAAGAAAATGTAGAGAAGCTTTGAAAAGACAAGATACTGCGTTCAGGTGAGACCTTATTATTGTCAGATAGGCTTCTGTGCAGGGAGCGGGAAGTGAGTGTTCTAGCCTCATTATTGCTTTTTCATAGTAACTGCAGTGTTAGTCCCTTTAACAGTTGACATTGGAAAACGAATGATAGTGTATATAAGAAAAAGCATAATAGGGAAAGACATGATGAGGTTTAGCAACTGCATTTCTGTGCCTATTAAAACAGCATTAACGTGTGATTCCTTTGGCCCCATAGACATCTAAGCCTTATGAAGGCAACATTCGGCGTTGCCAGGAAGGTGATGGGTTCCAGGAATCACGAGGCAAATGAATCTGGCACGTGGGTACATTTTGGAAATGTAGCTGAAGCAGCTTCATGTGACGTGGCAGGGTGGATTATCACCCGTGACTTTTCCTCCAAGTCTTCCTAAGCCACACTCAGCAGGTGGCTGTGTGGCTGGGCATCTCTGGGAGGACCAGGCACTTGCCCGACGCAAACTGGTTGTGAGTTGGTCGGTGTAAGGAGGGCCCACCTGTTCTGGAAGGATGGTCCGTCCAGTTAGAGAACAGCGCTAACGTGCCTACCTGCCCCTCTCCTGTTAACTCTTTTATGAAGACAGCAAACAATTTCATGGTGATTGATTCACTAAAAAATGAACTAAATATATATGTATGTATAATGTGAATGTCGTATATCCTATATATGCATGTGCATGTACATACCTTCACTCCTGTTCCCTCTGAGATAGGGCTTTGTCTGTTTCCACTTTCAGGATGGAATTGCTCTGTGAAAAGGGACCTTGTCTGTTGGGTTCACTGCTGAAGCTCCAGGGGATATAGTATAGACTGAATGTTTGTGTCTCCCCAGATTTGTATGTTGAAACTTGTTTTTTTAAACATCTTTATTAGAGTATAATTGCTTTACAATGTTGTGTTAGTTTCTGCTGTATAACAAAGTGAATCATCTATATGGATACATGTATCCCCATATCTCCTCTCTCTTAGGTTTCCCTCCCATCCTCCCTATCCCACACCTCTATGTGGTCACAAAGCACCTAGCTGATCTCCCTGTGCTATGTGGCTGCTTCTCAATAGCTGTTTATTTTACATTTGGTAGTCTCTATATGTCAGTGCTACTCTCTCACTTTGCCTCAGCTTACCCTTCCCCCTCCCCGTGTCTTCAAGCCCATTCTCTATGTCTGGGTGTTTATTTCTGTCCTGCCCCTAGCTTCATCAGAACCATTTTTTTTTTTTTAGATTCCATATATGTGTGTTAGCATACAGTATTTGTTTTTCTCTTTCTGATTTACTTCACTCTGTATGACAGACTCTAGGTCCATCCACCTCACTACAAATAACTCAATTTTGTTTCTTTTTAATAGCTGAGTAATATTCCACTGTATATATGTACCACATCTTCTTTACCCATTCATCTGTCGATGGACACTTAAGTTGCTTCCACGTCCTGACTACTGTAAATAGTGCTGCAATGAACATCGTATATATGACTCTTTTTGAATTATGGTTTTCTCAAGGTATATGCCCAGTATTGGGATTGCTGGGTCATATGGTAGTTCTACTTTTAGTTTTTAAGGAATCTCAGTACTGTTCTCCATAGTGGCTGTATCAATTTACATTCGCACCGACAGTGCAGGAGGGTTCCCTTTTCTCCAAACCCTATCCAGCATTTATTGTTTGTAGATTTTTTGATGATGGCCATTCTGACTGGTGTGAGGTGATAGATACCTCACTGTACTTTTTTGTTTTTGTTTTTGTTGTTTTTGTTTTTGCAGTACGTGGGCCTCTCACTGTTGTGGCCTCTTCCGTTGTGGAGACAGGCTCCGGACGCGCAGGCTCAGCGGCCATTGCTCACGGGCCCAGCCGTTCCACGGCATGTGGGATCTTCCAGGACCGGGGCACGAACCCATGTCCCCTGCATCAGCAGGCGGACTCTCAACCACTGCACCACCAGGGAAGCCCTCTCACTGTACTTTTGATTTGTATTTCTCTAATGATTAGTGATGTTGAGCATCCTTTCATATGTTGGTTGGCAATCTGTATATCTTCTTTGGAGAAATGTCTATTTAGGTCTTCTGCCCATTTTTGGGTTGGGTTGTTTGTTTCTTTGATATTGAGCTGCATTGGCTGCTTATATATTTTGGAGATTAATCCTTCATCAGTTGCTTCGTTTGCAAATATTTTCTCTCATTCTGAGGGTTGTCTTTTCGTCTTGTTTATGGTTTCCTTTCCTGTGCAAAAGCTTTGAGTTTCATTAGGTCCCAATTGTTTATTTTTGTTTTTATTTCCATTTCTCTAGGAGATGGGTCAAAAAGGATCTTGCTGTGATTTATGTCATAGAGTGTCTGCCTTTGTTTTCCTCTAAGAGTTTTATAGTGTCTGGCCTTACATTTAGGTCTTTAATCCATTTGGAGTTTATTTTTGTGTAGGGTGTTAGGAAGTGTTCTACTTCCATTCTTTTTCTTGTAGCTGTCCAGTTTTCCCAGCACAACTTATTGAAGAGGCTGTCTTTTCTCCATTGTATATTCTTGCCTCCTTTATCAAAGATAAGGTGACCATATGTGCGTGGGTTTATCTCTGGGATTTCTGTCCTGTTCCATTGATCTATATTTCTGTTTTTGTGCCAGTACTATACTGTCTTGATTACTGTAGCTTTGTAGTATAGTCTGAAGTCAGGGAGCCTGATTCATCCAGGTCCATTTTTCTTTCTCAAGACTGCTCTGGCTATTTGGAGTCCTTTGTGTTTCCATACAAACTGTGAATTTTTTTGTTCTAGTTCTATGAAAAATGCCATTGGTAGTTTGGTAGGGATTGCATTGAATCTGTAGATTGCTTTAGTTAGTATAGTCATTTTCACAATGTTGATTCTTCCAGTCCAAGAACTTGATATATCTCTCCACCTGTTCGTATCCTCTTTAATTTCTTTCATCAGTGTCTTATGGTTTTCTGCATACAGGTCTTTTGTCTCCTTAGGTAGGTTTATCCCTAGGTTTTTTTTTTTTTTTTTCTTGCAATGGTAAATGGGAGTGTTTCCTTAATTTCTTTCAGATTTTTCTTTTTTAGTGTATAGGAATGCAAGAGATTTCTCTGCATTAATTTTGTTTCCTGTTACTTTACCAAATTCAATGATTAGCTCTACTAGTTTTCTGGTAGCATCTTTAGGATTCTCTATGTATAGTATCATGTCATCTGCAGACTGTGATGGTTTTATGTCTTCTTTTCTGATTTGGATTCCTTTTATTTCTTCTTTTTTCTTCTCTGATTGCTGTGGCTAAAACTTCCAAAGCTATGTTGAATAATAGTGGTGAGAGTGGGCAACCTTGTCTTATTCCTGATCTTAGAGGAAATGGTTTCAGTTTTTCACCATTGAGAATGATGTTGGCTGTGGGTTTGTCATATATGGCCTTTATTATGTTGAGGTAGGTTCCCTCTATGCCCACTTTCTGGAGAGTTTTTGTCATAAATGTTGAATTTTGTCAAAAGCTTTTTCTGCATCAATTGAGATTATCATATGGTTTTTATCCTTTGTTTTGTTAATATGGTGTATCACCTTGATTGATTTGCATATATTGAAGAATCCTTGCATTCCTGGGATGAACCCCACTTGATCATGGTGTATGATCCTTTTAACGTGCTGTTGGTTTCTGTTTGCTAGTATTTTGTTGAGGATTTTTGCATCTATGTTCATCAGTGATATTGGCCTGTAGTTTTCTTTTTGTGTGCCACCTTTGTCTGGTTTTGGTATCACGGTGATGGTGGCCTTGTAGAATGAGTTTGGGAGTGTTCCTCCCTCTGGTGTATTTTGAAAGAGTTTGAGAAGGATAGGTGTTAGCTCTTCTCTAAATGTTTGATAGAATTCGCCTGTGAAGCCATCTGATCCTGGGCTATTGGTTGTTGGAAGATTTTTTAATCACAGTTTCAATTTTTAAAAATTAATTAATTTATTTATTTTTGGCTGCATTGGATCTTTGTGGTTGTGTGCAGGTTTTCCCTAGTTGAGGCGAGTGGGGGCTACTCTTCATTGCAGTGCATGGGCTTCTCATTGCGGTGGCTTCTCTTGTTGTGGAGCATGGGCTCTAGGCGTGCGTTCAGTAGTTGTGCCTCATGGGCTCTAGAGCACAGGCTCAGTAGTTATGGCACATGGGCTTAGTTGCTCCACAGCATGTGGGATCTTCCCCGACCAGGGCTCGAACCCATGTCCACTACTTGGCAGACAGATTTGTAACCACTGCGCCACCAGGGAAGCCACCACAGTTTCAATTTAAGTGCTTATGATCGGTCTGTTTATATTTTCTATTTCTTCCTGGTTCAGTCTCGGGAGGTTGTGCTTTCTAAGAATTTGTCCATTTCTTCCAGATTGTCCATTTTATTGGCATATAGTTGCTTGTAGTAATCTCTCATGATCCTTTGTATTTCTGCAGTGTCAGTTGTTACTTCTCCTTTTTCATTTCTAATTCTATTGATTTGAGTCTTCTCCTTTTTCTTGATGAGTCTGGCTAATGGTTTATCAATTTTGTTTATCTTCTCAAAAAACCAGCTTTTAGTTTTATTGATCTTTGCTATTGTTTCCTTCATTTCTTTTTCATTTATTTCTGATCTGATCTTTATGATTTCTTTCCTTCTGATAACTTTTGTTGTTGTTGTTGTTCTTTCTCTAATTGCTTTAGGTGTAAGGTTAGGTTGTTTATGTGAGATTTTTCTTTTTACTTGAGGTAGAATTGTATTGCTATAAACTTCCCTCTTAGAACTGCTTTTGCTGCATCCCATAGGTTTTGGGTCATCATGTTTTCATTGTCATTTGTTTCTAGGCATTTTAAAATTTCCTCTTTGATTTCTTCAGTGATCTCTTGGTTATTTAGTAGCATATTGTTTAGGCTCCATGTGTTTGTATTTTTTACAGTTTTTTTTTCCTGTAATTGGTATCTAGTCTCATAGCATTGTGGTCTGAAAATATACTTGACAGAATTTCTATTTTCTTAAATTTACCAAGGCTTGATTTGTGACCCAAGATATGATCCATCCTGAGGAATGTTCAATGAGCACTTGAGAAGAAAGTGTATTCTGTTGTTTTTGGATGGAATGTCCTATAAATATCAGTTAAGTCTATCTTGTCTAATGTGTTATTTAAAGCTTGTGGTTCCTTATTTATTTTCATTTTTCGTGATCTGTCCATTCGTGAAAGTGGGGTGTTAAAATCTCCTAGTCTTATTGTGTTATTGTCGATTTCCCCTATTATGACTATTCGCAATTGCCTTATGTATGGAGGTGTTCCTATGTGGATGCATAAATATTTATAATTGTTATATCTTCTTGGACTGATCCCTTGATCATTATGTAGTGTCCTTCTGTGTCTTTTGTAATAGCCTTTATTTTAAAGTCTATTTTGTCTGATATGAGAATTGCTACTCCAGCTTTCTTATGATTTCTGTTTGCATGGAATATCTTTTTCCATCTCCTCACTTTCTGTCTGTATGTGTTCCTAGGCCTGTAGTGGGTATCTTGTAGACAGCATATATATGGGTCTTGTTTTTGTATCCATTCAGCCAGTCTATGTTTTTTGGTTGGAGACTTTCATTCATTTACATTTAAGGTAATTATCAATATGTATGTTTCTATTACCATTTTCTTAACTGTTTTGTTTTTGTAGGTCTTTTCCTTCTCTTGTGTTTCCTGCCTAGAGAAGTACCTTTAGCATTTGTTGTAAAGCTGGTTTGGTGGTGCTGAATTCTCTTAAATTTTGCTTGTCTGTAAGGGTTTTAATTTCTCCATCGAATCTGATTGAAATCCTTGCTGGGTAGAGTAATCTTGGTTGTAGGTTTTTCCCTTTCACCACTTTAAACATGTCCTGCCACTACCTTCTGGCTTGCAGAGTTTCTGCTGAAAGATCAGCTGTTAACCTTATGGGGATTCCCTTGTATGTTATTTGATGCTTTTCCTTTGCTGCTTTTAATAATTTTTCTTTGCATTGTATGTTAAAACTTATATCCCGGGCTTCTCCGGTGGCCCAGTGGTTGAGAGTCCGCCTGCCGATGCAGGGGACACGGGTTCGTGCCCCGGTCCGGGAAGATCCCACATGCCGCGGAGCAGCTGGGCCCGTGAGCCATGGCCGCTGAGCCTGCGCATCCGGAGCCTGTGCTCCGCAACGGGAGAGGCCGCAACAGTGAGAGGCCCCCGTACAGAAAAAAAAAAAAAACTTATATCCCAATGTGATGGTATTTGGAGGTGGTGCCTTCAGGACGTTATTAGGTCAAGAGGGTGGAGCCCTCATGAATGGGATTAGTGCCCTTGTTTAAGAGACTCAGAGAGCTCTTTTGCCCCTTCTGCCCTGTGAGGACACAGGGAGAAGGTGGCCGTCTGTGAAGAGGCAGGTCCTCACTAGACACCAAATCTGCTGGTACCTTGATCTTGGATTTCCAGCCTCCAGAACTATAAGAAATAAATTTCTATTGTCTATAAGCCATCAGTTTATGGTACTTTTGTCATAACAGCCAGAACAGACTAAGATGGCATGGAATAATGCATGGCACAGGGTTGGTGATCAATACATATTTGTTGAGTCAACGAATGAACAAGGCGATGGCAATCCTGGAGTTGACTCGGGTCCCCCCAGGACTTTGGGTACAAATGGGTTTGCTTCATGGACCATGGTCCTGGTCTTCCCTGCTCCTTGGCCCTCCTGCCAGTGCAGGGAGTGTCCCCTGTCCCTGTAGCATTTGGGGGCTTTCCCAAGAGGGCTCCCAGGGTTCTTACAGGTCTGATTGTCTGCCTCATAACATTAAGCTTCTCTGGGCCACTCTGCTTTCCCTTGGGGTATGCCCGGTGAGTTTGGCTTTCCCTGCCAGGCACAGCCATGGCCTCCTGGACCCAGACAGCTGGGCTCAAATCTCACGTGGACCCCACTCCTGTGCCTGACCTCTTCCTGGGGGAACCACCTCTGTCAAGGAACTGGGCAGTGGGGTTTCAACCAAGAGCAGGAAACACCACTTCCAACAGTTGTACTAAGCAGGGTTAGCACTCGGTGGCTTGTTCAGCATTTGCCCACATCCTTGCCTTTCTGCAGTCTCCAACATGAGCTATGGTAACATCTAGTAATGGGCTCAGGCTGCCTTATCAAAACACCAGAGACTGGGGCCTGAAACAAAAGATGTTTACTTTCTCACATTCCTTGAGGCGGGAAGTCCAAGATCAAGGTGCCACTCATTCTGTTCCCAGCGAGAGCTCTTTCCTGGTTTGCAGATGGCTACCTTCTCACTATATCCCCACAGGGAGAAGAGAGGGGGCTCTGGTGTCTCTTACTCTTCTTAGAAGGGCACCAGCCCTGGTGAGTTAGGGCCCCACCCTCATGACCTCATGTAACCTTTACCACCTCCTCACAGGCTCCACCTCCAAACACAGTCACACTGGGCTCCAACATATGAATTTGGGGGGGGGGGGTCAGAAACATTCAATCCATAACACTTTGTCCCTAGCCTCCCCTAATACATGTCCTTTTCACATGCAAACACATTCATTGCATCTTAACTGTCTCAAACGTTTTAAGTTGTTCCAGCATCGACTCTAAAATCTTGAGTCCAAAGCCTCATTTAAATTTCATCTAAATCAGATGTGGGTGAGGCTGGAAGTACTATCTATCCTGAGGCAAAATTCCTCTCCAGCTGGGAAGCTGTGAAACTAGACAAGTTATGTGCTTCCAAAATACAAGGTTGGCACAGACATAGGACAGACATTCCTAATCCGCAGGGAGATGTAGGAAAGAAGGAAGGAGCAAAGGGTCCCAAGCAAGTCCAGAATCTAGAAAGGTGAATCCTATTAGATCGTAAGGCTTGAGAATAAATCTCTAAGGCTCAACACCCTGCCTTCCAGATGCTCTGGGGCAGCAGTCCCAGCCACATGGTTCTGCTGGGCCTGAGTTCCACACTTGTGGCTTTCGGCAGAGGCCTTCTGGTGGTGGCTCTGATGATCCCTGTATTGCCCTCAGGGTCATTTTCCCTTTTCTCGAAGAATACCACATGCTCAGAGTCCAATAGCTCTATGATTCCTGCCTGTAGAATCCAAGTCCTTCTTTCATTTTGCCCCGCCTCCATCCCCGTCAGCTCCACCTGGCAGCGTTTCTGCTGGTAAACTCCCACGTCTATTCCTGCTTCTGCTGTGCTGGCTGATTCGGTTTGTAGTTCACACCCATACAAACCTCCTTATCAAATGTTTGTTCAGTCACGCCCTCGGTGTTCTCTTCAAAACAAGTTTTCTCTTTTTTTGCAATATGCATAGCTTAAGAATTTCCAAATCTTCAGTTCTGGCTCCTTTTTGCTTAACCATTCCTTCTTCAATGCACCTCTCTCCTCTCACCTTTGACTATAAGCCACCAGGAGGAACCAAGTGTTTCAACACTCGGCTTAGAGATCTCCTCAGCTAAACATGCAATGCCATCGCTTTGCAATTTCTACCTTCCACAAAACTCCAGAACACAGTTCAGCCAAGCTCTTTGCCACTTTATAACAAGGATTACCTTTCCTCTAGTTTCCAATGACACGTTTCTTATTTCCACCTGAGTCCCCACCAGAATGGCCTTTAACATCTATATTTCCAACAATAGTCCCTTCCCAGAAATCCAGGCTTTTTCCAGCATGAACCTCAACACGCCTCAGTCTCTGCCCATCACCCCATTACAAAACCGCTTCCACGCTCTTAGGTATTTGTTACAGTATCAGCCCACTTCTCAGTACCAACACCTATGTTAGTCTGCTTGACTGCCAGGACCCTTCCCCATGACGTCACCTCTGCTGGCACATCCTTCCCGAGCCTCTCGGCTGCTCTGAGTCTCACCCTCAGCTCCTTCTGTAAGATCAGCTTGAACGTTCAAACACAAGCTCCTGCCTCACTCAGCCTTCCCTTCTTGCTCAAAATTCCTCAGCACAAAAGTTTCTTGTTCTGTGATGGTGGAAGCTGAGACTTTGGCCTGTACAATGTCTGTTTTTTCTTCCTGTCCTCCCTGCCCTCTCAGCAGGGGGTGGACCCATGTCCCCTCTGGCCAGGCTTACACAGAGAGCCCTTGAGTCCCTGGCCTTTGGGGGGTACCCTTCAACCACTGGCACAGAAACATGGGCTTCTGATTTTTCTCCTGAGTTCGTGGTGGAGGAGGTTCCGTGCACAGAAACAAATCGCTGTCTTGGATCAAGTGCCCAACACTTTATATATAAAGGCTAATTAAACTAATTTAGGGTTTGTTTTACTAAATAAATATTTAAGAAAACTGTGAAGACTGTGGTCCTGTTTCCCTTCCTGTCTCCCTCTCTTTCTTTCCTTTGTTATATGCTGTGTCTGAGAAAGCCTAAATGATGTGGCCTCCTCTGCTGCCCTCAGGACTCACCATTAGTGGATTTCCAGCATATTCCACCTTGGAAAGAACTAAACAGCTTCCTTAGGACAGGCTCCTCGAGGCCACTCTCTCAAGGAGCAGAATGCCGCCGAGATTCCCAAAGGCCCCCGATACGCAGCATATGTGGCCAGGGAAGAGGACACTGGAGTTTATCACCTGATCAGACAGTAGAGGCTGCAGAGTGGTGGGGCCTGCAGGTGACATGCCAGCCCCAGGCCAATTTGGTCCGTGATCACAGAAATCCATCTGGGAAACTCTGAGGAGCTCTGACGAGACCAGGGCAGGGACTCGGGCTGGTCTGTCGGGTCCTCACGGGCAGGAACAGGGACGGGCCTTAGGAACAGCTGAATCGTCTCCTGAAAGCATCCTCCAGGTAGTACCGGGGTGGTGGCTCTCTGTACAGAAAAATTTTTCTCTACAAAACGGTCCTGAAAGGGCAACGATGCATTTGGAAGGCTCTGGGTATCAGCTGTCAACCTCTAGCAAGGATCTGAGTCACTGGGATGAGCATTAGAAAAAGGGCAGCGGTTCTAATCCAGGCGAGCCACCGGCTCCGAGGTGGCCCTGACCAGGGCAGGAGGAGCAGAGGTGACGGATGGTATCTGAGGCCCCTGAGTGCCTCGCCTGTGGGGCGCGTGTCAGCGAGGGTGCTCTGGCTGTGGTTGAACGTGAGCTTCCCTTGCTGGTCAGAGGGGCTCGTGTGGGGTGTGTGACGGCCGGGGTTTGTCATGGGCTCCACGCCTCTTCCCTGCTCTGCTCTTTACATTAGATCATCTGATAAGAGAATATGTCTAATCATAACATGTCACATGGAGGAAGCAGAAGCAGGAGGAAGAAGGACGCCAGAAGTCAAATACCTTGACGTCCTTGGGCATCAATAAGGTGAGAAGTGGCTTTCAGTGAAAGTCGGCTCCCCTGAGAATTTCAAATTCCAGACCCAAGTGGAGTCAGCACCCAAACCGAGTGCATCCATCAGCCCAGAACCTAAAGCCTTTTACTGCTCTCATCACTCACTGGAGGGCAGCGTCCACTCACCCTGGTGGGGACAGATGCCCCGGCAGCAGCATCCTTCCCCCCGTGGGCGATGGGTAACACCCCGTGGATGCCATGGGCAGCCTCAGAGGCCACCCAGCACTGACCGGGCCCTCCAGGATGCTGTGTACTCTTCTGATCCCCGTGTGCTTTGGCCCATAGCACATAATCCATCATGGAGGTTAACGCCTGAGAGAATCCTTTTGGAAAAGGCAGGACTTCATTTATTGAGCTTGGAAATCATTGGAGGTAGATATTGAGAGAGAGAGAGAGATTGAGGTAACTGAGGCCTAGAAAAAAACAATGTCATCTTGAAAAAAAATCTCTTTTAAGTAATTTCAGGGCTGCATCGGAACTAGAATCTAGTCTTTTCTAATTCAAACAGCCGTCTACTGGGCATGGAGAGCGCAGGGCCACAGGGCTTAGATGTCAGTGAGCCGGCACTCGGAGCCTTGCCCCAACTCTCTGTGGGAAGGCATTTTGTGGTTTAGTGGCCGGAAGCTGTGGTATTGGAATTGGCTGGATGTTGAGAATGAAATAGAGAGAGTAACGTGCAAACACAGCCTTCAGTGCAGTGACCCCAAGGGAGACGAGGTGGGGCAAAGCCGCCCTGAGGTGCAGGCAACAGCCGGCTGACCCTGGAGTGCCCGCCGGGAAGCTTGGGGGTGTCCAGGAGGTTGTGGACCAGCAAAGGGGGGTTGGGAGTTATCAGCATATACACGCATGGCAGGGTGGCCAGTGATTCTTAACCCAAGGGTTTGTCACATGCATAACCTAATCCTGAGATTTTTTTTTTTCCCCATTCAGGCTGGGGGCATTCATCTGTGAACAGAGACACCAGAGGATGAATGCATGAACTTTTTGGCTTCAAGTTAAAAACTAGGGCGGGTTTGGGTGTGCAGCTGAATGATCTACAGATGACTGTGGTTGCCCTTTTCCTCTCTTCCTCCTAGGGTCCAGACAAGTGTCTCTGCTGAGGAGGTGATGAGCGGGGATGAACTGGAGGAGAAGCGGGAGGGACTAAAGCCTCGTGTTAGGGGCCTGGGCTCCACCAGCCCTCTTCCGGCTGAGTTCCCACCACCATGGGCAGCAATGAGGATCCCGCCAGATCAGTGCATCTCAGCCTGGGATGATCCCATGTCTTCCTTCCCGGTGGGTGCCAGGTAGACAGCAGGGCTGGAGAGAAGCCTGGTGTGTGGCAGGGCACCAGTGTGGCAGAGAAACAGCAGGCAGATGCACCTGTGGGTACCTCCCAGAGGCCCATGGACACCAAGAGGATGCGGGCAGGTCCTACTGGGGCTGGAAAGGGCATGGAGATTGTGAGAAGAAGCCAGCCTGCAAGCCTGTGTCGTCTGAAATGCAGGTGCCCACCTGAAGGCGGGATCGGGAAATGGTTACAAGGTACACTGCGGCTGCTGGCAGCTATGAAGGATGGTGATGGCCCAAGACGAGCCTGGAAGGTTGTGTTTTAGTGGGAGACAGCAGGTGAAAGCGGAAGCCGCGTGGACAGATATTGGCCAAGAATCAAAGGTGGGTCCCTGATGTCACGGTGTTGTGCAGGTGTCCACTGAACCCAGGTGTCATCCTGGAAGAAGGGGGAGGGGACCCTGGATTTGCCTGTGAGTTTCATCTGAAATTAACAAGAAATCACTGAAGCTGGCTGAGTTTACTTGGAAGCGACTAGATTAAGTGTGCTGACACCTTCAGGTGGCAGCGGAGGCTCACAGCACAAAGTCCAGATATGGGAACCGTTTGCACCCCTCAGTGAGTGACTTGTGAAATTAGAATCGGCTACGAGTAATTGCTGGATCCCGTGAGGGGGGTATAACACTCCCAACATCATTCCTAGCCGCTAAGTGTTGCCATCGGCGTGAATTAGCGTATTTAACGCTCCCGTGAGGTTGGTCTGTGCTCTCCATCGTGGAGACAGAGAAGCTGACACACGGAGAGTTTAGGGACTTGGTCATGGCCACTCAGATAGTCCGAATGGATTCAAACCAGGTCTGCTTCCCTGCAACACCTGGGGTTTCAGCTCTAGTTGTGCAGAGCGTAGACAGAGAGTGAAGAGGAGAGGGCTGAGGATGGAGTCCCTGGAAGTACAGCATTTAAGGGCGAAGGCAGAGGAAGAAGGAACAGTGAGGGGAGTGCAGAAGAGACAGACTCAAGAGATGACCCAGGAGAGGAAGGAGCCCAAGGAACTGAAGGAGAAGGTATTTCAGAGAGGAAGGGGCTGTTACCTATGCCCGTGTCCCCAGAGAGGTCACCTGGGTTAGAGTGGTCACGGGATTTGGTGACCAGGACTCCATTGGTGGCCACAGCCGGAGTTTTAGAGGAATCATGGGGACCAAAGAGAGGCTGTGATGGGCTGAAGCGTGAATGGAGCTGGGGAAGCTGAGGCAGCGGATTGAGGACATTTTAAGGAAACTTGGTGAGATCAGATAGATGGAGAGAGAGTTTTCTTTCCTTTTTTGTTTAGAAGACATTTGAATATATTTATTTATTAAGGCAAATAAGTCAGTAGACAAGGAGAGACTGAAGATAAAAGGGGAAAGAGGGTTTTTGGCAGAGCCAGGAAAGAGAAAGTTCTATGCGGTAGGCAGCCTTCAAGACAGCATCCCTTCCAGTGTTGCATCCTGCTGTTCACACGTTGGTGGAATCCTCTCCAACACTGAGTAGGGCTGACCTGTGTACCCTACGGGAGAGTAAGGAATGGACGGAGTGTCACTGCTGAGGCTAGGTCGTACAAGACCTTGTGGCCGCCACCTTGCTCTCTTGGGCCACTCTCTGGGGGAAGCCAGCCACCACGTTGAGAGGACACTCAAGCCGCCCTGCGGAAAGGTCTGTGTGCTGAGGACCTGAGGCCTGCAAAAATCAACGCTGTGAGTCAGATGTCTTGGAAGTGGCTGCTCCAGCCCCAGTCAAGCTTTCAGATAACTTCAATTCCAGCTGACACCTTGACTCATGAGAAACCCTGAGCCAGAACCCCTAACTGCTAAGCGGTTCTTAAATTCCTGAGCCATGAGAGATAATAAATGTTCATTGTAGTTTTATGCCACTAAGTTTTGGAGTACTTTGGTATTCAGTAACTGGTAAAGGAAGGTATCATTCTGGAGGTGGAAATGCTGGGGAAATTGAGGCTCTGTGTGCTTGATGGTCTCCGCCATTTCTGTGAGGGAGAAGGCAAAAGCCCATCTGCTGGATTTGGGATGATGGAGGTCAGGCAGGGAGGTTTGGAGGAGATGGAAGAGATCCAGTACAACCATTACAAAGAGGAGGAAGCCATCGCTATCTGTATCCCCTTCTCTAGGTCTGGTCCTGGGAAAGAGGAAAATGACATTCAGGAATTCTGTTCCACGACCCAGAGACCAGTCAGATGTTATGTGACCATTTCTGGGTGCAAGAGGCAATTTGTCAGAATGGAAGGACACAGGTAATTCAGAGAGGCTATTTTAGTGGAGGAATGGGGAAACATGCTGTAGAGGGCTACAGGATGAATGGAGGTGAGAAAAGTTGGAATAAGGGCTACTTACCTTTCAAGAAGTTCGATAGTGAAATAATCTAGATAAGAGAACAGAATTGGGGCTTCCCTGGCTGTCCAGTGGTTAAGACTCCGTGCTTCCACCACAGGGGGCGCAGGTTCGATCCCTGGTGAGGAATCTAAGATTCCGCATGCTGCTTTGCCACTGCCAAAAAAAAAAAAAAGATAGAATTGAAGAAGTTTCCTTTTCTGATTTTTTTCTTTCTTTGTGTCTTTTTTTTCTTGCTTGCTTTTGAGTCTTTTTCCTTCTTCCTCCCTCCCTCCCGCCTTCCTCCCCCCCCACCCCCGTCCTTCCTTCCTTCCTTCTCTTAATGAGAGGAGATATTTAAATGCATTTATTAGTTTAGGGAAAGAAGCCAGTATACAGAAAGACACTTAAGATAAAAGGAAAAAAAGTGTCCTTCTAAACAAAGGGCAGACGTCACCAAAGCCTCCTTGTCTTCAAGAGGATGTGATTGATTCAGTGATTACTGTTTACTGATGTCATCCCCTGTGCAAGGGGCTGGGTGTACGGAAGCGAATACACACAACATCCCTGTCCTAATCCCGGGTCTAGTAAGGGTGAAGGACAGGTGTCTACACAAACATATCCCTACGATTCGCAAAGAGCACCGCAGAGGAAGTGAACTGGGTGCAGAGCCAGGATGGGGCAGTGGGGAGGGCTCAGAGCAGGCCTCACTGAGCCTGGTGTCCTGAAGGCAGGACAGTTTAAGTCCCTGCTAACTGCACGTTCTTCTGCCCCGAGACTCAGATTTTCATCCATTAGTATCTAAAGGCTCTAGCTACCTCCTGAACATTCTACAGGGAAACTTTTGTGTCTTTCCACGTTCACTCCAAGGAAGTAGGAAAAAAAAAAAAAAACCTTCTGTTCAACTTTCATAGAACAAAAGCATCGAGCAAAATCCTGTGAGCTATGAGCATTTGTGGGTTTCTTTCAAATGCTAATGAGTTCTCAGCTTTGTCTTAGGTGTCTGATCCATCTGGCTGCCTACATCATAAAACACAAATCGTTATCTCCCTTCTGGCTAAACACCAGCAGCTTTCAGTGGAATTTGCCCCAGCCCCAAAACAGACCAGATTGGAAAAGAACACCTTTCATCAGCTCTGTAAACAAAGACTGTGTTGAATTAAAAGGAGGAAAACCCCTTTATTGAAGGTGAGAACCTGTGAACAAAACTCTGATCTTTCAAACCAGGGATCCAGGAAATGGAGCTTCTGCAAGAATCCCCGCCTCTGTCCCCCGCCTGGACAGCAGAATGTCCAAGAAAATCCTGGAGGTGGATGTGAGCCCCTCAGGGATGCAGCACAACATGTTAAATATGATCTTGAATTTCAAAGTTGATAGACAATCATTTTGAACCTAGGATTTGTCACTAGAAAAACCACTTCTGCTTGATTTCGAGGAGGGGCTCCCAGCCTGTCTGCGTTATAGGCACCACCTCCCAGCCTCCTTGCTCACCTTAGCCAAGGCGATGCAAGAAAAAAACATGGTTGTAATTACTAGAAGGATATTTTTCTAACCTTTTGGTCTAAGTGTCTAGTTCCTTTCTTGAACATCAGAAAAGAAAATGCCACTTAAAAATGTGGACATGTCACGCGTGCTGTAAATTAAGCACTCCGTTCTGGTTGCCAGGTATTTCAGAAGCATTCGTTGAAGATGAAACAAAACCCATTTGTATTTAACTGTGGATTGAATAGCTGCTTTGAAATACCTTCCAGGGAAGGTAACAGTGAGCCTGGTGTAAATCTGCTGTCTCTGCGGGCTTTTTTTCCTCCCCTGATGGCAGAGATCTGTGTTTGAATGTCCCGTGTCTCTTCTAGATACAATATGCAAAACGCTGCTCTTTAGGTATGTTTGATGGAGGAGAAATTAATTAGGAAACCAATTCTGCATACTAGCACTTAACAAATATCTGGCCCCATTTTCCCAAAGTGGTGATTTTCTTTACCAAAGTCAGTATCCTGGGTCAGGTATATGGAGACCTGCTCACCTGCAGAGAGGATAGTATTTGCCTGAGTGATTACACTTGTTTTCAAAGAGTCTACCAATGTCAATGTTGACACAGTCATAAGGAAATGAAGTTAGGTAGGTGCTGTCACTTGCCCAGGTGGCCTTTGTTTATGCAGGACTTTTGTAACCTGATAATTTAAGCCTGACCAAGCCAAGGCCTGGCTGTCCCCTTGCCTGGCCTCATGCTATCCTGGCCACCTGGGCCTCCCTTCCCAATACACACCTGCCTATATCTGGCCTTTTCTTCAAAACCCAGTTTTGACTTTACCCTGATTCTGAGGTGGCTCACACAATGGTTGACGTTACTGATCACTCTTTCTGGAAACGCCCCCAGGAATTTTCTGGAATGCATCCTGTTGGTTCTGTTTCTACCTTCGTGTGTATTTAAAATAATTCATATCGGTAATTTATTTTTTAGAAGGCCCTTCTCGAGACAGAGATTAGATCAATAACCGTATATTTTCTCTTTTGTTTATTAATTCATTGATTTGTCTAAAATTTATTGGGGTAGGATTTAAAGGTCTTATAATCTTATGGTTTATTGTTCTTTTGTTTTTAACCAAAGAGCCAGCCAGCTCTCCTGGTGTTGTTTGGTAGCTAATTCACCTGAATTCCACTGGGCTGTGCGATCTCTGTAGATATCAAGCTCTTATTCACAGGACAGTCTGTTTGGAATCTCTTCTGTCCCAGGATCAGTCTCTCTTTGCTTGAATCAGTCCTACAAGCTTTTAATCACTCTGGCTCCAACTAGCTGTATCTAGGTAGTGTTGAGTGGAAATTCTTTCCAGCGTCTGGAAAATGACTGATTTGTGTTCTTCGATTCTCAAGCTTAGTTAATTTCACAGCTTTGCGAGTGAGATTCCGTGAACATTCCAGTGGGCTTTGGGGGACACCAGGCTGAGGCTCTTGTTTCTGCCCGGAAACCTCTCTTTCAAAGTCCCTGACTTCTTTTTCCTGTCTCCCTAATAGCTTCTTCCTCTCCTTCCTTTAAGCCCTGGTGGGCTGCGTGCTCTGCCCTCCCACTTTCCAGTTTGTTTGGCTCTCCTGGGTTGGTTTTCCTCTGGCCCACGGCTGTGGCAGACACACCTAGGTCCACCCTTGACATCAGGTCCTGCGGGCCCTTTCAGTCAACGTGTCTCTCATGACACAGCCCCTCCTCCCTGGTATTTCTTCTATGGATCTTAGCCTCATCCAGCCTCACAGGAAGACAGGCACCTAATTCCATCAGTAGAATTCCCCAGTATATCTCCATTCTGGCCTTTCCTTTGCAGTCCCCTGCCAGTGTTCCCCTTCATCATTTGATGACGGCAATTGTTTCTCGGATGGCCCCTCCCGTGTCCTTGCTCATTTTATACAGTCTGACCGTCTCCCGTCTGCAGCTCACAGCCTTTGGTTGGAAGTCACAGCTTCAGCAGTGGGACACATGCCATTTTCAATGGACTTGTGGGGCCCAGATGTTGCTCAAACACACACACACACACACACACACACACACACACACACACACACACACCATAAACATACACATATAACTGAAACAATTCACAAAACAACAGTTCCTCTTCAAGCATGCATGTCCTCTGATATTCCTAGTCTATTAATCAGCCATGCCACACCTAGTTTATAAAACTCTCAACTAAGGGACAAATTTGACCCCCTTGTATAGCAAACATGGTTTATCCCAACCTGGTGCCATCTCTTCCCCATGATGACTTAAACTCCAGCTACTATGGAACACACCACTTCTTCCAGAAATGTGATGTATGTTCTGTATCCTCAGCATATACCCACGCTTCCCACTCACCCACCCCCATCAAATGTCCCTCTTGGACAACCCCTATCACCACCCCAGACCCAGCTGGAAGATCTCCATGGGGAGTCTCCCCTACCTCTAGTATCCCCAAATGCCTACTTTATTAATAACCAAAAACTTATTTTTTAATTAAAATAATGTATATTCTAATATTCTTCAAAGGATGATTTTTAGACATGGGTCATTGTGATATAATAAAGAATGCATCTTGTCTTTGTCACCATCCCTGGCACAGAGCTCCAAAACCCTTGGAATTTCCTGCGTGATAGGAGTGTCTTTGTTATTCATAAGGGGCAACTTCTGAGCATACCTGAGTTTATGCTAATGAGGTGTGACCTTAAATAGGTTCAAGGGAGGAAAGACCCAGAAAGATCAAGCCACAACACAAAGATCAAGTGTATTATTACAGGGTTGGAATTTTGAGACATATGCTCAGAAATCCAGAGAGGGGAACTGGAGATTGAGTTCTATCATATGGCCATGATTTAATCAATTGTTTCTAGGTAATAAAACCTCAGCAAGGAGGACGTTCAAGATGGTGGAGGAGTAAGACGTGGAGATCATCTTCCTCCCCACAAATACATCAAAAATATGTTCTACATGTAGAACAATTCCTACAGAACACCTACTGAACGCTGGCAGAAGACCTCAGACTTCCCAAAAGGGCCTTGGTGCTCCAGCCGGCTGTTGGGCCAGAGCCTCTGAGGTGGGAGAGCTGAGTTCAGGACATTGGACCACCAGAGACCTCCTGGCCCCTTGTGATATCAATTGGCAAGAGCTCTCCTAGAGATCTCGGTCTCAGTGTTAAGACCCAGCTCCACTCAATGACCAGCAAGCTCCAGTGCTGGACACGCCATGCCAAACAACTAGCAAGACAGGAGCATAACCCCACCCATTAGCAGAGAGGCTGCTAAAATCATAATAAGTTCACAGACATCCCCAAATACACCACCAGACATGGTCCTTCCCACCAGAAAGACAAGATCCAGCCTCATCCACGAGAACACAGGCACCAGTCCCCTCCACCAGGAAGCCTACACAAACCACTGAACCAACCTTACCCACTGGGGGAAGACAACAAAAACAGCAGGAACTACGAACCTGCAGCCTACGAAAAGGGGACCTTGAACACAGTAAGTTAAGCAAAATGAGAAGACAGAGAAATATACAGCAGATGAAGGAGCAAGGGAAAAACACACCAGCCCAAACAAATGAAGAGGAGATAGGGAGTCTACCTGAAAAAGGATTCAGAGTAATGATAGTAAAGATGATCCAAAATCTTGGAAATAGAATGGAGAAAATATAAGAAATGTTTGGTAAGGACCTAGAAGAACTAAAGAGTGAACAAACAATGATGAACAACACAAGAAATAAAATTTAAAATTCTCTAGAAGGAATCAATTGCAGAATAACTGAGGCAGAAGAACAGATAAGTGAGCTGGAATATAAAATAGTGGAAATAAGGATCACAGAGCAGAGTAAAAAAAAAAGAATGGAAAGAATTGAGGACAGTCTCAGAGACCTCTGGGACAACATTAAATGAATCAACATTCAAATTATAAGGGTGCCAGAAGAAGAAGAGAAAAAGAAAGGGACTGAGAAAATATTTGAAGAGATTATAGCTGAAAACTTCCCTAATATGGGAAAGGAACTAGTCAATCAAGTCCAGGAAGCACAGAGAGTCCCATATAGGATAAATCCAAGGAGAAACACGCCAATACACATATTAATCAAACTATTGAAAGTTAAATACAAAGAAAAAATATTGAAAGCAGAAAAGGAAAAGCAACAAATAACATACAAGGGAATCCCCATAAGGTTAACAGCTAATCTTTTAGCACAAACTCTGCAAACCAGAAGGCAGTGGCAGGACATATTTAACGTGATGAAAGGGAAAAACCTACAAGCAAGATTACTCTACCCAGCAAGGATCTCATACAGATTCGAAAGAGAAACTAAAACCTTTACAGACAAGCAAAAGCTAAGAGAATTCAGCACCACCAACCCAGCTTTACAACAAATGCTAAAGGAACTTCTCTAGGCAGGAAACACAAGGGAACGAAAAGGCCTACAAAGATAAACCCAAAACAATTAAGAAAATGGGAATAGGAACATACATATCGATAATTACTTCAAGGTAAATGGATTAAATGCTCCAACCAAAAGACATAGACTGGCTGAATGGATATAAAAAATGACCTGTATATATGCTGTCTACAAGAGACCCACTTCAGACTTAGGGACACATACAGACTGAAAGTGAGGGGATGGAAAAAAATATTCCATGCAAATGGAAATCAAAAGTAAGCTGGAGTAGCAATTCTCATATCAGACAAAATAGACTTTAAAATAAAGACTATTACAAGAGACAAAGAAGGACACTACATAATGATCAAGGGATCAATCCAAGAAGAAGATATAACAATTGTAAATATTTATGCACCCAACATAAGACACCTCAGTACATAGGCAAATGTTAACAGCCACAAAAAGGGGAAATCGACAGTAACACAATAATAGTAGGTGACCTTAACTCCCCACTTTCACGAATGTACAGATCATCTAAAATGAAAATAAATAAGGAAACACAAGCTTTAAGCGACACATTAAACAAGATGGATTTAAATGATATTTATAGGACATTCCATCCAAAACCAACAGAATACACTTTCTTCTCAAATGCTCATGGAACATTCTCCAGGATAGATCATATCTTGGGTCACAAATCAAGCCTTGGTAAATTTAAGAAAATTGAAACTGTATCAAGATTCTTTTCCAACCACAACAGTATGAGACTGGATATAGATTACAGGAAGAAAACTGTGAAAAAATACAAACACAAGGAGGCTAAACAATATGCGAATAAACAATCAAGATATCACAAAAGAAATCAAAGAGGAGATTAAAAAAATACCTAGAAACAAATGACAATGAAAACACGACAGCCCAAAACCTATAGGATGCAGCAAAAGCAGTTCTAAAAGGGAAGTTTATAGCAATAAAATCCTACCTCAAGAAACAAGAAAAATCTCAAATATACAACCTAATCTTACAGCTAAAGCAATTAGAGAAAGAAGAACAAAAAAGCCCCAAAGTTAGCAGAAGGAAAGACATAAATATCAGATCAGAAATAAATGAAAAAGAAAAGAAGGAGATGATAGCAAAGATCAATAAAACTAAAAGGTGGTTCTTTGAGAAGATAAACAAAATTGATAAACCATTAGCCAGACTCATCAAGAAAATAAGGGAGAAGACTCAAATCAACAGAATTAGAAATGGAAAAGGAGAGGTAACAACTGACACTGAAGAAATACAAAGGATCATGAGAGATTACTACAAGCAACTATATGCCACTAAAATGGACAACCTGGAAGAAATGGACAAATTCTTAGAAAAGCACAACCCTCTGAGACTGAATCAGGAAGAAATAGAAAATATAAACGACCAATCACAAGCACTGAAATTGAATCTATGATTAAAATCTTCCAAAAAACAAAAGCCCAGGACCAGACGGCTTCACAGGCGAATTCTATCAAACATTTAGAGAAGAGCTAACACCTATCCTTCTCAAATGCTTCCAAAATATAGCAGAGGGAGGACCACTCCCAAACTCATTCTATGAGGCCACCATCACCCTGATACCAAAACCAGCATACAAAAAGTAAACTACAAGCCAATATCACTGATGAACATAGATACAAAAATCCTTAACAAAATACTAGTAAACAATCCAACAGCACATTAAAAGGATCATACACCATAATCAAGTGGGGTTCATCCCAGGAATGCAAGGATTCTTCAATATATGCAAATCAATCAAGGTGATACACCATATTAACAAAATGAAGGATAAAAACTATATGATAATATCAATAGATGCAGAAAAAGCTTTCAACAAAATTCAACACCAATTTATGATAAAATCTCTCCAGAAAGTAGACATAGAGGGAACTTACCTCAACATAATAAAGGTCATATATGACAAACCCACAGCCAACATCATTCTCAATGGTGAAAATCTGAAACCATTTCCTCTAAGATCAGGAATAAGACAAGGTTGCCCACTCTTACCACTATTATTCAACATAGTTTTGGAAGTTTTAGCCACAGCAATCAGAGAAGAAAAAGAAATAAAAGGAATCCAAATCAGAAAAGAAGACGTAAAACTGTCACTGTTTGCAGATGACATAATACTATACATAGAGAATCCTAAAGATGCTACCAGAAAACTAGTAGAGCTAATCAATGAATCTGGTAAAGGAGCAGGATACAAAATTAATGCACTGAAATCTCTGGCATTCCTATACACTAATGATGAAAAATCTGAAAGGGAAATTAAGGAAACACTCTCATTTACCACTGAAACAAAAAGAATAGAATACCTAGGGATAAACCTACCTAAGGAGACAAAAGACCTGTATGCAGAAAACTATAAGACACTGATGAAAGAAATGAAAGATGATACAAACAGATGAAGAGATATACCATGTTCTTGGATGGGAAAAATCAACATTGTGAAAATGACTATACTACCCAAAGCAATCTAAAGATTCAACGCAATCCCTATCAAACTACGGATGGCATTTTTCACAGAAGTAGAAGAAAAGATTTCACAATTTGTATGGAAACCCAAAAGACCCCAAACAGCCAAAGCAATCTTGAGAAAGAAAAACGGAGTTGGAGGAATCAGGCTCCTTGACTTCAAACTATACTACAAACCTACAGTAATCAAGACAATATGGTACTGGCACAAAAACAGAACTATAGATCAATGGAACAGGACAGAAATCCCAGAGATAAACCCATGCACATATGGTCACCTTATCTTTGATAAAGGAGGCAAGAATATACAGTGGAGAAAAGACAGCCTCTTCAATAAGTGGTGCTGGGAAAACTGGACAGCTACATGTAAAAGAATGAAATTAGAACACTCCCTAACACCCTACACAAAAATAAACTCAAAATGGATTAAAGACCTAAATGTAAGGCCAGACACTATAAAAATGTCAGAGGAAAACATAGGCAGAACACTCTATGACATAAATCACAGCAAGATCCTTTTGACCCACCTCCTAGAGAAATGGAAATAAAAACAAAAGTAAACAAATGGGACCTAATGAAACTTCAAAGCTTTTGCACAGCAAAGGAAACCATAAACAAGATGAAAAGACAACCCTCAGAATGGGAGAAAAATTTTGCAAACAAAGCAACTGACAAAGGATTAATCTCCAAAACATACAAGCAGCTGATGCAGCTCAATATTGAAAAAACAAACAACCCAATACTAAAATGGGCAGAAGACCTAAATAGACATTTCTCCAAAGAAGATATACTGATTACCAACCAACACATGAAAGGATGCTCTACATCACTAATCATTAGAGAAATGCAAATCAAAAGTACAATGAGGTGTCACCTCACACTGGTCAGAACAGCCATCATCAAAAAATCTACAACAATAAATGCTGGAGAGGGTTTGGAGAAAAGCGAACCCTCCTACACTGTTGGTGGGAATGTAAATTGATGCAGCCCCTATGGAGAACAGTATAGAGGTTCCTTAAAAAACTAAAAATAGGACTACTGTACAACCCAGTTATCCCACTACTGGGCATATACCCTGAGAAAACCATAACTCAAAAGGAGACATGTACCACAATGTTCATTGCAGGTCTATTTACAATAGCCAAAACACGGAAGCAATCTAAGTGTCCATCGACAGCTGAATGAATAAAGAAGATGTGACACATATATACAACAGAATATTACTTGGCCATAAAAAGAAACGAAATTGAGTTATTTGTAGTGAGGTGGATGGACCTAGAACCTGTCATACAGAGTGACGTTAGTCAGAAAGAGAAAAACAAATACTGTATGCTAACACATATATATGGAATCTAAAAAAAAAAAAAAAAGTGGTACTGAAGGGGCAGGACAGGAATAAAGATGCAGACATAGAGAATGGACTTAAGGACATGGGGAGGGGGAAGGGTAAGCTGCAATGAAGTGAGAGAGTGACATGGACATATATACACTATCAAATGTAAAGTAAATAGCTAGTGGGAAGCAGCCACAAAGCACAGGGAAATCAGCTTGGTGCTTTGTGACCACCTAAAGGGGTGGGATAGGGAGGGTGGGAGGGAGATGCAAGAGGGATAGGATATGGGAATATAAGTATACATATAGCTGATTCACTTTTTTATACAGCAGAAACTAACACAACAATGTAAAGCAATTATACTCCAATAAAGATGTTTAAAAAAAAATTGAAAAAAAGAAAACCTCAGTAAAACTCTGAACACGGAGGAACAAGGGAGTTTCCCAGTTGGTGAAGACACACATGTGCTGGTAGGGTGGCACACCTGAGTTCCAGGAGAAGAGGACTTGGAAGCTACCCCGTCCTCCCCTCCCCAAGACTTTGCCCTGTGCGTCTCTTCATCCGGCTGTTAATTTGTATTCTTTAAAAAAAAATGTAATTGCAAGTATAGCTCTTTCCTGAGTTCTGTGTGTCCTTCTAACAAATTATCAAATGTGAGGTGGGGAGTTGTGAGAACTCCCAGATCTGTAGTCAAGTTGGACAGAAGTCTGACAAGCCGCATGATACCATTTTTGGCTGCCATCTGAAGTGAGGGCAGTTCTCTGGGGACCTCGCCCTTTAACTGTGGGATCTGATACCAACCACAGGTAGATAGTGTCTGAGTTGAAGGACTTTGCCCTTACCTTGAGGCCTGTGCTAATTCTGGGTAGCTGGGGTCAGAATTGAATTGAGCTGTCAGATACCCAGTTTGTGTCTGAGAACTGGTTTTTATGATCCCCTGGGATGCTAATAAAAATGTAGATTCCAGATTAGATCAGATAATCTGGGCCAGGGAATCCTCATTTTTCAGGAGTACCTTAGTGTTACTTATACTGGCGAGCCACTGGCGTACTCATTAAAGCACATTTGTAAAATATAAACAAGTAGAATGAAATGAAAAGTAAATCACTCTTAATCCCACCACGAAAACATACTGGTATGTCTCTTTTGACTTTCCATGTAAGTCCTTTTTATTATGATTTTGATCTTGCTGTATATTCAGGTTCATGTTCTGCTTTTTCCATTTAATATTCTATCAGACATATTTTTCTTGTTATGATATACTCTTTTAAAATATAAGTAATCACTTCTGCAGTGTGTTTTCCTAACCGTCTTGTCTCTTTGGGGGGTATTTATAATATTATCAGTTTGTCGTTATTATGAATTACATTGTGATGAAAATCTTTCTCTCTGAAGCTTTTATGGTATTTGTTTTCATTACCTCAGGATTCCCAGAAGTTAGATTATTTGGTCTGTCACCACAGATGGTTTCAGAACTCTGGATAAGTATTGTCCACTGGTGATCTAAGGGACTGTTTCCATACCTTCTGTGGCAATGATGTTTATTTTTATAAACTTTGTTAACTTGATAGGTCAAATGGTATGTAATTATTTTAATTGTATTTATTCCATCCTTAATGCTCCTGGAAATTTTCCCAAGTATTTGTTTACTAATTATATTTCCTTTTGTGAATCTTTGGTTCATGACCCCCAACCCTATTCTTCCATTGGCATTTTGCTGTGAAATTAACCCTCTGTCTGCATATTTACCACAATTACATTTTCTTTATCCATTTACTCTGAAATCCTGGTTATATTTTTAATACTCTGGTATTTAAAATTTTTATCTAGCCAAAATCTAATTACCTTATCCTTGGTAATTTCTTCTATTGCTTCAAAACTTAAAAACCTTATCCTTCTCCAAAGATTTGATAATCAATGTTTGTTTTCTTGAGGTTTTTTTGCTTTTTTAAAAAATAGATGATTGGGCTTCCCTGGTGGCGCAGTGGTTGAGAGTCTGCCTGCCAATGCAGGGGATACGGGTTCGTGCCCCGGTCCGGGAAGATCCCACATGCCGCGGAGCGGCTGGGCCCGTGAGTCATGGGCGCTGAGCCTGCGCATCCGGAGCCTGTGCTCCACAACGGGAGAGGCCACAGCAGTGAGAGGCCCGCGTACTGCAAAAAAAAAAAAAAAAAAAAAAAGATTGAATATGTCCCTCTTAAATCCATCTAGGAAGTATGTCGGTCTATGGGAAGAAATAATCTAAATAAGTTATTTTTTCTAAGTGTTATGGTTCCACAATCACTTCTTGAAGGATCTTTCCTTTCTTCTCTGATGATCTGGGATGGTTGCAGCTTTGCATTTACGGCCCTGGTCACTATGCAGAACAACTGTTTGTCTACAGCTTTGGGTAAGAGTAAGTCTGTGTCATGTCCAGTTCTGCAGCCCCAGAACTAAACATACCCCACAGGCTCTCCAGGAAAGCTTTAGAACGACCTTAAAATGTACATATGTGTAGAAAGGAGGTGAGCCCAAGAGGTGGCTATTCCAAAGGGTAGTGATTCTTCTCCTGGAGAGCCATCCTGAACTTTGAGCTTCATGCCTTCATATGATTGATCATGTTTATTCATTTATTTACACTTTGGCACATGAGGATTTTTTTCCAGGAAAATCCCCATCCATTGGCATGACTTATTCTTCAGCTTTTATTTTTACTTTGCTTCTGTGAAATGGATAAATATTTTTAGATGTTCTCTTTTGCCACAGATGGAAGAAAATGGTGAGGTCTTGGAGTCTGCTTGTGATTTCATTTCATTGCATATTATATGTTTGTTGGTGTGAAAAACACACTTTCAAAAGCACTGAGGCCCCAAACTGGACTTGGAGACTAGTCACTAGAGCCCAGAGAATGAACACGGTCCTGCTTTTTCAAGTTAGATTCACCTCAGATTCACCTGACTTTGAACTCTCAACAGTCACAGCAGTGTGATTGGGGCTGGTGACTTAACCCCTCTGAGAATTAGTTTCCTCATTTGCAAAATGGGGATAAAATAACCAATCTCAAGAGTCCCTGTCCCTGGAACGTAGTAGGCGAGACTTGCAAATATTTTTGTCGTTGTTATTAGTAGCAGTGATGGTGGATATTATTGATATTGTTTCTATTCTTGTTTTTGTCATTTCTGCCGAAGAATGGCTTCTACAGATAAAGGGGGACAATGCCGGGCCCCAGGGCAAAAGCCTCAGAAAGAACCTTCCAGTCTTTTGTTGTGGGCTTGAATCCCATCTCTTCGGTTGGGAACATGAGATGAAACAGGGAGATATATTCTGACTAAAACGTCCCAGAATGTCAGAGTTGAAGGTAACCCCGATACCTAGGGGACAGAGGTGACAGGGGACGCATATAGAATTTCTGACCCTATGCATGTGGCTTATAATTGCATTTAGAGTTCCACTTGGAATTTCGTTGCCATGAATGAGCTGTGCATAGGTGGGAAATGTACTCCCTGTGCTGGGCCTTGGTTTCTTTGTCTGTAAAATGGAAATGAAGGGTCAGATGATCTGCGTGAGCCTTGTCAACTTTCCACTGCTGCTCTACGTAGAGCAGGAATCTCCTGGGAGGAGAATCTGGACCCACGGCTTCTCTCCTCACTGGCCAGCATCACAGATTCATGAGCCAGTAGGCTTGACAAATGACCCCCACCACCCCAGCACTTTTTGTGTTCCTCCCCACACCAAGCCCCAAATCCAAGGTTCTGTGCTTCCAGGAAGGGGCCTCGTGGCTTCAACCCTGCCAGCACCCCTACAAGTGCGGACATTTCCCCACTGACCAACATCAAAGTCATGGTCAGGGCCAATCTTGCTGCCCCATTCTCATCCAAAAGGAATTTGACCAAGGACAGTTCGGCATGAATGAAGCTTCCCATAGCGGTCCAAGAGGTAAAAAGTTCATAATCTCAGCTGCAAGTTACATCCTGTTTGGCTCTGTGGGAAATCACTGGACTTAGGAACATATTTCTAGCCCTGAACCTCCTTCAGGAAATTATGTTGCCCTTTCCGACGCTCTGGCTATGAGATGTTATGGGAATTCCATTACACAGAAGTCCTACTGCCTTCTCAGAGTTGTACCTGACAGGAAGAATGCCAGTCTTATCTGACTTGGAAAATGCATAATTCCATGGAAAAACCCTGTAAACAACCCAGAGATTTCAAAACTCAGGGGTATTTAAATTATCCCGAGATGCCAGCGTCTGGAGATCAACCTATGCCACCGATTTCCTTTGGGGATGAAGGATAAGCACTCAAAGGCTCCATGAGGGTCATTGTCAAAGTTAAGGCAGGCCGAATGCTTCTCTATTTTTTCCCTCAATTGTCGGTAACTTCATTGCAGGGCACTGTTTTCCTCCTCATGTCAGCAGACCAGCGTTTGTAGGTAGGCATGAAATTTCTGGCCTTTGCTATACGTATAAGATAGGTACTACATGACAGGGAACATGATTTGACCTGTTGCAATATGTTTTATTTTACCAAACATTAATTAAATGTTTTTGAAAATCGTTCCCTCTTCCCTTGGAATCAAAAAAGGTAACAGGGCTGGGAATGGCCTACCTGTCACCTGGCTGGTGATAGGGTTTTGGAATCAGAAAATATGACACTCATTCACTCATTCAAGCAGCACGCATTTACAAGGTAACTGCCAGTTCCGGATGCAGTGTTTGCCACATCTGTCCCCTTCCTCCACTGTATCTAGCTTGAATTTGACCCCCTGCTAGCATCTGAGATGCACTTCTGCATCTGCTAATGCCAGCACAGAGCAGGCATGGGCAGATGCTCTCTGGATGAATGCATTTTGAATGGGTGAATGACACAGAAATTCTATTCTCGTGACATCTACCCAATTCCTGTTAGCGCTGGTGTCCTGTCCCAGCTCCATCATATATCCAGCCACTGGGGCTGGACAGCCGGCCAGGAGACCTCCTGAAAACTTGGATTCTGAAGCAGATGCTCAGCTGTGTGTCCCAGGGAGGATGGGCAGGGCCCCTTGGGTTGCTGGCACCCTCTGAACACCCCATATACAAACCCTTCCAAATCTCTCACCAGTGGACTTGGTGTGAACTTTGGGCTCTGCTCGGAGCAGCCCGTGGTCCTGGGAAACAGGGTCTCGCTTTTGTTCTGGTCTCCTTGGGCAGAACTCCCATAATGATCCCATCTTACAGCACACTCCTGTTCCCGTTGCTGTCTGCCCTACTCTGAGTGCCCGTCTCTGGTCCCCACCAGACAGCTGGCACTCTGTCCGCTGTCCTTGGGAGCCTGGACCATTTCCTGGAGGCTCTATGGCCTTCAATTCCCTGTTGGCTCCCTCCCCGCCCAGGCTCAGGCCTCTGCCTCCGGGCCCCTCCCAAAGGCCTGACCAGGTTCTTTCTGGTGACGAGCTCAGCTTTGCCTTCCCACTGCCGGTATGTTTCTCGAGGACCGACCAAGGACGGGGCCTTGTTCTGGTCCCCTCCTGCATCAGCCAGTATCTTGCACGTGGGCAGCCCAAGAAACATTTTGTGCTCTGAATTCTTGACATGAACTAGCTTCCCCCAGTCGGTGTGAATTACCAGCTGGAGAGAGAACTTCAGACAGTAAGGATCCTATTTCATATACTTTCAACTTGGAGAATTTTAAGCAGCTTTATTGAGATATGGTTGACACACAGCAAACTGCATGTATTGTAACTGTACAGTTTGGTAAATTTCGACATTTTTGTATTCTTGTGACACCCTCACCACACTTGGCATGGAAAACACCTGCATCACCTGCGAAGGTTTCTTCCTAGTCCTTCTCAACCCTCCCTCCCACCTGTGCCCGCCCCTCCCATCCACAGGCAACCACTGATCTTGTTTCTGTCACTACGGATTACTTTGCATTTTCTAGAACTTTAGGTAAATGCAATCACATAGTCTGTAATCATTTTTGCCTTGCCTCTCACTCAGCATAATTATTTGGAGATTCATTTATGTTGTGTTTATCGAAAATTCTTTCCTTTTTATTTCTGAGTAGTGTTCCATTGGATGGTTGCACCACAATTCTTTTTTATCCATTCTCCTGTTGGATATTGGGCTGTTTCCAGCCTTCGGCTGTTGCAAGAAACCTTCTATGAGCCTTTGTGTACAAGTCTCTGGATGGATATTGCCTTGGGTCAATACCTAGGACTGAGATAGCTGAGTCCGAGGTCAGGCTCACCTCTACCTCTTCAGGAGGCCATCGGACTGTCTCCCAGAGTGGCTGAGCCATTGTGCCTTCCCGCCAGCAGTGTACCAGCGCGCTGGATGCTCCCCACCCTGCAGCTGTCTCTGGCTGAGGACACACTCCTAGCATTTTGAAAGACTGACGCTGAGGAAATGCCAAGAGATTCGGGCTTTCTCAGGAGCACTGAAATGTCTGGGATTGGAAGTATGCGTAATATTCCAGCTATTCCAGCCCACTTCACAGACGCTGCCAGGCTCTTGGCTACTGGGGTGGGGCCCTTTCTGCAACTCAGTGCTCTCCTCCCAGCTCCTGGGCCAAATGCAGACTTGTTCTAGTGACCAGGGTATGGCGAGGGGTGCACTTGGGGAAAACAGCACTCTCCTTGTCTCTGTTAGACTGCACCGATTTCCCTTCCCTTGTCCAAGCCACTGTAGAGCTTAGACTGTCCTGCACAGACCTGCAGTCAGAGTCTGGTAAATGGATGAGCAAATCGGTCTCCTTGACTGAGAAGCAGTAATGTTTGGATTTCCATGGTGTTTTTCTAACATTTAAAATGATAACACTCTAACTTCTTAGTAGATCCTGATTTCAAGAGACCCAAGAAAATCAGATAGTGAGAGAAGCTATGGGCTTAATAGCTTATAGAAGGGCTTTACATGATGAATACTAACTCTGGATGGCACGTAGTCCCTCAGATATTTACCGCCCGTTTTGTGCCAGGGGCTGTTCCAAACGCCACCGGGAAAGCAAAGGCACATGGCAAATGAGCCAGCAGAAACAGCCACGTACCTACTGACCATGGGCATTCCCGTGAAATGGCTTAGAGTTCAAGGGCTTTCAAAAGAATGAAAGACTTGCCAGACTTGGGGAGATGCTAGAGAGCTTTTGGGGGTTGTAGAATTTCAATGCAGGAGAGGTATAGAATTTGTAGGATTTCATGGGCTTAGCTGGGGGGAGTAGGAAGGCTTGAGTTGGGGCAAAGTGGAGGGAATTATAAGTTGAGAAAAAAGCAGGAGCAATGTCTTGGAGGTAGAGAAATGACCAGCCACCGAATTTGCTGGGGAGTAAGTCCAAGAGGAGAAGTAAGAGAGATAAGGTTAGGGGGGTATTGGGCATACTGCTGAAGTTCTTTAATAATCAGGAGAGGGAGTTGTGTCTCTGAAGGCAGGAGGACGTGTGGACAGTTGGTGAGCAGGTGATGACAGCCAGAGCTGCGCTCAGGGAGAAACGCCCCAGCCTAGCATGGACGGAGTGGAGTTGGGGAGACAGTGGAGCAAGGATGCTGTTTGGATGCTTCTAGAGAAGACCAGGTGGGAGTTGCTGAGTGTCTGCATCATGGTGGGGACAGAAGGAGGGGTGAGTGTGAGAGGAAACTCAGAGGGAGACCATAGGACTGGAAACCAATCCAATTCAGGGTCAGAGAGGGAGGAGCTTTAAGGGTGGGAGTGAGGTGATGCTGAAGCTTGTAGAGCTGGTGGGACCGTCCGTTGTAACAGGACAAGTAGAGGCAGGAGGGAGTTCAGGATGGGGAAGGAATAACAGTAACTCCCCTGTCCTGACCTGACTACAGGTACGCCTCTGGCCCTCACGAACGACCCTATCAGGTGGGCACTTGTAATACAGCTTAGGAAGCTGAGTTGGCATTACTTTTATCATTATACTCAGATAATAAATGAGGCATAGAAGGATGAAATCTTTAAGCGATTCCCTTAAGGACTTATGTCTTTGATGGTTATAGATGCTACATGGGTTCTTCTGATGCCAAATCTCGTACATCTTGACTTAGAGAAGAATGAAAAGATGGAGTGGACGGATGTCACGTGGGAAAGTGAAGAAGTGAACAGTCATTGTGCCAGTTAAGGTAACACGAGCTGCCGAAAATATCTGAGACTTAACCCCACACGTGATCCCTCCCTTGGGTAACAGTGTCCCTGGTCAGTGGTTGAGTCTGACCATCCAGTGACCCAGAGCAACTCCGGCTCTGCCCTCTTCAACATGTGCTTTACAAGGCTGCTGTGGGTGTGGACCCCAGGTCCAATCAGGAGAAGAAAGAGAGAAGATCCAGGTGTTATAATTCAGCTGCTTGGCCACACCTAACTGCAAGGGGAGCTGAGGGAAGAAAAAGAGAGTTTGGTGCTCAGCTTAGAGTCTCCGCCATGGTCACTGACAGAGTCCACCCTCTGGTGAGAGTATTTGAGACCATCTAAAGGCCAAAACCTTTAGATCACATCATGAGTGGAAACTCCTTTAGTCTATTAACAAGTATGCAAGTATTCGAGTCCTGGTGAATGGATCACAGTCTTACCTTTAAACTCACAGCACTGAATCTGCTGGACAGCGGTGCTGCATTGAAAGGAACACTTAGTTCCAGCCTTGGCCCCATCTTACTAGCCTGTGACCCTGACAATGTCCTACTTCTCTGAGCCTCAATTTCTTCATCTGTAAAGACCAAGATCATGACACCTGGATCAAATAGATAAAAGAGAACAACATATCTTATAGATGGTAGAATGCTATGAAAAATATAAGACACTATAGCTTCTCTGCATGATTATGGTTGCTCTTGGGTGGAGGGGATGCAAGTTAAGTGTAGCTAGAAATGAACACCCGCGTTTAGTGACTCTATCTCCATCACTAAGTACCCGGTTATCTGAACTGATAAAGTTGGCTCAGACCCCAGGCTGACTTCCAGAGTGGGTTATCGTACAAGTGACCAGGGAGTCGTCAGAAAAGAGCACGATCAATGGAAGGCACTTTGTTTTCCATAAGAGCAAATCCTAACAGTTTACATTTGCCCTTTGCTTTACTTTTACCCAAACCATGCAAGGTTACTGTGATTCCATTAGAGATACCAGATGTCCTCATCTGTGGGTCCAAAAGCCCAACAAATCACATTGCTTTCATTTTTCCACATTTGGGCTCCTTTCTTTTCCGTTACAGTGTGAACACAAGCACACAATCCTGGCATGATGGAAATTCTTGTGATTTAACAGGTATTTTAAAAACAATACAAAATTATGGTATTAAATCAAAATGGGCAGCTATAATGTTAACGATGGCAAGTTAGTCCACTTTGTTTCTCTTTGTTTCTCTAGTTGCGGCGAGCGGGGGCCACTCTTCATCGCGGTGCACGGGCCTCTCACTGTCGCAGCCTCTCTTTGTTGCGGAGCACAGGCTCCAGACACGCAGGCTCGATAGTTGTGGCACACGGGCCCAGTTGCTCCACGGCGTGTGGGATCTTCCCAGACCAGGGCTCGAACCCATGTCCCCTGCATTGGCGGGCAGATTCTCAACTACTGCGCCACCAGGGAAGCCCCATGACCTCATTTTCAAATTGTTTGAGAAGAACTCCTATTGTATTAAGGAGTTCAATTATTTATCTTACATGCTGAGAATATTTCCATTATGTTGTTCTACTTTTAATTTTTTATAGGTTGTATTACTGTATGCATACTTGTGATTTTTAGGTTTAAAAAATCAACAAACGTCTTTGTGTATTCTGAACACAGTATTATGCTGAGAAAGGCCAAACCAGTCCCAGGGTTAACATTTTCTTCTAGTTTTAAATTTTTTTCATTATTTTATGATTTCATTTAAAAAGAATCTGTCTATCTTTAATTGTGATGGAATGTGTTTGACTCAACTGAGATAAAGATCTACACTAAGCAGTTAACCAATGATCTCATCACCATTTTGAATAATTCATCCTTTCAACGGTTATTTGAAATACCATCCAAGTGAGAGGAAGAAATTAGCACTCTTTTATTTGGGTGAGCGGATAACTGTCTTCAAATTTTTTTTTTTTTTTTTTTTTTTTTTTTTTTTTTGCGGTACGTGGGCCTCTCACTGCCGTGGCCTCTCCCGTTGCGGCCTCTCCCGATGCGGAGCACAGGCTCCGGACGCGCAGGCGCAGCGGCCACGGCTCACGGGCCCAGCCGCTCCGCGGCACGTGGGATCCTCCCGGACCGGGGCACGAAGCCGTGTGCCCTGCATCGGCAGGTAGACTCTCAACCACTGCGCCACCAGGGACGCCCTGTCTTCAAATATTTTGATGCCTCTGACGTGGACAGAGGACTAGTCAGGTCCTCCATGGCCCCAGAGAGCAGAGATTGCAGCAGTGGATGCAAACAAACGTTTCATTTACCAGGAGGCACAGAGGAGCCGATTCGTTGCCAGGAGGCACCGAGAAACGGCCTGGAACTGAAATGGTCACCTTGGCAAGACTCGCCCCCATTCCAGAGCTGCCCTCATTGTGCTCCCTTGGTCACCTGTGGAGGCTGGCTCTGCCAAGGGGCGCCAACCGTTTCTAAACGTGAGTCCCTGATTCTGTCACTCTGGGGCAAATCTGACTCAAGTTATGCCATTAGATATAGAGAAGTCCAGGGCTGGCAAAGGCTGCAGCAAATCAAAACAAACGGACCTTTCCGACAGGGCCGTACAGAAGCAGCGACTCAGTTACCCTGGTGGTCTCTGTGCATCTCATTCACAGTGGGCACCCTTGACCAATTCAGCCCAGTGTGAGAACGGAGCAGACACAGCGGCCAGCATGCACTCTCTCATGGAGGGATTGCCGTATCTGGGAAACTATTTGCTCTGTTTATTTTGAGCTAGAAATATTGCATCTTATTTGTGTGTAGTTGTTTAGTGACAGAGAAAGATTAGGAAGTCTAAATTTAACAAAGGCTAAATATACCCTTGTTCCGATGAAAACTATGACAGTTATTTTCCCACCTGGTAGAAATGTACAGGAAATAATACTCCCACTATCCCACAGGCAAAGGAATGGCACAGTTTTCCTCTTTGGACTTGTTTCTGGGATGGAGCCTGGCATTGCTACATGAATCCAGTCTGGACAGAGTTATCCCATCTATTTAAAGGGCACGACACTTGACCCCCGAAAGTGCAAAAGATGAGGCGGAATGCCCTTAGTTGGTGTTCTCAGCAAAAAGTCTGGCCAGTGTTACTCTGAGAAAGAAAAGCAACGCCAGCTCCGGCCTTCCTTGTGTCCCCTTGTAAGGGCATGGCTCCCGGGTCTCTGCTCCGGGGTGAGCTCACGGGAGCTGACCTGAGCCTTCAGTGTGGCCTGCGTGCCCTGGAGATGTTTGTTTATGTCCAGGACAGGGAGCAAGGGGACAAGTGCCTGGAAGCCTGGCATGGACTGCACCACCAGCACAACCGCAATTCACACAGTTTACACTGGGGGCCATGGGGCCGTGGACATGTGGACGAGGGGGGCGGGCTGGAGACAGGAACCTGTTCTAGAGGTCTCCCTGACTTTGAGTCTGTTTCATTTTCACCAATCCTGACAGGTGTTTCTCATGACCCGTTCCTGGGGGTGGTCACAGACATGGTGATTGAGAACACGGGCCCAGAAGGGTGGGTCTGAATCCTGGTCCCACCGCTGACTCACCAGCTGTGTGACTCGGGCAAGCTACTTAGCTCTCTGGGCCTCCACGTCCAATCCTTCATCTGTAAAATGGGTGTGATAAAGGCTCCTGTCTCACAGGGTTGCTGAGAGTGTTAAATGACTCATATTCCAAACATACACACACACACACACGCAGACACACACACACTGCCATGCACATGTGTGTCTTTGTGTAAGTGTGTCGTGTTAGTATTTATTCAAAATATGTACTGGGTGCTGGGCAAGTGATGCAGACAGTGACCCTGATCTCGGGGAAACTGTCCTGCGTTTAGCCCTTCTGTCTAGAAGGGATAAGACGTGCTCTCCTCCTAGGAAGGGAAAGCAGATTACCCTTTGCTTATCTCCTTCTAGACTTTCTGAGATAGATTCCCAGGGACTCAGAAATTAGTATCATCAATTCATATAACAGCCAAGAAAAAACACCAAAGCAAAGAACAGGTGTTTAACACACAAAGCCCGTCTTGGTGGCCCATGGCCAGCTATCCTGCTATCTGATTCTCCTTTTGTTCCAGATGCTTTGTCCTGGTCTTGTCTATGCCATTGCAGACTTGCTCCCACTTAGACCCAATTCCCTGTCCTTTTACCTCACCTGGCTTCCTCGGAAATGGAGCCTTTGCCTCTGGTCCTTCATCCCCAGTACCTCAGCTCCCCAGAAAGGATAGGACATCTTGTAGGCTAACCAGATAAACACAGGACGCCCAGGAAAATTTGAATTTCAGACACTTGGGACATACTTCTACAAAGAGTTAGTCATGTTTATTTGAAATTCAAATTTAACTGCCATCCTGTGTTTTTGTTAGCTAAATCTGGCAGCTTCTTCCTTGCTCTGGGCTGATCTGGAGACGATACCAGCCCTCGCCAACCCTGAGAACACAGCCCCCAGCCCCCCACTTCCCACTTCCTCTTGTCCCTTCCTCCATGTCCAGAAAGGGCACTGGCCCTGAAGACCGTAGCATCCCCTCCTTCAAGGTGGGAGAGAGAGAAGCTGCACTTCTGGTAAACACTGGCTGTGTGCTCAGGGAGTTCAACTTCCAACTCAGTTGAAAATCAGCCTTGGCTCTTGCCCAGGTAATTGACACATTCCTTATCACTCATGAATGAGTTTCAGGCGAACAGATAAGTTGGAGGTGTATGGCTGGCCTGTCATTCGCAGTGTCCTCCTTAAGAGCCCAGGCTTTCCAGATTTTTATTCTTCAGATATTAAGCCAGGTTTTCATCTCGCAGACAGGAATCCTCCCACAGAGCTCTGCAAAGTGGGAATCTGGCCACGGAAGAGGAAAACCGGCTTGTGGAACCGCTTGACATTTGAAGCCCGCAAAGCCCGACAGAAGTAGAGGGAAGAAAGTTAAGAGAAAGCATCTACTCAGAGGCCCTCTCGCTGGGACCACAAATTAGCTGTAGAGCAATCAGGGGGACGAGAGTCGGTGGAGGATGAGGCTGCACATGGCCCCAGGGGCCCGCGATACAGGCTGGGAGGAAGGCGGTCGGGCAGATGTTGTAATTCACACGGATCATAAGCCGGGGGCAGGTACATCAGCCCGGTGACACCTGTTATGATGGATCAGAAATCAGCTTGGCAAGAGGCCTTCTCTGTGCCTGTTTCACCACGTAATTGATATTTAGACTCGTACATGAAACGCAGATCTGAGGCCAGATGCCGGGAGGCGGGCAAAATGGGGGAACTGGGCATATTAGAGTCACATCAATTTCCTTGGTATCCACGGAGCATGTGCTCGCCCACTGCTGTGGGGCTAATCACAAGTGGGTTTATTCCTGCAGGAGAGGAGAAGGGTGGGTCTGGGGAGGTTTGTGTATGTTCACAGGTGACAGATGGGTTCAGAATGATCCTGTGTTAATATCATGGTTCCCAAGTTTTGCTTGAAAATAGGGAAAGGGAGGAGGCTGGATCCTGTCAGTGAAAGATAAACAAGGCCTTCCTTCGTCAGATTAGTATCCCAGTTTTTGTAGGAAACACTGACGCTAGGAAGCACTTTTGTGATTAGAGGTGGAAATCCCTGTTTAGTCAGGGCGTGGTTGATTCTTGACAATGGGGCACGCCCTGCTGTTGTCATACTGAAGTGGCCATCCTGTGGAATCTCACATGGAAAACATCTGCCTTCTCTGCCTTCTGCGGGGTTGGGACACACCTCAATACCCGACCTGGGACTTTTGAGTCATCCAGAGTGTGGAAGCGCGTCAAGGGCCCGTTAAAATGCAAAAACACCAGTGGCAATAGGGAGGGACAGAATTCCCCCAGTGCTAGTTCTATATGGTCTACAATAAAAACGCAAGGCTTCAAAGAAGGTGGGTCTTCAAGAGAAACCCCCTCCATCTCACCCAGCTCTGCTACCTGGGGTAGGTCAAGGGTTTGGGGGTGCTGTCTGGAGCGTTTCATCCTTCCCTTCCATCCTAATCCAGAATCAGGAAAAAGCCCTTTGCTGCTTTAGGAAATTTGATTCAGAAACTCTTGTGAATCTGCTACAGCCGTACTGCTTTGCTCTCAAGCTTTCAGAGCTGCGCAGCCCTCGGAAGCCTTCAGTGAGACATTGCAGGTCAGTGGGTAAGGATCCCGGCACTGTGTTCAGAGATCCCCATTTCAACCATCTGAGAATGGGGCTATAACTCCTTCCTCTTGGGTCCGCATTGGGGTCGAACAAGATAATTTGTGTCAAACGCTTAGCCCCGGGGAGCAGTCAGTAAGTACACCGGAGCTATTAGAATCAGGAGACAAAGGTGACTCTCTGTGCAAGGAGGACATGAACAGAGAGAACTCGGGACTCAACAGGCCTTACTTAACCCTACTGGACAGGATGATCGAAGTTGAGAAAGAGGATATGACAATGGAAAGAGGGAACATCAGGGCCCCGGGGAGGCCCATTAACAGAAGAGTGAGGGGTGGGCACTTCGAGGACATGGGAGCGCCATCTGGCCATGGCATCAGTGCCGGCTGGGGGCTGGTTGCCTTCCAAAGGCTGGGAATGACCTTTGCATTGACTGTTCCTCATGCCTGGAGTGTCCTTGGCTCAGAGTTCTGCAAGGTTGGTAACCTTGTCTTTCAGAGAACAACTCAAAATTCACCTGTGCTGGGACTCTTATGGGTGCCTTCAATCAGCTCTCTGAATTCTCCCCCAGGTCTCAGCCCTAGAAGGCTGACCATGTGGACTGGGTTTAAAACTGTACAGCAAGTCCCCTACATACAAACCTTCAAGTAAGGACCTTTCAAAGATGCGAGCGCGCATTCGCATGTCCAATCACGTAAGTTCGTTCACGTGTCTGGCGTACATTGTCATGTGCGTGCATCCTATACAAGTGGTTGTGCTTTTGTGTACTTTACTGTACAGTACTGTATAGAGTACAGTAGTACAGGGTCTTTATTTCTTGCCTGTTCACTCAATGCCAGCCCCTATATGCTAGTCATTGTACTGTACTACTGTACTTTTCAAGGTACTATACTGTAAGGTTAAAAGTGTTTATTTTTTGTGTTTGTTTGCTTTTCATGTATTGTTTGTGTGAAAAGTCTTATAAACCTATTACAGTACGGTGCTATATAGCTGACTGTGTTAGTTGGGTACCTAGGCTAACTTTGTTGGATTTATGAACAAATTGGACTTATGAACGTGCTCTCAGAATGGAACTCGTTCGTATTTAGGGAACTTACTCTATCCAAAATTTGATGTATTAGGGATGATAAGATGACAGACACAGAGACAACTCCCTTGAAAGAGAGAATATTCCCTACAGTTCCCAAGAGGAGAGGGTGCACCGCACGTGGGGAAGCGCCAGGGTTGGTCAGGAGGTGGGGGGAGCGAGAGGACAGTCTAATGTGGTTTTGTGGGAAGAATGGAGGATTCGGGGTGGACAAGCTCAGCAGGCTTAGGGTTCAATAGTTGGAATAATTTAGCAGGCTCTGGGTTAGAAGTGTGGTCCCTAGCTGTTAGATACCTGGTCTTGGGTTGATGTAGGGTGGGGAGAAGATTGGCTGGGTGTATGAGAGTTGGATAAAGGAGTTGATTGGGGGCGTGGGCTCAGGATTGGTTGATTTGCGTAGAAAAGGTGTGCTGACAGGCAAGTGCTTTGCTGTCTCTAGGAATTAGCTAGTCCTGAGAGGAGAGGTTCCTTCCAGGGTTCATGAGACTTCAAGGTGTAAAAGCATCATAAAATATAAAAAATACAAAGCATGATTAATACAGGCTGCAACCATGGGCTCCTGTGTCCTCTGGGGCACTACTGGGGGGCAGCTGGGAGGTGAGGGGAAGAGGGCATGACCAGAGAATTCACTCCTGTCCCCCACCGGCAGGCTGTCACTTGACCGAAGGCACTCACTGCTTCTTCCAGGGTGGGCTCCTCTGCATGACTCTCTCCTTGCTTTCTGTCAACCCCCCTCCCCCATTTCTCCTGGGTGACTGTACCATTCCTTAAGAGCCCCCTAAGCCTCTCCCACACTTGTGGGGGAGGGGATATTTTTAAAACCCTCTTTGAGTTATCCTAATTTGAGTGCACCCTCTGTTTCTCATTGGGACTCTTACTAATACCAGAACTGGACCCAGTAGCAGAGACCCTCTGACCCTCACAATAAGTTCTGGAGTTGGCTCGCTCCTATGTGCAATGACCACAGGCATAAACTCTGTGCTAGTGACATGATTAACACACAGCATGTGGAAGCATCACGATGATCATGTTATGGGAGGAAGTGAAGGTGGACAGCAGGCGCTGTGAGATCAGGTGCTGTGGCACTTCGTCACCGTGGCAACAGTAATGATTACAGAGCTTGTAGAGTTATCCAGCTTCTTCTTACCACCCAGGCAGCATGCAGAGAGAAAAAGAGAAATTAACGCTGTGAATATGCAATTAAGAACATGCTTGCTGAGCCAGCTTCTCGGGAATCCTATTCTGTGGTCTTGGGGTAGACACAGTGGGAGGGAGTCCTAGTCCAGGCACCGGTTATAAGGGTCACAAGGTAAAGCACCAAATGAGAGTTCAACCAACCAGGTCTCACTGAGGTCAGAGTGATGGGAAGGGGGACCCTGGGTAAGGGATGTGGATCTGGAATGAGGCTCCACATTTCCCTGAACCTCCCACATCAACATGAATAGTCCCTTTTGTAAAACTAGAATAATCACAGCAGCCTGATTATTCTAATTTGGCTCTGCCATCTGTTTTCTATCTCCTTGTAAGACCCTGCCTTTCACACTTTTCTGAGAACACTTTCCTTACCACATGGCTAAAGCTGTGTCTTCCCACCTCTCATTTATTCCCCATCACCTCACTCTGTTGTCTTATTGTCTTGCTGTCTAGGGCTGCCATAACAAAATACCACAGACTTGGGGGCTTAAGCAGCTTATTTTCTCCTGGCTCTGGAGGCTGGAAGTCCAGAACGTTGAGGTGTCAGCAGGGCTGGTGTACGGCAAAGGCCTCTCTCCCTGTTTTGCAGACGGCCACCTCCTTGCTGTGTCCTCACATGGAGTCTTCTCTATGCCAAATGGGGAGGAATCTCTGGAGTCTCCTCCCATTTTATAAGGACACTAGTCCTATCAGATTAGGGCCCCACCCTTATGACTTTATGTAACCTTAATTACCTCCTTAAAGGCTCTGTCTCAAAGCTCAGTCACTTTGGGCATTAAGCCTTCAACATATGAATTTGGGGGAAACAAAATTCAGTCCATAACACCTGCTTAGGAACAATTATCGAGAAGTGGTCGTTATTTTTTATTTTTCACATTTTGAGGTCTACGTCTTTTACTGGAATGTCATCTCAGTATCATCTGGGGAGAGTCCTTCTTTGTAACACTCACTGTTCTAGCTCTGTGTCTAGAACTAGGCCAAGAACAGAGCAGATTCTCAAAAATACTGGTTAAAGAAATAGATTTAAAAATTGTGTATAAGTGGTTATACTCCCTTGCAGAACACTCTAAACTCTTCCAAATGCCCTGGACATTTTTACTTTATTGGGAGCAGGCAGCCAGATTTTTGATTATGGAGTGAAATGATGAAAGTAATTTGGGCAATCAATGTGGTAGCGACATGAGGATGGACTAGAGGGGAATAAACAAGGTGGTCAAGTCTTTTGGAGACTATAAAACCAATCTAAATGAGTAGAGATAAGACGAGGATCTAGCCTTACAGTTACAGCAGTGAAGATGAGAAAGGGGGATACATTTGAGAGACATACAGGGGAAGAATTGATAAAAGGAGATTTACTTGGAGGTAGTGTGAGAGAGAGGTAGCAACAAAGGAGAGCTACAGACAACTCTGTGAATGAGCCTGGATGTCTAGAGGATGGCAGACCTGTGGATAGACACAGGGCAGCAGGGAAAGGGGTCTGTGCATCCTTTTGGTCCTTCCTCTGATGTCAGCCATGGCTACCGTAAGAGCTGCACTTAGACTTGGATCAGCATTGTACTGTTCGCTGCTCATCTCAAGAGCACGCCTCTTGTCTCTTACTTCTCGTGAGGCATGCCTATGGAAACCTGGTTGGCATTCATGCCTGGGCACCTCTGAAGTTTAGGAGAGCTGATATCTCATGGACCAGCCCTCAACCATCGGGAGATGGGCCCTGGTAGATACATGGGTCTCCCTTTTGTCCCTTGGGCGGACAATGCTGAGATATTTTTATTCTCTCCTCATGATATCCTGGTGGGGTGGGCCAGCTTGACATCACATTGTAGAGTCTATCAGATAGATTGTATTGTTTGAGATAATCCTGAGCACATGTGTGCTTGCTGGACAGGTCGTCTGGGATTGCAACGGAGATGTGGCCTGAACATCACACATCCAGAAATGAGAGCAGTTGCCAGGGATTGGTACATTTCCTAATGGAGGGCATAGGGAAGAAAAGGACAGGGTGCACGAAACTAAGTCATGAGGGAAGGACCACTGGGATTGACTCACCTCAACCTGCATTTACTGGGCATCCGCCAGGTGCCAGCTGTGCCAGAAGCAGGAGCACTGGCATAAATAGGATGTGGTTTCTGACCTCTTGGAACTTACAGTCTATTGGAGAAGGCGGATACAAATGGAGGGCAGCCCCCAGAATGACAAGTATAATAAGCACAAGTGACACAATAGAAAATGTGATCCCTAGGATTACCAGAGATCAAAGTCTTTTTGTAAAAGAAGCCTCCCTGACCCCTCACAACCAGAAATGACCTCTCCCACCTCTGAAATCCAGTTGTATTCCACATTTGACCTTCTCTTTGCATTTTTTCATGTACTGCTCATCCCAGCCCAAGTGTCTCACACGTAAGAACTCAATGGATAAAGAAGATGTGGTATGTATATACCGCAGAATATTACTCAGCCATAAAAAAGAATGAAATAATGCCATTTGCAGCAACGTGGGTGGACCTAGAGATGATCATACTAAGTGAGGTAAGTCAGACACAGAAAAACAAATACCATATGATATCACTCATATGTGGAATCTAAAAAGATGATACAAATGAGCCTATTTACAAAACAGAAATAGACTCACAAATATAGAAAACAAGCTTTTGGTTACCAAAGGGGAAAAGTGAGGGGGAGAGATAAATTAGGAGTTAGGGATTAACATATACACACTACGATATATAAAACAGGTAAATCAACAAGGACCTACTGTGTAGCACAGGGAACTCTACTCAATATTCTGTAATAACCTGTATGGGAAAAGAATCTGAAAAAGAATGGATATATGTATATGTATAATTGAATCACTGTGCTGTACGCTTGAAACGAACACATTGTAAATCAACTACACTCCAATATAAAATAAAAACTTAAAAAAAGAACTCAATGGATCTTTGTATATTTGGTTGATAAGTTGGTCAAGCAAGAGGAAAGAGGGGAGGGAGGGAGCAGAGCACACAGACGAGGTGATCAGAGACTGAGGAGGGCAACAAGATCTGGATGGCTGACCGGGGAAGGGGGTCAGGAGAGCGGGGCCAGGCAGGGGTAGTGCCAGACGAAGAGGGAGTGCCACTGGGGAATGAGGTAGCACAGTGGCTGGAATGGGGTAGATGGTGGGGTAGGGCAGGAGGAAGAGAAACAAAGGGTTTCCTTCAGCCAGGAAGGAAGATCCTGTCTTCAGTGAGTAAGTACAAAACAAAGATGCCAGGAACTGAAATGAGGGGGCCTATGTCCACAGGCCCTGATGTGCTCAATCCCGCAGCATACCAGCTTGACGCTAGAAGAAAAGAAGCCCACGGGGTAGAACATAAGCCTGGACCTGCAATTTGGGAATTTCATCCAGCCTTTCAAAGTGATCCCGTAGAAAGCACCTGGGAGCCGAGGTTTCAGCTCTGTCTTGTGGCCCAAAACGACGCGTTGTGTCTTGATTTGTTGCAGGAAAGTGGAGACACCTGTGGTTTTCTCGGCTCCGCCTTCCATGTCTCCTCCATCCACACTCCAACTTCATGCCCATCTTGACCATCACAACAGCCCTGAGCTGGTTAGAGCAACTCTTATTCTTCACCCCATTTTAGAGAGGGTGGTCTCTAGCTCTCAGTGTTCCTGAGGCAACTTGACCTTTAATTTCATCTAATGTAATACTTTGCTCCGCTGGGGTGTGCTGGGCTCCAAATCACTGGAGAGCTGATCAAACCAATTACCTGTGCCTCATCCAGTGAAAACAGACACGGAGACACACTGACCTCCTTTGGAGAATGTTCCGAGCACAGACCTGCCTCTGCTCTCTGAATGCCCAGGTCAGCCGTTCAGGCCGCTGGTTATAATCAGTGTAACCCTCTAACCTATATCGCTCGGCTTCCATTTCGTGTCTTACCATTCCAGTGAGATCACGTGCTCATTAAATGCTGGGACCTGCAAGCTGTGAATCCAAATAAATATCCCACAGGTGATTATTTTGAAAAGAGGCTAAAAAAGTAAAGAGATCCCCCTTTATGGAGCTGCTGACAGGCAGTTGCAAAAGTAATGGGCTTGCTGTCTCTTTGCTTATGGTAATTTGTAATTGGCCTCAATTAGACTCAAACTAGAAGTCAGATATAGCTGACACTGAAAAACTAATTTGAATGTCACTTTTCCCTTTTCAGCATTATGGAGACAGCTTGACCCAAAAATATATACCCATGAAATAAAGTCTATCTGCTAAATATATTCTTTAAATTAAAATGAGGGGAGTTCTTGTGAACGTATGGGCGTTTGGGCTGGATGCTAACAACCTGAGATGAGTACGGAAGACATCGACTCCGTGGAGGTCTGGCGGTCTCCGTGGTGACATCTCAGATGACCCTGGGGTCAGGGAAGGTCACACCGAAGCCCAGCAAAGCAGGCCTGCCAAGGCCTCTGGGAGCAGGCCAACAGGAGGCAAGTGCACAGGAAAACCAGCGCAGGCACAGCCAGGGAGGGGACAGCAGCCCAACAGGCGAAACCCCCTGAACTTTCCATTCCTTTCCATGGGACTTTGGGTGTGTTTGGGAATCTGCTTCCTCACGGCATTCTAGCTTTGGCCTGCCTGCTACATGGACCCTGAGCGCACACATGGGGACATGGTGTGCTCTCCGCTTGGGAGCCACCTGGCCTTCCCAGCTGGTGGCATCCCCAGGACCTCGTGGCATCTGCTCCTTCAAATCCATTGCCATGTTTGCAGTGGTCGGGGACGAATCAGTGTGGACAGCTGGGCAAATTTTCCTGTCAACTGCACCTCGCACGTCATTTACATTAATAATTTTATTTAATGTTCACAATGCAGTGACCTTAGTGCTATCAGCCCTCTTTTACAGATGGGGACACTGAGGTCAGAGAGGTTAAGAGATTTGCCCAAAGTCACCCAGGCACTACGTGGCAGAGCTGGGGTCAAGCTCAGGTGCGTCTTTGTCCAAAGCTTCCGTGGCTCCACGACAGGTGTCACTGCTCTGTTTCTGGGGCTGCGAATCCCATCCTGACAGCACTACCAGGCAATTCTTCTGACGTGTTTGGAATCGTCCAAGTTTTCTCAGGACTTCACATATTTCTAACACAGTGTAGAAAATTGAGGCAACCTGTCTACAGGATAACATTGATTTGATCAACTTAGCTACTAAATTTATTTTAAAATGTCAGAACTATTGTTTGACATGGATAGCCCATACATTGACTAAGTAGCCAGTAGATTTTATTTTAATAAACTGATGGGTTTAATAACTGCCCGGAGAGTCTCCACAGCAACTACTCACCCTGGCCTCTGTAGCACAAAAGCAGACATGGACAACGTATAAACGAACAAGCATGGCTGTGTTTCCCCCAATACGCTCTTTACCAAAACAGACAGCTGCCAGATTTGGCCCACGGACTGCAGTTTACAGACCCCCGTTCTAATTTGTAAAGTGGGAATCATGAAGGTTCATATTACACAGGAATGTTGAGGAACTGTGAGGTGCTTGTAGGGCTCCTAGCACAGAACCCGGCAGGCTGGTAAAGGCCTAGGTTAACCCTGCACCCTGAGTGGCTCAGGTGTGGAGGCCAAGGTCTGTATTTACCCATCTGCAGAACTTGGGACTCTCCTACCACCTCTCCAGGCTACCTATCTGTAAAATGTAATGGTGACATGGACTATCGTCGGTCTTCACCAAAGTCAGACTCATTCAGGTGAGCAAATGATTCCCGAACCCGCTTCACATGCCTCATCCTACTGGTGCAAGAAGAAGTGGAGGCTAGGGGTGAGGTGTGAGAAGTCCTGTGAATTCCCCCGCTAAGTATTTCTAGACGTTGCCTTTCGGTTCTGCATCGTTCCATCCTTACCATCACGGTCTCACTTTCCATCTCTATCACTGAGGCTGCCTCTCATCTTACCCACTTTAATCTCTCCTCCTGAGGCTACCAGGGTGCTCTTTGTCTACTGCAAGTCTCACCACATCACTCCTCTGTCTCAGAGACTCAGTAGTTTCTGCAAACTTCCACAACCTTCTTTAGCCCATAAGTCCTTAACTGGAGGCAGAATGGACTGGAAGGGTGTACACTAGACCATTATCTGGTTACCTCTGTGGGGGATGCAGGTGAAGGCAAAAGGAGTAGGGTTACACTTTTTACTTTATACCCGTCTGTGTTTCCTGGGTAACTCATGCTGTATTCATCTTCTATTGCTGTGTACCAGTGATCCCCAAACCAAGTGGCTTAAAACAATAAGCCTTTATTAGCTCTCAGTTTCTGTGTATCAGGAATCCTGGAGCAGCTTAGTGAGAGGTTCTGGCTTGAGGCTGCTGTCAGGATGGTGGCTAAAGCTACCGCCATCTGAAAGCTCAACCGGGGCTGGATGATCCACTTCCAAGCTTACTGATGTGGCTCTGGGCTGCCAACCTCGGGTCCTTCCTGGTTGCTTGCTGGATCCATGGCTCCTGCACACATGGATCTCTCCCTGCAGCTGCTGAAGTGTCTTCATGACTCCGCAGCTAACTTCCCTGGGTGGGTGATCCAAGAGAGCAAGGAACAAGCTTTCATCCAAGGGTGGGGAGGTACACTTCACTTCTTGAAGGAAGAAGTATCAAGGAGTATATGGATGCATATTAAAAGCCCCACATATGCATGTATTCATTTTTTTAGCATGCATATCTCTGGATGTATTTTTTTGCCTGTGTATGGAAGTGCATGGGCCAAGAAACCAGGTAGACCTGCTTTAGATTCCAAGTTTCCCTTTGTGCTCATAATAGGCTCTTAAACAAGGCTATTATCTTCCCTAAGCTTCCATTTTTATCTGTAAAAAGAGAACAAGGATACCTAATTCCAAGGAATGCTAGAGAGATTAGATGAAATCATGCATGGGTTAGATGCTTAATAAAATGTGTCTGTTATGATGCAGGGCAGACTGGGTCCCTTGCAGCCTCATCTCCCTCCATCATCCTGGGCATCTTGGGTTCCAGCCATGGGGATGGGTTCTCTGCTCCCTCAGACCGCGGCTGCTCCCACACACATTTCTTCTGCCTGCAGCACCCTTCCGCCTTCATAATTATTCCTGTTTTTATTAATAATCAAAATTACCATTCTACATGATCCCACAAAGGACTTTAAACACCAGAAGAGCTTCTATGTTCAGTAGTGCTATAGCACAGAAAACCAAAACATAAAAGGGTAACTTCCTGCTTCCAGTTCCCTGCAGAGACAGCTTTCAATGGAGAGGTGTTCCTGAACACAGTCACAGCTCTGGGAGGCGGAGCCCTTCACGGACCTCTCCTGACTTTCTTCGTTCTGGTTCTGCACATGGGAAGGGTTGTTTAGAAGGTGAGATCTATTGACACAAGCAAGTCTGCAGAAGATGCACATATAAAGGTGTGTAAAGAAGCCCTCAGCGGGCTTCCCTGGTGGCGCAGTGGTTGGGGGTCCGCCTGCCGATGCGGGGGGCGCGAGTTTGTGCCGCGGGGCGGCTGGGCCCGTGAGCCGTGGCCGCTGGGCTTGCACGTCTGGAGCTTGTGCTCCGCAACGGGAGAGGCCACAGCAGAGAAAGGCCCGCATACAGCAAAAATAAATAAATAAATAAAAAAAGAAGAAGCCCTCAGTGTAAAACAGGTGGCTCTGGAGCCACCCAGAGAAAGGGAACAAGAGAAAAAGGTGCTGATTCTTACAAATCGAATCCTTTTTGATATCTGTGTGATAACAAAGAGCAGAGGAGCTGCAAGGCTGCGAGGCGGTGATTCTGACACTAACTCCAGTGCAGGTTTTATCCCCACACCACCAAGCAATTCTCCAGCACCAGCTGGGGGTCCTACAATTCGACTCAATTCTGACGCTATCTACCTGGAGATGACGTCAGATCCCACAGGTTAAGAGCTCAGTCCCACTTCAGACACCAATCTCAAGTCTAGGTTGTCACCTGTGCTTCTGACCTACTGGCTATAGATTGGAGATTTCCACAGTCCCCTCCCCAGGTTTGATGACTTTGTCAGAGCAGCTCACAGAACTCAGGGAAACATCTTACTTACTAGCTAGCTGGCTTATTATAAAAGGATATAATTCAGGGACAGCCAGGTGGATGGGGAAGCAGTGAGAAAGGTCCATGCCCTCTCCCAGCACCACTCTCCTGGAGGTTTCATTACATAGGCATGATTGATTAAATCATTGGCCATTGGCAGTTGAACTTAACCTCCAGCCCTTCTCCCCTCCCTGGGGATGGGGGTGGTGGTGGTGGGACTGAATGCTCCAACCCTCTCACCAGGGTGTTGGCTCCCCTGGCAACCAGCCTCCATCCTTATGTGACCTACAGGTTTTCCACAAGTTTCATTAACATAACAAAAGTTATAGGATCTCTGTGCTCACATCTGGATAAAAACCAAGTATGTATTTCTTATTATCAATCACAACACCACAGAAGCTTATCCTCAAGGTGTCCAATAGGAAAACAAATATGAGAATCTCAGCTTGCAACTCACACCATGTTACAGCATTAAAATTTCAACCTAATTGGAAATTTTCCAATAAACCTTTTCTCTCCAGACTGACAACATTAAAGGTTACGTATTAGGGACCCTTTTATTTGAACGGTTTCTTTTACTTGATTATAGTTTTATTCCATGTTTCATTTTTAAGGAATACACATTTTTGCCTAATGATTCATTTTTCACATACGTATTTGTGTGGCAGTTTCTTTACTTACTCTTTCCATCTCGTGGTTTCTGATGGTAAAACTCTACCAGTAATTTTACCAAACAGGAGCCCTTCTAGAAAGTTTCCTCCAGGTACCTCTGTCCAGATAAGTAACCCCCTAATCATTATTTATATAATCAAACTAGCAATAGCTCCTCATGGACACCAGGCCCGAGGACACTGTTTTCGTTATGGGAAGACAGTGGCCACTGCAGGCTTCTGTCTCTGCAGGCTGCCTTCTTCTCCATTTGGAGGATGACAAAGGTCACCTGACTGAGAGCAACATCTTCATTACATTGTGTGTTGTGCCCTTGACTGTGAACTTGGGACCTATCAACAGAGGGATTTGTTGTGGCTTTGTATGAAATCTCAGCAGGGTATTTTGTGCAATGTATACTCATTTCTTTAGGGATTGGGCAGAGCTGAGGCAAAACCAGCAATCACATCATGACGCAGCTGCCATAACAGGAAAATTCCTGCACAGCTAACACTTTTTATGTCCAGGCCCATGGAAGGGGCAGGAAACCAGACAGGTTTCAACTTGATTCTCAGCTCCAGTCTAATGGTGATGTGAGAACACATCTGTGCTCAGTGAGAAAGTGTTCTGGGATCGATTGGCAATGTCTTCCATGAGCAGAGGAGGAAGTGGTGACAACCAGCTTGCTCTGTGTTTCCCTACCCTGGTCTGAATGGCTGAGCTCAGGGTATATGCCACAGTTTTGAGCTAGAGTATAGCTTCCCTGACCTCTTTAAGGTAAAACAGAGGCTGTACATTATCTTGGAGTCTCCAGAATGTATTAGGTGTTCTACAGAGGGCCCCTGAAGAAACCATGGAGTAGTGGGCATTTAGTTGCACCAGATCTTTGACTCCGAGAAACTGTCAGCCGGTAAGTACAGGTGCACAGATTAGTAATTAAACTGAGAGGCAGGTCCACATAAAATGGGTATGGCTCTTCCTAGGAGTCTTGAACCAAAGACCAAGACTTCAGACCAAACAAGAGACTAGGAATGAAGCCAGACTCTGTGTCCCAGTGTAGGAAACAAACAGGGAACACAAGCAAATTCGTGTCAGGAATACTTAGTCCAAAGGTCTACAAAAGAGTGGAGTCCCAGGGGCTAAGCTCAGAGAAACAAGTACATGAGTGGGTTCTGATGACACTCTTCAATTAATAGGTCATAGAATCTTAGAGTTTGAAAGCACCTTTCAGGTGATCGAGTTCCCTAGCTGGTACATCCTCCCGCACCCCCAGGGCCAACAAACGCCATGCTGTTGGGTGGCGTGGGAAGAGTGTCCTGCCTTCTGCTCTGGTTTAAACACCGTTTTTAGGCACAGCCAAATCAGAACTGGCAGCCCTGTTCTCCTCCCTTCAGTCTTCATTCATTCATTCGGTCAGGACTTTTGGGAGGACCATGCCAGCAGGGGTCCAGGTCCCTGTCTTGAGAGGTCTCCACCTTCACCTTGGACTCACTCAAGCACAGAGTCACCAGGAATTGTCCAAGGGGTATTGTGGCTTGGCAGGGAATATGTCCAAATATTCAGAATCCCAAATTTCACACTCACAAAGAGCTTCCTGCAGTCACGCATTCTTTGGCCAATTATTAAAACCAGCACACTATTTCCTTTTTTTCAAATTCTGGCTGAAACAAATCATTGTCTGATGTGGTCATGATGGCTGCCTTGCGTGGTCATATTCAACGAGTCTTTGGAGGGGGTGGGGAGGGGAGTCAAAGAGCCCGAGGATGCTCCATGCCCTGTAGGGCTGCAAGCTGTGGTGCACATGTGAATGATTAACATTCTCCTCCCCAGCCGAAGGCTGGGAGGAGACCCCATGGTTGGGTCCTCTCAAAGTCTGGCAGCTCTGAGTTGGGTTCTTCCCTAAGGTTCTGCTTCCCTGGTCTGCCCTGTTCCTGGCCTCTGGGCCTTCTCTCTGGTCTAATGACTGACTCTCTGTATCTACGAACCTGGTGGCTGACCTTGCCACATGGAGAAAGCCTTGGACTCCTCAATAGCACTAAACACTGTGTCCTCTGGTCCTTCGGGTCCCAGACTCCTGAAACCTGCCCCCGGGTCTCAGGTATGAGATATGATGCATCGCCTCAGGACTGTTTCCTCCTATATCCCTGGTGTTTGGGGAAGTGATCTGCATTGGGGCAGGGATCTGCCTGCACTTGAGACGTTCCTTAAAGAACTGGTGGGATTATCTCACCTTGAAGAAAGGTAAATTGAGGGAGGGTCATGCTAACTACATTCAAGGTTAGGAGTTGAGGTATTTCATTTCCTAATTTACTGTTAGCGATAACTTACTACTCACAGGGTCCACGTATGACACTCTGCCCACGCCCTTCAGATGAGCCCTGAGACCCAGCCCAGCTCCTCTGACCTTCTTTGGACTAGAACTTGGCAGAGGGAGGACCAGGGCCTTGGTCAAACCATGGTCCAGTTGGAGCCTGAGACCTACATCTGGTCCAGCCACATTTGTCCCAAGAGGAGATATTGGAGGGGCGGTTGGTGCCACTTTCTTTAACCAGCACAGTTGCCAAAGAGCCTCTTCTCCCTTTTTTTTTTTTTTTTTTAATGTTTGCTCTAGCTCACTCAATCCTATCAGATGGACACTGACAGATGTTAGGGAGAATTAAAGGTGAGGTCTGATTTCTTTCACCAGCAATGACTACTGACAATGACCCAGGACAGCAGGTCTCCTTGACTCCCCTTGGCCGCCGCAGTTTCCATGACCACCCTGTCCTCTCACAATGCATCTCTGTCATGAGCCTAGACCCAGAAAGTGATGTCTTCTGTAAGGTTCTGTCCACACCAGAAGGTTGGGGCACCCCCTGTCACCTCCTGGACACCCAAGGCCTCCCTGGGATCATGCCTTAGCTCTCCTATGAGACAAGGAGCCAGGACAGCCAAGGCCACTGTATCTATGATACAGACACCAAAAATAGCAGCAAGCAACCATTACTGGCAACATGCATTGTGTCCTTATAGTACCCTAGACACACCGTGATGCACACACCTCAACTGCCTTCATCTTCACAACTGCCTTCGAAGGTACCATTGTATTTCATTTCCATTTGGCAGGCAAGGAATGGAGTTACTACTTATTAATCATGTCCTCCATGCCAGTTGCTTTGCTAAATGTATTACATGTGTTATCTCACTTGACCTTCACAGTAGCTCTAAGAGATGGGTGCTTATTTCACAGATGGGAACACTGGAGGCTTGGAAGATGGTAAGTAACTTGCCCGAGGCCACAGAGCTTATCAGCCGTAGAAACAGAGGACTCAGACCCAGGCAGTGGTCCCAGAGCGCCCACCACGACCACAGCAAGACCCAGGTGGGTGACTTTCTGAAGGCACCCAGGTCCCCACTCCTGCCTAAATGATTCTGCTCTGAGCTGGCCCTCTGTGCTCCCTGGCAAAGCAGTGACCCCTCCAAGCCGCCTCAAGTGGGTGAGGGCTGGGCGAGGGCTGGGATGCTGAGCTCAGGGGTAGACAGGGCTGACACTTGGACCAGAAAGCCTTGGGAAAAGAGTGCACCGAAATACAGTGGTTAAGTGTGATCCATAGGAGTGGGGGGGGGGGAGGGAATGTATGTGCCAGAATGGCACAAGGGAATTTTTGCATAATAACAACCATATGTCCTAAAAGAATGGGAACAGTTTTCCCTTTTTTGCACAAGGACCCTGGAAACTGATTCAGGAAATTAGCTTCAACCCCCTGATTAAGTTAAACTAAACGTGTCAGAAAGGCAGATGAAGTGAAAATGTGCCTTCGAGCGTCCTGTGGCTTCTGACATTCCCAATCATTAACCACATTAAATTGAGAGAGATACCGTATGTAGACAAAGAAAACGTCAGAGTGTCTTGGGTGAAACTAAATCCTTCAAAGATCAGGTTGTTCATTTTTCATATAGCAGCTCTCTAGGTAGATCTGAAATTCAATCTCATACTGACAGAATTATTTGAGAGAAAAATTCCCATAGAAAAGAACACGCATTGTTTACTGGCATTTGGTCTTAATTTAAAATACTGCGGTAAATAGTATTAAACCACTGATCTGCTCACCTTATGGAACCTTTACACAAAGACTTGTTTCCAGCATCATTTTCAACACTCACTAATAAGAGCTGTAATTGTGTCTTTTAAAATCCCTCTACTCAGGAAACCTTGACCTTGAAATGAATCACAATGACCATATTGACTTCAGGGCCCCATCACGTGACTGCTACATGCACTTCCAATTTCCTAAGTATTTCTTTGTCAATTGGCATCAGATAATGGGTACTTAGAGTGAAGCCATTTCCTCTTCATTTTCTTACCTCATTATTTTGATTAGCATGGAATGACACCACTTGAACTTTACTTTATGATCGTGTCAAGGAAAAATTGGCAAGCTCTTGGGCCTTCTCTTCTCTCTTTTCCCGTCTTTCCAAACTTAGACTCAGTGTTGAACAATTCCCAAGAATCTTTCTCACAGGCCCGGAAAAATGTTCATTCCCAAAGAAGCAGAAGCAATTCTGCAGAGTCAGGGCTGTGACTCAAAACGCCCTGTTGTACGGTGACATCAGAATCACATGGTCCTGGGGCAACTGGCAAGCTGAGATTGCAAGAAGAAAGCTCTGAAACCCCAAGTTTGTAAACGGAGTGATTTTTGTTTTTTGGAGGCAGGCTCCTAGGGAATCTGAGTAGGCATCTCATCTGCAGGTAGGAGGTATGTAATGGACTTTCACTGGGGCCAAATTAAGCTTTGAAGAGAGCCCTCCCTTAAAATGGCCGAGGTAGCCTTATACCTTGAGCTACCTTTTTGGGTTTATTTTGTCTTAGAGACATAAGATGATTTAGGAAGTGCTGCTGATCCTCCTCAATCAGAAGCTGTTGGAAATACATGCTGTGTGACTGTGTTTGAGTTTGAAAGCAGCTCTTTTGCCCCTTTCCTGTTTGCCCCTTTCTGTCCCCTTCTAACCTTAAAAGAACCTAATTATAGGAATGAAACCACTAGACAACTTAACCTAACTCCTGACTTATGCTCTCCTGAATACACACCATGCCTTGCCTAATCTGTTGATTCTTTTCCTAGATAAAAAGAAGAATGAAGAATTAAGTAGTTTAAGAATGACTAGCTCTCTACCCCAACAGCCCCCTTAGCAATCGTGCAGGCAGACCACGCAGGCAAGATAACATCTCAAGAGAGAGTCAGCCAGTCTGCACACAATGGAGAAGGATGCAGAACCCAACCTCCTGCCTCCATGATTCGCTGAGATTCTTCCCTCTTTTTCTGTTTTAAAAACTGTCATGACTGAACAGAGTCTTCAGAGTTGGTCTCAGGACACAAGTCCACCTTCTCCCCAGATTGCTGGCTTTTCTGATTAAAGCACCTTTCCTTTCTACTGACACTTGCCTCTCGAATTATTGGCTTTTGAGCAGTGAGAAGCCGAACCGGAATTCAGTAACAAGTTCCCACTTCTGTTGACTCTTAGCTGGCTGCATCCTCAGTGAAGGGGAAGCCCCACCCTTCTACGGAAACAGCCTTTCTAAAATCCAAGGATTGCCCTCCTCTCTTTGTTGACTATCTCTGTTTGTTTGTTGTTATGAGACGTATTCCCTCTTTTGTGACATTAAACTTCGTTCTGCTTATTGAACCTCTCTGCTACCTCCCTAGGGTAAAGAATGAGTGCTTACACCCAAGACTGGCGTAGATTTATACATGAGCCCTGCGTGATCAGAACAGCCATAGCAGACCAGAACAAGCCTCATGTTCTTTCCAGGATGAATGATGGAGAGAGACCCACTGGCAAATCAAAACCTACTGCTTTCCAACTCACTCCAAGCTCATTCAGGTCCCACTTAACGACATCTTTATTTGTGAAAATAATGTAGATATTTAGATATTTTCCCTCTAGAAATGACTTAAAACTTGAAAGTAAGTGGTAGGTTCTGTTTTCATAACAATCAGTATTTTGATTATTTTAAGCAGAAATGTCACATTTCTCAACCCTCTCCCACTATCGAAGTAACTTCTAGATGATAGCATTCATGGTAGCACAAATTTTCCCTTCCTCACCTCCAATTGTAATCTTTGACACTGTGTTTCAGAATTAAACCATCAGGTCTAAATTGGCATTGATTCAAAAAGGTCTAGGCATTCTTGCTTAATATCCTTGAAAGGAAAATGATGTCTAGAGTAGATTCCCTGGACAATGCCTTTAGGTAACTATTCAGTGCTGAGGTGTCATTCAACTCACATCTCATGGAGAAGTCATTCCCCAGTTCATCTTCCCTTTGTCCCCTGCTCTCACTTCTGACTCATCACCTTGGCCTTGTAGAATCCCTTATGCTTGAACAGTGATTTACTGATTAGAGAGCAGTCACATAAATGGCCACTTTCTGTCTTTATTGCCAAGCAGTTGATTATTCTAATGTTGCACTGGAGGAAACCAATGCTCAGTGAAAAGTAGTGTCTTGCCCAAGCCCGTGCAGAGAGAGACAGAACTAGAATGCACACCTGTGTCAGTCTGGGCTCCTTCCAGCAGGCCACCCAGGACTGTGTATCTTGATGACATTTATGGTGTGAATGCTTCCCATACCTTGGAACTCCTCCCAGAGCCTGGTTGACAGTTAAGTGTTACTGAATGGCTGTAAGAAAGAGTGAGAAGACAGTAAGTATATTCATGAGAATATCATAGTCTCCTTAAATAAGAAAGGTACTAAAGGCTCCCAATGCTGGATGTCTCAACAGAGATATTACTGAGCCTCCAGAACTTCCTTGTTCTCACCATGAGAAACGAGTGTCAAAAACATGTCCATGGATCCGTAAACCTATCCTGGTTAAATATGCAAGAACTTTGAACCCTCCTTATTAACAATTAATGTCCAGAGAATGACCTAAGCACCAGAAATCTAAGTACATTTTTCAATTTCTGTTTTCTAAAGAATAAGGAAACGATGATTTATAATTGTTCAACAACATTCTTTACTCCAAACTAAAAAGCCCTAAATTTTTTTACTCATAAAATGAAGACAAACACACTTACACCATTTATCTTGTTTTCCAAACACTTGGCCATTTTGTTAGCCTCTCTGTGAGCTAGCTTGACAACAGTGCCCTTAAATTTTGGAGACTAAAACTGGACACAGTTTTATAACAAAGGCCTGATAAACATGCCATGTATCATAACATATAAACCTGTTTTCATGTTAATATATGGTGATGCTTGACTCCTTCTTTTCATAACACTATACCATTATTGACTCATACTCTATTACTGGTCAAGAACTATCTCTAGGTCTTTCTCCAAGGTATAACTATTGGATGTGTTCATCTCTTGATTCTTCATTGCTATTCTAGTGATTCATACTATGCCAGACCCCTATTGCTTTGCTTCCTCTTTACAGTAGAACAACCACAGAACAGCCTGGACAAAGCTATTTCCTTTTTCTTTTGATATTTACATACATGACGCGCAGGCAGTATGTGCACAGAGCTGCTATGGTAAGTGTGGTGAGCCTGGTGTTCTCAGGAGACCAAGAATGACTGTCAAGAGGGCTTAGGAAAGTACCTCGGTGCTGGCGCCCACAGGAGTGGGAAGTGCAGGGGGTATGGAGCTGGGCTGGCTCATCCTGTTCCCTAGTTTTTCTCCTTTCCCAGGTCACTTCCTGTCAGAGCAGGAACTTCCAAGTGGTTCTGTGTAAGTGGAGCTTTCCTAGATGTGTACAGGGTGAGGTCAACACTACCCTTCTTCCCTAGCTTTCAATTTACTGTAATTGTGAGCTGGCAAATTTAATATTTTGTGTCTTGGATGGTGGGAGCAAAAGACCCTGTCTGGCCAGGAAGGAACCCACACTAGTTTATGTTATGTGTTGCCATATTTGTTCATTCATTCATTCATTCATTCCTCTAACACACTTTTGGAACTCCTACTGCATGTACAGTGTCATGTTAGGCTGTAGGCAAGAAAAGAATCCTGCCTGCAGGAGCTAATAGTCAGCGTTCCCTAGCAACCTCTTTGCCAGGGCCTTCTGTCACCCTAGCAAAGGAAGCAGGTACATCTTGAACAGATTTCCACGTGGAATCCAGTCCCTGGTGCCATGGAGTCTGGGCAAAAATTTAGGTTTGCTCCAGGAAGGCAATAAGTTACAGCAGATCAGGCATGAACATAGGAGCCATCAGACCTAACAATGTCACTTACTAATTAGGTAACCATGGGCAAGGAAATTAACTTCTGAACTGTAAAATGGAGCTAAAACCAGAACCCCTTCCATAGGGCTGTTATGACAATTCAGTCAACGTTTGCATGAAGACCTTAGTACAATCACACTCAGGCCGAATCGTCTAAGGTTCTGTAACCCTTTCTCACCCTGCATCACATATCTTGATCTTTCATTATGGAAAACAGAACAAAAATAAAGCCCTCTACTGATTTAATCCAGATTTAACATTCCACAAATGACACTTTATAATTGGTTGCTATGTTGATTAGATGAAGTTTTGAACAGGAACTAGGCAGCTAAGATGTGAGTTGTGTACAGACAGGCCAGGGTTAACACAACAGATTTGCTGTGCTGGGGGGGACGCAGGACCCTCTCAGTGACTGCAAGGGCACCATCATTTTTTGTGTTTTGGGAATCCAGATTAAGCAGGGAGAGGTGTTCTGTTGCTATTGTTGCTGTTGCTTGGTTTTTAATAAGAAGAGACAAAAATAAATGATGCCAGGTCAGCTAGATCCCTAAAATGCAGGCGATTTCTTCCTGAATCCACATTTTGAAGTTATCAGGCCTTCTTCTCTGCTCATAAAGTCATGCTGAGAGCCATGTGCGGGAAGTAACATCATGAAAAAGGAGTATGTGGACACAGTTGTGAATCTTTTTTTTTTTTCAAAGTAGGGATCTGGGCACGTGAAAGAAAACATTGGGCCAGTCATGCATCCTACGATTAGTCAAGGCACAAGGGACCTTTCACCTCCTGCTAATGTGGGGTGGCCGGCCTGGCCAGAGGTGTCCATGAGCATTTGGCACTTGACAGCTGTCGGGGGACCACGGGGCAATCAGATCCAAGGCCCGGGGCAGTTCTAGGGAACAGGTGCCCACACATGTTAACTACATTTTGTAAAGGATGTGTAATCCCGGTGACTAGGTGGTCTGAAAGATGAAATTACTCTTTGGCCTTCTGAAACCAATTCATTAATCAATGAGGGCACTAATTCTTCCTCCATCCCTTCCTCCCTCCCTCCTTTCTCTCTCTTTCCCTTTCCTCCCTCTATTCCTTCCTTCTTTTCATCCTTCATTTTTTTTTTACATTCACTCATTTATTTTTCTCATCCATTCACTGTATCATTCAGAGAATATCCTTATGCACTTACTATATTTGTAAAGATATGAAAGACAATTTTATATAGTCTCTCTAGGTAGAATTGGGGAGGATATTATAGGATGTGTGTGGGCTTGCCCACACGCGTGCACATGCAAGAAGAAATTGCTTAGTTGGAGGGAGATATTGGAAGGAAAAAGACACTTTCAGTTTGGTTCAGAGCAAGGATAAACGGTCTCAAAGCTTGAGGCTGATACTGATATTGAAATCAACACCAAAAGAAAAACTCCTTACCTACAGATTGATTTCTGTGTTGTGAAGTGAGAGATTCTATTTCTCAAGCAGGTAGACGAAGTACTGGTTTTTATCCTCGGCTATTTACTCCCTTCTTGCATCATCGGTTCACCTGCCAAGTCAGGAATTTTCATTCTAGCGTCTATTCATAGAGAGACGTGGATATAAATGTTACCGAGTCCAAGCCCCCTCTGCTCACTGCACGACAGGCCAATAAAGCGGGAGACGATTTGTTGAGGCAAGGAAGACCGACTTTATTCGGAAAGCTGGCAGACCGAGAAGAGGTAGACTAGCGTCTCAAAAGAACCATCTTATCGGGGTCTGGATGCCAGTTTCTTTTATAGAACAGTGATGGGGACGAGGTGGGGAAGAAAAGTAAAAAGGTCGTAAGTCTTGCAAATTTTTCTGTCTTGCAGCCATTCACAGGTGGACAGGGTCCAGATGTTTCCCTGAACAGAGGCACTTTGGTTTAACATTCAGGCCGAGGGGCAGGGTTCCCTGAGCAGGCCATTAGGTATAGACAGCATCCTTTTATTTATTTATTTATTTATTTAATTTTAATTTTTTTTGGGGGGGGCGGTACGCGGGCCTCTCACTGTCATGGCCTCTCCCGTTGCGGAGCACAGGCTCCAGACGCGCAGGCTCAGCGGCCACGGCTCACGGGCCCAGCCGCTCTGCGGCATGAGGGACCCTCCCGGACCAGGGCACGAACCCATGTCCCCTGCATCGGCAGACGGACCCCCAACCACTGCGCCACCATGGAAGCCCGACAGTATCCTTTTGGTGAACAAAAGCAACGGGAAGCAACGATTAAAGTGAAAGAAACAGGTCCAACATGCAGTCAGAATTGGCTCTTCCCTGTTACATAAAGTTTCCAAATAATTTGAACGGTGCTTTTGATATGCATATCTGTCACTGTTCTAGAAACTGCTGACAGCAGACTCAGGGCAGACCTTAGAAGTAGACTTCAAGTGCTTCATTATTTCCCCTAAATGCTCCAGAAATTCTTGACCATGACCTTCGAGGCTTTATTACCAATCCATGGAGTATAACACACTGTTCTACACCAAGGGCCAATTTGTGACAAATGAAGAATGTTTCCAGGCATTTTTCCCTCCTGTCTCTTAACCTTAGCTCACGGTCCCTCTGTGGTTTTCACACCAACTGTACTTGCTGCTGAAATCTGTCCAAGGCAACAGGACCTAGCGGTGATGCTCTCTGAGCCTCGGCTATGGGATCTGAGCCCCACGTCTCTGTGACCAGGGACTGAAGCCACACGAGGCTAAGGACCAGCTGAAGGGCTGGCTGTATAAACAAGGTCAGAATGGAGACTGGTGATAGCCGCTGGTGACAGACCTTTTAATTAGCGATGCCCCATCCCACCCCGATTTTCTGAGAACTCACTGAGGAACTGGACTTGCCTAAGGAATGTATGTGCAGCTAATAAAAGGTGACCCTTCCTGCAACTCTCCTGCCTCTTCAAACAAACAAGTCTTGCCCTGTGTCTGGCCTGTGTCTCCGGTCCCGTCCTTTGAACCTGTTACCGTGGACTTTTGCCTCAGAGGATGTCAGGCCAGGTTTCAGATTTCACGGGCACGCACTGCCTTTTTCTTTGATAATAAAACATCCAAACATCAGAACTCTCTGCTAGACAAAGCAGGGGAACCCCAGAGACAGACGGCCTTGGAGGCTACAGGTATCCATGCAAGAGCAGCCTGTCTGTACCTCCTAAGGGGAGAGGAGGGCCATCCGCCACCTCGGTTGGCTCCTTTCCTTCCACACCGTTTGTAGGGAGAGGCTATTTGGCATTACTGTGTTAACCATCCAGAGACTTCATTAGAAGAGTGAGATATTGATCAAGTTTATTCAGCTATGAAAAACGTTTACTAATAGCAAGTGTCTTTTCTTAGAGTTTCTGCCAAGTCAAAAAGCTGGAATTGTTAAAGCCTCAAAAATCTGCTATGGTCTTCCCGATAGGAGCAGCACGTGGGGTGGAGAGAGACAGGAAATGCCCCGGAGATCCTGGAGAAGATGGAGCAAGGCCAGAGAGAGAACCCCGGGTCCAGCTGGAGGGGGACCCCAGGAGAAAATGCACACTGTGTGTCTGTGATCCACCAAGAGCAAGACTTTCTTTCTGCTCGTGGAGATGCTCTGTACAGCAACACAGGCTCCAGCCCGGCTAAGGGGCACATAGAGCTTCTTGCTACAGTTGTATTTTAGAGACTATTTTGAGAGAGAACTATTAGCGGGATCTACAAAAGATATGCATTCCTAATTGTCCCTGAGAGCTCCTAGGTTAGAATGGACATTCTGCAGTGTCTCAGAGCACAAAGCAGTGTTCCCCCTACCCAGCTAAAATGCTGCCAGATCCACAGAGCAAGTGAATAATTGCATATGATGCCCTGGCCAGGAGCTGTCACGAAAGGCTGCAGGGAAGTGGGTCCAGACGGCCTGGACGGGAGCAGGCCGATGCCTGCACTCTATCACAGAGGTCCCTGCCCGCCCCAGGGGAGACCAAGGCTGCCAGTGACGTCTCATCTTGTCTCCCGGTCACCTGGTAAGGAAGATGTCGACAACTCGGAGAGTAATGATGTGTCTTGAGCAGGGGCCTTGACCTGCTGTCCAGACAGGTTTGCAGGGTCTCTGGCTGGGAGAGCGTGGCTGCTGTCTGGCTCCCTTGCTGCTTCTGCGAGGAGCATGGAGTCTGGAGCTTACCTGGGCGGCCCTGCCCTGAGCCCCCTGGGTTCCTTCTTTCCTTCTTGCGTGAGGTCTAGGGTGCCCTGGAGCCAGCTCGCTGGCTCACGTGGTACCATCTGATGACAGCATGGGTCCACGGGGCACGAAATTCATCAAATCTGTCTTTCGGCTTCTGGAAGACCAACCACCAAATTCACTTCTCTGTTTTAGTAGACATTCACAGAGCATGATGATTGAGATAGATCTTTTATAGACAGAGTGTATCTGCTCTTTTATTAGGGGCTTTTAGCTCCTCAAGATTGTGTTTGCAGAACCTGACAAAGTGATAAATTTTGCTTATTTTAATCCTTTCCTTTTTTCCACCAGAGGTTAATTGTTTGGTGTTCTTTGTTAAACTAACACTTTTGATGGGTTAAGAACCACTAAGGCCACTTAAATAAACAGACCATTCAGGTAAGAACAGGAAAGCTAGTGTAGACACAAGCTATTAACTTGCTGTATTGGGGCTGGTGTGTTAGTTGATTGACATTGAAAATGACATGTGAACTCACTTGGAGATTTTTTAAATACCTACTCTGCTGACAAGTGTTAACTTCTATTTTAGGTAGAAGAGATAGATTCCTTGATATTTAATCTTCCTGAATTATTAAAGTAAGGCTTCTTAAGTAATGTTGTACCATCCTTCAAATGCACTGCTTACTCTCATTGATATTATTTTTTAATATGATATTTCACATAAGTAAACTCAATCTGTCTATATATTTATCTTGCCTCATTTTCTTTCACAGGTTTAGAATCTAGATTATACAAATTTTATAAAAGGATTCAGGAAATATTCCGTTTGTTTCTATACTCTAGAAGAGTTGTTATGGAAATTCTGGATTTGTTTTAGCAATAATTTTATAATAAGAAAGTAGAATAATAACTTATGTTAAGAACAGTAAGTGTAGAAGCAACATTAGAATAGTTTGGAATAAGTAGATACTTGCTATAGGCTGGATTCTTCAGATGCCAACTCTGCGGGCAGAATTTAGAGTGCAGGATGTTTATTACGGATTAAGACGTAGGAAAGGAAGGGAAAGGATGCTGAGTTGGGTGAACTCTATTGCAGCCCCCCACCCAAACCTTGGCCAATCTAGCCTCATTCTTCCAGCAAGTATTTAAGTTCTCTGTTGTATGTCCTCAAACTTTTTCTTTTCTAACATATTTTGCTGTTTCTGAGACCTTTGAAATTGCATATAAATTTTAGAATAGGCCATTGATTTGTACAAAAAAATCTGCTGATAATTTGATTTGTATTGTTTAGCTGTAGAGTAGTCTGAGAGTATAGATATCAACAATATTGAATCTTATGATTCATCTACATGTTATATTTCTCTATTTGTCTTCTTTAATTTCAACAGTATTTTGAATTTTCACTCTACAGCTCTTACGCACATCTTGTTAAATTTGTTCCTAAGGGTTTTGTATTTTTGAAGCTATTGTCATTGTTATTATTTTTAAAATTTCAATTTCTAATCTTCTGTTGCTAGTATACAGAAATATGATTGATTGTGTATATTGATTTTATGTTGTTCCATCTGGTTAATGTAATTCATTAGTTCTAATAGTTTCTTCTTTGTGTGTGTGTGTGTGTAGATCCCTTAGGATTTTCTACTGATATTATTTTTTTCATTACATGCACGTTGCAGTTTACCGCTTACATTTTATTATAAATTTTTAAAATCTTGCCATATTGCATTGGCTAGGACTTTTAGGGCAGTGTTAAATAGAGGTGCTGAGAGGGGTATTCTTGCGTTGTTCCCCATCTCAGAAGAAATGCATTCAAATTCACTATTAAACATGAAGGTAGCTATAGATTTATTATAGATGCTCTTTATCTAGATGAGGACAGTTTATCTCATTCCTAGTGTGCTGAAAGTTTTAAAATATGAATCAGGTTTAACTAATGTCAAATGCTTTTTCTACATTTATTGAGATTATCATGTGGTCCTTCTCATTTATTTTGTTAGTATAGTACATTTCTTTTATTGGTTTTCTTGTATTCCTGGAATAAACTCCACTTGGTCATAATATTTAATTTTTTGTATATATGGCTGAATATTATTTCCTAATATGTTGTTAAGGATTTTGCATCTATGTTCATGAGGGTATTGGTCTGTAGTTTTCTTGTAATACTTTATTGAGCTTTGACATAAGGTTAATACTGGTCTTATAATGAGTTGGGAACTTTACTTTCCCCTCTATTTTCTGAAAGAATTTCTATGGGATTGATATTAATTCTTCCTTAAATATTTCATAGAATTTATAAGTGAGATAACATGGTCCTGGTGTTTTCTTTGGGGGAAATATTTAAGTTATAAGTTCAATCCCTTTATTTGATATAGGACTATTGAGACTTTTCTATTTTTTCCTGCATTCATTTTGTTGATTTTGCCTTTCATGAAATTTGGCTGTTTCATTTAGGTTATTGTATTTGTTGTTTTAAAATTATTCAAATATTCACTTATTGGCCTTTTAATGTCTGTAGGATCTGAAGTGATATTCCTTCTTTCATTCCTAATATTGAGAACTTGTGTCTTCCTTCCTTCCTTTTTTTTACTTGATCAGGGATTATCATACTAGGGATTATCAAAACTTTTCAATAAGCCAAAACTTGGTTTTATTAATTTTCTCTACTGTTTTGCTGTTTTCTATTTCATTGGTTGTCACTGTTATATTTCTTCCCCTCTACTTCCCTCAGATTTAGATTGTTCTTTTTCTAGCTTCTTACATTGGAATATTGTGTCATTGATTTTAATCCTTTCTATAAGCATTTAAAGGTAAAAATTTTCCTCTGTAACTGCTTTAGCTGTGTCCTAAAAATTCTGCCATGTTGCATTTTCATTTTAATTTAGTTCAAAATAGGTTATAATTTCTTCTTTGACTTATGTGTTCTTTAGAAGTGTTTTGTTTCATTTCCAAATATTTGGGGATTTTCCAGATACATTTCTCATATTAATTTACAATTTAATTCCATTGTGGTTAAAAAACAAAAATAAAAAGGCAAAAACACAAATTTCAATCCTCTAAAATTTATTCAGATTTATTCTATGACCAAGTATAGTGTCTATTTTGGTGAATGTTCCATGTGCATGAGTAGCATATGTATTCTGCAGTTTTGGAATATAGTAAGCTATAAGTTCAATTAGGTCAACTTGGGTAACAGTGATTTCCAAGTCCAAGGTATTCAAATTGATTTTCTGTTTGCTCTGTCATTTACTGAGAGAGAGAAGTGTTAAAATCTTCAAATATAATTGTGAATATGTCCATTTCTCCTTTAAGTTCTGCCAGTTTTTGCTTCATCTATTTTGAAGTTCTGTTATTAGGTACATGTACATTAGTATTGCATGTCAGCATGATTGTGTCCTTTATCATTATGAAATGACCCCCTTTAATTCTGGTAATATCTCTTGTTTCAAATTCTCCATTGTCCAGCTCTTTTGTAATTAGTGTTGCATGGAAAATCTATTTCCATTTTCTTGCTTTGAATTTATCTATGTCTTTATATTTAAGGCTATTTTATTGTTTTGGTTTTAATTTTTTGTAGACAGCACACACTCAAGTTGTGTTTTGTCATCCAAACTGAAAAATCTGATCTTCAGTTGATCAACACTGTCTAATGGAACTTTCTATGATGATGGAAATGCTCTACATCTACATTATCCAAGATGATGGTGACTAGCCACATGAGGCTGCTGAACATTGAAGATGTTTCTAGTTTGACTGAGGACTGGAATTTTTATTTTATTTTATCATAATTAATAAATTTAAATTCAAATAGCCACACATGGCTAGTGCCTGCCATATGAAATAAAGCAGGTTCAGATAATTTGCATTCAATGCACTTATAGATATGCCTGGGTTAGGTGTACCATATTTCTATTTGTTTTCTGTTTGTTAGTCTGATATGTGTTGCTTTTTTTTCTCTTTACCTGTCTTTTTTAGAATTAATTTTGTATTGTTTATGAATCCATTTTATATATACTATCATATTACTAGCTATATCACTTTGTTTCTTTGGTTGCTCTAGTGTTTGAAATATGCCTTTTAAACATTTCACAGTCTATTTTCAAAGAACATTATATCACTCAAATATAAGTTAAGAACTTTACATCTAACTATCCATCTTTTTGCTGTTGTTGTCATATATTTTATATCTATATATGTTATATACAATAACACAAGTCAAAACATTATTATATACAGTTTTTGCTTTAAATGGTCAATTGTTGGTGAAAGGGATTTAAAAACTAAAGCAAAAATTCATGTTTTTGCACATATTTACAACTTTTACAAGTGTTGTCATCCCTTGTATAGATACAACTTTCCATCTGCGATTATTTTCCTTTTGCTTAGAGAATTTTCTTTACCATTTCTCGTGGTGATGGTCTGCTGGTAACAAATTCTTTCTTTTTGTATGTCTGATAAAGTTTTAAGATGAAGTCTATAAAATTTTAAGTTGAAAGATTTTTTTTCCCGTCCTTTAAATATGCAATTCAATTGTTTTGTGACTTACATAGATTCTCACCTCCCTCCCCAGTTTTACTGAGACATAATTGACATACAGGACTATGTAAGTTTAAGATGTACAACATAATGATTTGACTTACATGTATTGTGAAATGATCATCACAATGAGTTTAGTTAACATTCATCATCTTATGTAGATACAAAAAAAGAAAAAGTAAAAGAAAAAAAAGTATTTTTTTCCTTGCTATGAAGACTCTGAGGATCTACCCCCTTAACTTTAAGGTACAAAACAGAGCAGCACTAGCCAGAGTCATCATGTTGTACGCACTTCCCTACTACTTATCCTATAACTGGAAGTTGGTACCTTTTCACCCCCTTCCTCCAGTTTCCCTTCCCCACTCCCCACCTCTGATAACCACAAGTCTGATCTCTTTTTCTATGAGTTTCTTTTTTTGTTTTTGTAGATTCCACATATAAGTGAGATCATACAGTATTTGTCTTTCTCTGACTTATTTCACTTAGCATAATGTCCTCAATATAGTTGCTGACAAAATGTCTTTGTTCCTTTGTTTGTAATGTACTTTTTTTCCTCTGGCTACTTGTAACATTTTCTCTTTATCACTAGTTTTCAGAAATTTTAGTATGATGTGCTTTGGCATGGTTTTCTTTGTGTCTATTCAGATTAAGGTTTATTGGATTACTAAGATCTGTGGGTTATAGCTTTCACCAAATTTGAAATACCTCTGCCCATTTCCTCAAATATTATTTCTGACCACTCTTATTTTCTTTTTCTAACTGTGATTACACTATGTTAGGTGGCGTGATATTGCCGAACAGGTCACTCAGAATCTGGTCATTATTTTTCATTCTGGTTTTTTTTTTTTTTTCTGTATGCCTTATATTGGATAGTTTCTGTTGTCATGTCTTTATATGCACTGATATTTTACAGTTTTTAATAGTGTCTTAATCCACTCCAGTGAAAAATTTATATTTTAAAGATATTTATCTCTAGAAATTCCACTTGGTTCTTTTTTATATATTTTATTTCTTTCTTCATTATATTCATGTTTTCCCTTCAACAGTTGAGCATATTAATATATATGCTTTGAAATCACTTTCTTCTCATTTTACCATTTTGATAATATTGCTAATATCTGGTTCTGTTTTTGCTGACAGAGCTTTCTTCTTATATGTGTTATATCTTCCTGCTTCTTAATGTGTCCAGTAATTTTTAATTAGATATCCAGATATTGTCATTTGTTTTTAGTGCTAGGGTTTTTTGTTTGTTGTTTGTTTGTTTTTAAGAGTGTTAGGCTTTGTTCTGGTAGGCAATTAAGTTATTTGTGGATTAACTTGCTATTTTTGAGGTGTATATTTAATCTTTCTTAGTTTTTTTCTAGGGCTTTTAGCCCACTATGGCATGACCCTTCTGAGGTCTCTTTTGAAGACCCTGTGTACTCACAAGGTCTCTCTTCACTAGCTGCTGGTAAGTCAAAAGCTTTCTGGCTTTGTCTGAGCAACGCTGGGGATTGTTTGGCCTATAGGTTCCCGGTACCTTTTCTGCACCTGGAGGCTCTTCTTCATCCTGCCTTATAGAGTTTCACTCTGTGCACGTGTGGAGCAGTGTTCATCCAGAGACTCATTGGGGCCCCTACAAAGGTTCTCAAGCTCTTTCTTCGCATAGTTTCCTCCTCTCTGGCACTCGGCCATGAAAGTCCTCAGTTTCCCTCTCCTCGATGCTATGGTCTTGCTCTATTAGGGACTTTCCTCCCTGCCCTACAATCTGGAAAATGCCTCCTGGAAGAGAGCCAAGGAACTCTTGTATCCACCTTGTTTGCTTCCTGTCTCTCCGGGACCATAGTCTTGCACTTCCTTTCCTCCAGTATCTGAAAACTTTTGCTTCATAGAGTTTGTCCAGTTTCTACTCACTTACAGTAGGAAAATAAGTCTCAACTTTTTTACCCCCTTGTAGCCAGGTACTGTATATGATTTTTAATATATAATTATGATTATCACTCACAAGTTTTGCTCCTTATTTTTTAAATGTCTCTAATTTCATATATGGTTTATATGATCCATAGGCTGCATTGGCTGTATCTTGAGTGGCATTTTTATATGATGACATCTATTTTTCCAGAGGACATTAAGGTTATTTCTGATTTTTTCAGAATTATCATAAACATTTTGGGCTTATCTGTCCTCCTGATATCCTTGTTCCCCACCTTACCTACTAACTCACTCCAACTTTTTCCAGTGTGGATTCTGCAAAAGAGGAGTCCATTCAGATGGTCCATGAGGAAAGGTCTCATGGTGGAGTAAGCTTGAAAAATATTGCATCCTAGATCCTCTTACTGGTGAGTCTTAATGTACGCTGGCTTGTTAAAGGCTTGAGGAATTTTGCATAAAGAAACCATATTTATCTTCTTCTTGCGGCCTTACTTTTTTTGGAAAGTTTGATATAATTTTATTGTTTTTTTAAAAACAATATCCAAAGAAGGACTAATTTCAGTTTCAAGCAGCAGAACCTGGAGGCAGGTGTCCCACCAGGCCTCTGCTCTGCTCTTCCACTGAGGCTCAGCTGGGGATTTGGATTCCAGTAGATGATCCTTGGCAATTGTTGCCCAGTCCTCAGGTACTCTAGCCCAGAGGTCTGGAAGTGAGAGAACTCCCATTCCAGGGGCAGGGATGCAGACTCCATGGGGGTGGGAGCTGAGGCCCAGGACATGGTAGGTTCCTGAGGAAAGGATATTGGAATGAGGTCAGCCGCCGTAGTGCCCCATGGAGGCTCCAAGTGTCCTGGGGATGTAGACTTGCTAGAAAACATGATGCTCTGACACTTTCCAAAGTCTTTGCTTCCTAGACCCTGGGAGAGGTGGTGGTGGCATCCAGGGATCATGAGGCTTGAAGCCCAGGGCCTCTGTCTGACCCACTAGAATTGTGGAGGACAGCACTATAGGCTGCAGACTCTGAGATGTCCCCAGTGTCCTAGACACTTCTGTGCCCCTACTCTGGGGGATAGGCAGGCTGATGGGCAGCGTGGTGAGGGACAGCCCCAACACTGCTATAGGTCTGAGGCAACTGACCCTTAGGCAGGGGGCCCTACAGAAGCAGCAGAGCCTAGGCCCACCCAGTGCTGGTTGCTGATACAGAGACAGATGTCATGTTCCATCATGGGGTAGCATAGTTGTTCTAGTGGAATCCATGTGGTGCTGGACACTCCTGGAAAAGAAGGCTGTGGAAGAGTCTAGTGGTTCTCATAGTTCACTGGAGAGACAGCTTTCCTTTACTTCCTGTCTCCGTAGTTTCTTGTCCCTGTCATAGGGGTTGGTGCCCAGTGTAAAGATGAACTTACTGCAAAGATAGAGTTGCCTTGGGGTTTTGTGTCTGCCCAAAGTGAAGGTGTGGGCCTGGTCAGTAAGAATCCTGTCTCCAGTCCACATGCAGGGCCTGCCTGCCCTTGTTTGTCACAAGCAAACTGGACATATGGTCACCCTCTGCATGGAAAGCTACTCTTGTCCTGCATGGAAGATGTTTGGAGGACAGAGAGATGAAGAGATTTGGTGAGGCCCAGAACTAAGCCTATGCAGATGGAAAGGAAGAAAATGGTTCAAGGGATGTTCATAGAAATTCAGCACCGTATTCAGCCCATCTAACTATCCCATTCCTCTCAGGTATCCTTGGCTGGGCCTCTCAGTAAACTACTTGCAGTTCATCAAAAGTATTGTGCTCTCCTGACTTCCTGCCTTAGCTAACGCCATTCTCTCTGCAAGAAATGCCTCCTGCACTTGACCATCTTTTCTTCCATGTGAGCTTCTCTGAGGTTTAAGCTTTGCCTGGCATTTCATTTCCTGGCCAATGAACAGTTTCCAAATCAGTGAATCAAACCAAATGACGAAGTGAAATAAGTCAGAGAAAGATAAATCCTGTATGATATCCCTTATATGTGAAATCTAAAAAGTACAACAGACTAGTGAATATAACAAAAAGAAGCAGACTCACAAATATAGAGAACAAACTAGTGGCTACCAGTGGGGGAGGGGCAATAAAAGGGTGGGGCGTGGGAGATACAAACTATTAGGTGCAAGACAAGCGCAAGGATGTATTGCACAACACGGGCAATACAGCCAATGTTTTGTAATAACTGTAAATGGAAAGTAACTTTTAAAAATTGTATAAAAATTAAAAATTTTTAAGGTAAAAACATTTTAGAAAACCAAAAGAGTATATGAACTCTACCGAGAGATGAATGATCCATCTCTTGGCAGCGACCTGGGTGTGACCAGGGATTCCCAGTGATAATGAGGGACCACTTCGTGCTCTCCCCTGCATGATCCAATGTTTGTCCGTCTTGCCACCTTATCAAGTTGTTCTGTCTCACAGCTACTTGTGTCAATAATCATTACACAGAGGCACTTAAATATTTGTTCCATGAATACAGCGGTAAGCAAATCAACCTTCAGCCAGCGGTTCAGAAATCAACTGATAACAAGATTTCTTACCTGGAAATGACTGGCCCATGGAATAGTATTGGTTGGCTAAAACTTTTGTGTCGGGGGCTTCCCTGGTGGCGCAGTGGTTAAGAATCTGCCTGCCAATGCAGGGGACACGGGTTCGTGCCCTGGCCCAGGAAGATCCCACGTGCCACGGAGCAGCTAAGCCCATGCACCGCAGCTACTGAGCCTGCGCTCTAGAGCCTGCGAGCCACAACTACTGAGCCCACGTGCTGCAACTACTGAGCCCACGCACCTAAAGCCCGTGCTCCGCAACGAGAGAAGCCACCACAGTAAGAAGCCTGTGCACCGCAACTAAGAGTAGCCCACGCTCACTGCAGCTAGAGGAAGCCCACATGCAGCAACAAAGATCCAACACAGCCATAAATAAATAAATGTATTAAAAAAAAATTTGTTCAGGTTTTTCCATAAAATGTTACAGAGAAACCCGAATGAACTTTTTGGCCGACCAAATGTCAGGTAACTGGGGTGCTCTTTGAAGAGCCCCTCTCCTTACACATTCCTCTCATGCCCAGGATGCTGGTGGAGCCACGCAGGAGAGTCGGACATGTTGGTGGGGAGACACGGAGGTGGGGAGGCTGGTGGGGACTGCCAGGCTCAAGCTGTCCTGATGGACATCATGTGCTCCAAGCCCTCTCATCATTTTAATAGATCTGTAATAAATGTGTAAGACACATGGGTTGTATTTTATGCTGCAGGGCTTAATCTAATTTAACAGGCATGTCCATTTTCTTGACCAATAAATGTTTTCCGAAGCAATGAATAAAATTCAATGAGGCAACAGACTCTTTACCTAGTGGGATGAACAGTGTCCTGTCTGCAGCGATGGTGCCTAGAGGTGTCCAGATGTTCTGGGGAGCAGAATAGTAGCAGTGGTAGCGCAGCTGCTTCCGCAGACCCAACACTGGATTGGCCTATGTAGTCAGACAGGCACTCTTACTGGTTTTTTTCTCCATGAAATGTTTAAGTTGTTTGCTGGAATTGGCTGCATTAATCAAACAGTTGTTTCTCAGAGACATCATTTGTGTTTGCTAGAGCCAGAGAGGGATCTGTAGGCATTATTTTTACTTGCTGAAAGTAAACTCTGAACCAGAGAGTGAAATGCCATTGGCTTTATTTCATTACATTGCCCCAAGGACAAATTCTAACCCCTTCTGGATTTATAGTTGGTCTTGCGACAAAGTAGGAACAAAGAAACTGGAGGAAATGTTGGGGCATGTGAAGGAAGAAAGGAGAAAATTCTCAGTCTTCAAAGCATAAGGAGCAAATAAGGAAACACCACTTGTCTCCAGGCCTGACCCAGGGACCAGCACACCTTCTTTTACTAAGAAGGGGACGTTTGTCTTGTTATGACTCATCTCCCCACCGAAGTTCAGGGCAATTTTACTCAACCAAAGGGCAAGATCGCACTGGACTTGAGGACTAGGCCTTTTCCAACCAGGTACCTACGACACTGGTAGTTACTTATTGACATGCTTCCCAGATGTCAAATTTAACAGAATCGTGTGGGTAATCCATCATAGCTTGTTACTAAAGGCTATGTCTATTTTAAGATGGCATTCATTATTTCTGCAGAGAATAAAGTAATATATGAAGCTAGGTTTTAAAAAAGGAAATATATAGAAAAGTATGAAAAATAAAATGCAAACACCTATAAGCACACAATTCAGACGTAACTTCTGCCAACATTTTGAACGTCCTCCCTTTGTGTTTTTTAGATGTTCTCTATGACCTTGAAATTTTATGGGAACATGATTTTTATAGATTCGTAGTATTCAGCGTGTACCATCAATTATCTGGCCACTCTTCCACCATTGGTCATTTAGATTGTTCTTTTTCTCACTAAAAAGGCATGCTTGTACCAAAATCTAGGCCATATTTTTTATTCTTTTACAGGACACATTTTTAGAGGCGAGACTATGGGAATCAAAGAATATCGCCTCTTTCAGGGTCTTGGTCTACACTGCCACACACTAAAGTAACACAGCGTCCTAACAGCCTGTTAATTTACCAAGAAAAATAATCAAACTTATTGTGAAGACCTCCAGACTCGGGTCATTTGATTTATTTTTCCTTGAAACTTTCAACCAAATTTCTTGAAATCCACATGAAGTGAAATAGAAAGTTTTGCCATAGATAGAACAGATCCATTTTCTATTTTATGAAAAACAGTTTTCAATTTGCTGAACGGCTTAGTGCTAGATTGCACTGCATGACAATGATTTGAAAGAGCTTCAGACTTCTAAGTAGGCAGGCAATCTCTTCCGAGCGCAGAGACGATGCAGACATCTGGGCAGCACACAACTTCTGAAAGCCTTTCCCAGAAAACTGCCTCAGATTCGGTTTTCAGCACTAAGCACACAAAGGTTAATTCAAATTGCATCGGATCAAATAATTTGTATGGTTTGTATTATGTTAACCTGAGGTTATCAATGACTCTACAGGGCTGTGGTTTTCCCTTCGGTTCATTCTTCCAGATAAATCAGACTGTACCATCAGCAGTGAACTTGTTAGCTTCAGTGGGGTAGGTTTTCTTTTTCAGTCTTGAAATTCCTATGTCTTTATGTAACTTCCCCACTAACTATGACAAAAATAAATAAATGCATTCCCCCAAGTGAGTAAAGGAAGAAAGGCAAGCAGAGAAAATGACGTTTGCACCCTCCAAGTGAGCTCCTGATTAAAGATTGGAAGGGCTAGAACGACAGTGCCCTTAAGATCCAGTGGCATGTGGGTTGCTCTTCCACCCTGTTTTTTTGGAAAAAACATTTGAATGAAACAATTTACAGATATTTATATGCTAGTAATTGTGGTAGAACAATAGCCATGGTCTGCATGACCTGATTTGAGCCAGGAAATTGGGGGTTAAGGCAGCAGGAACATCACTCTTGTTGGGCCTGGTGCCATATTGTAAATCATGGATGATCACCTACTGTTTTGAGGCCCCTGCTGAAGAAAACTTCAGCACAGAGATTGCATACATGTTTCCGTTAGTGCATAGATCAGGTGGTGAAGTAAAGCCAGGACAATGGCACGATTTCAAGGTATTTTTTCCCATACATACTGCCCGCCTCTGTGCTACTGTCTTGAAAAGGAAGGGAAGGGGATGGACCACCCACTTGAGACGCCACATTTGATGGGACCAGGCTACCACTGACGGTGCTTCAAAATGTGCTCTAAGTTGCTGCTTCATTACTCTCAGTGCTTGGAATACACAGTGAGAAAACAGACACAGCCTCCTGGCCTTGGGGCACTTGCATTCTATGGGAAAGCAAATCATAAACACCTTAAATAAATGAAATTTTTAAAAATAGAAACTAATTTTCGTTAGCTGCGAGGCACGTGTGATGGAAAAAATAGAGCAAAGTGAGGAGAATCAGCCCAAACACAGTAGACCTGGCCGACCTTGTTGAGAAGGTAATGGGACAAAGATTTGAAGGGGATGAGAACCTCCCCTGTGGCTCCCTGGGAGAAGAGAATTTCGCACAAAAGCCCTGACCTGGGTCCTGGAGGGAGTGAGGATGGAACCAGGGTAAGCCTCAAGGTGAGACGGGTCTTGCTCCGTGAGGGGACAGGCCATGGAGTCATTGCAAGGACTTGGGATTTGCTCTGGGAGATGCATAACCATTGGGAGATTTAGAGCTGAAAAGACCCACAAGGCCATTTCCAGCATCTCTGCCGGAGGCATCTGGGTCTCGGCTGGTGCCCATACTTACTCCCTGTGGGAACCTCGGATGTTTGAGCCCCCTTGCCGCTGGAATTCCTCTCTCTGGAGCCAGAGACCCCGGACTCCCTCCTGGGCCCATGTTCTGCCTGTTGGATCAGCAAAGGTGCAATAACTCAATGGACTGTTGAGTTTAAAAGAACAGCATCCTGGTTAAAGTTACTGAGAGCTGAGGCCCCGCTCCCCCAGGGCTGTGTCACTCCATTTCTATCTGCTGTGGCAAAGGCCTGGGTTTTGGGTGAGGGGCAGGCATTAGTCATTTGTCTAGAAACACACCCTGCGGTCCCTGCCTCTCTGAGCGTGGGTGGTGGGCTGTGGGTGAGGTGGCCAGACATCACCAATTTCCAGGCTGAAAATTATATTCCCCACACATGAGTTAATTTTCCCAGGAAAGGAAGAAATACATGTTACTGCATATTGCTTGATAGTTTCTTTTAAAGCACAAGGTCTTTTATCTCCAGGGTGACTATGGATGAAATATCACTAGCTTCATATTTCAAGATAATTCCCTTCCAGCAAACGTTCTCCCAGGAATAAAGACCTGGAAAGCGCACACTGTTGTAACGCATTCTCTTTCTTTGTATAAACACATCCCTCTGAGCTCTGTCTGATTGCCGGGTCCCAGCGTGTAACGGTCACTGCTGGACCAAAGGGTCTGGCTTTTCGTTTTCTAGATAGGCCAGCAAGGTTAACGAGTTAATAAAATCCTATCTCTCAGACTCCTGAGTCCATTTCCTCTTCCCTGTGGCTCAGGGTTATAATTATTCTTTACAGACTCTCGGCGTTTCTTTAGATCTGATTTCCTTGAACTCCCCTCCCGTTTCCTGAAAGCCAGGGCTCAGAGGAGAGAGAGGTGAGTTCTGTGGAAAGATGTCTGCTACTCATTTCCACCTGGGTGTGACAAAGGTCAGTCTGAAGGAATATGCATAAATATTCAAGATTTTAATTTGCTAACTGGCTCCTCCTCCTCTCGGGCAGACGCAAGGTGGAAAGCTCGTGGTTCCTAGGGAACTCCAGCCCCTGTCCACAAGTTGGTGGGAACCATCTTCTGACCTCCTGGCAGCTCGAGATTTTTACCTGAAAAACAGGAGCAATGTCCTCTGAACCATGTGCACATATAAAGATAAACTACAGTAATTTATGCGACAGTGTCTTGAAAATAGAGACAGCAAAATACAGACAGATAAGCCATGGTCTTGGGTGCTACGTTGTTATGGTCTCCCTCTGCAATGCACCCAACGGGTAAGGAACAGGGGCTAAATTAGCCAGACCCTCTCTTTTTAGGGAAGATTCATTTATCAGGTTCTTTGACTGTGAGCCTGGGTGACCCAGCATCTGACCCTGAGATGATTAAATAGAGGCGAAATGAGGATGCCTATCTCTGTGCAAGACATGAGGTGAGATACTGCGGACCCTGAAATGGAGATGTGTCAGGCTGCAAAACTCTTAGAGAAGGTTCCCCGGGCCACAGACATCTCCCGCCAAGACCAGCCCCCATGTCTCTAAAGGCATGACCGGAGCCTAGCTTTCTATTCTAGTGGGTTGCCCCATGCTACATGCCCATGATCTCTGACTCCCTCTAGATCTCTCCTTGCTCGCCTGAATTTCAAACTTTGGTCAAGGAGGTTTTGTCTATAAACGTACAGCGTACGGGTGTGTGTGTGTGTGTGTGTGTGTGTGTGTGTGTGTGTGTGTGTGTGTGTGTGCACGTGTACGTGTGCATACGTGTGTGTCTTTTTAAAGGACTGGGAATCTTTTGAGCAACCCAGTGGCCAGGGATTACTTCTCTACTGACCTGTCTTGAAGATGGCCATTGAGTGACCAATGAGATTTGAACTTGGAGAAAAACACAATGGCCTTGGGAACCATGGAGGGTGCCCCTCTGTAAAAGCTGATGTGTTTCTGTTCAAACTGGTGCAGAAGGGAATGGAGTAAAGGACAGGGAAGCACACGCGCGTGACTTCCACGTTAGCCAACTCACTTGAGAAGGAAGGAAGGCACCCCAGAAGGTCCCTGTGACTACCCCTAACTTGGGTGATCGAGGCAGAGCCAGGCAGGCAGAGAGGTCCGATGCCAGAGGCCACGCCAAAGGCAGATTCCTCTGAGACAGTCGTGCTTGATGGCTATGCCAGGAAAGACAAACAAGCAAACAAAACAAACCAGGGCGGTCTCTGTCAAATACACAGGAAAAACAAAAAACAAAAAACACCGTAGCATCCAAGGTACCCAGGCATCTCCTGACTCCTTGGTCCACCTCTGCATATCAACTCCCCACATCCTAAACATTCCTCTTGCCCAGATGAGTAACTAGTGGCAAGCAATTAAAAATGTCCCCTTTTCTTCCATCCTAACCTTGAACAAACCTCTCTGAGACCTAAACACTAACTTCAGAATCCATCTCTATCTCAGCACTGGGCAGGTGTCAACTCCCCTCTGCAAGGATTTAAAAGCCAGCACATGAACCACAAGTGCCCAAGCATGTAACTCTATTAATTAATTCAACATTTAATAAGTCAAAGGAAGAAAATAACATGATCAATTCAATAAATAGCAACGAACTCATCCGATAAAATTGAATATAATGGAATTAATTTACATGCATACATACTAAACTTACAACCCTTTTATACAAGGATGCACTGTAGTTCTTTCATATGTGCTTTAACATCTCAAAGCAAAAAATCATTGTCATGCTTAATGGTGACACATAAAGCCATTCAAATTGAAGTCGGGAGAGTGAAATGATGCCTTTGTCCACTATTATTATTTAACGTTGTTTCGGAAATACCAGCCAACGCAATTAGATAACAGATCATTTGACAATGATATAATTGCATAGCTAAAAACACAAAATAATCAACTGAAGAAATAACTGGAAAGGGTAGGAGAATTCAGTGAGCTGCGTGGTTTTAAAATTAATATGCAGAAATCAGTAGCTTCTCCTCACTAGAAAAACACATGTTTAGAAAATACAACAGAGAGACCACTCTCATTTACAATAGCAATAACAATTGAATAGCTAGGGATGAAATTTCTAAGACAATTTCAGGACCCTTATGAGGAAAGTAGATTATTCTGCTGCGAGAGAAACTCCATGGAGGGACTTTTTCTATGAGTAAAAGAAATAACATAGCTTATCCTTGGGATGGGAGACTCCACCATGTAACGAAAGAAATTACCCTAAACTAGGTTCTATAGTCCATGGAACATGAAGTAAACTACCACCAGGATGCTTTGGAATTTCACAGCATGATGTTAAACCACACATGGGAAAAATAGTGTATGAGAATGATTAAGGGGTTTGTGGAAAAAGAAGAGTGATGACGGCCATCTTTCCCAGATATTAAAATGTTTAGTTATTCCAGAAAAATTAGAATACCCTGCATTGAAGCATGGATAGACAGTCATTGAGCTGAATCCATAAGCCAGAAATAGACTGAAATACCTACGGGACTGTAGAACTTTCCATATAAGAAAGCTGACATGTTAAGGCAGAGAGAAAACAATTGGAACATTGACAAGTTAGTCCTTGGGGGACAAGCAAGTTACAGACCAACATGTATAGTATGATATTATCGTGTAAACAGAACAGCTGTAGATTAAAATTCTTCTGGGAAGAAAGATGAGAAAATGATGACAGTGATTAAATCTTTGCTGGGGAGGATGGGAGTTAGTCGTTGGGAGAGGGAAGATTTTTACTTTTTACTAAGTTTGGGGAAAAAGGACTTTAGTGTTTTGAAACCAAAAAGATATATGTCTTTATATAGATAATGCAAACAATATGAAAAATTTATGAAAGAAAAAAATGAGATTTGTTGAACATTCGTCTAGAAATGCCATGATGGATAGATAAGAATAGTAATAGACAGATGGAGAGAAATACTTTTATAAAATGGGATCTTATTATAAATTTATCAAACATGCACTAAATTTAACTGCTAAATTTCAAACAGGGTCTTCTTTGCCTCTTCACCGTGAGAAAAAGAATTGGTTTCTAAAAGACTCGTAGAAAGTTCAGGAAAAAAATGATGATAAACAGTTAATAGAATCTCTGCTCGGTTTTAGTTGCATGCTTCAATTTTTCACAGTTTCTATGAATTCACTATAAAAGGTGATGGAATGAGTGCATCTACACTCCCTCTACACTGCCTCTCACTCCCCACTAGGTTTCAGTAGCTGTATTTGTGCATTTTAAGGTTTTATGGTATCCATGATTTATTTGGTAACAATAATTCCCAGAAATGCTTAGTTCCAACTCTGCATTTGAACATGTGCACTGTTTGCCACGAGTTAATATTCCAGAGCTTTTCCACGTTGAGCTTTTGGGGATGTATTGTTTGGTTAGATGGGTTTTCCAGGAGTAGCTCACTGATACTGTAGCTCCTGAGTTCTTCCAGTATGAGAGAGTCCCTGTGTTGCTTTTATTTTTGGCGGGCAATTTGATTACATGAAAAGACTTGAGGGATGGTCCACATTTCCTTGAAGATGCTGTAGGCTCCTCCATCTTGGGGGTGCTCTGAAAGGGCAGGAGGAAGCCAACATGAGTCCTTCCCTTGGAATAACATCGCTTTGGCCCAGGATATTTATGTGATTCCCACATGGTTCTTTATCATTATATTAAGTGCATTAAACACATACACATACACACCACATGCACATACCACACACATACAATACTACTTATTAGAGGTATCAGAAGATATCATTCTCAAAGTGAGGGAAGAACTCAATCTGCTGCTTGAAAGACCACACCATATTCCTGGAAATTTTTAATAGAGAAAATAGATCCTGAAACACATCCTGGTAAAATTATTTAACTCTAGAGATGGAGAAAGAAAACCACAAGCTTTCACACAGAGAATAGATAGTTAGCCCAAAGGAGAAGGAAAAATTAAGCACCACTGTCCTCAGACTGCTCCACGACCCAACCCTATGACAGAAGCAAAGTACATGGAATTTTTAGGAGAGATTGTGAGCCCTAAGTTTTGCACCAAATGGAGTTGTTCTTCTTGTATAAAAAGTTGTTATCAAAAATGCAATGAGGGGGGCTTCCCTGGTGGCGCAGTGGTTGAGAATCCGCCTGCCGATGCAGGGGACATGGGTTCGTGCCCCGGTCTGGGAAGATCCCACATGCCGCAGAGCAGCTGGGCCCGTGAGCCATGGCCGCTGAGCCTGTGCGTCCGGAGCCTGCGCTCCGCAATGGGAGAGGCCACAACAGTGAGAGGCCCGCGTACCACAAAAAAAAAAAAAAAAAAAAAAAAATGCAATGAGGGACTTCCCTGGTGGCGCAGTGGTTGAGAATCCGCCTGCCGATGCAGGGGACACGGGTTCGTGCCCCGGTCTGGGAAGATCCCACGTGCTGCGGAGCGGCTGGGCCCGTGAGCCGTGGCCGCTGAGCCTGCGCGTCCGGAGCCTGTGCTCCGCAACGGGAGAGGCCACAACAGTGAGAGGCCCGCGTACCGCAAAAAAAAAAAAAAAAAAAAAATGCAATGAACTCCTCCTGGGAAAAACTAGTAAGCCATACTTGAAATGATTGAAAATAAAGAACTCAGAACAAAAGGAAGATATTATGAAAGGGCCAGTAGTGAGCATTTAAACATAAGACTAAAGATAAACATCTATGGTAATTATGTTTATGAATACTATAAAAGTCAACATTCTGAAAGAAAAGATTATAAAGTAAAATTTTAAAATATTCTGTAATATGGAGAGGCTAAAATTCCTGTGCTTGTTAACAAAAGAAGCGGCTGAAGCGTGTTATATTGATTTTCATGGCAGAAAGGCAAGAAATCTTTTCATTTTTAAAATATCGTTTCTGGAGTTGAACAAAATTTAATGCATCTATCCATATTATTTAAAGATACAAAATAAGTCACTAGAACTAAGAACAAATTATATGGCTCTTAAATCATCACAAGATGAAAAAATATTGATTGTAAAATGAAAGCTACAAAAGGAATAGAAGGTATTTCATTCTGACTAAAAAGGGTGGGGGGCACGGATAACTTAGTATGTGAAAACCTATTAGCATAATTCACTATGTTGCCAGATTTATGAAGAAACCATATGGTCATCTAAGTAGATGCAGAAAAACACTCAATTAAATTTAACACTCATACGTGATCGAATAGCAGCTCTTAGCCAACTAATAAGAAAAGGGAACATTCTTAACTTAATAGAAGGCATCATCAAAACAGTTAGAAATCACCCTATTTGAGTGGTGAAACATTAGAAGCATTTATTTTGAAGTGAAGAGCAAGAAAATATTATTATAGTTTCTAATATTTAATTTAACATTAATTTAATATTAACATTGTACTGAAAACCTAGCAAGTATACTAAGATCGGGAGAAAAGATTCCCTCTTTCCACACACAAAAACAATTCCAAACTAAAAAAATAAACATAAAGAGATAGGAAAGAAAGAAACACAGTTATTATTTTCACCAACCATGAATTAGAAAATGTAGTTACAAAAGTTTCTGCCAAAAACACCGAAAACTCTACAATCTGAGAATAAATCTAGCGTAAGATGAGCATGATTTTTACTGAGAAAATTATAACACAATTTAAAGTAATTAAATAATAAAAAATGCATTCTGTGTTTACAAGTCAGAAGACAACTTATAGCCACATCAATTACCTCCAAATTAACATGTGAATTCTATGTAATTCCCGTAGAAATCCCATACAGTTGTTAATGAAACTTGACATTATCTTTTATCATAAAATTCGTATGGAAGTGTACTGGGTTAAGAATAGAGATGTTCTGAGAAAGGAAGAGTGAGGTGTGGGGTAGGCAGGGGAGACTGTTTGACCATTTCTCCCAACTTCATAACATTATAGCAACTAATTAGAATAGGGTGATAGCCTCACAGAGGTGAGCAAATAGTCCAAGGAAACAGAGCAAAGGGCTTGGAAGCCAAGCCAAGTCTATTTATTCTTCGAGGATTTTATCAAAGCTCTATGACAGAACAGTCATGGTGGAAATACTTGATGATGCAGTGTTGGTACTAGAACAGCTACCCATCATATGGGAAAATAAAGTTAAATGTATACCCCATGACAAATTGCAGGCAGACCAACGAAGTAAGTTTGAAAAGTAAAACTAGAAGCTTTGCAGAAGAAAAAATAGGACAATAGCCAATGCTGAAGATATGGAGAAAAGACATCACTTCTATGTGTGTGGTGTGTGGTGTGTGTGTGTGTGTGTGTGTGTGTGTGTGTGTGTGTGTGTGTGTGTGTAAGGTGTTGGGGGGTATTGTACATGGGACAGTTTCCCTGGAAGACAATCTGCTTCTTCTAGTGAAGCTGATGATGTTTATAACCTATATTCCTACATTTCACTAACTCAGAATAGATCCCACAGAACATTGCCCATATAGGATATGTTCATTTGTAAAAGGAAGTTGAGAAAAGACCTAAATGTCCATACATGGGAAAATGGATAAATTATGCCGTATTCATATAATAGAATCCTCCATAGATCTGAATATGCCTATATGGAGTAGAACAAGGTGGGGATAGAAACTTCAACTATTTGAATAACATACGTCTATTAAAAGAAATAATATCTGAAGCAAAAATAGAAAATGCAGTTGAGTATACAAATTACTATGATGATAACTGGCACCAGTGTTCTTCTTGAGGTTAAATTTGTCTGTTAAGAACAATAGGCTTAATAAACTCCTTTGGGTCTGGAAGGGAAAACCCAGACAGCCTATTTTGGAGAAAAAGACATCTGAAAGAGGATACTTCATATTATTAAACTATGATTAATTTAGGAGTGTCAGATCATAGAAGATGTTTACTTAAAAGTCCAGTATTCTACTCTGTATGGTACTAGAATGTGGATACATGCCATTATACGTTTGTCCAAACCCGCAGGATATACAACACCAGGAATGAACCAAAAAGTAAACCACGGACTCCGGGGGATGGTGACGTGTCCATGCAGGTTCATCAATTGTAACAAATGCTCCACTCTGGTGGGGGTGGTGAATGATGGTGGTGGCTATGCATGGGGTGGGGGGCAAAGGGTAAATGGGGAATCTCTCTGTAGCTTCCACTCAATTCTCCTGTGAACCTAAAACTGCTCTAAAAAATAAAGTCTATTAAAAAAATCAAATTTGTGATACAGTTTTAAAAGTTGAGTATTTTAGCTTAAAGATTTTAATGTTTGTACATTTTACAATGACCACTTATTGCTTTTGTAACTGAGAAAACTAATTAAATTTCAACTCTACTAGGAATCAATGAAATGAAAATTACAGCAAGCAAACTCTATTTTACAGATCAAATTGTCAAAAATCTAATTAAAGTGACAAGATTCCTTATTGGTGAGAGTTCAGGAAACAGACACTCTACTGCTGGCAGAATGTACATTAGTACAGATTATCTGGAGGGCATCTAAACCCTGGGAAACATTCAGACCCTTTAAATTGTAATTCCACTTTAAGTAAATTAACCCCAGCTAAGGTCAGAGATGTGCAAAATATTTATATAAAAGGGGGTATGTTGTTTCTTAAGTTCTAAAAGTAAAAAAATAGGAGATCTCTGTATACCCAATGATCAAACTTTATTTAAATAAAATATGCTACATTTATGTGAGGAAATAGTACCCAATCACTCAAATAAATTTTTCAAAAAATATTCAGTTTTATGGGAAAATGTGATATACTGGTAAAAAAGCAGTTTTCTAAACAGTATTACAGTTTGACTCCTATTTTTGTGTATGTGATTTTGTGTATTTTATATATATATATATATATATATACATGTATGTATATATTTGGCTATATGAACACACACATATAGGAGAGAAAGAAGGGAAGAAAGAGAGAGAGAGAGCAAGAATAAATGAATAGAAGGCAAAAGACCAACATGTTAAACGCACTAATTTCTGGGAGATTTAACACAGTTTCTGTATTCTCCCATCTTTGTACAGTGTACATGGGTTACTTTGATAGCAATTTTAAAGTGCAATGAAATCTACCTCTGGCTTGTGGAGCCTGTGAAGCGCAGCACCTTGCTCACGTGACTGGGGCAGATGGAATCAGACTCCTTCTGGCCCGTGTCTCCATTTACTCAGACGCCAGATGGGAGAGGTAATTTAGAATTCACCCCTTCCGAATCCAGCCTTTGTACTGGTTTTAGAAGAGGAGTAGACAATGTTCTTGTGGGGTAGATTCAGGCAAATCCAGGAACTGGAAACATTGTTTGATAACAATTGTCAAATCCTTCTTCTCTGCGAACACTGCATGGCCCCCATAAATTGCTGTGCAAATTGCATCACGTGATGGTCAAATTCTTCCAAACTAACTGCGAGAAATAAAGTAGAATCCTACCAGGGCTTGAACTGAACGTGAACTACAGGGGAGGAATGCCATTTTTGTTGTGAAAATAAAGGTACTAATTTGATAAGGAGATTAAGGGAGTGGATGGTGGGGAAGGGAGGTTTCCTTGTTAAAAATTTACCATTGTTAATGGAATTCATGAATCACTCCCATCTGTGATTTCTGGTTATAAAAATAGCAAAGCAAGAAGGAAAATTATGGAGGTCTAATAACTCTGGAATGTTACACTTTTTAAGGAATGGGATGTGAGCTTTTATACTTATCAAAGAGCAAAGGTTTATTAAAATATAAAGTTTAGCGTGTTTTCGTATACATATTTATGCAAGTGTTTACACCGATACCTAGGACGGCACACACAAAGTATTTCTGGAATAAAGTGAACATGATGTAAAAGACATTTAACCTGCATACAAGGCAGCAACTTTCCTGCTTACGTGGTAGGTGTGTTTTCATCATTCTGTAGTCAGGAAGACGATGGCGTGTTTGCTGATGTCCTAATTCTACTGGTCATCTGTCCAATCACATGTGCTCACTCTTCCTTAGCTGTCCTGGGATTCCAGGAGTCACATGACCTCAGAAGTGACGCCCATTCCTTCTGGAAATTCAGGAAAGGAAGGACTAATTTACTGGAGGCTCTAAGTATAGTAAAAATGTCAGATAAGAAAAAAATTGAAGTAGGTAAAACATGTGTATTTTTTTCAACACATTTGAGCACCTGCTCTGATCCAGCCTCTGTTCTGCACTCTGCAGTTAGAAACATGGTTAACACTCAGCCCCTGCCCTCGAGGAGTTCAGTGTTGGTCGAGCAGGAGGGAACTTCCAAAAAAGATAATTCAATATTTGTACTTTTGCAAGTGCGTAGAGCAGTGACTGGCACACAGTCCTCTGTAGCACGTGAATTGTGCCCTACAGTGTCGGGAGCATGACAGTCATTCGTGCTATTTACAGTTAACCTCATTCTCCTGAGCAGCTAGGGTTACATTTCTCTCCTCCGTTTCAATAGGAAGACATGTGACTTGTCTTGCCTTGGTGGTCATGAAAGCGGGGCCTTCAACTAGGTTCCTGAGTGCTTAAGATGACAGTCCCACGATTGTCCACACTGGACATGTGACATGAGCAAAATACAAGCCTTTGTTGTGTTAAGCCGCTGGGATTTGGGGGCTGTTTGTTACGGCAGCTGGCCCAGTCCTGTTGACTAACACGAAGACTAATGACATGTGGGCTGGCAGTTGGGGAGTTTGACTAAGTGCATAAGAACAGGGAAAGTGGGAACAGCGAGAGTAGAGGCCCAAAGATATAAAGCTATATTCCTTTCCCTTGACTATTCCCCTCTGGTGCCCTTATCTGTTCAGTGAATTTCTCTGCATCTCTTCCCAGACCATTGGTTAAACATGGTGTATTGACCACAAGAATCTGTCTCTTCGCCTCTCCAAACTATACTGAAATGTCAGTAAATGGACAGCAAAAGTATGACTCTGCCACTAAAAACAGCAGAGGACAGGAAACCTCAACAGACCATTTTAGATGAAAAGAAGCAAATGGAAGAGACACCACCTAAGGGAACTCAGAGGGAAGAATGCCCAGTAGCACCCAGTTCACCCACCAGAGCCTCTCAAGGGCTCAGCCCCCAGGCAGTGGTGGAGGTGGGGAGGTACAGGATGGAAATTGGGGGGCGGGGGGGAGAGCAGATGATGAAGGGGAAATCCTCAATCCCCTCATGTACGGAGCACAGACCTGCACCTACTTTCTCCAGGAAGAAGATGGAGAAGCCCTGGGCTGGGTAGCAGCAAACACACAGGGAGTCTTAGGTGAGAGTCAGAATTTAAATGAAAATCTTGGGACTTCCCTGGTGGCACAGTTGTTTAAAATCTGCTTGCGGGCTTCCCTGGTGGCGCAGTGGTTGAGAGTCCACCTGTCGATGCTTGGGACACGGGTTCGTGCCCCGGTCCAGGAGGATCCCACAGGCCGCGGAACGGCTGGGCTTGTGAGCCATGGCAGCTGAGCTTGCGCGTCCGGAGCCTCTGTTCTGCAATGGGAGAGGCCACAACAGTGAGAGGCCCGCGTATCGCAAAAAAAAAAAAAAAAAAAAAAAAAATCTGCTTGCCAATGCAGGGGACATGGGTTTGAGCTCTGGTCCAAGAAGATCCCACATGCCGCAGAGCAACTAAGCCTGTGTGCCATAACTACTGAGCCTGTGCTCTAGAGCCCGTGAGCCACAACTACTGAGCCCAAGTGCCAAACTACTGAAGCCCACGTGCCTAGAGCCCGTGCCCCACAACAAGAGAAGCCACCGCAGTGAGAAGCCCGCACACTGCAACGAAGAGTAGCCCCCGCTCACCACAACTAGAGAAAGACCGTGCACAGCAACAAAGACCCAATGCAGCCAAAAATAAATAAATTAATTAATTAATTAATTAATTTTACAAAATAGACAATGGTAATAAAAGATGATAACTTTAAAAAAAAAGAATTTAAATGAAAGTCTTAATACTTAACAGCTAGATCCCCAGTTCTCTTCACCAGTGTGGCCTCCCAAACGTTGGCAGCTATGTATAAGCACCCAAAATAAAGATCTCTGGGTACTGGCTTTGTGGAATCCCAAATAAAAGCCATCGACTTGCTTCTCTCAGCCTACAGGGAATCCCATCTGTCAACTAACTCACTCCTGCATGAGGATTTTCCAGTAGTTTACCACTGTCCCACATTAAATATGAATGACAAACTAAGACAGCAACATTTGAGGGATGTCTCCAACTTGGAAGCATGAAAGGCAATCCAACAAAGGCATGAACAAAAGGAAGCTGGAGGAAACAGTGCAGGGACCAGAGAAAATGTCCAAACAAATGAATGAAAAACATTTTTGAGATTTAACAGAGATATTGCATTCATAATATCAATAAAAGAACAGATGGTTTTTAGAAAATGAAAGAGCTCTGGGAAATTAAAAACTTGAGCCAAAACTAAAAAAATCAAATTAAATGATGGAGTTTGACTTTCTGATAAAGAGCATGAAAAGACAAAGAGATAGAAAATATTAGAAGAATAATAAGGCATGGTTGATTAATCTAGGAATTCCAAAATTTTACCAATAAGAGTTTCAGATGGAACAGAGTAAGCAGTGCATTTATCAAAGAAACAACATAAGGAAAACCCACAGATTTTTAAGAAATAAGTTTTCAAATTGAAGGAACATAATCATTTTATTTTTTTATTTATTTTTATTTTTTGTGATACGCGGGCCTCTCACTGTTGCGGCCGCTCCCGTTGCGGAGCATAGGCTCCGGACGCGCAGGCCCAGCGGCCATGGCTCACGGGCCCAGCAGCTCCGCAGCACGTGGGATCCTCCCTGACCGGGGCACGAACCCGTGTCCTCTGCATCGGCAGGCGGATTCTCAACCACTGCGCCACCAGGGAAGCCCCACATAATCATTTTAAAAACGACCCAAACCAAAGTACAGCATCACAAGATGCTGATACACCAGAGACAAAGAACCTGAAAGCTTCTTGAATCTAGACAGAAAGACAGGTGGTCTAAAAAGAGATTACAACAGATGACTTCAGATGTCTCAATAACACCAAATGTGTGAAGACAGTGAAACACTGCCTTCAAGTTTCTGAGGGAAAGTGATTTTCAATACAAAATTCTATGCCTGGTCACACTATCAAATATGCAGATGGAATAAAGTCATTTTCAGAGAAGCAAGAGTTCAGGCATTAGTTTCACACTCACCTTTTCTTAGTAAGTTACAGAAGAATGGGCTCCAGCACAATGAGGGAGTAAACAAAAAAAGAATAAATGAGATCCAGGAAACAGGTGATCCTAGACAGGTGTGGAGTGTCAGAGACCTAGCAGGGTGAGGAGGACACCCTTGGATGGGGCAACCCAGTGCCAGGAGTTAAAACCCTCGTGAGAAGGAGGCTATGCTTGAGGTGGCCCAGTGGACGTGTCAGGGTCCAAGTAGGGACAAGAGGACAGCCACACAAAGGAGCAGCCTGGATGGTGGGGTCAGAGCCCAAGTGTGGTGAAGAGGGGGAGTGTCAAAATGGGAAGCCAGGCACAACTAAGGAAAGGAATCCATCTGTAAGGAAGAGGGTCTTGGTGGAGCCAGGAGGTTAGTTACACAAAGGGGGTCCTTTGAAAAAATACATAAATGTATTAAGGATCATGGAAGTCAGGTTCCCAACTGTCAGAGAAAAGAGTTACAACACAGAAAAAGAGAAAACTCCAAAGACCTCTGTTTATTGGATTGGAATTGGAGGTTTTGGATACTGTTGTAAATGGGAAGTTTTCAATATACAGATGTATATATGACAGATGATTAGATCTATTGATAGATAGGTAGATAGATAGGATCCCCTAACACTATCTGCTTGGAAAGCCTGAGCACAGTGGTGACTACCACCAAGATCTTGGTTTCTAAACATCATTCTTCACTAAAAGGAACCAGGAGAAGTGGCTGGTTCTAAGGCTGGGGAAGGAAACAGACAAGGTGAGCCTGGGATGACTTGTAACAGAATGCAAAGAAGTACTCAAGGAAGGATGAGGATGTGACAAAAGCTGGACAGAAACGAGCTTGAATGGTCTCCTATTGGCTGATCTGAGCATCAAAATAAATGATAGTAATGGATTGTAACCCATTGAATTGAATTAAATTAAATACGAAAACATGAGTCCACACAGAGGTAAAAAAGTAATTTTAAAATTAAAAGTTTAATGAGAAATAGGGTACTTACATAATTTCAAGTACTTACAGATTCCACAAGAGAAAGAGGAACTTGATCATGGAGAAGACTGGCCAACATCATCTTAACTGAGATTACAGTGAACACCATCAGGAATGGGGCACATAGAAATCATGCATCACCTGAGAGGAGGCATCATTCCTGGGGTATTCCCATCCAAGGTTCAGAATCTGAAACATCAGACAAGTGCAAAGAGAATGATATTCCGCAAAATAACAGGTCCACAGTCTTAAAAAAAAAGTGGTCCTAAAAGTCAAGAAAAGACTAAGGAACTATTTCAGACAGAAGGAGACTCAGAGATGTGATGATTCAATGCAATGAGTGGTTGGCTCCTTTCCCAGTGGAGGACATTAATGGGACAACTGGCCACATGTGCGTGGGGTCTGAGCACTGGACGGTAGCAAGGCAAGAGCACTGACTTCCTCATGGTGATGGCTGCATTGGGGGTTCACGCCAGAGCGTCCTCACTTGTGGGACTCGCACACTAAAGAGTTCTGGATAGATGAGACATCAGTTTGGCAACTTCTCAGATGGATCAGAAGGAAAACAAGTTATTTGTACTGTATCACCAACTTTTCTCTAAGTTTGTGGCTGCTGAAAGAAAATCTTTCAAAAACTGTCCTCTTCTCCTCCTCAATCAGGCTTTCAAAAGGGAACCAATTTTTACTCCTTTGACTGTTTCTTCTGGTAGTTACATATTTCTCAATAGTATGTTTTTACTGCTATTGGGGGGTAATGTTTTCATTAGCTGAAAGGTTTTGTTTCCAACTTTTAGTTGATTAGGGAAGATTTGCATGGATGCTGTCTGTCCTTTGTTGTTTACTTTATATTAGAATATTCCAGAACCAACAACAATAGGTGTTTCCACTGAGAGCTGTTTATTCCTTAGATCCTCCATTTCTACCACTTGCATTTTTATTTTCCCTTCACCGATAACCCTCCAAAAAGTGCTTCCTCCTTGTAAGAAGACTTCCTCTCCCCTGGAAGCAGTACCTGCCCAAGGCTGCCTTGAGCACACTCCCCTTTGCTTTTGATTCTCCAGTGACCAGCACTGCTACCTGCCAGGTCCAGAGCTGTCCTCAGAACCCCACCAAGGATGGGAGACTGTTTCTGGGCGATGCTCTCAGGGATCAGTCTTTACCAGGTTTGTGCTGTATCCTCTTATCTATGCTCAATATTCACACGACTCCCTGCTCTAGCATAAGTTTCCAAAGCTGGTCTTGTTACCCTAGGAAGTTTATGTTTCTACTTTCCTGTATATTAAAGTCCGCATCGGGGTTTCGTACGTAGCAGAGCAGCTCCCTCGCTGCGATCTATTGAAAGTCAGCCCTCGACACAAGGGTTTGTATAAAAGAAATGAAAAAAAATAATAATAATAAAGTCTGCAGTATTCTCTGGTTTCCAGGTTACACTGTAGGTGTTGGTTATACATATGTTTATCTACTATCCTTATTGATCTGTGTGGTTTTGGGAGGATGTGAAATTTGAGTTTCAGTGGTCACATCGAGGTCCAGAAAAAAAGCATGAGATGTCTTTATGTTCTTGGGGTAGGTAAAGACTTATCAAGGAGGAGAATGGCTAAAATGAACAGATGGAAAATACCAGGTGTGGGCAAGGACATGGAACAGCCAGCGCTCTCACACACTGCCAGAGGGAGTAGAATAGACACAACCACATGGGAAAACTGTTTGGCCACTTCTACTAAAGCTGAGCATAGGCACAGATGTGATGCAAAAATCATTTCCACTCCTAGTTTCACACCCAACAAAATGTGAACACATACATGAAAAGATATATGCGCAAAAAAAAAAACAAAAAAAAAAAAGAAAAGACATATGCAAGTATGATTCTACATCAACTAGAAACCCAAATGTCCACCATGGGAAGCATAGATAAATATATTTCAGTACACACACACACACACAATGGGATGCTATAGAGCAAGGAAAAGAATGTCACAAACATAATATTGAGTGAAAAAAAAGTCAGTCATAAAAAGAATACTGTAGGTTCCATTTACATAAAGTTTAAAATAGGCAAAGCAAAACAGTGGTGTAAGAATCCAGGGGAATGGCCTCCTCTGGGGGAGAAAGAGAGCAGTGACTGAGAAGGGGCATGAGAGGGATGTCTGGGAGGCTGGTTGGTTCTATTTTGGGGTCTGGGGGATGGGTAAGCGTGTTCTCACTTTGTGAAAATTCATCAAGTGGTACACTTTTGCTTTGTTTTCTTTACTGGATGAGTTTTATACTGTCATGAAGAAGTTTATTAAAAGCAATCCTTCAAAATAATTTTCAACTTGACATAAAAAACGTATTCTAATTAAACATGATCTAGAACCATTGGTAGTTTGCCTTTTGCTTTTCATTAGATCTGTGAATTTAGCTCCCAAACAGATGCCCTCATTGGTACCTCCCAACAGACCTGTGTTTTAGGTAATGATACACAATCACTCAAGGTGGCTTTGATTGGATTCATGGAGAGGGGATGGCTTATTCAGTCAGGGAGAGAAGGATGAGCAAGGAGCTCAGACCTACAACTCAGGGCTTTGCAGCCCAAGGTCCTCTCGCTGGCCCTGAGGACTTGACAAAACACCTAATATTTCTGAATCCCAATCTACAAAATACAGTTGCCATGCACCACACCGAATTGTGCAGGGGCCACATGACCTAGTGTGCATGACGGTGCTTTGGAAACCACAGATATGTACACACCTGGGCTTGTGCAAACACAGTCTCCAAAGAGGTTGTTCTTGTGATCTCTGCTTTTGACTCTTCCAAACACAGTTCACGAGATAGAATTGGGAGCCCCAGGGAAGGAGGTGGGCTCAGGAAGCAGGAGGTGGTCCTGAATTCGTTGCTATGGCGACATTTAAATCCTCCCATCAGCTATTTTCTACAAGTTGTGCAAATTCAGGGTCCTGTTTATTTCCCAAATATATAGTGTAGAATTCTTGGGTTTTTTTCAGATAGAGAAAATGAGGCGAGTACTTGGTACTCCACAAGCTTTCAGGGTACAGGGCTGGATGGATATCTTACAGGTATATCTGTCAATGTTTAGAGATGTAGATTCTTCTCGTCTACTTAGACCCATTCCAAATTGTATGCTGAGGAAAGTGTGAAAGGCCAGTGTGAGTCCCTTCCATACCACAGGCCTGGCAAACTCCCATGAGGGTCCACGTACCCTCTGAGCTTCATCCATCTTCCTGCAGATTTTATACTAGTGACCAGCACATACATGTGATTTTACGTCTGGCTTTTATCTAAAACACTGTATTAGTTGTCATTCTATTATGGTCCTACAGAGTCATAATGATTCTAATTGTATTGTGAGAACAATGACATAAAAATTTAAAAGAATTTTTGAAGATACAAATAAATCACCCAAGGCCATGTTTGAGCGTCTCACTTCCAAAAACCTCCAGGGCCTTCACTTTGCTCTGGAATAAGACCTGACTCAAGGGCTGTCTCCAGATACATCCCCAAGTGCAATCCATCCCTTCGCCTCAGCCAGGAACATGTGTTTTTCTTTTGGCTCAGAGAAGCCACCAGCCTCCCCTCCCCTACCCTGGCACATGCTTCAGACTCAGCTCCAACATCACTGCCTCTAGGGTACCACCCTTGACTCCCCCAGAGACAGGGACCACGAGGACTGTGTGGGTTCTCACAGAAGCCTGGACTCTCCTTCCCATATCACCAGGAGTGATTGTACTGTGATGTGTGGAGTTATCAGCTTGATGCTTTCTCCACCAGTGGGTCACAAATCACGTGACTTGGGTCTCAAGCATCTTGCCTGATTCTGGTAGACATTCAATACAAGTTTGCTGACTGGAGAATCAGCTTGTCACCCCCACATGAGAATATTTTTATTGTATATATGTGTTTACTTCTCATCTTTGTATGCATATTTAATTGTTACAAATCTGCTATAGGGTCAGCCCCCATTAGATGGCCGCTTTCATGCTCTCTGTACATCCCTTGCCCGACCCGACCCTGACTCACTCTTACCTTATGTGCATGATTGCCTCCCCTCCCCAAACCTAGGTGGGAAATTTGATCAGTAATCATATGCATGATCGGCCTGAGCCCCCCACGATTGGTCCAGAACTGCTCTAGTATGTTAGGCTATCAACAGTGGCCCTTGCCCCACTCCCCCCTGCAACCGAGGAGCCCTTGTGACGTCATGCACACAGCCTCATCCTCCTCTGTGTCGCCGAGGTTGCTGCCGCATCCTGCCTGCCATTGGTCATAGGCAGAGGGGTGTCACTCCAGGACCTTTGCCTCTGACTTGTAAGATTCCCTGTCCAATAAACCATTGACATCCCTGTCACTGACTCTGGGTTCTGCCTTTGGTCTAGCGGCTGGGCAATTACAAGTCTTGCAGGCTTGCGTGGTGCAGCCCAACACCTGCAATTCACATAGTTATCATTTTATGTTAAGGTATCTTTTTGAAATAAAAACCACCAAGAACAAATCTAGGTTATCATCTAATATCACCCCATCAGTGGGTGGAAGGTTTGATGAGGTCAAGCTCTTGCCAAATCGCGAGGAACACGGTTGACAGCGGAGAGAGAGCTGCCGAAGGCGAAAGAGGAGACACCACCGACCCTGGCTCGGTTCCCACCCTATCAAACTCGGCCTGCTCCTCCCTCCCCTGCACCTGCCCCTTCTGCAGGCTGAGCTCCAGGGGGACGGGGCTTCGTTCTCAGACCCGATGGCAGCTGACATCGCAGAGGCTGCTGGCCCAGTGTCTGCGGAGGAACTGACTCCACTCCATTTCATTCAAACAAAGCGAAAGCCACAATATTCATTTAGTCAAATGTGATCACGAATCATAAACTGCGCATCTTTCTCACATGAAAACTGGCCATCTCACAGCCGTTTGGAGAGCCTACATGTGAGCGTGGGCTTCTTCATGGATAAATTAGTGTAGAAGACAAGCAGTGTGCAGGCATTTTATAAACCTGGAAGATGTGAACTTTCAGCTCTTCTATATAGAATCTGGGGTTATTGTCCCCCTTTTGAAGGGGAGCAAGCCCTACTTTTGAACCAGCCTTCTTCGGGGGCCTCTCTGCCTCTCCCAACCCTTGTCCCCTCCTTCCCCCCAGCCCCTTCTCACTTCTTCTCCGCTCTTCTCGCCTCTCCCCCGGCCCCACTCTCTTATGAAGACCAGATAGAGATGCTTATGAGAACGGCCATCGGTGTTGATCTGTTTGTCATCTGTCATCAGTGACTTTGGACTGACCTGGAAGCCCCAGGGAACCACCTCAGGGGCCCTAGTGAAGCGTGTGTGGTCTCCCCAATAAACTCAAAAACAAAAGAGAAACGCCTTGACATACTCAAGGGTGCGTTTGAAACAGAAGCTGACGTTGATCCGAGCATGTCTAGGAGAAAATCTATTTGGGAGACTTGCGGTGAATAAGCCCTCTGTTCAGGATTTCAAAACTGTGTGTTTTTGCTCTCTGACGCTCTGGTTTCACATTTTTCTCCGTGCGCTTCGTTTTAGCAGCATGATTTTTACTGGCTTTTAAAGTGCACTGGCCTTTGTTCCCACGGGAAGAGCACCACGAAAAGAAATCAGATGCTTTCTCCATGCGGAAGGCGTGCCCTGCTAGGTCTACCCCAGGCCTTCTGACTTGAAGCCCAGTGATTTGACCATCAGAGCGACTAAACGGAAACGAAAAAATAAAAAGATAATACGCCATCGCAGAGCCAGGTGTGAGCGCTCAGCACCAAAGAATGGGATTAATGACGATTTTCCCAGGACGTGGCTTACTGTTTCAATTGGATGCATGGAACAGCTGGTTTTGCGCCAGGCAGACAATCGTAAATATCAGACTCGGTTTGTGTAAAACCAACCAGATGACCGGTTCACCTCTGCTCCCTTTCCACGATGCCTCTTCTTCTCCACTTCCGCACTCCGTTCGAAGTGGGAGGGCTGGGATGGCCGGAACAGGAGTCTTAGCGTCTTGTGCTAGTACCAACTGGGCTGTTGACCAACCATGGGACCCTGGGCAGGGCTCCGCTTTGTGCGCAGTGGGGACAGTGTCGACCCTGACGATGACCCTGGGTCTGATGCAGCACTGGAGAAGCGTAAGTTACTATCCAACAAGAAATTCAAAAGCAATCTTCTAGTTGCTATTTCTTCCCCACCTTCTATGCCTCAGACCAATTAGAACATGTTGAGAGAAAGGGCCAAGCCTTCTTCAGTGTTTTCCCTGGAACGTAACCGATATTCTGTATATATTTGTTGAATTCAGTCATTCTCTGGGTCAGTTCATTGAGAATACTCGTTTGCTTGACAGGAAGACTAGCACCCCCAGTTTCACTTATCTCAGCCCTCACAACTGTCGGGTGTTTGCTTCTTCGTTTATTTGTTTATGTGCCTGTCATCTTTCTCCCTCAACTACAATAGATAGTTAAGTCACTAGGAAAGTGCTTGGGACACAGTAGGAACCCAATAAAGACTGCTGTGGTCAATGAATTGGCAAAGTCTTTCGTTTTTGACTCACATGTGTAGAAGCAGATAAGTGCCTTTGCAATGGCTTGTGCGTAATCTACTCCCAGTGCTGATCTGTCCATCCAAGCTCATCACTGATTTATGTGTTTGGGGAACACAGCATAAGACCCGTCATGTGTGTTCCTAACTTAATGGCCAAACAGCTACCATAGTGACTTCTCTCATTAACCAGATGCCTTCTTTACACAGGTTTGCAGCAGGAAAATATTATCTGGACGTAAGATGGCAATTGACAAAAAAAAAGGGGGGGGGAGATAAAATAATGGAACATTGAGATAATTTCTTGTATCCATCAGGCAAAGCCTGTAAAGGAATATACCGCTGAGTGTTAGCTGGATGCTTCTAGCTGATAGGAGTGTTAATTGATACAAGGTTCTGAGAGGTAATATGAGAATTTTTGGCAAAAGCCACTGAAAACTGTGTACATTTTGACCTCAGACTTCTACTTTTAGACATTTAGTCCCAGGAATCATCATGCAAAAATGTTCATGAAGAGAGGATACTGATTCACGGTTAAGTGAGGAATGTATTTAGTAAATGACATGCATATTTTATCTTTTATCAAAACTGAGTTCTGGACCCATTGCATTCTGTTGAACAGCCTTCCAGAGGCTTTGAAACAGTGATTTACTCTAGGCTGGTGGGATCATGAATAATGTTTGCCTTTGTTTAGCTACATTTTTTGCATTTTCTACTATAAACATCTATTCCGGACAAAATAAAAATTAGTGTATAAAAGGAATTGGATCTTCCAGGACTCAAAATTAGCCTTTGCCACAGGCATTATTGACAAACTGTGAATGACTGCAGGACATACAATGGTAGATGTTAAATAAGGAATAGTAAATATTTACTTGGTGTGGAGGCCAGTACACACATGACGGGGCCATCAGGGGAATTCTGTGTTTACATAGAATGAGGCTGAAGGAAATTGTTTAGGAAGTCGGGGAGGACGGAGGAAGAAATACTTGATTGAGAAGGGGGTTGTGTTTGAGGATGCAGAATGGAACCAGTTTATTGTGAGGATTTCCTAAGGCTTATCTGAATCGCTCTGTTCCCTCCTAAGAATGGAGATTTCCAGGGCCGTGCCCCTGGGCCTTGCGTCCCTGGTTTCTCTCTTAATATCTGCCAAGATCTGAAAAAAAACCACTCAGGTGGGAGATGCTTTATGGAGAGCTATCAAATTGTGAGGCCACACTCATTGGTCACAGCACTTTCGCCAAGTCAAATGTCTAGCTAGAGGTTCCTGAGAAATTAGAAACAGAGTACCGTGGTTGAAAATATCCATCCACGTATAAAACAGAACCAAAACCAACTTTGTTAGTATTTCTGTTCAGTTAAAAAGTTCTCTTATTATCAAAAACATCTTGCATCTTGTCCCTGGAACATAGTAGACACCCAGCCAATATTTGTGGGATGAATAAATGAAGGTGTGGGCAGGAGAATGCGGTGATAGAGAATCATCAGTGCTTCGCATACTGTTCTCTTCTATCCATACAAGTAATATTGTGGATCATTGCCCAGTAGCCTCTGAAAATTGGACCCACATTTTTTGAGTTCTCGCACTGTCTGAGGCCCTGTCTGAGGCTACATTCTTGGAGGAAATGAGAACATGTATGCAAGATACCTGGGGCTGGACGTGGTGTGTTTTACGATTAGTATTACGAGGACATGAGCCACAATTTCAGGCACCAGAGAAGTTAGTGTGGGCTGGAAGGGGCAGAGATTTGGTAAAAAGAGGTCAATTTGGGGTGGACCTCAAAGGATTAGCAGAAATAGGGAAACTACCAGGATGAGGGGGAGCCCCCAGGAGATGGAAGGCAGGAGCAGGGGCTGGGAGGCAGGCATGGGGGTGCAGGGCTCAGGGAACAGGTGACCACAGACGTTTTGTTGAGAGCAGCTGAGCCAAATCAGAATTTGATTCATGACACGGGATTAAGAAACGTCACATTTCTTTATTTTTATAACTCAGATAAACCTCTCTGAGTCCTGGGGTTGGCAAGAATTTGAGGTTTCATCATCTACGCTCATGCTGCTCTGGTCCCCGAGGTTGGTTCACTGTCTGTGTCATACGTCTATGGTTGCATGGGTGCTTGTGGCCCACTTCTGGGTGGCCTGGTCCGGGATGGTGGCTGCCTTCCTCCAGCTTCCCTCCACGACCCTCTCCAGCCAGACCTGTCTCACTGGGCCTCAAGGCGATGCTGTTTCCATCCTCCAGACACCTCTGGGGCTGTCAAACCCTAGAAACAGAAGGTTGGGCTGTCGCCTCCTCTGCCCCTTCTTGGTCACTCAGCTTTCACGACTCTGTCCTTCTTGTAGTTTCTAAAAGGGGCCACCATCTTTCCCATCCAAGGTTCTGCACATGTCCTCCTGGAAAGGTCATCCTTCTCTTGGCCCAGTCAATGCCTGCTCATGTCCTGCGTCACAGCTCATTGCCACCTCCTCGGAAGCCCTTTCTGGACCCACCGTCCTGTACCTCCCTCTCTATCCCTCAGTGGAGTACAGGTCCATTCACTTCCCCTCTGTCTCTTTGTCACGTGGACTTCCAAAGGTTGGGAATTCTTATTGACTCAGCCCCTCCAGGTGTCCAGCACTCCAGAATTAAGCATGTGCTAGCTACTCAGTCCTATTAAGTCAGATAATTAGTAGAACCTACAGCAGTTAGTCCAGAATTAAACAAGTAATAGCTACCCAGTACTATTAAGTCAGATAATTAGTAGAACCCATCTCACAGAGTTGTGAAGAGGATTAAAGAACATAATGTCATTCGAGGACTTGGAACAAAATGGAACCCAGAGATACTCGTTGGGAGGAAATTGTGCTGATAGTAGCTCATATTTATTAAGTATTTACTACAGCCAGATACAGATGGCCCTTCTAAATATTTCCATACTGTGTATGAATCAACCCTTGTATCACTTCCTCTATGAGGTAGCTTCCACTATTACCCCTGCTTTACAATTTGGGAAGTAGACACAGAGGTTAAGTCATGGTCCAAGGCCACCATCTTGTAAGTGGAGGAGTCTCCTCTTGGCCCTTCTGCTCCCACGTCCTAAGCTAGGTGAGGCCTGGCAGTGACTTGGTGATGGTGGAGGGAGGGATGGAAACCCCTCTCCTGGGACAGCAGGGAAGGCAGGCTTGTCATTCGCAGACTTAGTAGGTGGAAGACAGTCTTCCGGTCCAATGGCTTCTGTCTGTGAAGTCAGAGCTCATGCTGTCTGCTCCGTCTGAAGTAGGATGGGGATGGGGTGGCCAGGAGGTTTGAGGAATTGACGATGATGAAGATGATGAGAATTACAATTATAATAACAGCTAATACTTATGTAGAGAGTGACCTCACGTGCTGTTTGCCCAAGACCATCCCATTCATGCCTATAACCTCAGAGTAATTACTAAGAGCATCTCCTTTCCCTCCCATCTTGTCCTGGTTTGTACCCTATTTTTAGAGCATCTGCCACTTGTCCTGCCCTTGTCACTAGCTCCACACATACATTTCACTTCATCTGCACAGCAACCATCGTCAGTTGGTACAATGGCCTACAAGGAGTGAGATGGGACTCTGAGCAGCGGTGAAGACTCTCTCAAGGTTGCAGATGGTGACCTTTGGTGGCCCCAGAGTGACTGTAGCCCACGGTGAAACCCTCATCCTGTCCCAGCCTACGGGGTGGACTGCGGTGAGGGTGAAAGGCCCTGAAGCAGCAAGGCCTCAAATAATGAGGACCTAGAAAAAGTTAAAGGAAAGAGTAAATTTAGAGATGTCCCAAGCCCTCCCTTCCCTGCGCCTGCCGGCTTGGTGAAAACTGGTCAAACTGGCTGTAAAATGGATCAGCAAACAGAATCACGATTTGCAACATTTTTCCCCATAATTATATTATCAGCTGCTCTGATAAAATGGATAAGGTGTGAATGCATTTGCCGGTTTTACTTCCTGTCTCCCATAAGCTTTGGCAAAGGATGATAGCTTCATCTACTACAGATAGTTTTGTTGAACCCACAGTAGAGACGGTTTATAATTTTTCCTAAACAGCAATGACTGACAGGGATGACGTTGAATCAACATTTATTTATCTCCTGTTTTCATAGGACAGATGGAGAAGTCGTTTGATGCTCAGAGAAAAGAAATTATTTTAAAAGCCTACATCAGGGAGTATTGTTACCGGTTCCTGCTCAGCGCTGTGTTATGAACCAGATGGCACACATCTCACTGCAATTTCCTCTCTGGAGCATCTGGGGAGATTGAGCAGAGACCAGGTTTAGAGCGCGGCCCGGGGGTCATTCTGCTGTGTGGGTGTCCAGGCTGTTTCCTCATCCAACTGTTCCCTGCACAGACGTGGCACGATCGGTGTCTACACCATGAACGCGACTTGCAGTTTATAACGAGTGTAATTGTACAGTTTGCAGGCTCTACCATTTGTGTTCAATTTCTAGAATAGAAGAGATTTTGTTCTGTAAATATGGCTTATTTGCTTTGCTCAAGGCAGTTGGATTACGTACGTGCTGCATTGGTGGAGAGCGTGGGTCACTTCGTCACTGATACAGTTTGAAAATAGATGCCTCTGATGCATGGCAAGGATCAGCAGGAGGGGGAGGGGCGTGCGTTTACATTATTCCTAGAATTTTCACAGGTCATTTGCAGTAAAATATAAAACCCTGACTACCAAATTTAAAACTGAAAAGGACAATGGTTTTCATTAAGATGGAATCCCTGTTAGTCTTGAAACACATTCCCATTGCTAAATTCTCCTGTTGAGGGCAGTCAGAATATGTGGGTAACACCTTCCTCCTGGCTGCTGGTGCCCTAAGCCTCTGGCTTTCTGTTTTTCCATCTTGGAATTGGCACATGCACTTTGTATTCATTGCTTTTACTTTTTACTCCAGATGCAAATGTGTCCCATCAGAGCCAAAACCTGCAGAGCAGAAACAAGATGAGACAGATCTGAGGACCCCACAGACAGAGCCTCAGCCTGATAAGTGCCCCCTAGGGAGAGGCCGCCACACAAACGTCCCTGCATCCCTGCGAGAGAAAACACGCTTTCCCACTCTCCCAGTGGGCCATGACTTTCTTTCCTGGTGGGAAACTGCAGGAGGGGTCGGACCCCATTCATGTTTACAGCCTGACACAAACCATTGAATCTCTTCCTTCCCAGGATTGCTTCTCACCCGTGTCTTCATGACAATTTTTATTTTATTTTATTTCATTTCTTTTATTTTTCATTTCATTTTGTTTAGTTTAGTCCGTTCCATTTCATTTATTTTATTTCATTTCATTCTATCTTATTTTATTTCATTTCTTTTCAATTATTTTCTTTTCTTTTATTTTATTTCATTGTGGCAAGAACACTTGACATCTACTCTCAGTAGATACTAAGTGTACAGTATTGTTTTCTGTCATCGTGATGCTGTACAGCAAATCTCTAGGAATTATTCAGCTTGTGTAACTGAAATTGTATCCCCATGTTTAGCAAATCCCTCTTTCCCCTCTCCCCAGTCCCTGGCAACCACCACTCTATCCTTTGCTTCTCTGACTTTGACTATTTTAAATGCTTTATATAATAAGTCAGATCCCACAGTCCTCGTCCTTCTGTGTCTGGCTTATTTCACTGAGCATCATGTCCTCCAGGTTCATCCATGTGGTTGCATATGGCAGGATTTCCTTCTTTGTTAAGTCCATTGTGTATATAGAACACTTTTTTTAATCCGTTCATTCATCAATGGATGACCAATAGGTATACGAAAAGATGCTCAACTCCTCTCACCTGCTGGGATGGTGATCTTCAAAAAAACACAAGACGTGTGTTGGCGAGGATGTGGAGAGTTGGAACCTTATTGGCGGGGATGCAAAATGGTGCAGCCTCTATGGAAAGCAGCATGGAGTTTCCTCAAACTATGAGAAACAGACCTGCCATGTGATCCAGCAATCCCATCTCCAGTGTTTATCCAAAAGGATGCAACTCAGGATCTCAAAGAGACATTAGCACTGCCATGTCCCTTGTGGTTCTATTCACAAGAACCAAGATGGAAAGATGAGGGAGAGGCGTTAACCCCCGAGTTGTGGTGCTGAGTGCCTTTGGCTGAGGACCTTCGTGATCCTCCTCCTGGCTCACCTGGTCCCTTCCTCCACTCTGCCGGTAAGGGATGGGCTCCCACTGGGGTGAGGACATCTGCTTCCCAGCTGGACTCTCCTACGCCTGCAGGGCCTTGCCTCAAACAGTGCCTGCTCATCACTGCCCAGAATGACTCTGTAAGGACTGCTTTCTCCTGCAAAGCTGATGCTTAATGATGCAGAACTCTCCATTTCCTCCCCTTAATTTGTCATCACGTTCCTTAATATTCCCCAATACCCCACTGACACTGAACTGGAACTCTACCCCAGAAACTCAAAACCCATCCAGCCATCACACTTCCTCTCCTTTGCTGGCCCTCACCCGCGTGCTGCCCCCTTCCTCTGCACCTGTGTCCACGGTCAGGAACCCCATTAGTCTTCTCCTTCATCCTCTCCTAACACTCTTTGGTCCCCACATTTTTGAACATCTATAGAATTTGCATCTGTAACAAATTAGTTGCTATTTAATTCTGCTCTGTCATTTGACTCCTGTTGATCTTGGCTGTGAACTGTGCACTCCTTGAAGGTAGAAGCTGTCTTTGTTACTCTGCGTCCTGACTTGTGGTGTAGCCCCAGAGTACATATTCTGCAGAAAAGGCCTTCCCAACTGAGGTCATCTGAGCTCTGCCAGACCTGCACAGTTTTTTACGTCTATGTTTTTCCAAACCAATCATTTTTTTTAGCGTAAATGAATTCATTGTTAAGGGTGCTTTTTAATCACCTCCTGAAATGAAAAACTGGTATCACTTGCCATCAGTAGAAGTTGGCTGTAAAACAACTTCCATGTAAACAGAGCAATGCTATGATGCTATGAGATTCTATCCCAACATCTGAGACCTGTTCTCTCCTGGAAGGAAGGGGAGACTGGAAGTTAGGGATGTGATGAACACTTACTAGAAACGAACTAAAACCCTTGATGTATTTAGAAAGAACAGAAAGGGGAACACCTTTTTCACTCCGTGATTCTCAGTTGGTGAATCCAATGTGCAGTTACCACCTACAGGGACCATTCAGCCCACACGCAGGACTGCCTGGTACCGATTATAATAACTACTGTTTATTGTGTGATTTTCTAATAATAGGGGCTAAGTATTAGCTCATCCAAGCCACCCAAAATTCCCCAAAGAAGGTCCTACTATTACCGCTTTTCCAGATGAGAAAACTGAGCCACAAAGGATAAAGTAGCTTGTCGAAAACCACACAGTAGTAAGTGGCCGAGTTAGGATCCAGTCAGGACTACAGCAGCTATTCTTAATTTCAAAACAGAGAGAATTGAACGCAGGGACTTTAGAGGACAGAAGTTGGAACCACAGGGGCCGTTGGAGCAGAAGCTGGCACACAGGGCAAGGGGGCTCATTGTCTAGGGAGAAGCTGCCCAAACAAAGACAGGAGGGGCAACACCTGGACCCCTTCTCCCTCCTGCCCAGCCCCATCTCCTGCCGAGCTTCCACTGGCCAAACACAGTCAGAGAACAGAGGTGTGAGAGCTGTGGACTCACAGCCTGCAGCGCCCAGTCTGCTGTGACACAGAACAGAGAGGGGCAGTGGCATAGAGGGTCTGCCTCTGTCACCTTCTTGCCTGCATAACGCCATGCAGTAGTTGACTGCTGGATTGCATATGAGACATGTGCACGTTCTTCCCCATTTCAAGGAAAGGTGACGGGACTTCCCTCATGGTCCAGTGGTTAGGACTCTGCACTTCCTCTGCAGGGGGCACGGGTTTGACCCCTGGACGGGGAACTAAGATCCCGCATGCCATGCAGTGTGACCAAAAAAAAAAGAAAAAAAAAAAAAAAGAAGAGGTAGCTTCTCTGTACTTCCAAGCTACAGGGACATTTGCTGGGAGACCTGGAGCTGCCTGGAGACAATCTTTCCTTCTTTTTCAGTTTGTTGAAAACGTCCTGGACTGGGAAGGGTGAAAAGGAGATGCAGTGTTTTACTTGGATTGAGAATAGGTCTGATGTCCACAGGGCCTGTGGGAAAAAGGGTTACCTGCACGCTACTCCCTGTGCACATTCCTAGGGGGAGGCTGGGCCTCCTAGAGGCCAAGGGGGACATTTAAGAGTCTGTCCCAGCCCTGGACCCTCCACTTTGGCCAAGGCTTCCAGTGCCGCAGGAGCACGGAGCAGAGAGCTGCCAGACCACACGTGTGACAGATTGAATATCAGAGACCCTTCTCCCCTTGGTAGTGGGCAATGTGTAAACCTAGAAATATGGGAAGTAGGGGTGAGGCAGTAGTAACAGGAGACTCAGTTCTCTCCAGTCCGGTGGGTTGAACTTGTGAAGTCAGATTCAGATTAATTTGAGGGAAATGAAGACAAGCTCTTTCTTGCCTGTCTGAGTGCATGGACTAAAACTCTCAGCTGCTTCATGAAGTGGAACATGAGAGGATGTTATGAGGTCAGTACCCCCACCTCTGCCAACCTGAGTCCCTATGGCCAGGGGTTGACGGATGTGTGTTAGCGGAACATTCTGGGACACTCGGGGCCAGAAGCAGACCACCTATCAGAGTGACGCAAAACTAAAAAGGGGCCCCTCTTACATGGACCCTTTTGCCCAGGGGAGGGGCTACAGCACTGAGCAAAGCTGTTTCCTACTGAGACACCGGCAGGGGAGACAGTAGGAAGGGACTGGAGCGGATCCGTCAGGGATTTGTCCCTGGTCACAGGAAAGCTGCCCCTCAGAGGTCCCGGATGAACAGAACCGGAGCGCCAGCATTGCTTGGGCAAGAGTAGTAATGAAACTTTTGCTCCACCCCCAGTTGGGGAGGGGTGGGAGACTTGGAGTCACTTGGATTATTAAAAATCAAATAAGCAGTTGTCCTTCTAATCATTTCTTTTCACTACCAACTTAAGGTCATAGGCAGGTCTCCACATAGGTGTCTTTTTTTATTTAGCTTTAACTGAAGTTCAGCAAACCAAGGAAACTCTTCATGTTTCTTGCACTAAAAATCCCAAGTTCTTCCGTTTCCAAAGAAGCAGTCATCAGAAAACGAGAGTGTCTCATGAGAATATACTTCCTGCTTCCGGAGAAGAGAATCATGTTGTCAGTTTGTATCACGTTGAATAAATGCCTTTCAGGTCACCGACTACTGTACCGCTGAAGTTGATTTCCTCCTAAATTTCCTAGAAGGGTCTTGGCCGTGAAGTTTGGGAGCACTTACTCAGAAGTTGACCAAGGATCCAAAGAGGGTCCCCAAAGTCCCCGAAGGAGATTCTCAGACCAGGCTTCCAGTGCCTGGTGACCACACGAGGCTGCAGGTTCCAGGGCACCGACTGTTTATCCCAGCTTCTGCTCTGTATGTGCCACCCTGACTTGACATACCAGGGGTGGCCGGCCCTGGACCATCCATCCCACCTTGGAGAAATAGAAGGGGTTTGAAGCTTGACTCTCAGGCCTTGGGCCATGATGACCAGGGAAGGCAAGGGCCATTGATGTGATATCCCTTGGACTGGAATTCTTAGACCCCTGCAGAGTAAAAGCTACATGTTCAGAAAAAAGTGGATACCATCAAAGTTTAGGTTTTAACACAGTCAGTTATCACTTGGCATCATCCCTGGGACCTGTGGGGTGATTTCTCAGAAATATCCAAATTCTTGGGAACTCTGGGTAACGGGTCTTACAAAAAGAACAGATAACCAGCAAGGATTAACTGTATAGCACAGGGAACATGACTCAATATTTTATAATAACCTATAAGGGAAAAGAATCTGGAAAAAATGGATATATATGTATGTATAACTGAATCACTTTCCTGTACACCAGAAACTAACACAACATTGTAAATCAACTAGACTCCAATAAAAAAAACAACAACTGAAACAAAGAAATTGATGGACTCTCAGGCCTCTCATGAGGTCCGTGGCAGTAGGTGGAGTTTCCCAGGGCATCCCCTGTGATGTTGGTTAAACTTAACCCTCATTAAGGCCTGTGGACAAAATCGGTTCTTTGCACTTTAAAAGCCATGTAGGCCTTTGTGGTGGGGCAGCCTGGGAGGGAGGCGTAACTCAGAACTGTCTCCCAGGCCTTGAGGAACAAAGGAAGAGCGTTTGCAATTAGAACAGAAGCTTCTGAAAGGATGTCTTTTAGCCTCAGAGATGTGAGGGGTTGACACCCTCTGGGTCTGTCCCCCCATTTGCATTTTAACTGCTCTTTTCAGGCCAGGCCATTGTGCAGAGGAGAAGCGCCGCCCCTGGACACACAGCCGGGCAGCTGGACATTCTGCCCATTGATGGCAGGTATTTCAGGGGGACATCTGTCGTTTCAACACTCTTCTCTCAGTTTTCTTTGGCATGTTACTGTCTCCTTCTCTTCTGAAAGAATTTTGTCTGTTACGGCACTCCTGCAAATTGAGAAATAGAACGATTTGCCTATTTATGAAATATTTTTAATAAATAACTGGACTAAAGCTAGCTGTTCTATAGATATCTGATAGGAGGGCAGAGAGACCAAGGCACGTGAAAGCTTTTTTGAAACTACAGAAATCGCTTCAAAGGCTACATATGAAACAATAAAGTAAAAAATTAAAAATGAAATAAAAAATAAAACAAAGCCTCCGTACTGGTGTTAGTATCGTTATAATGGTCTCCATCTTGAGGGCCACTAGATGCCACTCCGTGAAGGTGCTGAGTTGTCCTGAGTCAACTAACAATTCCATTTGAAAGACAGGAACTGTGGAAAGAGGCTTCAGTGAAGCCCTGGGATTTACCAGCCAGAAAATCCCATTTCATCAAAGATTCTCTCGCATGGTTGTCACAGAAAAGAAGTGTTAAAAAATTATCTAAAGCTTAGAAATAAGGGGAAAAATTACTGTGTGGTCTTTCAATCTCATACTAGAATAACATCTAACAATTTACCAAATGCATCCAAGGGGCATCTGGAGCTCTAGAAGAAAGTTTTTCTTTCGATCTAATTGACTACTTACTATCGATATGGGAGTGAAAACAATATAGATGAAAGATAAGGTGCAAATGATTTCTGTCCAGTAGAAAAGATAATCAAGACCAAATTTTTGTTGCTTTGCTTTTTTTTTTGTCTGTTTCTTTTTCCCCCATAAACAACTACCCATTTTGTTTCTAACTTTGCGAGTTTATTCTACATTCTTTTCCCCACTGATCATAGACAGTAGTCTCTGCCTTTCAACCAGCTTTCATTCTTCTGGTTCCCTCATGAATGAGTTAAATAAATCTTCAAAATATGCTCACTATACATTTCTATGGGGTATGTTTTATAAGCTTTAGAAAGTCACACTCTGAAAGCTGCATAGCAAAATTTTTAGAAAGTCTTGATTGTCTTTGTGCTAGAGTTATAACAACAGATCCTAACTAGAGAAGGAGCTTTCACTGTGTCCCTAAATATAAGCAAGTTATATAAGCAGGACCTACCTGAGGGAATTTTGTTGACATGGGAGAAATTTCCTCATGGAAGAGTGTCTGTTACAGCATAAATGTTACATGTCACGTTTCACATCAAAAAAATATTTTATGGGTAGCAGCTGAAAGAAGTATTATTTCCACTTTTGAACAGGAGTGAGACCATAGCTGGCCTTTTTGGGCTATTCATGGGGTAATTATTTCGTCATGGTCTCCTCTGTCCTTTCCCCATAAAGCTGTGTTATTCTAGAAGGAAAAGCGAACGGTAAAAAAGAAGATAATACAATAAAGAACTTTACTGCAGATCCTTTCTGTGTGGAACAATTGACATTTTTTCCAGGAAAACTCAACTTGTTTGTAGTTAGTAGCAGATATCAGCAGGAGAGGTCCAGGAGCGTAATTGCTTTAGGAAAGGAAGTTCAGCTACGCACTGTCCTTTCCAGGCTGCAGATAAAGGCCTGGGAGCTTTCCCAGGGCTATTTGGCTTATCTGCTGCAGCTGTATTACCTATAGGGTCAGAAAATGTCAAAGTACCATCAGTGCTCACGGATCAAGCCGACTCTCCAAAATGCTCACTTTCGTTTGGAGACATCCAGGATGTTTTCTATACCAAGTCTACTTACAAGTTTAGGGGTCTTGTGATAAATCATGTTTATTTTCCCTCTTAATTCTCCTGGAAGATCCTTAGACAGCTAGTTATCTACAATTTCCCTAGAGAGATGCAATTGCTCAGAGCAGCCTAGTGGTCCAGACAAGCAATTTTACAGTGAATTACAGAGACTGAATGGCCAGACTGACCAAAAGGTGTGTCAAGCTGGAGGGCCACACTCTGGGAAATTTCTGTCCGTCAGGTTCTATCTCCGGAACAAGGCATATGTCCGCAGAAAACCCTGGTTAAAATAGAATTCAGTATTTGGGAGGAATAGCTTATTAGCTAGAGCTTATGAATTTCTTATTAGGAAAAAAAAACAACACAAAAGTGAGAAGTTAAGGGGGCAAGAGAGTTCAAGAGACTTCCAGGTGGTGACGGGCTGCCGGGGAGTGCTGTGTTGTGTTGTGCTGTGTTTGGAGCTGGGGTGGGGTTGTGGGCAGTGCTGGACAAGGGCTGGAAGGACCACTGCAGAAAAATAGAGAAGAACGTCTCTATTTCCCATTTTTAACCAAAGACACCCCCCCCCCAGTGTCACATGATATTTTGTTATGTCTCTAAACTCTAATGGTTAAATCACACACACACACACACACACGGGGCCCATGAAGCTTCATAAGGGTCATTATGAGAGGGGCTTTGAAGTCACAAAGTCCAGATTCAAACCCAGCTTTGCCTCTTCTTTGCTGTGTGACCTCAGATAATTTAGCAAACTTCTTGTGTCTCAGTTTCTTCATCTGTCAAATGGAGACAATAGAGCTTTGTGAGGCCTGCATGGGCCTGACATGTGACAAGCGCTCAATAAATCCAGGCAAACTGGCATTCTATTGAAAAGTCATCCAGCTATTTCTTGGGAGACACAAACTGGCATTTCAGGTGGGCTTAAATCTTGGGATTGTTAGAGCTCTTACATGAAGAATCTTGGTCTACCTAATGCTTCCTCTAGGAAGAATATATTCTTTTTTTCTACTGAAGTATAGTTGATTCTACGGAAGTATAGTTGATTCACAATGTTCCAGGTTTACAGCAAAGTGATTCAGTTATGCATATACATACACACACACACACACACACACACACACATGTTTTTTAAGATTTTTTCCATTATAGGTTATTAGGTTATTACAAGATATTGAATATAGTTCCCTGTGCTATATAATAGGACTTTGTTGTTTATTTTAGATCTAGCAGTGAGTATCTGTTAATCCCAAATTTCTAATTTTTCCCTCCCCCCTTCCCCTTTGGTAACCCTAAATTTGTATTCTAAGTCTGTGAGTCTGTTTTATAAATAAGTTCATTTGTATCATTTTTTAGGTTCCACATATAAGTGATATCATATGATATTTGTCTTTGACTTAGTATGATAATCTTTAGGTCCATCAATGTTTGCTGCAAATGGTATTATTTCATTCTTTTTTATGGCTGAGTAATATTCCATATATATATATACACACCACATCTTCTTTATGCATTCATCTGTCAATGGACATTTAGGTTGCTTCTAATGTCTCGGCTATTGTAAATAGTGCTGCTACATACATTGGGGTGCATGTACCTTTTCAAATCAGAGTTTTTATCTTTTCCAGATATATGCCCAGGAGTGGGATTGCAGGATCATATGGTAGCTCTATTTTTAATTTTTTAAGCAGCATCCATACTGTTCTCTATAGTGTCTGTGCCAATTTACATTCCCATCAATAGTGTTAGGAGGGTTCGCTTTTCTCCACACCCTCTTCAGCATTTATTATTTGTAGACATTTCGATGATGGCCATTCTGACCAGTGTGAGGTGATACCTCATTGTAGTTTTGATTTGCCTTTCTCTCATAATTAGCGATGTTGAGCATCTTTTCCTGTGCCTCTTGGCCATCTGTACGTACGAAGAATATATTCTTATCATTGACACCGGGCAATGGCCTGTTTTACATAAAAGTGAGGCATTAACACAGTGCCTGGCCCGGAGCAGAAGCTCAGTAAACGGTTGTTCCATCTCTCAACATTTTATTTTTATCCTCAACCATAACTCTCGCTGTGGATATTGACCAGCCCTTGGAAGATGTTAATTATCTGAAGTAGAGACAGAAATTCATGAGATGCCTATGCAACGGAGGGCCCCTTGCAGTAGTTTAGGGCCACAGCTCATAAAGGCTGCTTTTGCAAGTCAAGTAACATCTTCCTTGAGCAGAACTTGAAACGTGGGATCTAGGCGCCCTGGTTAGTAAGCTAGGATGCAGCAAAATAGGGGAAATGCTTATCTGATGCCAGGTTGAAAATAAATTTTCCTCTCAATGGATTGGATAGCTTGCCTTTTTCTTCTGCCTAAGTTGTCACTGAAACAAACGAACAAAAAAACTCTCTAGATGACATTAAACTTATCTAAGAATATATAAAGGATCACAAGCCTTGTTAATTGTTGCTATTGAAATCCTCACATATTTGGCCTTTGTTTAAAATTTGTATAAAGTGGACAGGAGAAGCAACACATGTATGCTTTACACAAATTGCTAGTACAGCCTCACTTCCTCGGGTCCAAGCCGCTTTGGGTGTGAGGGGTGTGGCTAATTCCCTGAGTAACTAACTTTCTCAGGGACATTGAGAATGGGGTCCTTGCTGGTGCAGAGCCTGCTGCCTCAGGAAACGTGTTCTAAGGTGTGAAAGATGCTTTACTGGCCGTGGATTCTGATACCTTCTCTTAGAGACGTTGCCATCAGGATGTTCCCTCCCTGGGCTGCTTTGAAGGTTCTCGCCCTTTTCTCTGCAACAAAGTTTCCAAGCTTTTGCTCTCAACTGGACCCCACTGGTGGCCCCCAAGCATGATCCTGGCATCTCACTTCCATCAAAGCAACTGTCCATGATACTCTTGGCCAGGGGGCTGGGGAGGAAGTTTGGAGAGATGGTCTCCCTCGACTGGCATGACAGGCTGGGCAAATCCTTGTGCCCTGAGAGTCCTGGGATAAAGAAACTTGGGCAGAGAACACTTGAAAGGTGTCAGGCATTGAAGGTATTTCCTCAGCCTGACCAAAATTAGCTTGGTCCTTCTCCATCTGGAGAACAGCCAGGGACTGGGGCTCTCTGAAGGGACCCTGGAGAGCTCAGGACATCATCAAATGGGTCTGAACTTGGAGGAAATTTCACAATTCAGAACTTACCGTGGAGGCAAAGAAAATCAGTGCCTTTCATGAATAAAGCTGGAACTTCAGATGAAACCACAATGGTTGGCTGCACCCCTGCGAGGAGGGCAAAATTCCTTCAAAAAAAGATCACTCACTTTGCACTTTGTTCAAAACTGTGAAAAAATGTACCTTCAGAAAAGCTTAGTTCATTCAAACTTATAAAACAGCCATCAGGTTACTACAGATTTAACCACAGATGGAACGTTTGGATACAATTAAGGAAAGGTTTGTGAATTTCTGAAAAGAGCCCGAGAGTGGTTTTCCTTTCCCAGTAGTACACATCTTCCTCTTTTCTTCCACCATCTTCATCATATCATAATTGTCATCATGATTACCATGATGTTGTGTGGATAATTAAGAATCAAAGTTGAATGGAAATCAGCGTAACTGTATCACTGGTTACTGCCTTAATATAGTTTAATTATTATTGCTATTTTATTTATTTGGTGTGCTGTATTTTTGTTTTATTTTAAAACTAAACATTTTAACGTTTAACATATTTGTAGAACTTTCATCGGTTCACTGGTAATATGGCTCTTCCAGCTGTCTATATAGAATCTACCCCTTCACAATCAACAAGTCTCCAGTGAGCAGCATTTTAAAAGCCAAACCCACACATTTTGGGGGAAAAAAAAACTGTTATACATGCAAATGGTACCAAAAAATATTCTAAGTAAAATAGACTTATGGTCTATTACCATGAACAACTTTAAATACTCGTTGAGAAACTATTTAAGATAATGTATATTTAATTAAAAGTAATGTTAAAGAATTACAGGAAAATGTTCAAATTCGAAAACTAGTAGATTTAGCAATCACCTGTTGTTAATTTGTAATCTATGGCTCTATTACCTGGAGACATTTTGATAGTTAATAAATAAGATTAGCAAATGCAGGGTTTGCTTTAGTTCCTAAAAATTTTACGACCTGTAGGAAGCTCTCACACAGTAGAAAGATAAATCAATTATTGCAATACTAATAACCACTTCTCTTTTGTAAAACCTTCACCAAATTTGAAGCGTAAATTTAGATTTGGAATTAAAAGGCATAATTTGAACCACAATTTTGTACTTACTCTAAGAGTAAATTCTGTATAAAATATTTTTAGTCAAAAGGGCAACAGAATTCTTTTGCTATACTTGGTTTTGAGGTGTGAAATATATGGTTTTACACAGATTTAGGATTTGGATCATTCACAGGTTTTCATTTTATTGGTGTTTGTGTAAATGAGATTTGTAAATTAGATAGAAAGGCAGGACCATCCGAAGACAGTTCTTGCTTCATCTAAGGAAGAGAGTCATTGGTGACCATCCAGAGCTGACAGGTAATCTTCACTGAAAACAACAAACTTTGAAAACATGTTAATATCTGGACACATTCTTTTTTTAAAGATTTTGTTGTTGTTGTTGTGGACCATTTTTAAAGTCTTTATTGAATTTGTTACAACATTGCTTCTGTTTTACGTTTTGGTTTTTTAGTCGCGCGGCACGTGGGATCTTAGCTCCCCGACCAGCGATCAAACCTGCACCCCCTGCACTGGAAGGCGAAGTCTTAACCACTGGACCACCAGGGAAGTCCCCCTGGACACGTTCTGATAAGAAAAATAATAGCACTTATATAACATGTACACCAAGCACTGTTCTAAGAATACTTCTTACATAAACTCATGGAACCCTCACCTGGACTTTACAAATTAGGAGTCATCACCATGACAGCGCTGGAAGAATGGCAGTGATGCCGTCCAGCACTGTCTGTAGATACCATGGTGTCTACACCGGATGGCCAGGAGCATTTGACTTCCTAAGAAAGACAATATCATTCATCACACAGGGAGACATTTGTGTTTTAAGAAGTATAATTTTGCCCTGAAATGGTGAATGAGTATCTTGGGTAGTCTGCAATAAATGCCTTCTGCCAAATAGGAAGCTGACTCATTGGTGAGTTTGTTTCCATTTCTGTTTCCAAATTACACGGTTTCATTTAGCCACCAGACAATTTTCTACTGACTAGATGAATTTTAAGTTAAGCCTGCTGAAAACAGACTGGAATTGGATTGGCCACAAATATTTCAAAATAATTTTTTCTCTCTTTCTTTTGTTTTTAGCTTATTTTAGGATAAGAACATAGAAAAGTGAATGACAGGCCAAGGCATCATTTCCCTCTAAATATCACTTCTTGTACACCTGAAACTAACACAATATTGTAAATCAGCTATGCTTCAATAAAAAATATCAGGCTTCCCTGGTGGCGCAGTGGTTGAGAGTCCGCCTGCCGATGCAGGGGACGCGTGTTCGTGCCCCGGTCCGGGAAGATCCCACATGCCGTGGAGCGGCTAGACCCGTGAGCCATGGCCGCTGAGCCTGCGCGTCCGGAGCCTGTATTGCGCAACGGGAGAGGCCACAACAGTGAGAGGCCCATGTACCGCAAAATAATGATAATAATAATAATAAATAAGTAAATAAATAATATCCCTTTTTCAGGCTTCCCTGGTGGCACAGTGGTTGAGAATCTGCCTGCCAATGCAGGGGACACAGGTTCGAGCCCTGGTCTGGGAAGATCCCACATGCCGCGGAGCAACTGGGCCCTTGAGCCACAACTACTGAGCCTGCGCGTCTGGAGCCTGTGCTCCGCAACAAGAGAGGCCACGATAGTGAGAGGCCCGCGCACCACGATGAAGAGTGGCCCCCTCTTGCCACAGCTAGAGAAAACCCTCGCACAGAAATGAAGAGCCAACACAGCCAAAAATAAATAAATAAATTAAAAAAGCAAGGACTTTAAAAATATATATATCTCTTTTTCTTTTCTCTGTTTTTTCATGTGTGTGTAGGGCTTGTTTAATGAACTTATTTATTTATTTTTATTTAGCCAAACATTATGTGTATTCATGTATCATTATTTTTGTTTTCAAGAGAATGTTTTCTAATGCTCACATCATTCTGATGCTTGTTATTTCTTCTTTTATACTTAAAGGCAGAATATTTTCAGTCCACCATTCTTTTGTCACAGTTTAAAATGTGAGTTCTATTGTTTCTCAGTAAAATTAGCCTTACTAAGGCCAGCTCAAAGAATAGTATGATTATTAAAGGAATTTACCCAAACTTTTCTAATACTTTTAAGCTCTTGACATATTTTCGTACACATATTTCTAATTTGCACGTCTCCTTCCACAAAATCTCTAATTCTGATTGCCACTGAAATTCGTATTCCTGAAATAATAATAACAACAACAAAAGACTTACTAGATGTCAAATAGCGTTTTAAGCGTGTTCAAACTATTAGCTCATTTAATAATTCCTATTAAATGAATAATTGTTATTTTCAGGAGTATACAATGATTAAGCAAATTGCTCAGGTCATATTACTAATAATAATGGATCACAGAGGCATAAAAATATTTGTATCATTACCATTTTTATCCTAACACCCTTTATCAACACCTTTTCTAACTATCCTAATGTTATAACGAAAGAGTCTTGAGAACACTCATAAGGTGAATAAAAAGAGTCAACATTTGAGATTGCAGACCCAGGATGGAAAGACTGTGAGGGATACAAAATTCTAGTGAGACCAAAGGAATGATATACAGAACACAAGTAGAAATGTCATTCTTGCAGGAGACAACTCATCTTTTGTAAATGGGAGAAAGGACGAAAGATGCCAGGTTGTGTTGGATGCAGATATAATCCAGAGAAGCAGGAAGAAAGCTGGGAGGGTTCTGAGGCTCCAATGATACCTCTCAGTTAAAGCCAAGATGGTCTTTTCAAAGTGGAGGGGCAAAGAAGGAGGGATCAGAGTTTGGGGAAATGGTAAATATTTGAGAGAGCTGCTCTAGCCCTCTGCAGAACATGACAAGGGGCTGGCCAGGGCCATACAGAGAGCTTATCACACAGCCTAGAAGTGTGCTGCTCAATCCTGGGGGCCTCAGGATATGCAGAGTAGAGGTGAAATCATGACTGGGCTTTGCTGGAAGAGTGGATAGAATGACAAGGACAAGAAGGGAAGAGCTTTTGGGTCTGGGTAAGAACATGAATGTGTGACAGCCCAAGGTCTGATACGTGTATCAGGACACTGGAGGTGAGAGGGAAGGGAGCAGGTAGATGGAGAGAAGACCAAAGGATCAACTGCTCACAACTTTTGCTGAGCCTTCAACAAGTGTAAGGGGAGCTAGAGAACAAGGGATCTGGAATGATGGCACATTGTGGTCAGAACATTCCTTGCCTAGAGGAATTTAAGATTAGAGAAGTGGGGAAATTCTAGGGACAAGCTCAAGATATGGCCCTGAGACCAATTACCTGAAGTTGAATGGAAGAAGATGTCGTTCAGTTGAGGAGCTGAAAGAACAACGTCCAACTGGTCAAGCCTAATGGTCATTTAAGTCATCCAGAATGGTGATGAGTTTTGGGGTAGAAAGGGAGTCAAGCGCCTGGTATGAATGTTCTCTATGAATATGGAGCATTGACTCAAACTGGATAAATAACCAAGAAAAGGAAGGGTAGAAAGTGTAGATAAGATGGCAGACTCTTCATACATGAGAGCACATGCAATAGCCTGAGAGTGGCTTTGGGAGGGAGGTCCAAGGGGAGAAATGGGATTGCAATAAACAAGAGCAGAGAAGGGCCTTCTAAGCAGAGGCTGTATCATGAGTGGAGGAGTCAGAGTTCCCAGACCACTGGCGATGATGAGGAAGAGGGGCCATGGTGAATCCATGTGACTAAAACGCTGTCAAGCCGGCAGCCGTATAATAGCAGGATTCTTGCACCTCCAAGACTTACAGAGTCATGTGTAATGGAAAGTGCGTTTCAGTTGTCAAAATAAATGAATAAAATACACTTTATGGGGTGTTATTTTTAGTTTTATAAGGCCAGATGTTGCAGCTGTGCATTGCCTCACTTGCCTGGGTCCCCTAGAAATGTCATAGTCTCCGTTTACTTTACAGTTTGGAAATACCAGGTTTGGCTTCTGTTATCCAGAGTTGGCTGTCCTATAACCTCACTTATTTGAAAACTGGAAAAGAAAATAGAGGGAACACAATAGGCTTCCAAGCAGCCAAAACAGATGTCACAAAGGTCAGGAATCACACCCACTATACACAGTCACAGTCCATTTGGATTTAAGGCAAAGTTTTAACAAAGATCAGTTGTTTGGGGTCCTAACCCATAGCGGCATTGCAGGTTCTGCTGCTAAACACCAAAGGGCAGAGAGGGAATGATAAATCAAAAGCACTGAGTCACAAACAGGTGGGGCAAAAGAAACACGAGAGGCAGCCACAACCCAGGATCTTCAAGGACAGCTGAGGGAGGACACAGGAAAGCCAGGAAATGAAGTATATGAGTTTTGTGGCCATGACTCTGCAGTAACTCTGTAAAACTCTATTACAATTAACAGTCCACTTCATCTGAATTGGGCCTCCAAGGCCTGACCCCTGGACCCTCCAAGCTCACTCCTCCCTTCTTGGCTGTCAGCTTCCTGGAGTGCCCTTGGGTCTCTCCCACGGATGCCAGGAACTGGGCCATTTCCTTCCAGCTGCCCCCCTGCAGTCTCCCCACCTCCTGAGCTAGCTGATAACTTGGAGGACCTTTTCTTTTCAAGGCTTCTTACCAGGGTTTGGGGCCAGGAAAAAAAAAAGAGAGTGACAAAAGAAATATATGGGATAGTTTCAAAGACCAAGAAGTTCTCCAAGTAGCCATTTTCTGGTCAATAAATATTGGTTGGGTAAATTAATGGTCTGTTTAGGATGAGCTCAGACTTCACCCCGGCTCCCAGCCCCTCCCCTGAGCCAGTGGTCTCAGCCGACCCCTGGAAGTCATAGTGTTTTATCTCTATTAGATGCTTTTGGACATTTGGGATGAGGGAACAGACCTCAGCTGAAGTGCAGACTCCTGAAATAAGGCTGGGGTCTCTGAGATACTACTGCCCATGTCTGTTCCCTTGGATGTACCACCACCAATTCTTTGGTTCCTCTCTTTCTTCGGTCCACGGTCTTGAAAACTCCTTCACGGTGGCTGATCAGAGAGCTCTGAACTGGCTCCTAAATTGAGAGAATCATTTGTTGACCCAGAAAATTCCTAGTCAGTCTCCTGACTTGGTCCATCTTAGTTATTACCTGCTACTAAGAAATCAAATAATTATTAAATATATTTTTGGGAAAAAAATGTATAAGACTATTAACCTTTTACAGGAAGTACTGGTTTACGGCATGGTCTCCAGCTGTAGAAAGTGGAATGTTGTGGCCCCCATATCCCAGCTCCAAGCAGAATCCATGGATGGTGACGCCCTTCTCAGCAGCTCTCTCTTCCTCCATCTCAGACCACTCAGGGCTGTGAGTTGTTTGCCATCTTTTCTCCTCAATGAGGACACAGCTATGTGGGAGGCTGGTGATGACAAAGGGATTCTGCGGAACGTGAAAAGGAGTTCCTGTCTTGAGGTAACTTACAATCTGGCTAGAGAGACAGGGTGGAATCTTCCGAGAGAGTGCAGAGCATGACTTCAAACCCTATTAAAATCTTCACTTCAGTCCGACTCCCCAGTCGTGCAGGGCACACACCTTGATTCAGCACCGATCATGTGCCAGATACATGTTAAATACTAGAGATAAAGAGATGAATGATTCGATCCTTAAATTTGAGACCCTCACACAGACCCTGAAGACAGTTCAGGTGCAATGAATTAGGGGTGTAGGAAGAGGCTGAGGTTTCTGGTCTAGACGGCTTGGTGGATGGTGGTGCCTGTGCTTGAATCAGGAAACAGAAGAGAGTTGGGGTAGAAGGTCAGGGGTCCCGTTTGGGGCATGTTTAGTTAGATGTGCCTTAAGTGGAGACTTATCCGGATTCTTCTCTGAGCCAACACTATGCTAGTTTGGGGGCATCCGCGACAGTCCCTGCCCTCAAAGAGTTCAGTCTAGTGGGGCCAAGTGACCCTAACACAGCGAAGTGCTACAACAGAATTGCAGCTTGAGTTTAACTTGGAGTCATTCATCGTGTGACCAGCAGGAAGCACAATGTTGCTTTTAAAAAGCTCATTTTTCACATGTTTTGATCATATTATCCCCTTCAAAGTACCTTTTCATTCATTGCCTTTCGTTTTTCACTCATCATATCACTTTCATTTGACAACCACACAGCAGCAACGTGGAAGCTGGACTACCCCACATTACCTTGTTCTTAGGGTACTGGGGGTTTTATTTGACTTTAGATTCTGGATAACAGATATGGGGGCTAATTGTAGTGACATGCGAAGTGTCCTGTGTCTCTGCGTGCTGCCCGGGTGAATTTTAATCATGTGATAATTTCAAGTTAGATAATTCCTGATAGTCAGGGGTCACCTCCTCCCTGGGGGACAGACGGGTCCCAGCAGGGAGCCTGGGAATTGTCCCCCACTTGCCATATGAGGACAGCCTGTGATGTGTAGTTTTGTGTGTAACAAATAAAAGTTGATGACTGTCAAAGCATGTTTTATTAATTAACACTCTCATCTATTTATTTCAGCAGATTTGTATTGAGCAGGCGCTGAGCTAGATTTGGGGTACTTTGGGGTACTTAGTGATAATATACCTTCTTCTGAGATCTTAACCTCTTATTGGGGAGACAGATAATAAGCCAGATTATTAAACACAATGGTAAGTGCAATGAAAAATATAAACAAGGTGACGGAATGATGGAATACCAGTGTGTGTGTGTGTGTGTGTGTGTGTGTGTGTGTGTGTATGTGTGTGTGTGTGTGTGTAGTAGGGGTGGAGGGGTGGAGGACACCAACACCACTTTGGCTTGGGTGGCCCAGGATCATCTCTTTGAGGAGGTGAGATTTCAGCTGGGACCTGTTGTGGGAAAAGGAGTCAGACACAGGATGAAGAGCATTTCAAGAAGAGGCAACAGCACATGGAAAGTCCTGGAAGTTCAGGAGACCTGGGATGGTAAAGACAGGTGGACCAGAAAGGAGGGCCATGTGACTGGAGAGAAATGAGCAAGGAAGTCAGAAAATGGAGGAGGGCATAGAGAAAGGAAGAGTTAAGAGCATTGGGTGTCATTACAGGTTTTTTCAAAACATTTTTTGTCCTAGAATAGCTTGAGATTTACAGACAAGTTACAAAGGTAGGACAGAGGGTTCTCATATCCTCTGAAATTCTTCCATTAGTTTGATGCCTTTGTCACCACTAATTGACCAATAACTGTACATTATTGTTCATTATTCCCAATTTGTCTTTTGAACATTCCTTACTTTCTGTCACTATAAGACACTCCAGACCCTTCTTATATATTTTTTACCCCAGCCCTAGAATCAACCAATTTTCCAAGGATCCCATCTTTCTTTTATTTGAGAATGGTATTAGAAACCAAGATCTGGGTGCTGGGTGAGCTCATTACTATGCTACTGTGGTGTCATTCCTTTGTGCTCTCTCAGCAGAAAGAGCTTAGCAACATATGTGTGTATACTAACCCAAGTATAGTAGACACATCTAAAGAATTACTTTTGTATTTATCCATCTGTATCTGTATTAGACTAAACATGAGTTCCTACTGATGTTTCCAACTCTAGTCCTACATCACTTGGATCATTCCACCCCCTACCCTAGCTTATCTCTAACGTCCAACTCCAAGAGTGAGAAACAAGCCCCACCATTTGCCATCCATTTACTTAATTATTCAGTTACTAGACATGGACAGTGGTTTCAGAGTGGCTAACCCACACCTCTGTGCTGAACAGCTTTACCAACTAGAGTGCAGTTCTTTTTGTTAATTGAAGTATAGTTTATTTACAATATTATATTAGTTCCAGGTGTACAACATGGTGATTCAATATTTTTATAGATTATACTCCATTTAAAGTTATTACAAAATAATGGCTGTGCTGTACAATATACCTTTGTTGTTTATTGATTTTATACATAGTAGTTTATATCTCTTAATCCCATACTCTCATCTAGCCCATCTCCCCTTCCTTCTCCCTACTGGTAACCACTAGTTTGTTCTCTATATCTGTGAGTCTGTTTCAGTTTTGCTGTATTCATCCTTTTTATTTTTTAGATTCCACATATAAGTGAAAATATACAGTATTTGTCTTTCTCTGTCTGACTTATTTCACCAAGCGTAATACCCTCTAGGTCCATCCACATTGTTGTAAATGGCAGAATTTTATTCTTTTTATGGCTGAGTAATATTCCACATCTTTATCCATTCATCTGTAGATGAACACTTAGGTTGCTTTCATTTCTTGGCTATAATGAATAATGCTGCAATGAACACTGGGGTGCATATATCTTTTCGAAACAGTGTTTTTGTTTTCTTAGGATCTATATAGAGAGGGGTGGAACTGCTAGATCATATGGCAACTCTATTTTTAGTTTTCTAAGGAACCTCCATACTGTTTTCCATAGTGACTGCACCAGTTTACATTCCCCACAACAGTATAGGAGGGTTCCCTTTTTTCCACATCCGCACCAACATTTGTTATTTGCAGACTTTTTGATAAAAGCCATTCTGACAAATGTGAGGTGATATCTCATTGTGGCTTTAATTTGCATTTCTCTGAGGACCAGCAGCGTTGAGCATCTTTTCATGTGCCTGTTGGCAGTCTGCATGTCTTCTGTATGTGCAGTTCTTGTGTGCAGTTCCTTTTGCCTTTAACCTCACAGAATCCACTTTTTTCCAAAGTCACTTGGGTCAGCACCTCCTTTTCCCCTCTTTCTTTCACTGCAGTCGTTCCACACATTTTTTATGTAGCTAGCTTCTTTCGTCACAGTCTGCAAGCCATGCTGGGACCCCCTGGCTTCCTTCAAAGTTTCCACGGCTCCTTCCCCCTTCTCAAGCTCCCTCGGCTGCTGAGTGACGAAAGGACTTCAGGGAGTGGAGTCAAGGCAGGAGGACAGACAGGGGCTGACACAGCACCCAGGTGAGAGGGTTTCGGCCTCACCATCACCAGGTGGTTGCGCTGGCAATGAAAATATGTGGATGAGATAAATTTGGACATAAGTTGGACATAGATGCATGGATGTGAGTCACATTTCTGCAGTAAGTATAAGGATGTCCCAGAGGGATCAGATCTCTCCATTGAAGTTTGTCCTCGAATCGGAAGGCTCACCCTCCTCCCTCCCAGCCCCCAATGTCAGGCTGGATGGGAATCTTTAAGTGTGACATCACAAGATCCCAGAGAATCATGTTTAATAGCAAAAGCCCTTTATTATTTATGTGGATGATATCTTTCAATGCAGATGAATCATGTCGTCTACTCATCCTGGGCACCAATAATAAACCCAGTCTGCTGGGCTATTTTAAACAGTCACAAGGTGAGGGGGGTGTCACCTCAACCATCTTCTCGGCACCAGGAAGAGCTGAACTGGGTCTGGCCGAGGGGACACTATATACACTTTCTGCTCCTTTGATAGATTTGTTTGGGGAAAATGTCCTAGTGATTAATGAGCCAGTTCCTTACTGATACACCACATGTGTCAACATTAACAAATGTCTCCAGGGCAGCCTTGGCAAAGCCCCGCCCTGACCGTATCTGGGATGAGGTCAAGGCTAGAAGTGGACAGCCCTGGAGAAATGCATTGCTTTGCAAGCTGGAGGAAAAGGTGGACATGGCAGGGACCCAGGAAGCACACAGAGGGGCCCGGCTGGGGAGCCTAGGCTGCAGGACTCAGAGTTGACTCCCGTTCCTCCCTCCCAAAAACATTCCTCCTGATGGTCCTTGCAAGCAGGAGTTCTTTCTTTGAGGATGAGTCAGTATTCCTCTGACTTGTGATAGTGTATTTTGTGTCTTGGACCCACTCACTGGCGTTACCAGAGCTGTGATGGTCCCCATGCAGCACGCGGGGATTCTGTCCCAGGGCTTGGGACAAGAAGACACAACTGGCAACCCTAAGAATGCTTGTGTCCTTATTGTCACACAGTGTCCAGAAGGATTCCCTTCAAGTGTTTGCTGTGAGTGTTCTCAGAGGCCCCACTGGAATAATCCCCAAAGAGGTCTCTGCTCGTGGAGGGCTCACAGCTCCGGGTGATCCCACAGGGCTTACTCCCTGGGGAAGAAGGTCAGTGAGCCAGGTGGCAGCGCCTCCCAGCTCAAGTCTCTTGACTTCAGGCTCTCTTCAGAGTCCCAAGGGCCATCACACAACCCCACTTGTAATGCAGGTTCCCAGGACTGGGGGAGAAGCCGCCCCCTCCCTGCTGAAGGGAGAGGAGTATTTCCAAGGTCCCAGAGACCTCATGGCTGGGAGACACTCATGCTCAGAGCATGCTTTCTCCAGCTCTGCCCCGGCTCCCATTCCCACGCTGCCTTTCCTTTCCCTCTACCTGGCGCCTCCTGTTCAATCTTCAGGTCTCAGGACAGATGTCACCTTCCCCAGGGAGACATCCAGAACCCCTCCCTAGGAGAGACGTCCTTCTTTCAGCTCCTATGATGTGCCACGCTTATCCTAAACATGGGATTGCCATGTTTAGAGTAGCCTTTCTGGTAACTTCCTCACTCCCTAGAGGATTCCTAGAGACAGAGGTGAGGTCTTCACATTTGCTCCTAACAAAATCCATGCTCAGCACGTGCCCGGGGAAGGAAGATGGGGATGCCGGAGTGAGACGGATCATGGGATGATGCCTTCCTGGGGATATTTTAAAGCACAAAGGAAGAGAACCAGAATTTAGAAAGCACCCTCCGGTGCTTTTCAAACTGTGGGTTGTGAACTTGACTCGGAAGGTGATGGCCACAGCATTCATTGAATGGGCTGCCGTGGGGCATAGGAGAAAGCACAACAGTAAAAGAAATCGTAGGTCTGTGGCAAGAGTAAGTAGTGTTTCACACACATACATACCAGAAAGCACCGAAATTCATCTTTGGGACAGACTCCAGTGTTCAGTTTTGGCTTCAGCCTTGACCTTCAGAAGGCCAGTTAGGTGTATGCCTATTTCAACATCCTCTTTAGCTTTTCAGTCTTGTGTGGATCAAGGATTAGGTGGTCCTGGAAGTTATTATCCTGTCTAACCTGTTTTACAACATGGACAAAGCATAACATCCAGATTTATTGTTAATCATTCACTTTCAAACATAGATAACCATTGTAGATGCAATCCAGAAAAAAATCTCCTTGTACACTGTAGATTTTAAATTCCACCAGTCTATATAAAATAATATATAATATTGCAAAAACAATGTAATAAATGATCATTTGAAATCTATTAATTTTATATACAAAATTGTTGAAAGTCTTCATGTAGTTAAATAAGGAAATAGATTGGAAGATATTGGCTAGAAAGAGGGTATGTGTTAGATAATATTCAGAATAACATTGTTTTAAAGCCTTCTGAGCCAAAAATATTCATTAAAAACTTAAATAGTAATGTAGACCGGTAAACAGAAGTTAGCTATATCATGGTTCTAATCTTTGTAGAATTGTTTGGGTACTACCATTATGCCAGTAAACAAAATAAATAGCTATAGTTATATTTTTGTTATTCAATTCCACTTCGATCATGATCTTTCAAGAAAAAAATCCTATTTGAGAATTCTCTACACCTTATATGGACAAATGGAAAGCAGAATGCCAACATTTGCTATCTCAAAGTATTGTAAGGAGGCAAAACTCCAAAATCAGGATCTTCAGCCTACAGGATTAATCCAGACACCATAGACAGCATAAGAATATAGTCCTTCTAATAAGAACCTGCAGTATAAACAAACAAACAAAGAAAAAACAACTAATACTCAACTTTCTTTGGGTTATTTGTATGGAAATATGTTAATATAAATGTTTCAGACATTACATGAAATTTCTAAAAATCTTATATGTTCTGGTATAATGTTATAAGTCATAATTCTAGTTATTACTTTAAAATGTATATCTCAGAAATAACTAAATTTCCTTGTCAATTGCATTATTATGAACTTTCATCAAATCTTTAACCGTGGTCATTTTTAAGTCTTTTGTCATTTATAGACAGTTCTGGGTGTACTCTGATACTTCTGCAAAAATGTTCCTATAAAAGGGTTTCATCTTCAAGGAATTCATGGAAAAGACTCTGACAAGTACAGGTTGCTGGTAACTGACTCTACTGCAGAACTGAATGAATAAGCATCTTCAGAACTCTAAAGGAAAACTGATGAATTCATAAAAGTGCTAACAAAAGATCAAGATAAAAAAAAATTAATTACATGGGACTGAGTGAACTGATGAGGATGATTATAATTTTTGTGACTTTCTTTTTGAATTTAAAAGAAATCCCACAAGGACTCAGAGGCAAAAAATATACAAATCAATTTTCACCGCAAAGTAAAAGAGCTGTTACAGTGGAGGTTTACTGGACCGAATGTCAATGTTATGACATTGTCTGAGTGTGTTTCGTGTTTGGTAATTGCAATCACTGTTGCTTTTGTTGTGGTCAGCCATTTACAATGCTTGGTGTCAGTTTATTTATCTCTTGTAAAAATAAAATACAGTGTGTGTATGTGTGAAAAAAAAAAAGAATATAGTCCTTGCTTTTAACTGAAGTCAGCTGGGAACGCATTATTTTAGGGAAGCACATTTTCCTCTGTTTCACGTTGCAAACGTGCAGTAGGAGAGCAGGAGGAAGAGCTGGCAGACCTGAAAAATCCTCGTTCCTGGTCGATATCATCAAACTTAACATTTTGACCCCTAAAATTGTAATAAAAGTGTAATAATAAATAAACCTTTAAATACAAGTTTAAATACTTTTGAATTTTGTTCTTTTTATTATTAAGGCCAAGATGTTTTGCTCTTAGTTTCAGTCAGCTGTTGATTTTCACATTTGAACATGGTGCATTAGGCCAATACACGTATTAAGTGCATCTGAAACGTGTGTGTGTGTGCGTGTGTGTCTGTGTGTGCACGTGTGTTTCCGCTGAGTGTAAGGTGAGCCCCAGTCCCCGCCGCACCCGAGCCAGTGTGTCCACCGCAGGCCTGAGGGGTTCTTTCTCGGGGCCCTGGGCTGGGACTGATACAGTCTGGGTCTGAGGTTCTACCTCAAGGAGGTGAGTGTCCTGAGGATGACACCCTCCCAACCCTCTCAATGATTTTCCAGGTGACATTTAGAGCTTTCCTTGTGAATCCTCGTGTTCCTTCATTGACCCACTGAGGACTCATCGAGGACCCTTAGAACCAGGGCAGCCTCTGGCATCCAGCACATGGATCCACACAGGGCTGCTTCCAGCAGGAGAGTTACCACCTGTGTGAGTAACCCTGGGATGGGGTGGGTCCAAGGTCAGCTGTGTGTCCTAGACAGAGTCCAAGGGAGGCCCAGATGGGAGGTCCCAGGAACACCCCAAAACTGTGGACAGAATTTTGTGTGGGGTGTGTGTGTGTTCTTAAGTGTTCATAGCTTCCTTCTCATTTTCAAAGAGGTCAGTGACCCAGAAATGGTTAGAAGCCCACTTTTCTGAGTGTTTAACCAAACTTCTGATCAATCCGGACTCTGCTCTTGATGTGATTGTAGGAAAATCCGTCCAGGACAGGGTGATGTCATCCATGGGGGAACAGAGCTCCAGGCCAAAGGTCATTCTTGCCCTGGAAGGAATGGGCCAGGGCAAAGGGGGCTCCAGCCTGCCCGGGGGGCCTGGGGGCCTGGGGGCCTGGAGGCCTGGACAGGTTCTGACCCAGCTGAGGGAAGGGGGCACATGGGAGGGAGCAGAGCAAATGAAGGATGGGTGTTTGGGCTCAGAATCCTGGACATTTCACTGGAAGGCAGGGCCAGAAAAGGCCCGGTCACTAGGGATGTGTACTACATTTGTTATGTCACACTGCCTTGTAAACAACTGTTGCTCGGTCGCAGAAGGAGATCTACCCTGTCAGAACTTGGCATGTGTCTGCCCCATCTGCCTCATCCTGGGAGGGGTATAGGAGGTCATCAGGAGCTCTGAGCCAGAACTTATCCTCATGGTTAGACCATGCTTAGACCCCAGTACTTGGGGTTGCGTAAACTCACAGTTGAACCATCCAATTCGTACGATCCCAAGTGCAGGAGAGGAAACGAGGTCCTGGAGAAGGTGAATTCAAAGATTTCTCAATCCCATCCATCTGTGCCGACTGTTCATACGAGGACTCCAAGGGTTCAAATTGAGTACATTCACATACTTCCACTTTCCTGGTAACTTTAATCCCTGGACCCAGTTTTTCTCTCCCGTTCACTCTAAACCTCATCTCTCTGTGGCTCCCCGCTGACACTGAACTGATACTGCATCTTCACATCTGACCCCTCATCCTTTAACTTCCCCCTCTGCTCCTGGTTTTTTTTGGTTTTTTTTTTTTTGTGGTACGCGGGCCTCTCACTGTTGCAGCCCCTCCTGTTGCAGAGCACAGGCTCCGGACGCGCAGGCTCAGCGGCCACGGCTCACGGGCCCAGCCGCTCCGCGGCACGTGGGACCCTCCCGGACGGGGGCACGAACCCGCGTCCCCCGCATTGGCAGGCGGACTCTCAACCACTGCGCCACCAGGGAAGCCCTGCTCCTGGTTTTTTGACCCTCCTCTGCCTGACCAGTGTCAACAAATGTCAGTCAGGGCTCTGTAACTGCAAATAACAGGAGTAGACTCTCGCCACCTAAAGCAAAATAGTGTCACACAGAAAAACATGGAATGTCACAAAATACAAAGACAACCAAAAGCCCACAGTTGGAGGTGGGGTGGGGAGTCTAGGTATAGCAAGAACGAACAAGCAGCCTCGTCTGGGCTCAGCTCTAGTGACTAACAACAAATCTGAGCCATTTTCTGACCTTGAGGCTCTCAGCTTGATGTTCAAACGTCAGAGTGTAATGTTTCTGTTTTGGACCATGTTCCCACATGGACGGTATTGGATGCACTTGGAGTGATGGTGGGACTAGAAGATGGTGAGTCTTCGAAGGAAGATCAAGGTCCTCGTACCAGGATAAGAGGGAGTGGATGCTGGGCAGGTAGACACACCTGCAGGTGCCCATCAGAATGCTTCAGACAGGACACAGGCACAGTGGAAAGACAAAGTGTGCTCCTACGGAGTCAGGGCACTTCTGAAGGTAGCAGCCGTTTCCCTCTGTGAAATGTCGCGTGCTCTGATGGCTATCACCATTTCCCTGGAATCAGCTTGTGCTAACCCCTCGTGGCAGGACAGAGCAAGGCTGATGGATTTTGTTTATGCAAACTGACCATTTGGTAATCTTGCAGCCACACTCTAGCTACTGTCCCACAGGATATGAGGTCAGATTCGTGCATCAGAAAGGGTGCGTCTAAAACACTGTGTCACTTCAGCAAAGAATTCGATGGAGGAAGAGTGGGATTTCTAACAAAAACTCTGGAGATCAGCATCTCTTCAAAGCCCAGCAACACAAAGCCCAAGGCCAGCTCTGACCTGGACCACAGGAACGGGCAAACTGGTTCAGGAAAGAACCAGAAGAATCATGGAAGGTCTGCATGCCTGTCCCGGGGCTGCCACCAACCAACTGACATCCTTGGAAATCAGTTACTCTCCCTGAGCCTTGGTTTTCGCATCTTTAAATGAGGCTGATTGTTAAGGTAGCAATCTTCACCATAACCTTCTCTGAATTTACAGCTGAAAAGCCAAAGCTGGACAGCCTACCGTGCTGTTCATAACTTCATCCTAGGACTTATGTCACTGTGCTTGGCTATTTGTGTGCATGTGTCTCCCATAGTACCTGGTCATTTCCTCCATGGCAGGGATTCTCATGCATATCTGTATCTAGTACCCCCAGCCCAGTGACTGATGTATACTGCGCTCTTATTGGATATTTGTTGAACGAACGAATGAGAATAACTCACAAGCCAGACTCCATTACCTTAGAGGATGCCATGGTCATCAAGCCTGAGGCGGGCCCTCTTTCACTTAGAGCACCCCTGAGAAATGAAGCACCTGGCTCAGGGGTGCTGGTGGCATCCCAAATGCCACCACTGTTATGTGTTTCAAGAAACTTCTCTCTCTTCGGAGTCCACTGAAAATGAAAACCATGATCCATATGGAGAGATTGGGTCAGCTGGGAAGTCACATTTCTGGAAGTAACTACGGGAGAGAATTAGATTACAAGGAACCTTGCCACAGGCTTGGGTGAGGCTCTAACGTAAGAATCCTCATGAAGAACCCTTGTGGCAGGGTGAAAGCAGACCACGGGGTCCTTACATCTCCTCTGTGGTGGCATGGGGTGGGGGGCGCATGTCAAGAGCAGTGTAGAGTCAGAGCACTTCTCAGCGACATGGTACTCACGTAATGACCCCGAGGGAGGACAAGGTCTTTCTCTTAAAGACCATCAGGGATTTGAAGGTCGAGCAGATCCCATGCTCTGGAGTGCCATGCTGTTTTCTCCCCAAGTTTGGGCTGCAATTTCAGTTTTAGGAATGCAGAAAAAGCTCTGATAGTAGCATTATTCACTATAGCCAAGAGGTGGAAGCAACCTAAGTGTCCTTAGATGGATGAAGGGATAAACACAATGCAGTCCAGCCACACAGTGGAATATTATTCAGCCTTATAAAGGAAGGAGATTCTGACATGTGCTACCACGTAGATGAACCTTGAGAGCATTATGCTCAGTGAAATAAGCTAGTCACAGAAACACGAATACTGCATGACTCCACTTCTATGAGGTCCCTAGAGGAGTCAGCTTCACAGAGACAGGAAGAAGAGTGGGGGTCGCCAGGGGCTGGGGTAGGGGAATGGGGAGTTGTTCTTCCCCACTGGGCAGAGCTGAGTTTCAGTTTTGCAAGGAGAAAAAGTTCTCGAGTTTGGTTACACAACAATTTGAATATACCCAACGCTGCTGAGCTGTACACTTCAACATAGTTAAGATGGTTAAGAGAGAGGGCTTGCCCTGACTGCGTCACTGATGCAAGGAGCTTAGCGATTTCACATAGAAGCAACAGGGAATCAACACGTCAGCTCTGGTGATAAAGGAAGACACCAAAGTGAATGGCAAAGCAAGAAAGCAAGCCAGATTAATCCACAGACATGCGCTAGGGGCCGCCCTGGCCCTCGGGAAGCAGGTGTAATTGACTCAATCTCCTACCAAGGCCCTGGTCCATCGCAGCCCCCAGCCCTGGTCCATCGCAGCCCCCAGCCCTGGCCCTCAGCCCCTGCACTCTGTCTCTACTCCCTGTGTGCACAGCGCAGAGGTGAGCTCTGCACCTCTCTGAGCCTCACGGAACATGGCGAAATGCAGATAAAGCAATTGGGAGCCGTCTGGGGTCTGGGGGTCAGGAATGTGACACCGTGGGCGTCACCTTGTTGGCCACCCCGTCGCCAACAAGCTTCGCTGCCACCTCCACCTGCTCCAACCGCTTTTCACGTATCTGAATCTTCTCTTTCACCTCCTTCCTCCTCTTCTTCACGCCCATGCCCCCACCACCCGAAAGCAGTAAATGCCTCCAATGGAATCGCAGACCGCTTCTTCCCTCCTCTGAGGCCTCAGTGCCAGGATCACTGGGCCTGAGTTCATCTTACCACCACAGTACCAAGAGATTCTTGCAAACAGTATTGGTTGTCCACCTAAGTGGAATTCTAACACCAGCTGCTAAGATAACACAAAATGATCCACATCCTGGTTGCGCTGCTGGGAAAAATTAGCTAGGTATCTAGGGATAGGGGAGAAGGCATACATTGAGATCCGTATCTTACATCAAAGCTGCAGAATAAGTTGTCGATAGATAAAGGAGGTAAATGGAAGGGTAACCCATACAGGTCAATATTTGCTCTAAGCTATTAAGATTAAACGTAATGGCAGAAATAATAAAATAAAAATGGATAGGCTTCACTACATGAAAATATAAATAGGCAAGGTTTAAAGGCCTTGGAACAAATCTACCTCATATGTGACTGGGGGGGGGGGGTTCTACCTTTTCTGTAAATAGCTCAGACAAACCAGTCAGAAGAACAGTAAAGCCTTTATACAAAAGGAAGCAGTGACGGGATACACTGTTCTCTGAAGATGAAATAAACATGGTTAACACAAATTGTTCCAATTCACTTTTTTAAAACACCCAATTTGACGTCGAGGTATGATTTATTGTCTAGACAATTGTCATAAGATTTTAATGGCAATCTTCAAGACTGACAAACTGTAGTGACACGGGGAGAACACAATCATCTCAGTTTTCATGGAATCTTATGTTTCATCAAATCTTCTGAAAAGCAATTTGGTGATAATCATGAAGAGCCTTAAAATGTTCATTTGGGTCAGTCCTTCCAGGACCCTTTTGTGGGTACACAGGTTGAAACACTGAAATATATTCCTAGCTTTTCATCAGTTTTATTTATAAGTATGAAAATCTGGCAATAATTTGGATGTCTAATAGCATTTGGATGGTCAAATAGATATATCCATATAATGGAATATGATGCAGACACTGAAAGTTATGTTTTGGTGGATTTAAATGACAATTAGTCAACAATAATTTTAAAAGCAATGTTAAAAATAGTCTGTATGGGGCTTCCCTGGTGGCGCAGTGGTTAGGAGTCCGCCTGCCGATGCAGGGGACAGGGAGGGGTTCGTGCCCCGGTCCGGGAGGATCCCACGTGCCGCGGAGCAGCTGGGCCCGTGAGCAACGGCCGCTGGGCCTGCGCATCCAGAGCCTGTGCTCCTCAGCTGGAGAGGCCACAACAGTGAGAGGTGCGCGTACTGCAAAAAAAAAAAAAAATTGTCTGTATGCAGTTCTGGCTGTACTCTGATGCTTTTGCAAAAATGTTCCTATAAAAGCATTTCATCTTCAAGGAATTCATGGAAAAGATTCTGACAAGTACAGGTTTCTGGTAACTGACTCTACTGCAGAACTGAATGAATAAGCTTCTTCAGAACTCTAAAGGAAAACTGATGAATTCATAAAAGTGCTAACAAAAGATCAAGATGAAAATCAATTAATTACACGGGACTGAGTGAACTGATGAGGATGATTATAATTTTTGTGAGTTTCCGTTTGAATAAAAAAAAAATCCCACGAGGACTCAGAGGCAAAAAATATACAAATCAATTTTCACTGCAGAGTAAAGGAGCTGTTACAGTGGAGGATGACCGGACTGAATGTCAATATTATGACATCGTATGAGTGTGATTCGTGTTTGGTAATTGCAATCACTGTTGCTTTTGTTGTGGTCATCCGACTACAATGCTTGGTGCCAGTTTATCTCTTGTAAAAATAAAATACTGTGTGTGTGTGTGTGTGTGTGTGTGTGTGTGTGTGTGTGTGTGTGTGAAAAAAATAATCTGTATGCATTAAGATACTTATTTATAAATAAACATGCATACACATTCATAATATTTTTAGTAAAAGACTGGAAATCTGCCGAGTCAATCTAGATATCCACTTGGGAAAAAACACACCGTATAAAAATCACTTCTAGATTTACATGTCAGATTTAAATTAAATAGATTTAAATGTTAAAGGAAAAACCATGAAGAATGTAGGAAAAAAGAACATTTTCATGAACATGAAGGAGGGGGAATTCTTAAGCAGAGCAGAAAAGCTCTGAGCCATAAAGAAAACAGAAAGATTATCATAAAGTTTTAATATGAGTGAAGAAAGTAGAAATGCAAGCCACAGGGTAGAAGGAGAGATTTGCAATACCTATCCCTACCAAGGAATCATAGCTGGAACGGGTAAAGAACTCCTACAAGTTAACAAGAAAAAATGAATAGCCTAGTAGAAAAATGGGCAAAAGATTGGGAAAGGTACTTCACAGGTGAGGCTCACCAAATGGCCCATAAATATGAAAAGAATGGCTAAGATGAAAAAAGCGGGAAAACATAAAGTGTTGGCAAGAGGTTCCAGCACACGTGTGTACCGCTTGCTGCTGAGGGTGGTAGTGGGAAAACGGTATCTACTAAAGTTGAATACAGATGTGAACAAACTGTGTTATATTCGCAGAAGAAAATGCCTGCCAGCAATAAGCATAAACAACTATATGCAATGTGGTGGGTCAATCTCAGAAACATAAAGTTGATTACAAAACTCCAGTTCCAAAAAAGAGCATCCTGTATTGATCTCGTTTGTATAAAGTTTGAAAACAGGCAAATCTGATCTATGATGCTAGCTGTTATCCCTGGAGTGCTTGGGGTTGGAGGGAATGACCCGAAGGAACTCAGGAAGGATGTCGAGGCTGCTGCTGTCGCTCTTTCTGTATTTTGGTGCCGGCTGCATGGGTGTGCTAAGCTTGTGAAAATGTATCAAGCTGTACTCTTAGGACATGTATACTTTTAGTATGTGTATTGTACTGAAATCATTGTTTTTAAAAATGAGAAATAAACCCTGGGCAATGGGTACATAGTTATAATATCTGGATTGTGGATGATTCTTCTTTTCTTCTCTGTGTCCATGTTTTCAAAAATGAGCATGTATTACTTTTTACTTTATTGAAGTATAGTTGATTTACAATGTCGTGTTACTTTCTGCTACACCTCCTAGTGATCAGTTATACACATATGTACATTCTTTTTCATATTCTTTTCCATTATAGTTTATCACAGGATATTGAATAGAGTTCCCTGTGCTCTACAGTAGGACCTGGTTGTTTATCCATTCTCTATATACTAGTTTGCATCTGCTAATCCCAAACTCCTAATCCACCCCTCCCTTACCCCCTCTCTCCCTTGGCAACCACAAGTCTGATCTCTGTGTCTGTGTGTCTGTTTCTCTTTTGTAGATAAATGCATCTGTGTCATATTTTAGATTCCACATATGTAATGTCATATGGTATTTGTCTTTCTCTTTCTGATTTATTTCCCTTAGTATGATAACCTCTAGGCCCATCCATGTTGCAGCAAATGGCATTATTTCATTCTTTTTTATGGCTGAGTGATATTCTGTAATGTATATTATATATAATATTACATATAATATTCCATTGTATATATGTATATATACATAAAGTATATAGATCACATCTTCTTTGTCCATTCATCTGTTGATGGACATTTAGGTTGTTTCCATGTCTTGACTGTTGTGAATGGTGCTGCTATGAACACAGGGGTACACGCGTCTCTTTGAATTATAGTTGGGTCTGGATCCTATATTACTTCTATTGAAAATGATTTTTTTGTCTTGGGTTTTGCTTATTTTGCAGTCCACCCAGCTGCCTTCATCAGAACAAGCCCTGTGACGTGTCACACCTGCTGGGAAAGTGTGGCCTTGGTGGGTGGGGTGCATGGGAAGAGCTTCCTGTTCTCAGAGAAGGTCCACCTGGTAACACAGCTCCTTCCAAAGCTAAACCAGAACTCAACACAGGGCGCATTTTCAGAAGCTCGCAGGGCCAACCCTGTCCTTCAGCTTGAACAGCTTCCTTCCTAGGGAAGCACTCAGGTGCATTCTCCCAGTCACCATCTCTTTCAGTCCAGACTCTGACAAAATGGGAAACATCCAAAGGGTCAGCATGTCCACAGAGGCCAGGATGGCGCCTTCTTTGTCCACTTCTACTCCTGAAGTGTGGATCCGGAACTGTCCATCATGGACCAGAAAGTGTCAAAGTGAGAGGAGAAGGATTGTAAATCCGTTCCAAATACGGCTTATTGCAAGGGGAACGAGGGCCAATAAGAGATGATGCTGCGGTTGACAGATGTGTTGAAGTTCTGCATCTTATTTATGCTCCAGCCAACAGCACATCTTACCTAACGCACCCTGTTATCAACATCCTTTTGCTCTCAAATAACAGACGACCCAACTCAGACGGGATTGGGCACGTCCAGGGTGGTATGGCCATAGACATCAGACCACCCAACTCAGAATGACTTAAATACTTCAAGGAAATTTATCATAGCACCTAACAGAAAAATACAGAGGTGGACTAAGTATCCAGCAGGCTTTGATCTGGATTCTGACTCTCTTTCTATGTCATTTTCTCAGCCCTGCTCGTCCCTCTGTGTTTACCAACCCCCTCCCCCATGATTGCAAGATGGCAGCATGCTTCCTCATTCACATCCACAGCCATCCAACCTCGGCCTGAGCTTTGGGCTGATGGAACACTCCTGAACCAACCCAGTGACCAGGAGGATGGCATGTTCTTAGGCTTGGGTCACCTGACCTACCACTGTACCACGGACTTTGGGTACCCTGGAGCTGAGGTGGAGTCTACCGCCCAAACTACCCAATGGTGGGGAGGGACCCATACACCCCTACAGGTGCAAGGGAAAAAGGGAAAAATGGTTGTGTGACCTTAGACTTTTCACAGTACAAATTTGGAGTTCATCACTTTTAAAAGATAGAGAGAAAGACCACAATAGGCTCTTTTCCTTCTCCAAAAAACCCTCAAAGACTCCTCAAAAGAAAAACATGATGGACACCTACCTACTTGGTGGCAGGCCCTGTATGAGGTCCTGGAGTGAAGCCTGAAAGGAGAGACTTTTTGACTTTGAGGCTCTCTGGGAGCCCCTTCCCTCCTGCGCCTAGCCCAGAGCCTCAGCCTCTCTGTCACCTGAGAAAACCTTAGAGGCTGAAGCAGCAGGGTGGGTGGCGGCAGGGCTGGGGGGTGGGCTACACTGTACTTTGTCCCACCTTCTTCCGTGACTCTTGTCAGCATGTTCTGAATTGGCTGATTCACCTGGTCCTGGAGGATGGGGGGACCTGGCGGGTTACAGAGGCCATCTTTAGTCATTTTAGATCCTCTCAGAATTATCACCCTGCTTTCGCTTTCCTCCTGTCAGATTTAAGGGAAAGGCGGATTGAAGCCATTGTGGACTGGGAAAGGAAGGAGATGGTTAGCTTTGCAAGGACCATTTTATGCTGCCTGCTTCTGACTGCCTTCCCTCCCAGTGACCTCTGCTTTTAAAAGCACTGGCCTTTTCCAAGGTCTGGGAAAAAGTGCCAAGAAAAGCTCAGGAATGCCTTCTTTCAGGGCCTAACTTTCCTCCTTTCATGTGGTAAAGAAGCCTCTTTGAGGGATGCTTTGCATAAACCCTGTGACTGCAGAGCTAATACAAACCAGAGCTGGATGACCCATCCAAGAATCCTTGTTTGGATTCAGGACTACTTTCAAAGGGAACCCTGGACCCCCTTCTTATCTCATCCTGTATCAGCTGAATGACGCAAGTGTTTACAAAGGGCTCAGCAGAGGAGATAACACATTATCACTCTTTCCCACCCTAGAGAGGTGGAAGGACCTTTACTCTTAAGATGATTAAATCTCAACTCTAGTTAAGTTTGAGTAAGCCCAGAGTATCTGGGAACTGCTCTTGCCCTATTCGTGGCCCTGCACAGCTGGAGGTCCCGGGCAGGTCAGAAAGAGGGGTCTCTGGCAGCGTGGCCACCAGAAGTGGTGAGCCAAAGGGGTGCAGGTTCTTGTCTGCAAAGGGAGCTGAATCCCAGAGTAGATAAGGTGCTGAGAGGATGGGAATCTTCTTGCTAGAGCTGAGCTACGCTTGATGAAGTTCACAGAAGACCGGACACTGTGTGTGTCTGACAAGAGGGTTATCAACAGTCCCTATTACGTGGGGAGTTCAGACTCCCCTCCGGGCTGAGAGGAGTGTGGTCAGCTGGTCGACATGAGGAGACAGCTTACAGGTCACCCTCAGCTTTGGGGCCAGGACCTTACTGATCTTGGGGTGGCCCCAGGCAGTGACTAAGCAAGACTGAGGTGCAAAGTCCTGGCCATTTCCACCAGACACAGGACTCCTCTAATGAGGAAGCCTTGCTCCAGAGCTCACTGTAGGGCAGGTGGGGAAGATGTCGGGTCTGCATCACAGCCCGAAGGCTCCCCTGCCCCATCCTGCTTTCTTCCCTTTTCCTTGCAAAGCCATTATCCCCATCAACTGAAAAATTAAAAAACGTACAACATAAAAATTCTGAATTATGTTTTATTTGGCGGACAAAACTGAGGACTTAAGCCCAGGAAAAGTAAACAGCTTATAAAGTGACTGCTATAAGCTCAGAGGGACCACTCCTAAGAGGGAAGGGAGGAGCCAGGATCTATAGGAGTTTTTGCAACGAAGACCAGGTAGTTGGAACAGCAAGAGATTACTGCTAATTAAAGGAAACCAGACATCTCGGGTTAAGTTAAGGAATTCAGCTCTTTTCTCTGTATGGGAAGATGCAGGAGTCTGGGCTTGTGGAAAGCATTCCCTTGATGTGCACCTCAGCTCTCTAGGGCCAGCATCTCGTGCTTTCTCATCCTGAGTCTCCTCAGGTGCACAGTTGGGCAGCTGTAATGTGACGGCTTGATGGCTGCAACATCCTTTGTTTACTGATATGGCGGGTGACATTTTTTTCATTAAAACCCTAAATGAAACATTGCTCTCCTAACTCAGTCTCAGCGTTTGCTTCCCAGAGGGTCCAAAAGGCACATTGCATGCCGAAAACCCCATCCCCGAAAGCTCTCCTGCATCTACCCACCTGCCCATGAGGGGCTGTCTCGTGGCCTCCTCCCTGCAGGAGCTACTACTTGTTGAAGAAGATCCACAGGGAGATAGAGCCCCAGGGACCATTTAAAGGACAGCAGGAATAGTTTGGAGAGTTGGGAAAAGAATCTTCTTGGAATCTAGCCCTACCCAGATTCTCTTCCACTATATGAATTTCCAGAGATCATTGGCCAAGGGGGTGGAGGGACACTATTTTATTGACCAGAACACCATCCCAAGGATATCCCCTTAAGGGAAGGTGCATCTGAAAATACTCTGTCAGACCCAGGGCAGCATTCGGTGTCTGTGGCAAGTAGTGCTGCGTACACTTATTGGGGTGGAAATGTACCCAGAATTTTCGCAGCCCAGAAGTCCCAGACTTAGCCAATGACGGTAGACTGGGTCCTCATCAGACACTTTGAAAGATGAGGAAGATGCTTCTCGTCACTCAGTTTTGTCTGATTTGGCTCCAAACGTAAAAAAAATGCCCTCTTCTGAGGACCCAGATTCAGACAGAGACCAGGTGCCCCTGCTACTGCAGCTGGCACCTGTCTGGAGAACCTGGCAGCCACGGCAGCCCTGGCTGATGGCACACTCAACAACATCCATCTTCATCCTCTTATAAGAACTTGCTCCTGTAGCTTATCCTATAACAATTCTAAGCCTGATTTTTTTCTCCAAGATACACCCTAGTGGCTTCTTTGCTGATCTGTTGATATAAAGCATGAGCTGCCTCTAACTCAGTGGTCCTCAACCTTTTCGGCACCAGGGACCAGTTTCGTGGAAGACAATTTTTCTACAGTGGGGACTGTTCACGTGGTAATGCGAGCGATGGGGGACTTTGCTCACTCGCTGCTCACCTCCTGCTGTGTGGCCCAGTTCCTAACAAGCCACGGCTGGGGAGCCTTGCTCTAAATCATGTTTGGAGAATGTAGTCATTTTTTAAAGTTATGTGAAATTTTAGAGTTTTTAAATTGAAATTCAATACTTTGTGCATTCAAGTCAGGTTTCCCTAACTTTAACCCTAACTCGAAAATCTAACCCTAACACCAAGCCTAACCCTAAATCATGTGTCTGTTCTCTCCCCTTGCCCAAGGGGAGAGAACAGAACTGTCTCTCCATCCACTGACATTTTTGCAGGGCATCAGGGACAGTCTATAATCTGACAATTTATCCGTGAAAATATGCCTCAAAACCAAAAAAATGATGATTTTGTGTTATTTTTAGAGTGGGTAGATTGCAGAAAGCCAGAAGGAAATTTTGTTTTCTAGCCTGCTTATTTTACTTGGACAAGGAAAATGCCTCGCTAATGGATGTCCTTGAAGGCAATCAAAGCCAAGAAAAAGCATTGCCAAGTTTAAAAGGGTAAATATTCCAAAAAGTAATATTTAGCAAATTATCTTCGGGAACAATGCCCAATACCACCATAATTATTTATTAAGCCTTGGAAGTCTTGGTCATTATAACATAATAATAGAGGAAACAGAATAAAATGAATACATATGATAAAAGGAGAAAAATACTCTTCACAGATAATACCATATACTATCTAAAACACAGGTTAATTAAGCGACTTCAAGGGACAAATATCTAAAGACCAATAGCATCTCAGTATAGACCTCTATCCACAATGCTATCAACAATATTATATACATAGAGGTGATTTTGAGAGAATATATAACGTATAAAGAAAATCTCAAAGTTGTATCGGAAGTCAATCAATTTTAGGGGCAAAATATATTTCTGGATGTAAAGATGAGTAATTCAAACAGGATTTTTATCAGTTTGGCAAAAATAATTTTGAAAGAACAAATGGCTTAGACTTCCAAAAGACAGTCTGAAAAGATAAGGGTAATGAGGGAAATGTTTATACTTCTAACAGATCTTAAAATGTTTTAAGAAGAACATTAACTAAAACATTAAAATATTGGCTATAAACCAAGAGAGAGATAAAAATAACGAAATATGTAAGCCTTAAGTTAAAGGCAATCATATGGAGAAATATAGTCAAATACAGAATTTAATATTTTCTAGTTGCCACATTTTAAAAAGCAAAAGGAAATAGGTAAAACTAATTTTAATAATTTTTACTTAACCCAGTTTATCAAAAACATTACCATTTCAACCAATCTAAAAAATATTAAAAGATATTTTACATTCTTATTTTTTTGTGTACTGCCTTTAAAATTTGGGCTACCCACGTTTCAAGTGTTCAGTAGCCATATGAGGCAAGTGCCTATCACATCTTTACAGCACAGACTGTGGGAGAGGGAGTTTTACATGTCATTAAACAAGTATCAGGAAAACAGTGAAGGAAAATAGATGTTTATGAAATGGTATAATGTCTTGATAATGATTTGTGAAATCCAGAAGTATATCCCAATGAAACCACACCATAGGCCATCTGACACAATAAATTCTACATGCAGTAGATTATAAACTATTTTAAAAACAAAAACATAGATCAGCCAGCAGTAAGTTGAACTGTGTCATGTCTTGGCTGGACCTGGTGGGAGGGCTGTCAGTTCGATGATAAAACGGACTGAGGAGGGAGGGAAGAAAGTTGGAGGAGATGGACGCAATGGAGATGGATGGCCTGTTTACTAAGGCAGGTCCTCAAGAAAGTGGCAAGGGACCCAACCACCAAAAAGCAGAAAGAGAATTTCCAAAGTGATTCAGAAAGCCGTCTGGATTGGTAGATCCTCATGGGGCGAGGCTGTATAGCAGAAGTTTCCAGGCGTGGGTCCAATTTGAAGCCCAAAAGGGTGTTGCCCAGTTTGGGGTAATCTGTCCACAGTGGACTGGGCCCCTCCCATTGCAGCCCCACCAAGGAGGCTGGAGCTGTGCCCTGGGAGAAGGTCTTGAGGAAGACAAGTTGCCCCAAGAACCATCAGGGTTTCATATGGCTCCAATTCTAGGGGGACAGTGGGACCCCTCCAGACCACAGATGTACTTTCAGGTGAGAGAACAATGTTCAGGATGAGTGTCTTGGACAGACCACCATGGGAGTGGAAGATGCTGTTTTGGGCTGGATTGTGTCCCGCAAATTCATGTGTTGAAATCCCACCTCCCAGCCTTTCAGAATGTGACTGTATGTGGAGATAAGGTCTTTAAAGAGGTAGTTAAGTTAAAATGAGATCACTAGGCTGGGCCCTAATCCAGTAGGACAGATGTCCTTATAAGAGGAGATTAGGACACAGACTCGCACAGAGGGACGACCATGTGAGGACAGAGGGAGAAGACGGCCATCTACACGCCAAGGAGGGAGACCTCAGGAACCCTGATGACACCTTGATCTTAGATTTCCAGGCTCCAAAATAGTGAGAAAGTAAGTTTCTGCTGTTTAAGCCCCCCAGTCTGTGGTCTTTTGTTATGGCAGCCCAAGCAAACTAGGACAGATGCAGAGACCAGAGACTGTACCAGTGAGAACCCCCTCCCCAGACCACCACAGTAGACCCAGACCTGCTGAGCAGTAGAGGAGCACCCCTGGGGTCCACACAGGGACCTGAACTCTGTTTCTTGGGCAAGGCAGCACGTCCTCCTGAGGATGGAGAATAAATACTAAACTGGTTGGGAAGAGCTGACATGGGGCACAAGTGGGGACCAAAAGCTAGGGTTGCCTGATAAAATACAGGACTTCCCAAGAAACTTGAATTTTAAAAAAGCAAGATTTTTTTTAACATAAGTATGTTCCAAATATTGCCTGGGAGGGCTTATTTTTTAAAAACTTATTTATTATTTATCTGCAATCCAAATTGACCTGGCTGTCTTGTATTATTATTTGCTAAACTGGACAGCCCTACACAAGTATAAGGGAAGGGCCAGCTTGTCCAGCAAGGAGGGTAGAGGAATCCAAGGAGGAGAGGAGAGCTCAGGGGGCCTAACCAGGGCAGGGAGAGGACTTTCTGAGGCTCAAGCAAAGATGGAATTGCAAGAAATGTTGAACAGATTTAACTGCATCAATATTGTATAACTAAAATGAAAGGAGTAAGGAAAAAAATAATAGACTGGGAGAACCATTCCAGCAATATGATGGAGTTGGTATGAATATAAAACATGCATTCCAGTTTGTAAAAAATAAATCAATATCTAAGTAGGCAAATAGGTAAAGGATGTGATAAAAAAAAATTATACAAAACAATCTACAATTCTCAAACAAATCTGGAAAAGCATGTTGTCTTTTTAATAATTTTTAAATGCAGTGTTCTTAAAAATTAAGGATCAACCTTCACCTTTCTTAATAATTAAAAAGAAAAACAAAACTAAAATACTTAGTGAGGGTGAGAATATGGTTTAGATGATAAGGCCCTTTCTGGTGGTAGAAACAATTTAGCAATATGTTCATACTTGGCCCAATAAAATCATCCTTGGTTTTATCCTAAGGGTAATCATTTAAAATGAAGAAGGAAAAAAAATGATAGGAAATGGTGCCTTATTCCATTATCATAACTATAAAATTATAAATATACTTGAACAATGACTATAAGGGAACATGGAAAGATAAAAGCCTTTGAGGTGAGTATACTTTTCTCTTTAAAATTACCACTTGGGTCTTTAGTATATTCTTCCTTTACAATAAGACATTTTAAAGTAAGAAGTGGAGCTCTACCCACCACCAGTCCCTCCCATCAGGAAACTTGCTCAAGCCTCTTAGATAGCCTCATCCACCAGAGGACAGACAGCAGAAGCAAGAAGAACTATAATCCTGCAGCCTGTGGAACAAAAATTACATTCACAGAAAGATAGACAAGATGAAAAGGCAGAGGGCTATGTACCAGATGAAGGAACAAGATTAAAACCCCAGAAAAAAAACTGAATGAAGTGGAGACAGGCAACCTTCCAGAAAAAGAATTCAGAATAATGATAGTGAAGATGATCCATGACCTCAGAAAAAGAATGGAGGCAAAGATTGAGAAGATGCAAGAAATGTTTAACAAAGACCTAGAAGAATTAAAGGACAAACAAACAGAGATGAACAATACAATAACTGAAATGAAAACTATACTAGAAGGAATCAATAGCAGAATAACTGAGGCAGAAGAACGGATAAGTGACCTGGAAGACAGAATGGTGAAATTCACTGCTGCAGAACAGAATAAAGAAAAAAGAATGAAAAGAAATGAAGACAGCCTAAGAGACCTCTGGGACAACGTTAAACGCAACAACATTCACATTATAGGGGTCCCAGAAGGAGAAGAGAGAGAGAAAGGACCCGAGGAAATATTTGAGGAGATTATAGTTGAAAACTTCCCTAACATGGGAAAGGAAATAGCCACCCAAGTCCAGGAAGTGCAGAGAGTCCCATACAGGATAAACCCAAGGAGAAACATGCCGAGACACATAGTAATCAAACTGGCAAAAATTAAAGACAAAGAAAAATTATTGAAAGCAGCAAGGGAAAAATGACACAAATAACATACAAGGGAACTCCCATGAGGTTAACAGCTGATTTCTCAGCAGAAACTCTACAAGCCAGAAGGGAGTGACATGACATATTTAAAGTGATGAAAGGGAGGAACCTACAACCAAAATTACTCTACCCGGCAAAGATCTCATTCAGATTTGATGGAGAAATCAAAAGCTTTACAGACAAGCAAAAGTTAAGAGAATTCAGCACCACCAAACCAGCTCTACAACAAATGCTAAAGGAACTTCTCTAAGTGGGAAACACAAGAGAAGAAAAAGACCTACAAAAACAAAGCCAAAACAATTAAGAAAATGGTCCTAGGAACATACATATCGATAATTACCTTAAATGTGAATGGATTAAGTGCTCCAACCAAAAGACACAGACTCACTGAATGGATACAAAAACATGACCCATATATATGCTGTCTACAAGAGACCCACTTCAGACCTAGGGACACATACAGACTGAAAGTGAGGGGATGGAAAAAGATATTCCATGCAAATGGAAATCAAAAGAAAACTGGAGGGCTTCCTTGGTGGCGCAGTGGTTGAGAGTCCGCCTGCCAATGCAGGGGACACGGATTCATGCCCCAGTCCGGGAAGATCCCACATGCCGTGGAGCAGCTAGGCCCATGAGCCATGGCTGCTGAGCCTGTGCGTCTGGAGCCTGTGCTCCGCAACGGGAGAGGCCACAACAGTGAGAGGCCCGTGTACCGCAAAAAAAAAGAAAAAAGAAAGCTGGAGTAGCAATACTCATATCAGATAAAATAGACTTTAAAATAAAGAATGTTACAAGAGATAAGGAAGGACAGTACATAATGATCAAGGGATCAATCCAAGAAGAAGATATAACAATTATAAATATATATGCTCCCAACATAGGAGCACCTCAATACATAAGACAACTGCTAACAGCTATAAAAGAGGAAATCGACAGTAACACAGTAACAGTGGGGGACTTTAACACCTCACTTACACCAATGGGCAGATCATCCAAACAGAAAATTAATAAGGAAACACAAGCTTTAAATGACACAATAGACCAGATAGATTTAATTGATATTTATAGGACATTCTATCCAAAAACAGCAGATTACACTTTCTTCTCAAGTGCACACAGAACATTCTCCAGGATTGATCACATCTTGAGTCACAAATCAAGCATCAGTAAATTTAAGAAAATTGAAATCATATCAAGCATCTTTTCTGACCACAACACTATGAGATTAGAAATCAATTACCGGGAAAAAAATGTAAAAAACAAAAACACATGGAGGCTAAACAATACATTACTAAATAACCAAGAGATCACTGAAGAAATCAAAGAGGAAATCAAAAAATACCTAGAAACAAATGACAATGAAAACACGATGATCCAAAGCCTATGGGATGCAGCGAAAGCAGTTCTAAGAGGGAAGTTTATAGCAATACAAGCTTACCTCAAGAAATAAAAAAAATCTCAAATAAACAATCTAACCTTACACCTAAAGGAACTAGAGAAAGAAGAAAAAACAAAACCCAAAGTTAGCAGAAGGAAAGAAATCATAAAGATCAGAGCAGAAATAAATGAAATAGAAACAAAGAAAACAATAGCAAAGATCAATAAAACTAAAAGCTGGTTCTTCAAGAAGATAAACATAATTGATATACCATTAGCCAGACTCATCAAGAAAAAGAGAGGACTCAAATCAATAAAATTAGAAATGAAAAAGGAGAAGTTCCAACAGACACTGCAGAAATAGAACTCATCCTAAGAGACTACGACAAGCAACTCTATGCCAATAAAATGGAGAACCTGGAAGAAATGGACAAATTCTTAGAAAGGTATAACCTTCCAAGACTGAACCAGGAAGAAATAGAAAATATGAAAGCATCATACAACATGATCCTTTTAATGTGATCATACATATTAAAAGGATCATACACCATGATCAAGTGGGATTTATCCCAGGGATGCAAGGATTCTTCAATATACGCAAATCAATCAATGTGATACACCATATTAACAAATTGAAAAATAAAATAAATAAATAAAGTAAGTAAGAAGCGGTTCCATTTTTACGCACAGGATTGTTGATGAAGGTGTGCCCTGTAGCTGTTCCACCTGGCTCGTGACATGAAGATTTGAGGGGTGTCAGCCTTGGGAGGCCTCTGGACCTGGCTCATGGCACAGTTCCAACCAGACTTCATTTCCATCTGTCGTCTGCATTTGCAGGTCTATTTTTGGCTATCCAGGCCTTTTAAACAGCTACTCAAAAGCTCTAAAAGATTTTTTTCTGGCCAAGGGTCCAATGTATTGTAGGCTATTCTTAATGAAGAAAGATATCCATTGAATAAGATAGCCATTTTTACGCCATATATTTTTAAACTGGAATAGTAATGCCGTTCATTCATTCTTCACACTGTCTTCTCCCAACCAAAAGCCAAGCTCTAAATAAGTTTTTGTTTTGACAGTCTTTGCCTGGTCTGGGGTAATACGTTTTTGTTGTCATTACACCATTTTCCAACAGCTAGGAGGAGAGGGAAGTGGTCCTCTGGGCCATCCCAGAAGTGTCTGTGCTCTAGTTCTGGAATAGATGACACTGGTCACTGGAGTTAGTGGGAGAAGGAGGCTTCATTAGAGGAGATCAAGTGCATGCCGTTACAGCTTGAGGGTTTCCTAAAAAAATGAAGATTTCATGCTAATATCCAAAAGCGCTGGGCTCTCCTGAACGTCACAAAGCTTTTCTCACTACAAATTCAGGAACAAGAGATCATTCGTGTGTTACGGCTCGGGCTGCCATGACAAGTACCACAGACTGGGGGCCTCAAAGAACAGACGTTTATTTTCTCATGATTCTGGAGGATTGAGGTCTGAGATCGGAGTGCTGTCAGGGTTGGTTCCTCTGAGCTTCTCTCCTTGGCGGGCAGATGGCCGTGTTCTCCAAATGCCTCCCCGTGGTCACCTCTGTGTGTGTGTCTGTGTCCAATTTCATCCTCTTATAAGGACCCCAGACACCTTGGATTCGGGCCCACCCTAATGGCCTCATTTTAACTTAATTACCTATCTCCAGATGCAGTCGCGTTCTGAGGTACTGGGGTTAGGACGTCAACATATGAACTTTGGGAGCTACAACTCAGCTCATAGCAACCCAGGAGGTCAGTAGGGACCTCCTCTGTTCTTGGCCCCAAAGCTGCACAAGAATTCCAAGTGTTTCCTTACAGAATCCCAAAGTGTTCTGTAAGCCAGCAAATCATCAGTCCTAAGCTAAACACCAAGAAGAATGTGCCAGAAGACTCTGGCTGACTTGCCCCATGGTAAACAGCAGGAATCAGCACATTCCTGAGATTTCTGTCTCAAACCTGCGATTCTCTCTGAGGAGGGAAGCCTCGTGCACACAGGCCTCTGTGCCAGGCCCCCAGAGTGTCTCCATCTTGTGTCCTTGGGCCCCCGAGGGCTGGGTGATGTCTCCTTGCCTGGGCACACTGGGTTCTGACCTCCCTCCGTATCTTGTCCTTCAGCCCGGCCCTGTGGCCTGATGCCCCCTCTACCTGATCTGCGGAGGGGCTGTGAAGCCACATCTTCCCTGGGTCTGGGTCCTTGTTCCGACTTTCCTAGTACTGCCACCATGCACCTTAATTCCCATCAGCGTTGCCAGCTAAGGCCTGGCCTGCCACAGCACACAGCCTTGCTCTGATTGGCCTCCTGGCCTCCTGCTCAGAGTGTAACCTCCCTGCCTCCTGGACATATGGGATGGATCGAAGACGTGGGGTTCTACCCTCACCTTCCTGAACTTCCCACCTGCGGAGGTCCCTCATTCGCCTTTAGACTGGAGTGAGGCTATTTGTTACAGCAGACTAGGGGTCCAGATTCATGCATTCTATCTTTTAGCCAAGCCAAGGGTGGGGTTTGAAATGCAGGGTATGGTAGGAGAAATCGTCCAGCTCTTCATGGAACACATAGAGAAGCATGCATGTTGACAGCCCACGTGCAGGTCATTTGACATCTAGCTCCCTTCGTGCCCACTGGGGTGTGAGGCAGGCTCCCCCACATTCGAGCAGACCAGTGTGTCTGCCCTATTGGGCCTCAACGCAGCCCCGTGGGGTAGGTGGCCTGACATTTAGCGGGATTGTACTAGGCGTGGCTGCCTCACTCAGAAGACAGGCAGCGACTCTAGCTGGTGTTTATTCCGTAAAGAGATCGGTAGACATGATGCAATATTTGCAGCTGGGGAAGAGATTCCAAACCAGGTGGGAAGCAGTACCTTTCTAACTGCCTGATAGCATCACAGCACAGGGCAAGGTGTCTGGGCCTCTGGAAAACCTGCCAATGATATAAAATCAAGTCAGCCCTGTCGGTGGTTAGCACAGTCCCAGCAAGGCTGGAGAAAATTCTCCAGGAATCAAACTGAGTGGACAGCTCAGTCCAGTGTTACTGGGCTTTTCCTCAGGCAGCCCTAAGCTCTCAAATATGGCACCAGCAGCTTAACTCTTGGCTTGCCCGCCGCTCTACCTCTGCTTAAAAACAACCTGAATTAACACAACATTCTAAATCAACTACAATAAAATCTAAAACACAAAAAACCACCAGAAGTGCTTTGCCTTTCTTTATTAGAATATAGGCTCAGAAATTATCCATAAAACTGCTCATTACTTACGGCAAGATAGTATGAAGTGCAAAGGCAGTAAAATCTCAGAGATTTTTCTCACATTTGGAAGTAGAAGGCAATCTAGAATTTTCTAGCTCACTGGCTTAACTTTTTTTTTTTTTGGTCACTAAGCATTACATGGAACGATACTGGAAAAAACAGGGCAATAGAAAGGAATTAAAGACCTGAGCTTGGCAGAAAGACTGCCAACAGTGCTTTCAGGAAAATTCCAGTCGTGAGGGAGGTGTGTGCCCCCTCCTTACTGTTCTCTACAATTGGGGGGGCTTTAGGAAGCAATTCGTTCCATCTCCATTTTTTTCTGCGTTTGGAAGACATCTTCCAAAATGTAGGCGTGCAATTCTAAATAACTCTGTCACAGATTAAGGTGTTCAGTTCCTGGGATACACACCCCATCGCTAATCCATCCTTGCAGACCCCAAGCCGGGGTGCAGGGTGGTCGGGAGCAGAAAATCAGGGGGGGGTTTGGGTGGGGTTTCTCTAGAGTTCAGACTGGTCACATATGACACTTACTCCCCATTTTCTGGGATAAAACACTCTCTCCCAAACTGCTGAAAAGAAGACAGCAGAAAATGACTCACCCTCCCCTGAATTTCCATGGACATTTGCCATTAATATCAGGAGTACTGGTTGGTGGTGGGTTGGGCTTCTGGAGAAATGGCCACCCACCAAAGCAAGGGCAGTGACATAAAAAAGCCAACACATTCTAAGACTTTTATTTAGAGGGGACAATATTTCTTTATTCTGTGTATTACTAATCTACCCTTTAAGCCACTATTCACTGGTTTGTGGAGAAAATAGCTAAGAGCTAACGTTCATTGTACTTAAACGCTTAATTCCACCCGATAATTTCAAAAATTGCTTTTACCTTTCTTGGAAAAATAAAAACTCTGTTTCTCAGATAAATCTCCTCTGTGCCTGCATCTCCCCCGGAAGCTTCTCTCCTGTACATAAAAGGGTGGTATTGCTGTGGGAACTTGCACTTGGAGGAGAGGAGCTGAGGTTCTTGAGTGGCTGGAAGAGGACCTCTGCCCCCAAGCTGCTGCTGGCCTTGCTGGCACTTCCCACTCACGTCCCGGGTGTGAAAGGTCATCTGGTTGGCCAGGGTGGGGCCTTGCCCTTGCGATGCCTCCTTGGTGGCCTCAGTGGATGCTGGAGCCCCGCTACGACCCCAATCCCCAAGTTAGGACTTGCCTCTGCAAAAACAGGGTCCACTCCCGTGCTGCCTAAGTAGCCTTGGGAGACAGAAATAAGAGGGGATGCAGCAGGAACACAGGCCACGGGGGCACTGCCGTGTCGGCTGCAAAGGGCGGGTCTCAGCTGTGGTTCTTGGGCGGCCGCGTCAGAATCACCTGGCAACTTGCTGGAAGTGCAGATTCTCAGGGCCACCCGGGACCTCCTGAGTCAGGAATCCTGAGGGCGGAGACTTGTTTTCACAAGCCCTTCAGGGGATGTGGATGCACTTGAAAGTGAGAACGTGAGGAAAATCCACCTTCCTGGATATAATGAACTGGGACAATACGACTTGTGGTCAATTACTCTATCTCTTTGATTTTTTTTTTTTTACGATTCAGAACCTGTGTTCCATCAACTTCAGAAGCTACACAGCAGCAGTAGCAGCTACAGTAGGACGAGTTTTGATCAAACACTTTCCGCGCCTCCTCTCGCTTGGCTGAATGTCACAAGGTCAGAGGGTGCGGTGTGGACGCCCTGCGTCTGTCCCAACACGAGGCCATGACGCCCTAGGCCCCTTCCGGAAAGGAAGGCCGGTGACCTCCCAGGGGCCTGGCATTCAGAGAGCTGGGGCTGGGCCCAAATCCATAAATCCATTTCCAGAAAGTCCACACGCCCCATCTGTTATAAATGAACATACATTTCTCGTGACAGAAATCCGCTCCTGGAGCCGAGGGTAAGAGGGTCAGAGGCAGGAAGGGTTGCTGCTGCAATTTTTGCCTTTTCAAAGCACGGTTGTCAGCATTTTGGGTATCTCCCCAAGGCCATCAGTCTACCCAAACCAAGGCCAGGCTGGAGTTGGGATTTCCTAAGCCGGTTCGACGGGGCTCCCGTGCCCTCGTCCCAGGCGGGGGCCCCTCTGGGTGGGCGGCCTCCTCCCCACGGTGTGCCCTGAACTGGTTCCCAGCCCTGTGGCCTCCTCTGTCCCTCAGCTGAAGGGAAGGGTGTCTCTGGCATCCCTCTGTGCCCTCTGGTCCTGGCGGGGCCAGACGGCTGCAGCTGCCTGGACCCTGGGAGTTGGAGGGCAGCCCGTCCCCCTGCATCACCAGGGCATCTCTCTTGCCTCTTAACTCGTTCATTTGCTGGTGCTGTAGGTACAGTTCTGCTCGCCAAAAGTTTTGAAAGTCAGCTTTTATATTCTAAGGTTTAGATGTTAATGAGAGTTTAGGAGATGGATTATGTGCCTAGCAATACAGTGCGTCTGGCCACGCTGGTGACTCCAGAACCCGAGCTCGGGGGGGGGGGGGGGGGGGCGTGGTTAGGAGGTGAAGAACCTGATGCCAGAAGCCCTGAGATTGCTCTGCAAACACAAACCACCCTACGGATCGTCCTTTCCTTACAGATTGAAGCTGGTCACCCTGCTTCCTGTCTGATGAGCAAGCGTGACCTTTTGCAGAGGCTCAGCGAACTAGTTGCTCCAGTCTCCCGCCCAGCAGCCCATCCTCCTTCCCTAGCTGAGCAGGCTCGGGCCCTCCCGCGTTGGCCCCGAGACAAGGCAGCGGGGATGTATCCTCAGGACGGGAGTCGCCCAGGTTGTCAGAGCTCAGCTTGCTGCCCAATTCTCCGAAAACTGAGCACTTCTCTAGCACGGTAGCCCCTCGGGATTGAGTGTGAAACCCAGGACCTGCTGGTGGCCCCCCTGGGGCTGTCGGGCCTGCTTCCCTGGGCACGAGGGACTCTGGGAACCGGGCTTGTTGGGCTGAAGAGAACTTCCCCAGTCTCTGGTCACAGGACGCCCCCGAACACCCTGCCCTCACCCCAACCCCTGTTCGCTCACCGCAAAGAAGGTGGATTTCATCCTTCCTCTAAAACGTCCCCGCTGTGAAAACACCTACTCAGAAAACAATGTGTTCTCTGCCTGGGTCTGTTCTCTTCCAAGGGCAATGTGCATACTCCCTGGGATGTAACCATGGGATAACAGGATTATTTATTTTCCTCAGCGTTGGGCCACATCTTACATGAAAACAAACATTTATTACTTAATAGGAGAAAATAGGCACCCTTTTCAAAGATAAAATCGAGACAGTATCAGCTTTCCCTAGCTGCCCCTGGCTATTTCCCCAGGTCTTGGAATCACACACACACATTCTCTGCAGTTGGGGATACTTGGGGGAAGAGTGTCTGCAGGCCTACAGGGACGTAAAACAGAGACAGGAACCATCCTCCTTCCTGTGAGACGGCATCCACCTTCCTGTGAGACGGCATCCACCAAGGAAACCTCAGCGGCATCTCCTGACGCCTCCCCGCCGCCCCAACCCCTCCCCTTCACCCCTTCCGACAGGCTCACTCTCCCTGCTTCAGCATCCCGGGGAAAGGGGGGTTGCTGAGTCCCACCATCTCTGAGTGAAAATTTCAATTCTGGACACTGTCTTGAACTTATCACACTGGGAATCGTTTTCTGTATCAGAAGCTTTCCTCTGCAGGAAGGCAGATGAGCTTAAAAACAGCCGGAGACAGTTCTCACCCTTCTGTTGCTAAAGAGCAGCGGGGTGAGGTAGTGACGCTTAACCACGAAAGGCCAGTTGCCGAGGAAAACTCTGTACCTGTGGCTGGGTTGGCCTGAAGGAGTGTTCTAGAATATTCTAGAATATTCCTCAGCCCCCTTCCCTTCCCCATCCCCAGTCTCCATTTTCCTCTCGGGGCCTTCGCTCTGACTAGGGGCCCCTAATTGTCCTTCACAGGGCCAGCCTATGCAGTAAATGGGCCACCTCTCCTCCCCAGCCCAGCTAGGTTAAACCCTACTGTGGCCAGATGGTTATACCACAACTTACTATAACCTGGTGGTTCCCAAACCTCAACGGTCAGGCTTGCATCTGAATCCCAGGGAGTAAGGACTTCTCTGGTGGCCCAGTGTTTAAGACTCCGTGCTTCCAATGCAGGGGCCGTGGGTTCGATCCCTGGTGAGGGAACTAAGATCCCACATGCTGCGAGTTATGACAAAAAAAAAAAAAGAGAGAGAGAGAGAGAGGATCCCAGGGGGTGGAGTGGGACACTTGTTAAAACACAGATGCCTGGGCCCCAGCCCCACAGCTTCTGAGTTAGTATGTCTGGGAGGGGCCTGAGAACATGTGTTTCTACCATTCAGCTCTTTGATGTAGCTGCTTGTTGGGAACCACCTTTCAGAACCACCGCACTAACCCTTGTTACTCAAAGTGTGGTCCATGGGCCCAGCAGCATATTCGAAATCCACCGTCTCAGGCCAAGCCCAGAACTACTGAATCTGAATCCCCACCTTACACGATCCCCAAGGATTCACATAAGTTTGAGAAGTGCTGCTCTTCCCAAAGAGAGAGTGCTGCTCTCACTTTTCTCATTTTTCTGTATGTTCCCAGGACCTGGTAAAGGTAAGGAGGAGGCCAGGGGAGGGCTGCGGGCAGGCGTCCTAGTTTGATAGAAAACCCGGTCTCGGACAAGGGTGCCAGACTTACCCATAGCGGGTTATTTGGCACTTAGAAGAAAAATCAACCAGCATCTCTGATGTCCTGCGAGGTTCTGGAATCTGATGATGAATGTACCATTATTTCTGTGTCCAGGCGACTAAAGGAAAATTCAAACCTGGGTGAGCAAAAGGAGAGTTTTCCAGGTGTGTTTTCACATCCCTCTCTGGAAAGACTGAGGTGCAGGGAATGGACTCCTGCCCCATGGGGTCTCTGTCGCAGGCCCTAAAGAAACGGCCTAGAGTATTGGCTGTCTGGCTCCAGACTCAGAGCTCAGCTTTCTGTTAATAATTTTTCTATTGTTCTGTTAAAATTTTTAAACTGATATTCACAGGACTGGGAGCACAGTGGTGTGCTGATGGCCTTTGCTCGGCTCTACACCCGATCCTGACGGTTTGCTACCCGGAGCCCAGCTCTCCGGGAAAAGCATAATCCACCACCCCCAACTCCACAGACGCATAGCACACAAGGCAGATGAACACATCTGACAGACAAGGCCCAGAACTGGGGGATCATGAACGTTTTCATTTGGGCAGATGTAACAAAATCTTCTGCCTTCCCCAGGTGGAATGTTCCATGAGGAAGGAGCCATCCTTGGAGTGGTGTCTTGCATCAGTCACCATGAAGTTATTTCACTTTGGTGTCACTGAGTGAAAAGGAGAGGTCAACCTGATATAGAAGAGGTACAGCTAATGGAGAGGGTGTGGAGAAAAGGGAACCCTCCTACACTCTTGGGAGGAATGTAAGTTGATTCAGACACTATGGAAGACAGTACGGAGGTTCCTCAAAAAACTAAAAATAGAGTTGCCATATGATCCAGCAATCGCACTCCTAAGCTTATATGTGGACAAAACTATAATTCAAAAAGATACATGCACTCCTGTGTTCATAGCAGCACTATTTACAATAGCCAGGACATGGAAACAACCTAAATGTCCATCAACAGATGAATGTTTAAAGAAGATGTGGTACATATATACAGTGGAATACTACTCAACCATAAAAAACAATGAAATAATGCCATTTGCAGCAACATGGATGGACCTAGAGATTATCAGGCTAAGCGAAGTAAGTCAGAAAGAAAAAGACAAATACCATATGATATCACTTATATGTGGAATCTGAAATATGACACAAATGAACTTATCTACAAAACAGAAACAGACTCACAGACGTAGAGAACAGACTTGTGGTTGCCAGTGGAGGTGGGGGAGGGATGGATTGGGAGTTTGGGATTCGCAGATGCAAACTTTTATATATAGAATGGAGAGACAACAGGGTCATATTGCACAGCACAGGGAGCCGTACTCGATATCCTGTGATAAACCATCATGGAAAAGAATATGAAAAAGAATGTATATATATATATGCATAACTGAATCACAGTGCCATATACAGCAGAAATTAACACAACAGGTCAATCAACTAGACTTCAATAAAATAAATTTTTTTAAAAAGTGGTACAGCTAAGATTTGCCCAGAAAATATCTTGTAAAATAAACATATGAATCAGGCAATTTAAAAGAGCCACACTGTGATGTGTCAGGTCATGGATGGAACCCCAAGTGACCCCAGACCCAGGGCAGGTACAGACTTGTGGGGGGGGGGCAGGAAGTTCCCCTTCCCTGTCTGTTCTCCTGCACACAAATCCCATAGATGTGATGTCACCTCATGCTCCTATTTCAGCTGATCTCTTCCCTTCCCCCGTACTGTCTCAAACTATTTCTTCCTGAAATGTGCGTTTTTAGGGAAGAATATGGTTGGGGAAGGGGGCCAGATAGGAAGGTATTTCTTTTTTTTTTTTTTACGGTATGCGGGCCTCTCACCGTTGTGGCCTCTCCCGTTGCGGAGCACAGGCTCCGGCAGCGCAGGCTCAGCGGCCATGGCTCACGGGCCCAGCCGCTCCGCGGCATGCGGGATCTTCCCGGACCGGGGCACGAACCCGCGTCCCCTGCATCGATCGGCAGGCGGATTCTCAACCACTGCGCCACCAGGGAAGCCCAGGAAGGTATTTCTTGTGTTCCAACATTGAGGGCCTTCTTCAGATCTTGTTTCAAATGCCTTTTCCCTCTCGCCAGCCCACAGCCCTGGGTGAGCTCCCTCTGAGCTTGACAAAGCCCAGGCCAGCACTAGAAATATCTGTCTCTTGGCCTTGGTCTCCTGGATGCCATGTGAGGGACCACATGACGCTGCACAGCTACAGGGTCAGCTGTGTCCCCCGAGGCTGGAGGACGAGAGATGGAGGCCGGAAGTGGCCTGGACTTCTTAGTAACGCTCGCCCCCGGGGCCCAAGCCAGGGGAGGCTGAGCTGGTCTGCTGCCGCTGCCAAGATGTGCTCCTCTTGTCTCCCAAAGCAGGAAGGTCAGGGGACTTCCTCGACATCTACCTCACCCTGACCCCCCCTCACTACCTTGACAACCCACAGTGGCTTTGAAGGGCACACGCCTTTCACTGCAGGACAAGGGACTCTGGGGCCCAAAATCTCTGTGCGTCGAGGTGTTGTGTCCTGGGAGACGGACCTGGCTTTCCAGCCCTCCCCCTCCCGAACCCAGACCTCTCCTGGTTTGGCCTCTTCTCTGTTCCACAGAAGAACAGGGCCGCTGGAGAAGCGACCGCCTTTGCCCTGGACCCAGTTCGCGGCCCCCTGGTAAGAACATCCGTGACACGTCCATCAGCAGCAGTTCCCTGGACTCTGCGCGCACAGCTCCCCACGCCGGCGCTGCCTGCTCCTGGCCTGCAGTCAGCGCCACTGGCTCCTCCAGCCACGGTGAGTCATCTGCCTCGTCTCACTCTTTGCATTGAGACTTTTGCTGAGATCCCCAAGGCCTTTCCCTACCATTGGGTCTTAAGTCACTGACCTCACAGATATCATGGACTCCCCTTCCTTGCCTTCAAGTCATCAGCCAAATTTAGCCTCCAACCCCACGTTCTCACCGCACAGCAATTATTTCATCTCCATCTTTTCTCCTCATCCCAGACTCGGAGGGTTGTTTCCAAACCAATGATAGGTTTGCCTTCCTGTGCTCACCTTGCCACGTCTGCCTGATATTATTTTAATCAAATTATTCTTCATTTGGGTCATGAGCTGGAAACCCTCAAAGCTGAGAGGTTGTGGTTTTTTCCAAAATCAGAAAGCAAGTTCAGGGAGGTGACAGAAAAATAACTCTTTTTCTTTCAAACTTTGCTTCGTGGTTGAGAGGTTGTGTTGTCACATGTGTCTGAGTGTGTGTTTGTGTGTGTATCTCTGTGTGAGTACGTGGGTGTTTGTGCCAGAGAGTGTGTTTTTGTGTGAGAGACTGTGCGTGTGTGTGTGTGTGTGTATTTTCATCTGTGTCTGTTGCTTTCATATCGTAGCTACATGGGTGCAGAACTTCAGTACCAACCTGGGAAGCTATGGTGGGTGTTACGATCAGGCAAACGTAACACCTGGGAAGCCATGGTGGGTGTTACGATCAGGCAAACGTAACACCAGTCCCCAACACACTTCTGTGCTGCCTGGCTCCAGGTGGAGACCGAAAGACCCAAAGGCTCATGTTCTCCGTCTCCGTCAGCAAGAGGCAGCCGTGGGATGGAGTTTTGGAGGATGAGACTGTGTAAGCCAGGACGGGCTAAGTTATGCTGTGGTCACAAATTAACGCTGACATGTTAGTAGTTTAGCACAGCAGGGTTGATTTCTCACGCAAGTTGCACGCCCCTGGTGGGTCTACTGGGGTCTCTCTCCACAATGTCCCTCAGGGACCCAGCCATGGAATTTTATTTTCCATCAATTTTTTTAAATGGAATTTTACTATTTTGCAGCTGCCCGGTCTGGAACATTCCGTTCCCGAAGTTGCCAACAAAGGGAAGAGGAAGATGGAGGACCTTTCAGGCTTTTAACTGCCGTGGCTGTAAAGTGTCTTGTGTCACTTTTGCTCCCTGTCTGTTGGACAGAACTTGCATTTCAACCTAATTGCCAGGAAGCTTAAGAATGTAGGGAACTGATTTTGCAGTGTCCTGGGTTAGCACGAAAATTGCCACAAAGATGTAACCATAATGCTGGGGTCTGGGGTCACTTCTGGAAAAATGTTTGCTTTCCTGATGAAAGGGACAAAGATGACATCCCCCTTCTAACTCACACATGGGCGTTATGGCTGGCACTGGGGCAGCCACCTTGTGACTGTGACCCTGCATACCAACATGTTAAGGACAGTGGAGTGCAAAGAGCTTTGGTCACACTGGTGAGCCACTGTGCTGGCCCTGGCTTGCTGATTCCAGATGTTCTGCCAGAAACTCAGCCCCGTTGGTTTAGGCCACTGTTGCGTGTTCTGTTACTTGCATACAAACTCATTTCTAACGGATATGGAGGCTTTGAAGAGAAGGTTGGACTTCATAAACTATTTGTAACCAGAATTATATAATTGGGGAGGGGGTAGGAAAAAAAGAGAGAGAGGAGTGGGGAGGATACACCAGCTGTGAGGTTCTGTTGAGAAATAGTTGGTACAGAATTCCTGCCTTTTGGTGCAATAAGTGTTTACCCAGCCAGGACTTGTCCTGGCTAAGGCCTCGCTCTGTAAGGACAGCCAGGACTTCAGGACTCCGTCATAAAGTGTACCAGGCTTCTGAACAATAGGAGTATGTCACTGGGGGCCCTGGGCCCTTAGGGTGGAGACAACATTCACTTGACCCTCCTTCCCCCCCCCCCCCCCGCAGTGAGCTCCTCAAGCAGTAGGTGATTCCCAGGAGCTCTGCTTCCACTGAACCAATCTGGCTAAAGGAGCATCTTGGGGTCTGTCTCCCCCTCAAGAGAACTCCACCCCTTTCCTTTGTATCCACCCTACCTCCCACCCCCAACAAGGCTGGTGACTTGAGTACAGATCTGACTGAGTATTTCGGATCCCAAAGGGGAGAGCAGACCAGGTTTCCTGGCATCTTAAACTATTGGGCGGTCTTTGCTTAAAAGCCCCCGGGCTAGTTCCAAAGCTCAAGTTCTAAGTTCCTCTTCCTGGCTCCTTCCTCTCTCTCCCTCCACCCCCCGCCCCCCATACCCTGAGGCAGAGAGTCTTTCATCTCTTCATCCTCTGCTAACCCACAGTCCCAAACAAAGCCAGGCTAGGGCGATTCTGCTCTGAGCCACACCCATCCACTCAATATCTCACATACCCATCCACCCACAGATACAAGGAGACACCAATGAGATACTTGGTGATCTCAGATGAATGACCATCCTTTCCTGCACAACTGTGCCCATGGCTAGCCTCCCACCTCCTGTTCCTGTTCTGCCACGTTTCACACAGATGGATCCGACCAGGACCTCATCCACGAGACTTTCCAGCTTTCTGTCTACATCTGCTGGGAGATCAGATTCCAAGGATGAGGGACACGGGTGTCTCCGAGTGTCCATCTGTGGCAGCACCTTCCCTGCCCTGCTCAGAGCATGGATGCAGGCTCTGTGCAGGTGTTCCTGCAGGAAGGCAGCTCCCCTTCTCCCCTCACTGAGGGCAGGGGCGGTTAGAGACCCCCATGCACCCACCTTCCAGCTTGAGGCTGCCTCAAAACCCTCTGGAAGCCCCTAACCCTGTGCAACTCCCTTGGGTACGTGTCACCCCGCCTTATCCCTGCTATCCAAGCCCTGAGCAGGCGGGAGCTTCTATTTCCCCATTTCAACATCACATGGTAAAGCCAATCGGGTCAAAAAGTCAAAGTCAGAGGGGACACAGTGTCTGGAAAGAGATCTGAACGGGAGATTAGGCAAACTGCCTGTACACGCTGCTCTGCCACAGGCCAGGGCACTGACCCCATCCAGTCACCTCACTCGTTGGGCCTCTGTGTCCCCATCTGCAGAATAATGGTTCAAAATAACGGAATTACCCCTAAAGTGGGTTGAGGTTTTCAAAGGCGTTTCTTAGCAAGTTACACCTCTTGGAAATGAGGGACCTCTCCCGACTTTTCCCCGACATCCACGACGTCTTATTGAGGTGCTAGAAGGTTCCAGAACTTTCCACTCGCCTCTGACTCCACCAATGTCACAACTTTCCTCTGACTTCTGGTGAACCTTTGGCGAATGAAGTGTTCCTGCATCTGCTGTTTTACTGCAGCGCAGTTGCTCTGGTGCACACGCAGCTTACGTTTTTTTTCTTTCCTCTTGAATCACAGTCAAGACTCTCAAAAGAGATAAAATAAGATGATCCCCGCAGGGGCTGCTGTTAAGCACAAACACCCGTAAGCCTCTGGGTGTGTCTGTCATTGGTTCTTGTGCAGACATCATGAGGTAACGACTGAGTCTGCAGTTCTGAATAGCTCTGGAAGGGTATTTTACAACTGAATAGGTGGGAGTGGCCAGGGACCTGCCCCTCCAATATCTTCTGTCTGTACAAGTTTTAATTGGGCACCCAGAGGCATAGAAATGGTTTCTTTTCAATAATAAAAGAATCTCTAAAGAGATAAGCTTCCATATCCCCACCCCAGGAGCTGAAGGAACAAGAGTTTGAAGTGAGCTCTTTTAGGAATGCAAGTCGGTAACCTGTGATCCCCAGAGATAAAGAGAAAAAAATTAGAGTTACCTCTGCATAGGGAAGACAGCTAGATAAGTCCCACCTCTCAGCCATCAGCGTGCACCTTGCTTTATGGGCTCACTGGCTACTTACTTGCCATCAACAGATGGCTCAAATGAATCCAGAGATTAGGTCCAAAGAATATTATTTTGACAATTTAAGTCACAGTAAACAAGAAATTCTATGTGAAGGGAGTTAGCACAGCACTCTGCATATGGTATGAATCCTACAAATATGAATTCTTTCTCCCATATAAAAATTGTCAGGGCCTTCCCTGGTGGCGCAGTGGTTGAGAATCCGCCTGCGGATGCAGGGGACACGGGTTCGTGCCCCGGTCCGGGAGGATCCCACGTGCCGCGGAGCGGCTGGGCCCGTGAGCCGTGGCCGCTGGGCCTGCGCGTCCGGAGCCTGTGCTCCGCAACGGGAGAGGCCACAGCAGTGAGAGGCCCGCGTACCACAAAAAAAAAAAAAAATTGTCAAATGAGGTGATTTGTAGGGTAATCTGGACCTGTAGGGAGGTCAAGGGTAGCATGGGAGTTTTGTCTCTTAAGATGACGGCAGTACTATCTACCATCCTTTAGTAGTGTGACCTTGCTTCTCCTCCATTAAGACGCAGAGAACCTTGGTCCTGCCCCTGAATCTGAGCAGGGCCCATGAAGTGAGCTTTCTTTTTTTTTTTTTTTTGCGGTACGCGGGCCTCTCACTGTTGTGGCCTCTCCCGTTGCGGAGCACAGGCTCCGCACGCGCAGGCGCAGCGGCCGTCGCTCACGGGCCCAGCCGCTCCGCGGCACGTGGGATCTTCCCGGACCGGGGCACGAACCCGCGTCCCCTGCAACAGCAGGTGGACTCTCAACTACTGCGCCACCAGGGAAGCCCTCAGTGAGCTTTCCTGGCTAACAGAATGCAGCAGAAATGATGTGCTGTACATTCCTAGGCTGACCCTAAAGTCTGTAGCTTTTGCCACTTTCAACTCTCCCTCTTAGAAGCCAGGCACCATCGAAGAACTCCAGCTCTCCTGCCGCCACCATGCTGTGAGGCAGCCCAAAGCAGCTTGTGAGAAAGGGTGGCCTTGAGGAGGGACGCCCAGGTGCCAGACCTGTGAACGGAGCCTTCTAGGAGCTGTCAGCCCAACGCAGGCAGCAACCGAATGCAACCTATCGAGTGACCCCAGCCAACATCACCTGAACTGGAAAAGCCACCTGACTGGGACTCCTGACCCATGTAATCAAGAACAAATAAAATGAGGGTTGCTTGAAGCCACAAATTTGAAGCTGGTTTTTTAATACAGCAATAGATAAATCAAGTTTTGCACAATAAATCTAAGAAAGAATAAAAGAATTTCTCCTCTCCGTAGGATTTTTCTTCTTTTTCTTCCTAGCTTCTCCAAATTCTTAATACAATGAGTATACATTCAAAAGTAAGGGCTCCACAGACATAGAAAACAAACTTATGGTTACCAAGGGGTAAATGTGGGGAAGGATAATTAGGAGTTTCAGATTAACAGATACACAGTACTATATATAAAACAGATAAAAAACAAGGACCTACTGTATAGCACAGGAACCTATATTCAATATCTTATAATAACTATCATGGAAAAGAATCTGAAAAAGAATATATATATGTATAACTGAATCACTTTTCTGTACACCTGAAACTAATACAACATTGTAAATCACCTCTACTTCAGTTTTAAACAATGATGTATGCAGAATAGAATATTTGCTCTCAACTGTTGGATATGACTTAAATATATTTTTAATAAATCCATTTGAGTTCTTTTGTAAAAAAATTTTTTTAATTTTTAAAAGTAAGTGTTCCACAGACATTGTCAAAGGATCTGTGAATTCATTCACTTAGCGAGGGTTTGATAAACATTTTTAATATTAAGCATTTTATCTATATTGATATATAGATATATGTTGTATATAGTATTAAATATATTTTATATATAATCCCCATCTACAGGGAGCTTAAAATCTGACAGTGTAGACTAGGCATATACACCTGGATGTTGATAAACTGCAAGGCAATATATGACTATAGCCAAGTGACCTCTTACTCTCTTCGGGCCCTAAAATTCCATCAGCCATGGGGCTGGTATACAAGGACTGACCCTAGAGAAGACCCTTTGGGGTCTATGGATATCAAAACCCAAAAACTGAACAGACAAGCTTATCTAAATAGGGTTTTATTTTTCTGGCATCACATTAAGTCCATAAGCAGGCAGCAGAAGTCAGACACCTCTCCTGTGCCATCAGGACACAGGCTGCTTCCCGATTCCTCCTCTGATTCTCAGCATGTGGCTTTGGCTCACATGCTCCCTGGATGGGTGCACCACCTCCTGGTAATCTGCTCACATTTCTAGGCAGGAAAGAAAAGACAACTCTCCAAAGGAAATGCCAGCTCAATCTGTCCCTTTTCATCAGGAAAGCAATGGCTTTGCTAGAAGCCTCCCCTAAGAAACTGCTCCTTAAATCTTCCTGGCCAGAGCTAAGTGGCAAGTCTATACTTAGCTGCAAGAGGTCCTGGGCACACCCTGACATAAGCTGGCTTTTGTTGACAAGGAAAAGGGACCAGCCTGCCATGCGGGTTGGAAGTAAGGAAGGGAGAACACACACTGGAGTCAATTAGTGTCCAGCATGGTCAGAAAGTTAGTAGGTGAAACAGACGTTTGGACAAGATGAAATGCAGCAGGCATATGGCAGAAAGGAGTTAACAGGGGCTTCCCTCTCTCCTGGATTGGTGCTTTTGCACAGGAGGAAAGAGTATACATACCCTCATCACCATGTAATGTTTGGACTTTGCTATTTGAGGCTGATTCTCTAACTCACTTTGCTCAACATTTCTCTGATACTACTTAATGTGCCGTTTTGCTCTTCAGAGGCTAAACGCCAAGACCTATGTTTCCCAGACTCCCTCGCAGCCAGGGTTCTGGTGATGGCTTAGTGTGTGCCAATCAGGCACACTCGTTCAAGACATGCATTCAGAAGTGGGCTGAGTGGGGAAAGAGACAGGTCATAATGAGGCTCTGGAGGTGGCGTGGAAACCATGGCCAGCGACTTCTGTGGCATGGGAGACTTTCCTGCAAGCTCAGTTAGAATCATATTCCCCAGCAGACCTCATGATTCTGCTGTCCATCTAGTAACAGAAGTAAATTCCTTTCTAAATTGGCTGGAACGACTCGGCTTTCTATAACTGAAGGCTGAGCACAGCATCACAGAGACCTCGGTCCATTTCAGCTTTTCCTGCTCGCTAGCTGTGTGACCTCGGGCAAATTACTTTTTTGGCCCAAATCACCACTTCTTTTCTCTCAAACGGAGTTCTTGCATGGGTTAATTATAAACTGCATGTAATCGTCATCAGAGAAATGCAAATTAAAACCACAGTGAGGAATCACCTCTCACCTGTCAGAACAGCCATCATGAGAACGAACAGAAACAACAAATGTTGGCGCGGATGTGGAAAAAAGGGAGCCCTCGTGCGCTGTTGATGGGAATGTAAATCGGTTCAGCCATGGCAGAAAATAGCATGGAGGTATCTCAAAAAACTAAAAACAGAACTACTATGTGACCTAGCAATTCCACTCCTGGGTATATATTTTTAAAAACCCAAGAAAACACTAATTCAAAAGATACACGCACCCCAATAGCAGCATTATTCATCGCATCATTTACAATAGCCAAGATGTGGAAGTAACCTGAGTATCCATCAACAGATGAAAGTATAAAGAAGATGTGATGTACATATATACAATGGAATACTACTCAGCCATAAAAAAGAATGAAATTTTGCCATTTGCAGCAGCATGGATGGACTTGGAGGATATTATGCTAAGTGAAATGAGACAGAGAAAGACAAATACTGTATGATATCACTTATATGTGGAATGTAAAAAAAATACAACAAGCTAGTGAATATAACAAAAAAGAAACAACTCACAGATACAGCGAACGATCTAGTGGTTACCAGTGGGGGGAGGAAAGGAGAGAGGGGCAAGATAGGGATAGAGGATTAAGAGGTACAAACTATTAGGTATAAAATAAATAAGTCATGAGGATACAACATGGGGAGTAGAGCCAATATTTTATAGTAAGTAGAAATGGAGTAGAATCTTTAAAAATTATGAATCACAATATTACACACCTGTAACATATAATATTATACATCAACTATACATCAGTAAAAATAAATTAAGAAAAAGTGCTTCATGTAAAGTGTTCTACATAGTGCCTGACCCAGAGTGAATGTTCCACAAATATTAGCTTCCACAGCCTCATCTCAGGACCTTTTGGAAAAATGCAGCAGAAGCAGATGTCGAATGGCGGATGGTACTGGAGAGACTACCTGACATGAGATGACAGCTCACAGGAACCACGCGTGGAGCCCTTTGTAACAATATGTCTGTCTCCACCACTAACTTGAAGGCTCCTGGGGTCCTAGACTAAGTTTCAAGCCTATTTCCATTTCCTTTAGCTTCTAGCCTAAAATCTGTTACAGGGGAGTCTAAGAATGTCCCGGATGGAGACACCAAATGCCGCGAGTGGTCTTGGAACCAGTAGCCAAGCAGTTACTATCTATGAAACCCCACGCACGTGCCAAACTCTGCTAAGTGCAGCTGTGATGGGGAACAGGACAGACACTGCCACTTTCTTCCTAGTTTCCAGGCAGAAAATAGACCCTTAAAACATTAGTTCACACTTAGTCCACACTTACATATGTTACTGTTAGGATGGATGTTACGGAAAGAGGCAGTGCATGGATGGTGTGGGTCCAGTCTATGACCTCAGCGAGGGTGTTCCTGAAGATGTCGTGTTGAGGCTAAAGCCTGATCAAAGAAATCAATCCATATCAGCTACTCCAGCTCCCTTGGGGGCTTTTGGTGGCCAAGACACTGTGATGCCAAGTGTAATTTTGCAGGGAGAAGAAAGTAAATGAACACTGCTGCAGGCAATAGGGAGCCAAGGCAGACCACAGAGGACAAAGCTATGTTCTAGAGGTCAGTCTGGCATCTGTGTTCAGGACGTAAAGGGGACTGGAGGGCTGAGGCAGCGGTTATGGGCCTTGGACCTGGACCATCTCAGTGGGAATGGAAAAGCAGGTGAAAGCAACAGTTTCTGCAGAGGACCTACAGAGTCCGCTACACGTATCTGTGCTTCCCTCTCCTTGAGGTCTCCTCAGATGGTAAGATGAAGGTGGATGTCATCACTAAGTCAGCCCAGCTCTCCTCAGGGAAGCTTTAATGACCCACCTGTGGATTTGCATGTACCCTGTGTGTGTCCATCCACGGCCCCCAACCCAGCATTGTTTTGTAAACTGTCTTAATCCCCACCACAAGAAGGGACCACAGTGGAGAAAGCAGGCCTTCATCTCTGCACCACAATTCTGCAGAATAACTGCCCAATAAGTGGGGTCCAGCAGCAGGAACAAGAGTGGGCAGGTCTAGTACATGACAATGGGGTGAGACCAAGCACAGATGGATGACCCCACCTTATTAACTCTTGCAGAGACAGCCTATCCCTCTGGCTCTCAGAGGAGTGCCCTACTTGTCAGGTAGCAGAGCCCGCTGAGGATAAGACTACTCAATAAAAGCTAAAACTTATTGCACCAAGGCCTGGTTCAACACTGCTGAGAGCACCGTGGGATGGCCTGGTGGGTGCAGGAACAGGAAGTGATGGAGGGGAGATGCCTAGCAGAGGAGGTACCGGCTCCTTGCTGAAGGATGCTCGGCAGCTGAGGAAGGGGAGGCCAGCTGTGGATCCTGGCTCCCCTTAAAGGGTGATCCAGGGACGGACAGCCAGCTTCTCTGTGCATCTATCTTCTCCTTTTAAAATGTTAGTGACAGAGTGTACTCTGCCCAATTCATAGCATTGTGGTGAAACCCAGATGAGACAAAGTGTGAGGGAGCTTCTTAGTGCCATTGAGAGGCAATGACTTACTAGTTAAAATATTGCAGGACCACAGAGGGCAAGCTGGACCTTCCTATGTTGACTCAGACTGTGTGGACTGGTACAGCTGGGACAGGCAGTACCAAAGTAGGCTCCCTAGAAAAGGCGAATTTTAAGCAGAAGTTAGGAGAAACGTATGAACTAGCAGATAGGAGACAATCCTTCTGGTCAACCTTGTACTGAGCGTCCACCTTTTGCGCATTAGCTCATTTAGTCAACTGTACAGGTTGGCATGCATATGGGACGCGGGAGGAAAGTCCACAAGTATACCGTCAGGTGGCTGATTGTGCTGCCTCACAACATGGCAGCTAGGTTCCCAGGAGGAGCATGCCATGAGGACAGCCTCAACGGGCAAGTGCTCATGGAGCCTCCACTTACATCATGCTGGCTGGTGTTCCATGAGTGGAAGCCAGTCACACTGCCAAGTCCAGAGGCAATGTGGAGGGGACTACATAGGGACTGAAAGTCAGGAGACATTGTTCTTTGGGGACCACAGTTAACAGTTCACCATAAGGAGTGACCAAATGCAACCAAGCTAATCAATATAAAGTCATGTTAGCACTTTAATAATTTTTTAACTTTTTATTGAAGTGCTATAAACACATAGAAATGCATAAAAAATATAATACACAGTTTTTCCCAAACCGAATACACTCAGCATTCAGATCAGGAAACAAAACATTAGCAACACCCAGAAGGCCCACTTACGCCTGCTCCCAGGCATTCACCACCCAGGACAACCACTCTCCTGACATCTAAGATATGTTTTTGGAACTCATGACTCCCATCAATGGTTTCTTTTGTTCAACATTATGTTTGTGCATTCATCCATATGATTGTGTTGTTTGCTCATTTTCACTTGATATTCCATTGTATGACTCTTAACATTTTATTTATCTATTCTACTATTAATGGGCATTTGGAGAGTTTCCAGTTAGAGACTCGTACAAATAGTGTTGCTATGAATATCCTCAAACATGTCCCTTGATGAATATATTTACATATTATTTTCGGGTATACACTTAGGAACAGAATTACTAAATCATAGGGTATGTGTTTTTAGTAGATAATGCAAACAGTTTTCCAAAATGATTGTAAGAGTTTACATGTTCATTGCAACCTCATGTAACCTTAATTACTTCCTTAAAGGCCCCATCTCCAAATAGTCACATTGAGGGCTAGGGTTTCAACATAAGAATCTGGGCAGGGCACAATATTGCCCATAACACCATCCTTTATATACTGCATAAACTGAGATAACATATGTATAAGTCTGTTTCTGGATTCTCCATTCTGTTACACTGGTCTATTTATGTATTCTCAGAAATACTGTATTCTCTTCATTAGTATAGCTTTGTAATAGGTCCTTATATCTGGTAGTGTAGGTTGAATCATTTTGTTCTTCTTTAAGATTGTCTTGGCTATCTTGGCCCTCTGAATTTCCACATTTTTTTTGAATTTTATTTTATTTATTTTTTTATACAGCAGGTTCTTATTAGTTATCCATTTTATACATATTAGTGTATATATGTCAATCCCAATCTCCCAATTCATCACCAGTTAGAATGGGCATCATCAGAAAATCTACAAACAACAAATGCTGGAGAGGGTGTGGAGAAAAGGGAACCCTCTTGCACTGTTGGTGAGAATGTAAATCGATACTGCCACTATGGAGGACAGTATGGAGGTTCCTTAAAAAATTAAAAATAGAATTACCATATGACCCAGCAATCCCACTACTGGGCATATACCCAGAGAAAATCTTAACTCAAAAAGACACATGCACCCCAATGTTCATTGCAGCACTATTTACAATAGTCAGGTCATGGAAGTAACCTAAATGCCCATCGACAGACGAATGGGTAAAGAAGATGTGGTACAAATATACCATGGAATATTACTCAGCCATAGAAAGGAACGAAACTGGGTCATTTGTAGAGATGTGGAGGGATCTAGAGACTGTCATACAGAGTGAAGTAAGTCAGAAAGAGAAAAACAAATATCATATATTAATGCATATAGGTGGTGTGATGAATTGAATTTCCACATTTTTAGAGCCAACTTGTCCAATGCCACAAAACAAACCCCAGTGGTTTTGGTTGGGGTTTTACTGAACCTATCGATTACTTTAAGTAGGATTGGCATTTTTCAAAGTATTGGATTTTTCAGCCAATGGACATGATATAATCCCTCCTTTTATGCACAGGAAGAAAAATAAACAAAGATCTGACTCGTTGTAGTATTGAGAATCTCTGAGAGGATTACACTGAAGAAGAAAATCAGAAACCCAAAGAATTGTAGTATCTGTTGCCTTGAAAGTGGGTGCCTCCATCAGAAGGGAGATGACAGCTCTAAAGAAAAAGCAGCGTCAGTGAGAAGGTGGTGGGCACCAAGGCTTATAAGATCAAAGGAGCATTGGGCCAGGAGTCAAAATGCACAGCTTCCCAATGAGTTGCTTATCCTGAGCCTCAGAGTTATCAAATATAAACAGCAACAATAATCTCTATCCCACTATTTCATGGGGTATTTGTAGAAATTATGTGAGATAAGATAGAAGGAAATTCCCTCTGAATTACAGGATTCTGTTCAAATATTAGAAGTTATTCTTATCTCCACCACACAGCCACATAACAAGATTGCTTTTAGGAAACAGATTATCAACTCACCCTCTGCTAAAGATCCAGGATGGTAGATGCTAAGAATTGCTCAATAAATGGAAGTAGATTCTTAGAAACATTGCCTACCAATGGTGAACTTTTTAAAAGAAGGCAACATTTGACTAAAGCTTAACCCGGAAGCCATCCCTGACTCTTTATTTTTCATACTCACCTCCGATCCTGAAGTTCTTCTACTTTTTAAATGTTGCTAAACTATGCATTCCTTCCTACCTTTAATTTCCTTCACGCCAGTCCTCACACTTGAGCTGGGTGACCCAGCAAGCAGACCCTGAGGCACAATCACATATGTTACTATTATGTTAGGAAGTTCAGGTCCTGGAAAATAGGATAAGGAGGGAAGTGAGCTAGGGGAAAAAAAGAGAGAACCAACCTGAGGGTGGAGGCCTCACAAGATGACCACCACTTGGCAGTAAGTGTACTTACTGGCCAGATCTTAGGGGACAATTTTCTGAGGGACCTAAGAATGCTTGAGTCTCAGAACAATCCATCCTGGGGAAGGGAGGGGAAGTAGCTTCTCCATCCGCTCCAATTCTCTACTGGTCTGAATTTCACCCCATGGGACTTTCATTCCTTCTTGTTTTGTAGTTTCTACCCGTACGGGCACTAGGGTGGAGTGGAGAGTAGGCAGGAATTGTGTAGGATTGTGCTTCTTTGATTCATCGAATCCATGCAGAGCTGATCAGAGTGGTGGCTGATGCAGAACAAGCAGCCAAAGGCCTTGAAAGTGATGAGGAACAAAAGGAGTATGTGAGACACCCGGCCACCACAATCTCACACCTGCACACCTTCCAGGGCTTCCCAACGTCCAGGGCGGTGCCTAGCTTCATGGACATCCAAAGGATCTGTTGAATGATCTTATTGCTTCTTCCCTTAAATATCTTCCTCATAACATCCTTTCCTACAAAGGGAATATTTCTTCTCTAATGTCACCTACTATTGGAGAGAGTAGAAAGAGAATTAGACTATAGTTTGACAAGGAGCCTAGAGTCTTACCAATTGCATTTGAATCCTGCTTGGCTCTGCCTTTCTTTCTTTCTTTTTTTTTTTTTCTTTAACATCTTTATTGGCATATAGTTACTTTACATCTTTGTGTTAGTCTCTGCTGTATATCAAAGTGAATCAGCTATACGTATACATATATCCCCATATCCTCTCTCTCTTGCATCTCCCTCCCAGCCCTCGAGGTGGTCACAAGGCACCCAGCTGATCTCCCTGTGCTATGCAGCTGCTTCCCACTAGCTAGCTATTTTACATTTGGTAGTGAATATAAGTCCATGCCACTCTCTCACTTTGTCTCATCTTACCCTTCCCCCTCCCCGTGTCCTCAAGTCCATTCTCTATGTCTGCGTCTTTATTCCTGTCCTGCCCCTAGGTTCATCAGACCCATTATTATTATTATTATTATTTTTAGATTCCATATGTATGTGTTAGTGTACGGTATTTGTTTTTCTCTTTCTGACTTACTTCACTCTGTATGACAGACTCTAGGTCCATCCACTTCACTACAAATAACTCAATTTCGTTTCCTTTTATAGCTGAGTAATATTCCATTCTATATATGTGCCACATCTTCTTTATCCATTCATCTGTCCATGGACACTTAGGTTGCTTCCATCTCCTGGCTATTGTAAATAGAGCTGCAATGAACATTTTGGTACATGACTCTTTTTGAATTATGGTTTCCTCAGGGTATATGCCCAGTAGTGGGACTGCTGGGTCATTTGGTAGTTCTATTTTGTAGTTTTTTAAGGAACCTCCATACTGTTCTCTATAGTGGCTGTACCAATTCACATTCCCACCAGCAGTGCAAGAGTGTTCCCATTTCTCCACACCCTCTCCAGCATTTATTGTTTCTAGATTTTTTCATGATGGCCATTCTGACCAGTGTGAGATGATCTCATTGTAGTTTTGATTTGAATTTCTCTAATGATTAATGATGTTGAGCATTCTTTCATGTGTTTGTTGGCAATCTGTATATCTTCTTTGGAGAAATGTCTATTTAGGTCTTTTGCCCATTTTTGGATTGGGTTGTTTGGTTTTTTTGTTATTGAGCTGCATTAGGAGCTTGTAAATTTTGGAGATTCATTCATTGTCAGTTGCTTCATTTGCAAATATTTTCTCCCATTCAGAGGATTGTCTTTTGGTCTTGTTTATGGTTTCCTTTGCTGTGCAAAAGCTTTGAAGTTTCATTAGGTCCTATTTGTTAATTTTTGTTTTTATTTCCATTTCTCTAGGAGGTGCGTCAAAAAGGATCTTGCTGTGATTTATATCAAAGGGTGTTCTGCCTATGTTTTCCTCTAAGAGTTTGATAGTTTCTAGCCTTACATTTAGGTCTTTAATCCACTTTGAGCTTATTTTTGTGTATGGTGTTAGGGAGTGTTCTAATCTCATACTTTTACATGTAGCTGTCCAGTTTTCCCAGCACCACTCATTGAAGAGGCTGTCCTTTCTCCACTGTACATTCCTGCCTCCTTTATCAAAGATAAGGTGACCATATGTGTGTGGGTTTATCTCTGGGCTTCCTATCCTGTTCCATTCATCTATATTTCTGTTTTTGTGCCAGTACCATATTGTCTTCATTACTGTAGTTTTGTAGTACAGTCTGAAGTCAGGGAGCCTGATTCCTCCAGCTCCGTTTTTCGTTCTCAAGATTGCTTTGGCTATTCGGAGTCTTTTGTGTTTCCATACAAATTGTGAAATCTTTTGTTCTAGTTCTGTGAAAAATGCCAGTGATAGTTTGATAGGGATTGCATTGAATCTGTAGATTGCTTTGGGTAGTACAGTCATTTTCACAATGTTGAATCTTCCAATCCAAGAACATGGTATATCTCTCCATCTATTTGCATCATCTTTAATTTCTTTCATCATTGTCTTATAATTTTCTGCATACAGGTTTTTTGTCTCCTTAGGTAGGTTTATTCCTAGATATTTTATTCTTTTTGTTGCAATGGTAGATGGGAGTGTTTTCTTAATTTCTCTTTCCGATTTTTCATCATTAGTGTATAGGAATGCCAGAGATTTTGGTGCATTAATTTTGTATCCTGCTACTTTACCAAATTCTTTGATTAGCTCTAGTAGTTTTCTGGTAGCATCTTTAGGATTCTCTATATAGAGTATCACGTCATCTGCAAACAGTGACAGCTTTACTTCTTCTTTTCCGATTTGGATTCCTTTTATTTCCTTTTCTTCTCTAATTGCTGTGGCTAAAACTTCCAAAACTATGTTGAATAACAGTGGTCAGAGTAGGCAACCTTGTCTTTTCTGATCCTAGGGAAAATGGTTTCAGTTTTTCACCACTGAGAATGATGTTGGCTATGGGTTTGTCATATATGGCCTTCACTATGTTGAGGTAAGTTCCCTCTATGCCTACTTTCTGGAGAGTTTTTAATCACAAATGGGTGTTGAATTTTGTCCAAAGCTTTTTCTGCATTTATTGAGATTATCATATGGTTTTCATCATTCAGTTTGCTAATATGATGTATCACATTGATTGATTTGCATATATTGAAGAGTCCTTGCAATCCTGGGTTAAACTCCACTTGATCATGGTGTATGAGCTTTTTAATGTGCTGTTGGATTCTGTTTACTAGTATTTTGTTGAGGATTTTTGCATCTATGTTCATCAGTGATATTCACCTATAGTTTTCTTTTTGTATGACATTTTGTCTGGTTTTGGTATCAAGGTGATGGTGGCCTCATAGAATGAGTGTGGGAGTGTTTCTCCCTCTGCTATATTTTGGAAGAGTTTCAGAAGGATAGGTGTTAGCTCTTCTCTAAATGTTTGACAGAATTCACCTGTGAAGCCGTCTGGTCCTTAGCTTTTGTTTGTCAGAAGATTTTTAATCACAGTTTCAATTTCAGTGCTTGTGATTGGTCTGTTTATATTTTCTATTTCTTCCTGGTTCTGTCTCGGGAGGTTATGCTTTTCTAAGAATTTGTCCATTTCTTTCAGGTTGTCCATTTTATTGGCATATAGTTGCTTGTAGTAATCTCTCATGATCCCTTGTATTTCTTCAGTGTCAGTTGTTACTTCCCCTTTTTCATGTCTAATTCTATTGATTTGAGTCTTCTCCCATTTTATCTTGGTGAGTCTGGCTAATGGTTTGTCAACTTTATTTATCTTCTCAAAGAACCAGCTTTTAGTTGTATTGATCTTTGCTATTGTTTCCTTCACTTCTTTTTCATTTATTGCTGATCTGATCTTTATGATTTCTTTCATACTGCTAATTTTGAGGGTTTTTTGTTCTTCTTTCTCTAATTGCTTTAGGTGTAAGATTAGGTTGTTAATTTGAGATTTTTCTTATTTCTTGAGGTAGGATTGTATTGCTAAAAACTTCCCTCTTAGAACTGCTTTTGCTGCATCCCATAAGTTTTGGGTCATCGTGTTTTCATTGTCATTTGTTTCTAGGTATTTTTCACTTCTTCAGTGATCTCTTGGTTATTTAGTAGCATATTGTTTAGCCTCCATGTGTTTGTATTTTTTACTGATTTTTTTTCCTGTAATTGATATCTAGTCTCATAGCATTGTGGTTGGAAAAGATACTTGATACCATTTCAATTTTCTTAAATTAACCAAGGTTTAATTTGTGATCTACAATATGATCTATCCTGGAGAATGTTCCATGCGTACTTGAGAAGAAAGTGTATTCTGTTGTTTTGGGATGGAATGTCCTATAAATATCAATTAAGTCCATCTTGTTTAATGTATCATTTAAAGCTTGTGTTTCCTTATTTATTTTCATTTTGGATGCTTTGTCCATTGGTGAAAGTGGGGAGTTAGAGTCCCCTACTATGATTGTGTTACTGTTGATTTCCCCTTTTATCGCTGTTAGCATTTGCCTTATGCATTGAGGTACTCCTATGTTGGGTGCATAAATATTTACAATTGTTATATCTTCTTAGATTGATCCCTTGATCACTATGTAGTGTCCTTCTTTGTCTCTTGTAATAGTCTTTATTTTAAAGTCTATTTTGTCTGATATGAGAATTGCTACTCCAGCTTTCTTTGGATTTCCATTTTAATGGAATATCTTTTTCCATCGCCTCACTTTCAGTCTGTATGTGTCCCTAGGTCTGACGTGGGTCTCTTGTAGACAGCATATGTACGGGTCTTATTTCTGTATCCATTCAGCCAGTCTATGTCTTTTGGTTGGAGTATTGAATCCATTTACCTTTAAGGTAATTATCAATATGTATGTTCCTATTCCCATTTTCTTAATTGTTTTGCATTTGTTGTTGTAGGTCTTTTCCTTCTCTTGTGTTTCGTGCCTAGAGAAGTTCCTTTAGCGTTTGTTGTAAAGCTGGTTTGGTGGTGCTGAATTCTCTTAGCTTTTGCTTGTCTGTAAAGCTTTTGATTTCTCCATTGAATCTGAATGAGATCCTTGCTGGGTAGAGGAATCTTGTTTGTAGGTTTTTCCCTTTCATCACTTTAAATATGTCCTGCACTGCCTTCTGGCTTGCAGAGTTTCTGCTGAAAGATCAGCTGTTAACCTTATGGGGATTCCCTTGTATGTTATTTGATGCTTTACCCTTGCTGCTTTCAATATTTTTTCTTCTTATTTAATTTTTGATAGCTTGATTAATATGTGTCTTGGCGTGTTTCTCCTTGGATTTATCCTGTATGGGACTCTCTGTGCTTCCTGGACTTGATTGACTATTTCCTTTCCCATATTAGGGAAATTTTCAACTATAATCTCTTCAAATATTTTCTCAGTCCCTTTCTTTTTCTCTTCTTCTTCTAGGACCCCTATAATTCAAATGTTGTTGCATTTAATGTTGTCCCAGAGGTCTCTGAGACTGTCCTCAATTCTTTTTATTCTTTTTTCTTTATTCTCTTCTGTAGTAGTTATTTCCACTATTTTATTTTCCAGGTCACTTATCCATTCTTTTGCCTCAGTTATTCTGCTATTGATTCCTTCTAGAGAATTTTTAATTTCATTTATTGTATTGTTCATTTGCTCTTTTGTTCTTCTAGGTCCTTTTTAAACGTTTCTTGTATTTTCTCCATTCTATTTCCAAGATTTTGGATCATGTTTACTATCATTACTCTGAATTCTTTTTCAGGTAGACTGCCTATGTCCTCTTCATTTGTTTGGTCTGGTGGGTTTTTACTTTGCTCGTTCATCTGCTGCATATTTCTCTGTCTTCTCATTTTGCTTAACTTCAAGTGTCTGGGGTCTCCTTTTCACAGCCTGCATGTTCGTAGTTCCCACTCTTTTTGGTGTCTGCTCCAGTGGGTAAGGTTGGCTCAGTGTGTTGTGTAGGCTTCCTGGTAGAGGGGACTGGTGCCTGTGTTCTGGTAGATGAGGCTGGATCTTGTCTTTCTGGTGGTCAGGACTGCATCTGGTGGTGTGTTTTGTGTTGTCTGTGAACTTAGTATGTTTTTTGGCAGCCTCTCTGCTAATGGTTGTGGTTGTGTTCCTGTCTTATTAGTTGTTTGGAATGGGGTGTCCAGCACTGGAGCTTGCTGGTCGTTGAGTAGAGCTGGGTCTTAACATTGAGATGGACATCTCTGGGAGAGCTCTTGCGGATTGATATTACATGAGGCCAGGAGGTCTCTTGTGGTCCAATGTCCTGAACTCAGCTCTCCCACCTCAGAGGCTCAGGCCTGACACCCAGCTGGAGCACCAACACCCTGTCAGCTACACAGCTTTTAGGAAGTCTGAGGCCTTCTGCCAGCAGTCAGGAGGTGTTCTGTAGGAGCAGTTCCCCTGTAGATGTATTTTTGATGTATCTGTGGGGAGGAAGGTGATCTCCACGACTTGCTCCTCTGCCATCTTGAAGGTCCTCCCTCTGCACTTGCCTTCTGACCTTGGTTCTCTTTTAAATGTGATGACCTCAATTGTAAAATGGGGATAATAATGGCCCCATCACATAAGATGTTGTGTTCAATGAATAACTATAGGTTGGAACACTTGACAGCGTGTCAGTGCAAGGAAGGCTGCACTGAATGTTGTTGTCAACATCAAAGTCGTCATCAGCATCTTTGTCATTGTCAGCAGTAGCCTCATCGTCAACATCAGCGTGCTTGTCACCAACAGCACCGTCGCCAACATCAGTATCATTGTCATCTCCAGTGTCACTGTCATCTCTGTCATCATAGCTACCTTATGATTATTAGGTCCTTGATTTGCTGCTTTCAATTGTGTGACATGGTTTCATTATCTAGATACAGAAATTGTAACAATGTCTCCCTAAGACTTTTGGAAGAATAGGACGAGTCAAATTTGTGAAAAAGCTTTATCAACTATGGTCCCACCTATTAAGCTCTGGGGTCCTAATTCCTCTGATTTCCCTCATAATTCCCTCATAATTCCCGGGCTCCCAACATTTAAAGCCCATTTGGAAGGAAACACAAGAGAGAGTGGTTTGGCTAGAGAAGGAGCTGGAGCTACCTCTGAACTGAGATAGGGATGGAGTCTTATAGATAAAGTGTTTCCCAGGAGCACCACCTCACTCTACCTCCAAGACAACTCTCCAAGGTAAGATTTATTAACCCCATTTTGCAAATGAGGAAAAGAAAGCTCAAAGAGATCAAGGAATGCACCCAAGATCCCAGGACTAGTAAATCAGGGAGCCCAGCCCCCACTCCTCCGCCAGCACAACCGTTCACTTTGGGCGTCAGGAGTGCTCTAAATCTCTAGATTCAAACAGTCACTTCTGCACAGTTTGAAAACCAGAAATTAATCCTTGAACCCATGGGAATGCTCTGAGAGCAAAGATAACTCTGCAATATATACTTTTGTATATTTTCCGTGCATCTCCACTTCCTCCCGGTTAAGAGCTATAAGTCAATCTTCTAGCCACTAAGCTAAATTCCCAGGGTGCTCTTAAGATACAGAAATTCCAGCAGTAAATAGCAAAACTGTTAGACCAGATTAAACTTGCCAAAGTGATTTGAGCAGAGCTGAGAAAAATGGACCCCCTTGAAATGATACACTATCAGCCAACAGTAACATAACCCTGGAAACGAACCATTCAGTTTATTATTCAACATGCAGAACACATGGTAGGAAGACTTGGCCAAAACCTAATATCAACAGAGGGTGTGGAAAATGTGAGCTGTACTTAATTTACTTTTCATTCTCTCTCTCCTTTTTTGTTTTTTTCCAATAAAATGACCTTGTGGGGAATTCCCTGATTTTGACATTTGGAATCTACAGAGTCTGTCTGAAAGTGACTAATGATAGTGCAGCCCCTGAGCTAAAGGCTGTGATCAGAGGGAAGAAAGGGAACAGAGAAGACGTGTGATAGAGGAGGAATCACATGGGTGCAGATGAAGGATGCAGGTGGGGGAGCATCCCATTCATGGGGAGGCAATCGGGTCTCATCTGTTTTTCTTACAACAGCTTAAAAAGGGAAAATGAAAGCTGTGCGGGACTTTGTTTTTCTAGGAAATTAACACAGTTAAAAAAAAAATCAAAAAAAAAAAAAATCCCAACACTTGCTTAGGCAGGTCAATTTTTTTGTTTTTGACTAAAGCATTTGAGGGTTACACAACCCTTCAGACCTTCTTGAAGGCTCTTTAGTTTTGGTTAAACACGAAAAAATTCTAAGCAAATACTGCACACCCTGATCTATTTGTACCACTTATTTTTATTTTTTTTAATGCGGTACGAGGGCCTCTCACTGCCGTGGCCTCTCCCGTTGCCGAGCACAGGCGCAGCGGCCACGGCTCACGGGCCCAGCCGCTCCGCGGCACGTGGGATCTTCCCGGACCGGGGCACGAACCCGTGTCCTGCATCGGCAGGCGGACTCTCAACCACTGCGCCACCAGGGAAGCCCGTACCGCTTATTTTTATCTTTGTTTTGAAGAAGGTGACATTGTGATAAGTATTCACTTTAGCTTATAAGCCTATGACCGGGCGGGTGATTTAATTACAAAATTATTCAGACACCTGTGACAACTCCAGGAAGAGAAGGCTAGCCTGTTTGCTTCTCTTTTCAGCCTGTATTTGGTATTGTCACCAGCATTGTGTCTTAGAATAACTGAAGGCACTTCCCGTTTGCTCAGACTTTGTCCTGCAGTCTCGGCCGGGGGCCCATCCCGTGTGTACACCAGCGCTCCCAGACAGGCTGTTGCTTGCTGTGAACCGTTCTCTGGGCCTGACTTGTTCTTTCTCTTTCTCTCCTGGAGGCCCAGAAAGTCCTATTCTAATAGGGAAGACCACATTTGACTCCATATTAGATCTGTTCCTTTTACTTTAACCTTTGTGCTCTGTGGCCTCTGCTGAGTCAGGCTGGCTCTGCACCTTTTGTAAAAGAATGTTGCCTAGAGCCTGAAATATCCAGGAGAGTCCATTCTCAAGGCTCTGACCTTTAAGGGTATAACACCGTTATATTCATATGATACAAAGTTGCAGAACAGAGAATAACATTTGTCTTGTTGGAGGTTTACAGGAACATCATGACCTGACCTACGCCGACAGCTGCAAGAACAAAGGATGCCGACACCAAGACGTCTGCAGCAACCAACCACACCTCTCCCTCACCTTGCTTTAAAAGCGCTTTGCTGAAGCCCTTCGGGGAGTTCGGGATTTGGGGGGGGGGGGCTGTTCTCCTTGCATGGTCCTGCAATAAAACTTTCTCTGCTCCACACTCCAAAGTTTTGCTTTGTTTGTCCTCAGTGTGCATTGGGCACACAAACCTGCGTTCGTTATCACTTTTTCAGTCTTTCTTGTGGGAAAGTGCTTCCGAAATCTGAAATTATGCCATGTTATATGCATATGGGTCTTTGTCCTATATATTTAATATTGGATTATTTCAGCAATTTGCAAGAGGTAGGATATATTTGAAGAAAACCAATAATGGAGACATGGTGGTTGCATCCTTCAATTCTGGGCTTTCTGGCAATCAGTTAACCCTTGGGTTACTCCCCCATTCCACTTTCCTTGTGTAAGAAACGTTGAACAGTGACCCATCCATTGTTCGTCCATTTACAAACATCTATTCAGTGGTAGCTTTGTCCAGATCCTAGATAAATAAAGCCTATTTATGTTGCAGGGAGGTTGGTGGACACACTAGGATTTTGGACTTTTCATTAGTGACCCTGGGAAGGTTTTGAGACCATCTCAGCATGCTGTAGGCACCACTCAATTGAGAGACCCACCCCACCCCCACCCCCACCCCTGCCAACTTTGCTGAGCTGAGTGGGGTGACCGGTCACTGAGCCAACCTGCCCCCTTTGAACACGTACTGAGTACCCACCTTGCCGTGGGAGCAGCACAGAAGAGATTCCCAAGTTTACAGGTCAGGAGACCAAAACTGGACAATACCCTTCCTTTGATTTATTTGCATCTGGAACTGACATAGGGCCATTCAAGGGAACAGGTGGTGGTGGCCTGCCCTGTGGAAAAGATGACTTTCTGTGTAGTCTGAGGAAGTCTTCTGGAAGATACTGGAATGGCAGTTTCCACTGCCCCCTCCCCTCCGCCAAGATCTGATTTCACCCACTGGGTGACAGCGGGCTGATGGTGTTTCAATCTGTAAGACAGTATCCTCTCCGGTGACCTATGCTGGCTCTCACTGCCGGCGCCATGAGAAGGGAAGCTCTTTGAAGTGCTGCAGACAGAGGTTGCATGGCCACACGAGCACTTCAGCAGGTGGGGAAGAAGCCCACCCACCGCATCAGTTGTAGGTGAGTCAGGGTGAAGGGGTCAGGCTGGGATGGCTCTTCTTACCCTTCGTGGTGGTGACTGCAAAATGAGGGGTGGGGAGGACCCTGAACAGGTGCAATTCCTGAGCCCGGCAGCTTCCCCTTCCCACCCGACTCCCTGTCCGGGAAGGGTGTGCCTCTCCTCACCCAGCTCAGTGGTTCCTCCTTTTAAAAGGCCTGGAGCATATATCTGGACAAAACCATAATTTGAAAAGGTACATGCACCCGAGTGTCTGTTGTAGCACTAGTTACAATAGCCAGAACATGGGAGCAATCTAAATGTCCATCGACAGAGGAATGGATAAAGATGTGGTCCATATATACACAATGGAATATTACTCAGCCATAAAAAAGAATGAAATAATGCCATTTGCAGCAACATGGATGGACCTAGAGATTATCATACTAAGTGAATAAGCCAGACAGAGAAAGACAAATATATGATATCACATATATGTGGAATCTGAAAAAAAAAAGATAAATAATGAACTTATTTACAAAGTAGAAAGATACAGACATAGAAAACAAACTTATGTTACCAAAGGGAAAGGGGGGAGGGATAAATTGGGATTAACAGATAAACATCACCATATATAAAATAGATAAACAAGGACCTACTGTAGAGCACAGGGAACTATACTCAATAATTTGTAATAAACTATAAGGGAAAAGAATATGAAAAAGAATACATATATGTATACATATATATGTATAACTGAATCAGTTTTCTGTACACATGAAACTAACATGACATAAATCAACTATACTTCCATAAAACTCAAAATAATAAAAATGAAACAAAGCAAAATCATATGAAAAAAAGGCCTGGAGAATCCTGGGAGGGTAGAGTAGGGGGCACAGGGCCCAGCAGTCCCAGGAACGTGGGCACAGTTTAGGTGTCCGCTTGGTGTGGGACCTGGAACACCTGGACCATGCATTTGTCATCAAGAGATGAGTAAATTCTAATGAGTCTGCTGATCTGACGTTCTATGACCCTGGCTATCAGCGCTGTGCCCAAAGCGTTCACCCCATTATGATATACGTGGGAGGAACCCTTCTGTAAGGAGGCAGGTAAGTTTCTACTTCAAGTGAGCTATGAAGGGAATTCATTCCTTCAGCCTCAGAAGCAAACTTGTCTGCCGTTTCCGTTTGTTGAGTGCATCCCAGACCGATGGACTTAGCAGAAAGCACAAGGAGGCCATGATGTCTCTCAAAATTCCAGACACAAGAGAAGAGCTGGAACCCAAGCAAGCAACTGAGCTCTGAGACTCAGCAGCCGATTTAAAACAATGTCAGGCTCCCGAATTCAAAGGAAACCAATGGAACCAACCGGTATCTGCAAGTACCTACATTAGAGATTAGTGTGGTGACAGAGTCAGGCTTTTGGGGTGTCTGGATTTAAAACCATGTCCTGTGAATCTTTCTCACAGAATGTTTGTCAGGGAGTGTTTGAAATGACTGATTTTCACCCATTATCAGAGTCAATATTTACCTTTGAAGACAACCAGGGGTCAGACCTTGACAAAGGGGGGCTTAGCCAGTGAGCTTGAGTATTTCGTTAGAACATCCTTTCAGTGCTACCCCTCTACTCTTGTGAAGAAATGTCACTTAGCCTCATGTGACCAGAAAACACTGCCACTATAATTTCACCAATTCGTTTTAAGTGATTTCCGTGTTTCCTCCAGCAGGCCTGTTGCACAAGCGCACTTTCTGTGTCTGTTGATCTTTCTTCCTTTCCTTCTTTTTAGTTTCGGAGAACAAAAGGGACACCCTGTTCCAAGTTCAGACTCTGGGACAGCAGTGGTTCTCCATGACCAAAACTCTCTGCAGCTGTGGCCTTGGAGCAGAGAAGACAAGCTTCTTTGCCAACCACTCTTCACCCCAGAGACGCGTCCTCTGAGTTCATCCAGGTCGGAGTCAGCAGCCACTGGCCAGGTCACAGACGTGGGGAGCCAGGAGGACCATTGCCCGTGTCCTCAGACCTTGGCCTGCAGACCTGCAGCCACGACAAGCAAAGGGAAGGGGGCCCCGCTGTGCCCACCCAAGCCCCGCAAGCACCGCAGTCCCCACGTTACTTTCAGAAGTTGACACAGCTTCTTTGGCATCGTTGCTGGAAACAAAAGAGGGTGGGAGCCCGAAAAAAAAAAAAAAAAAAAACGCTTGCTTAATTAAAAGCACATTCATAAAAGGTTGGGCCTGTCAGGAAAATGACAAAGGCAGCTAAAATTTTAAAATCAAGCCCTTCTCTCTGAAGAGATTCCTTCCACACCCTGGTGGATTCAGGATGTTGCGTTTTCTTTTCCAACAGAGCCTGAACCTCTGAGTCGGGGTGAGCCAAATTCCTCCCTTGTTTTCAAACAAGTGGATCTTTTTCCCCAAAGTGACCCCACCTCTTAAGCCCATTGGCAAGGATAAGGCACTCTGGGCTCAGGCTTAGACCCGGCTCCATCCGGAAACAGGACTATGGATGGGGAAAGCACAGGGGGAGATTTTGTAGGAACAATGGACCTTTGATATGATTTACTAAAAACAACTTCTTTCAGAAGTCACTCCTCAAACTGATTGCTGAGGCCCATGAAGGAACTGGGAAAGTGGGGACTGAGACAAAATTGTAGTAGTGACTTAATAGCCATCTTCATTGCTTTGCAAAAGGAACTGTACAAATTCTTTGTAATTCTGGAAGGCAGGCCTAGGGGCAATGGGGAAACTGCAGGAGGGCAGATAGGAGACGGTGGGCGGTTAGTGAGCCCCAGCTCTGGATGTGCTGAGAGAGAGACCAGAGGCCCATTTCCTGATATTGAGGAGGAGGTCTTACAATGGGGACAAGGGGAAGGGGACTAACTTAATGGGATGTTAATTTAGTCCCATAATTCTTCGATTCTGGATTAGGGCATGATGCACCTTAGAAAATGTTTATTGCTCAGAAATTTGGGAAACAACTGTTGCACATTTTCCTGTTTATCTGTCAAATCCATTTAAAAAAAATTTTTTTGCGGTACGCGGGCCTCTCACTGTTGTGGCCTCTCCCGTTGCGGAGCACAGGCTCTGGACGCGCAGGCCCAGCGGCCACGGCTCACGGGCCCAGCCGCTCCGCGGCATGTGGGATCCTCCCGGACCGGGGCACGAACCCGCATGCGGCAGATACTCTTCGCTGTGGTGCGCAGGCTTCCCATTGCGGTGGCTTCTCTTGTTGCGGAGCACGGGCTGTAGGCGCAGGGGCTTCAGTAGTTGTGGCACGCGGGCTCTAGAGCGCAGGCTCAGTAGCTGTGGCGCACGGGCTTAGTTGCTCAGCAGCATATGGGATCTTCCCAGACCAGGGCTCGAACCCGTGTCCCCCGCACTGGCAGGCAGATTCTTAACCACTGCACCACCAGGGAAGCCCTGTCACATCCATTTCTGAATAAAAATCCATTTGATAAGGGAAAATCCTTTTAATGCGTTCTGCCTGAGAACTTCATATTTCCTCAGTGACTCACTGTAATCTGGGCTCATGGACGGCATTCTTGCTCTTGGTGCCAAGAAGTACAATCCACAGAGGGAGAGTGTTCCTTAAGTAAAAGCGGTGTTTCCAGTTGGCAAAACATAGATTATTTTTGCTATTAGAGAAATTGATTTCTTAAGACCTTGTGACTAATTATGTCTGTAAAACAGAAAATCCATCAAAGGCAAACTATTTTTCCCTTCAGAAAATACTTACAATGTCACTGACTACATAGGACATTCTATTAGTAGGCACCTTGTCTCCAAATTTATATCTGGGCTCACTCTCCACTCTGTCTTCCTCGGGCTCTTGGGAGATTGATGGCCTACGACAAAACTGGGGGAACGCTTGGTGCTGCTGGTGCTTGAGAATCAAAATGAAAGTTCTCCCCTTCACCTGCTCCGCAGAGAGAAGCCCTCTGGGGAAAACAATGAAAGGTGATTTACTTTCCAAGGTGGCCTCGTGGGTGAGTCCCGTTGGCCTTACCATCCAAACCGATCCAGGATCCTAGCCCTTCTCTCCACATCTACTGCTAAGTCCCTGGTCCAACGTGGGTGACTGCACTACCCCTGTGACATTAGTGCAATGCACCCCCAGGGCTGTGCACTCGGCCAGTAAGCAACATCCCTGCAATACACCCGAGTCTTTCACCTGGGCTACTGCAGTTGCCTCCTGACCAGGCTACCTGAGTCCATCTCACCCCCATTTTGTTTATTCGAAACACAGCAGCCAGAGGGATGCCGTTAAAACCCAAGTCAGATCATAAGACTCCATGTCTCCATCCCCCTAGGACTCTCATTCCAACCAGAGTAACATCCAGAGTCCTCCACTGCCCATGAGGTCCAGCTCCTTCTTACCTCTGACTTGCCCCAGCCCAGCTGCACTGACTTGCCATTTCTAGGAGGCACCAGGCCAGCATGGCTCTGGGCCCCACTATTGCTGGTCCCTCTGTCAGGGATCCTCTCCCCCGCGGGCATCTCCACGGCCTGCTCCCTCTCCTCTTTCAAGTGTTCGATACAAATGTCACCTTCTCAGAGGAACTTTGCCCAAACACTCTTGTTAAAAGTTCAGCTGATCCTTGACATTCTGTGTCCTTCTCCCCTGCTTTAGGTTTTCCAGAGCACTTATCACCCCTGACGTACTACAGAACTGGCCTGTCTGTCTTGTTTCTGTCTGTCTCCCTCCCAAAGAGTCAATGCTTCTGATGGCAGGATTAATTATCTGTTTTGTTCACTACAGTATCTCCACTGCCTGTTGCCATGCCTGGCACATCATAGGTCCTCAGTGAATATTTTTGGAATGGATGAATAAAAGGGTGGATGGATGGATCAATGGATGTGTGAATGGTGGATGGATATATGGATGATGGGTGGATGAATGACGGGTGGATGGGTCAATGGATGGATGGAAGGATGGATCTCTTCTTCCAACTCAGAGAAAGCAAAGTGTGCTGCATAAGAGGTGCCTAAACTTGAGGATACTATGGAGATGCCGATTCAGTAGGTTTGGAGCAGAGCCTAGAAATCACATTATAGTAAGATTCTCAGGATTTATCATGTACAGTGAAGTTTGAGTTCAAGGGATGACAGAGTAGGCCGCACGAGGCTTCCCATTGGCCTGAACGCCCGGCAAAAGGATGTGTGAAGTGCAATTGCTCAGGGGAACATTCTCTGGGAAGAAAGGGATTTGAGAAGAGGTGATGGTGACCCTCTTTTATTTGAAGAACATTTTGTCTGCCACGTGTCCTCCTTCAAGCTCTCTTGAACTGCTCACAGGATGACCCAAATTCCACCTGGAAAAGACATCAGCACAGCACACCCTTTGGGCTCCTTCTCACCATGGAGGGCACAGGCCTCCTCACTTCCTTGCCGAGAAAGTGATGGGAAATTGCAGCAGCCCAGCTTCCTCCCAGCTCTTCAAAGCCCTACCACCAGTTACCATCATCAGACCTCATGTGTGACCCACACCTTTCATGCCGTCAATGTACCTTTCCAGGGGTCACTCCATCTAGTTTTCCAGAGACTTTTGAGCCAGAAGACACTTCTGGGTCCCACAGTATCCTGTGCTCACCTGTCGCAGCTCTCCTCCGTACAGCTCTGTGAAAGGGTCTGCGCACACAAACATCTACTCACCTTTCATCACTGAGTCCTAGAATGGGTGGGTGCTCAGTACAGGTTTACAGACAGGGAGGAAGGGAGAAAGGGAGGGAAGGTGACAGAGTGAGGCCATGGTGGTTTAGCAGGATCAGATGCAAAGCACCAACTTCACAAAGAAATGGAAAAAAAAAGCAGAGGATAACAAGAAGAGAGTGGAGATACAACCTTTCAGGAGAGGCTGTCAGAGCCCAGCACTGGCACCTCGGCACCCTCCGTGGCTTCTTGCTGCAAGGCCCTCGTCTGCAGTGACTCTCTGCTTGGGGGCTTTTTCGGCTGCAGAACAAGGCTTGGCTGAATGAGCTGGAGAGTAGCCGGGCTACCGTCCCAGAGCAGCCCTCAACCACAATGGAAGGGAGAGGTGGGTAAGGATCTGGTCTCCCACAACTTGGAAGCCCATTCTCTGCAGCCTCTGAAGTTCAAAGCAGGGATGAGCCCCCAATGCCCAGAGGGGTGACCTGCTCATTGGGGCACCTGGCGTTGGTTTCCAACCCTAGCCTGGCACCTCCCCCTACTCTCTCACCGTTGCTTTTTAGGATCACCTCCAAAGCTCAGGACTTACATTCCCATCTTGGTTGTGGCGTCCGCTTCTGAGGGAGCCCAATCTCAGAGGGGTCCCATCAGCAATAGGTATAAGTCACCACACAGGTGTGAGACATAAAAAGCACATATACAAGCCTCAAGTGGTTCCAAAAATGTGAAGAGTTATTAAAAACCTTTCCACTCATTGGGGAAAATCTCAGACCTGGCACAATGGTGGACCAGTTGTAAAAATAATTTAAAGCAATTGCATGCTTCCAGCCCCGCCCCTGAGAGTGCAATGCTTTCATTCCCTGTTCTGTGCAGATTGAATTCCTGAATTCTTATTTTCATTGATCTTTTTATACTCTGCTGCTGTAGGAAAAGTTCCCACGTGTAGCTCAGAGTTGTTCTGTGTTCAACCGGCTCCCAGGCATCACCCACGTTGGAAAGTCAAGCTCTAAGCATGTAGGGAGGCTGGGATGGCCGGTGTCCACACTGGGGAGTGGTCCCTGCAGACAAAATAAAAGTTAATATTAAGAACTGAAATGTACATAGGAAGGGTTATATATTAAGTACGTGGGCAGTTATCCAATCTGATTTTTCTTTTCTGTTTAAGACTGATGGACACAAATGACTCATTATATAATGACCCAATCAGCTTCAAGCTGATCTCATCCCTGGGGGGGCAGGGGCTGGTTGGGATTTCCCTTCACAGCATGTGTTCTGTGAAAAACCACCTTTAGTCATATCTGTGTTCCTCTCTAGAAGGTCACCTTGCTGAGAGCTGACACAGTTCTCACCCACCAACTTCATGCCCCTTGGACATTCAGGAGATACTGGTTGAGTGAATGAAGGATGGATGGAGAGATGAATGCTTTCTTACTGGTTTTCTCTCCGTCTCACTAGTGTTAGGAGCTCTTTTCTCCCCAAGAATCTGCCTTCTCCATGAAGATGGCCATATTTTATTTATTTTTATTTTTTAATTTTTTTTACTGTGGTACGCAGACCTCTCACCGCTGTGGCCTCTCCCATTGCGGAGCACAGGCTCCAGACGCGCAGGCTCAGCGGCCATGGCTCACGGGCCCAGCCGCCCCGTGGCACGTGGGATCTTCCCAGACGGGCCACGAACCCGTGTCCCCTGCATCGGCAGGCAGACTCTCAACCACTTGCGCCACCAGGGAAGCCCGGCCATATTTTAAAGGGATAGTTTGGAGGGAGATATAAGTTTATACTTGTTTTTATACAGTTTGAGAGTTTGTCTTTTAATAAAATAGTCTAACACATTTATTGTGTCATATTAACTAATATGCTTGGTCTTGATTCTGTCATCTTAGTTTATGATTTCTACTTTTTGTTTCTCTCATGTTTCCAATTTATTTCCTTTCTTCTTTTTGTCATATTGCTTAGGCAATGCTTGCTCTCTTCCTTTTATGATTTGCATATTTTCTGTGTCTTTATGACAACAGCAATGCCTAAGTTTATAACAGTAATGCCTAAAAATGTGTAATAATATATTTTTCCATCAACATTTATAAACTGCAACTCCTAGCTCCTACACATGGGATGAAAGAGTGAGCATGCAGTATGTTACTAAATTATTTTCTTTCACCCTACCTCCCTTCCAAAATCTTGTTGAAGTCATTAGGAATTTGAAATGCAGACAATTATCATTAAATTATTTCTATATAACAGAACATTTCTTTTCAGTATGATTACTTTTCACATTTGCATTAAACTGCGTGATCATGTTTTCATTAGCTGTACATTTCACGGGGTTGATTTTATACTTTATCTTCCCCATTGTTGCCTTCCATATTTACTTGATGCTCAGTTTTCCAGAAGTCTCCGCTGGTGGCTTTTGCTGTAGGGCACCACAGCCCTTCCAGTTGTGAGAATGCCATGACATGGCCTCAAGTGAGGGAGGGGATGTGACAGTACTGGATGCTAGTGTCACATATTTCCCACCCAAACTCAGAAGCTGATGCTCCAATGACTGGTATTTCATGCTGCAAAGAAGTCTACATACCAGTCTCTTTCCTTCTGTCTTGGTTTGGCAGATCATCTGTATTTATGGAATTCTGAAATGTTCACAAAGATATGCCTACTTATATGCTTCTTAAAATGAAAATGCAAATAGCTTTACGATCCCCCCCCCAACTATAAAAGTAAAGTGTTCACTTTTGCACAGGAGCCAATCTACAGTTTACTCTTTTGATTAAAAACAAAACTTACACGTTTTTCCATTTACATTGTCCACTTTTCTCTAAAGAACGTCCTTAGATGTCTTGGAGAATGTGAATAGACTATTTCAGAGTTGTCCTCTCGCTCCTGAAGCAAGTCGTCTGCCTGGGGAGACGTTTCCTCCACGGGTGCTGTTTGGATATCTCACAATTTTCTGTTTGCTGACGTTTCAGGGGAGGGAGACGATTGTCCCCGAGTCCCTGGTGAGCTCTTGTAGCCCAGGAAAGCAGGGGCAGAGGAAACATGTATTCTCGGTGCTGATGTTGGTGAAGCGCAGGTCCCAGTGCGGGAGGCCTGGGGAAGCAGACCCACTCCGGAGGTACACCCAGCTGGTGGGGGGCTGCCCCTGCGGAAGCCCTGAGATGCTGCCCTCGCAGTGAGCCCACGTGAGAGGGCCCCCCCTCCACCAGCTGTGCTCCCACCCAGGAGCAGGCCCACAGGGAGCCCCATAACGCAGCTGAGGCCCCTCCCCACTTCCCACCTCACCTCCAGCCCTAGCTGTCAAGCCTGGGATCTTGGTGCCCACGTAGCTTCCTGGCAGGCAGCTCTGTTAGGAGCAGCGTGGGGTAGGGAACTTCATAGCTGTGCCCGACGCCTCCCTTTTGGCACTTTCTGTGGCTTCCCGAAGTCGGGACCCTGCTCCCACCCAGACCCACTTCTCTGCCTTGGAAGCCTTCCTAATGCTGCCATTCTTGAGCGGCTACCGATCCCTGCGGGGTTCCTTCTCTCTGATCTGTTTCAGGGATGTGCCTGCATCCATTTATTGGAAAACACCAACTGCACCCAACACCGCTACACCCAACACCAACTGCACCCAACACCGCTACACCCAACACCAACTGCACCCAACACCGCTACACCCAAAGCGGGCCAGGGCCTTTGATCTGGAGACACAGCTGGCCCCTGGGGAAACACACATGAGTATGTCAGCTGGGTGCGTCTCTCCTCTGAAACAACAGGCCACTTTCTTTGTAGTTTTTAATTCACCTGTAAGGGTAAATCCAATCTCATATCCCTGGCTAATTTTAAATTAGGAATATTTTGTTACTTCACATGTCTTCCCGAAAGAGACCGCATATTTCTAAATTTTGTTCCCGTGATACTCGCTATGTTGGAAAGTAATACAGGGACAGACCTACTGGTATCACTTGTTTACACAGTGGAATGATGGAAAGTACAAAATATAAACACAGCATTGTAAATCAACTATACTTCAATAAATAAATAAATAAATAATTTTAAAAATTATTTTTAAAAAGTGTAAAATATAAGAGACTTTGCAAGACAGATATTTGAATGTAATATTTAATTCTTTCTTCTAGAGAGCTGGGAAAAGGTTTTGACCCACCTACCAATAATTTTTCTGGACAGCTTCCTTACATTCCCAAGGAGAGAAATAAAGTGACAAGTGATTAGGAGGAAGCAAGCCACGGGTCCTCCATCCTAACATGGCAAGAGGGTGCTGGCAACACTTAATTTATCAATGCTTGTTTCCCTGCCTGAGCCAAGTACACAGAATCACTCAGCAAACAGAGAAAAGGAAAGTCATTCTTCACCTTTTCCAGAAATGTATTTTTGTTTGGGTCAATTTCCCAAATAAATTATAGTCTTGTCTTACCGCTGCATGGGTAGCATTCTTGTGAGTGTTATTTAGTACACTTTAAAGCTGTGCAAAACCCAAACAAATCTAGCAATGTACAAAACAAAGTTAGCCACACTGAACACTGAAGTTTTTATTGTTCCTTCCACTGGCTCCAGTTGAAGCTTATCATCATGACCTTTCGGTCCATGGTTCCTGCTCCAAGATGCAGCACAGATCAAAATTTCCAGTCTGGAAGTCTTGTTTCCCGGGAACTCGTTAAGAATTCCCCCCATGCTCTGATAAATGTTTCTGTCCACCAGGAATTTTAGATCACGTGTGCATGTCCCTATTTTACTCAACAGAATAATTCTCAGGATATACAAGCTAGTGATGCTTCGTGGTTTTGAAACTTTATTGTTATTTGTGTAGGGCACTTAAGAATCTATAGACAGGTTATTAAGAGAATGCTGAGCAATGGAAACATGATTAGACTTTATTATTGTTTATTGTACCCAGATGTTGTACTATTCAAGCAAGGGTTAGCAGTAATGTCAGATACCAAAATCTTACTTTTCCTTGCAGATATTGAATCTAAATTTTTCTCATTAAAAATGAAACATTTACACTGAATAAGTGCTGTATGTCTGGGAAAAACATCAGCTCTCAATGAAATAACATTGTTTAAGTAAGACTTATGACATACTTGAAGACCAAAACAAAGCTTTGGCTACTGTTGGAAATTCTTGCCTGGGAACAAAAGGTTATATACTGTGTGCGTGTGCACTTTGATTTTTGTAGAATGTTCTATTTGGAAGAGAGACTAATGATGTATACATCCAGGATGAAATAAATCATGCCAGCAAATATACAGTGGGACAATTTTAAAGAAAAGTTTTGTGTTTAATGAAAAGGAAAGCAAGGCAAAGCAAAGCTTGACAAGTGTTAAAATGTGCTACATTTCTAGTAAGGGCCAGGCAGTCTGCTCATTGCCACCAGAAGGTTTTTGGCCATTAGTCAGTTAAGACATAGCTAGGGAAAATTATAGTTTGACCAGCAAAATTAGTCCTGCTAACTCCATTAGATATTAAAGCACAACGTAAAAGAAATAACTGAAGGAATGAGGAACTAATTTTTAAAAGACATATGGAGGGCTTCCCTGGTGGCGCAGTGGTTGAGAATCCGCCTGCCGATGCAGGGGTCACGGGTTCGTGCCCTGGTCCGGGAAGATCCCACGTGCCGCGGAGCAACTAAGCCCGTGAGCCATGGCCGCTGGGCCTGCGCATCCGGAGCCTGTGCTCCGCAACGGGAGAGGCCACAGCAGTGAGAGGCCCGCATACAGCAAAAAAAAAAAAAAAAAAAAAAGAAAAAGACATATGGAGCTACACAGCAGAATAAACAAAAGAAAGATTATTATATAGAATAATTCAAAATATAAAAAATAAGCATTCCATTTAGGGGAAAGAAGGGTTATATAACAAATAATGTTGGGATGGCTTGTATGTAATTGGCAGAAAATGAATCTAGAACAAAACCCGATATGGACTGTATTTACAAGCCCTCTTGCCTTTTGTCTTCTTCTTGCCTTGGCCAGTGGAGGGAGACAGCAGGTAATAGGAAGGAGAGAGGACAGTACGTATAGGGGAGTGTTCCCCAGTCCCCCACGCCAGGTGACTGCTGGACCGGAAGCATCTTCCCTGTCCTGACGCCTGCTGCTTGGCCCAGGCAGCCTTTCCAGGCAACGCTCCCGGTTCAGGAAACTGCTTTTACTCATTGACCCCTTTAGGGTAGGAATGATCGAAGCTTCCAACCACTGCCAGGCCCTCACTGGTTTCCCTCAGCCCTGCTGATGCTGTTCTGATCATCTGAATTAAGCTCCCCTCAGTGACCCAGTTCCAATGGGCCGTATGGTTCCTCCTGGTGCCCTGGGATGCAGTCGCTAAGCTTCAGCCTCACATTCAATTTCAGAATTTGAATTTTATCTCTTCATCCAGGACTGGAGAGGTTGACACTGCGGTTCCTGCTTAGCAGACATACAAATGACTGTCTCCTGTGAATTAACGGGACGCTCTAGCTCAGTGGTTCTCCACGGGGGCACTCTGCCCCCGGGGGACATCTGACAGTGCCTGGCACCCGGCCAAAAAGCATCCAGCCCAGACGCAGTAGTGCTGTTCTTGGGAACCCTGCCCTGACCGCGGGCAGGGATGGTGCATTCACAGCAGCGGGGCAGCAAAGCAGACTCTTCTGCAGTGGAAACTGATAAACCTATTTGGAAAATAAAATTTCTACCATTGACCCATTAGGGAGTATGAACCAGAGGTTTAGGACCGGCTGGGTGACCTTTGGAAATACTGTCATCAAGCTCTGAAAGTCCACTTTATCCATCTCCGTTCTCAGGACGGACCTCCCAAGTGAACTGGGAATCTCCGACTGGCTGCTCAGAAGAGCCCGCAAGCGTGACAGCTGCTGGGGAGTGTGTAGGATGTGGCCTCTGCTTGGGGCTACTGGGATTCAGCTTTGGGTCCTATCACTTACCATTTGATTCGGTTAATTTATTTAGTGTCTGTGAGGTTCTGGTTCATGATATGTAAAGTATGGGTTGTAGGTTTTGTAAGATAGGATGAGGATTAAATGAGACCATGTATGTGAAAGGCTCATGCTAAACCTCTACCTCTGGGCTTCCCTGGTGGCGCAGTGGTTGGGAGTCCGCCTGCCGATGCAGGGGACACGGGTTCGTGCCCCGGTCCGGGAGGATCCCACGTGCTGCGGAGCGGCTGGGCCCGTGAGCCATGGCCGCTGAGCCTGCGCGTCCGGAGCCTGTGCCCTGTGCTCCGCAACGGGAGAGGCCACAACAGTGAGAGGCCCGCGTATCGCAAAAAAAACCCTCTACCTCTGTGATAACCACACCTGAGTACTCTCATGACATATAAAGCAAAACGGAGGCGCGGGATGGTAAATGACCTGCCCAGGGCCCTAGAGCTGGCAGGACACCTCCTCTGGGCTGAACTGGCCTCAGAGGCTGACAGCACTCCCACAGTGGCAGGCCGCCGCCACCAAAGATTTCAGAAAGGACACTCCTCAAGCCGCAGACAGCCAGGGTGCTGAGCACACCCCAATGCCTGTCGCATCAGGTGAGGTTTCCCACGCCAGCCCTTCTGACAGAGGTAGGTTCCCACCACACAGGGTGTCTGCCCACGTGTGGGATGATGTAACTCTGCTGTCAGTGGAAAACGACTCCAAACTCAGGGCTGTAAACAAAGAGGCTGGACACAGGAAATGCCACCCGTTCAGCTTTTCCAGAAAGCCTAGGCTTTATGTAGCCCCGTTTTCGGGGTCTCTTTGGTTTTAATTGTCGTGATCACTATCAAAATTCTTTGAGAGTGATTTTAACACATGGGTGACTGGTTTCACACTAAGGAGTTAAGCTCTTTTACAATAATGTCGGGCACTGGTCATGGACATGCTGAGAGCACACTGCACCCCTGCTCTGCCTTAGAGCTAGGACCCCTGATCCAGGCCTTCGCATGAGGGCTGGCTCGTGCTGCACTTGGGCAGATGAACAAAGAGCAATATTTCCAATAGATGCTGATGCAGATTTCGCAGAATTCATCATAAATTCCTAACAAAACCCAATTTAAGTATCCTTGCCTTAAAATGTTTGAATACATTTCAAATGCCTCATTCTATGTAACAGTGGAGCCTTTGAAAGATGGCTTCAAGTTCAAGAGTGACACAGAGAAAACCACCATCTCCATTAGTTTTACATTTTTCAAGTTCCCCACAATGCAATAACTCAGGGAAAATAAATAATGATGAGCAAATTCATAGGAGAGGTATTTAGTAAATGGCGGTCAGGGGCTATCTGGGAAGAGGCCACAGTGGTGAGTCAGCTAGATAACCTTCCAACCCACACGGAGTTTACCTTCTAGTGGGGCACAGAGACAATGGGCACAGGAATAAATACACAGGTTGAGTGTCAGGTCATAATAAATGTAATGACAAAAGTCTGAAACAGCAGAGTGGAAAAACGTGACAGGCCTGGGGCATCTATTTACATGAGTAATCAGCCCTCTGTGCAAAGGTGACATTTGAGATGAAACCTGAATGCTGAGAAGAGCCAGCCTTTCGAAGATTTGGGGAAGAACATTAGGGACAGTGGGGAAAGTACATGCAAAGGCCCTGAGGCAGGAACAAATTTGGCTTCTGAGGGACAGAAAGAAAGCAGTGAAGAAGGAGCACCTGGCATGGGGGCGGGGGAGGGGAGGATCAGACCAGGATGAGAACTTGGAGGAGATAAGACCAGACACACAAGGATTTAGAGGGGAGTTGGGATCCCATCAAAGGGCAATGGAGGTCCATCAACGGATGAATGGATAAACATGTGGTCCATCCATCCAAGGGAATAACATTTAGCCTTAAAAAGGAAGGAAATCCTGCCACAGGCTGCAACATGGGTGAAGCTTGAGGACGTTAGCTCAGTGAGACAAGCCAATCACAAAAAGGCCAATCACAAAAAGACACATACTACATGATTCCACTTCTGTGAGGTCCCTAGGGTAGAGTCAGATTCATAGGGACAGAAAGCAGATGGTGTTTCCAGGGGCTTGGGGAGGGGGATGGGAAGTTAGTGTCCAGTGGGGGTAGAGTTTCAGTTTTGCAATATGAAAACACTCCGGAGATCTGTCGTACATCAATGTGAATATACTTAACACTACCAAACTGTACATGTAAAAATGATTGAGATGGTAAATTTTATGCCATGCCGTTTTTTGTCACACTTAAAAATATATTTTTTAAAATTCAAAGATAATAGAGAACCGTGGGGAGTTCTGAGCAGGGGAGAGCCACACTTAAGATTCTCTAAATACAATTAGTTGAAGAAGACCTGACTCCATTCCTAAAAATGTCTAAAAGACAAACTGCTTGAAAATCTAAAGGTTAATACAAAGACCTCTGAGGGAACAGCTATAAGAGAAATATCCAGAAAAAAAAAGTAGCAACGTCATATATTGCTGGATTATATTTGTAAAATATTCAGAAGTAGGCAAACCTGAACTATATTGTGTGGGATTCATGAATGGGTGGTGAAACTGTAAAGTAAAGCAATTGAGTCATTACCAAAATTAGTGGTTACTGCTCAGATCGGAAGGCGATGGGATTATATGGGAAAGAGACATGCAGGGGATGCTGGTATGCAGGCAAGAGTCTTGTCTTGGGTGGTGGTTACATGGCTAATCACTTTACAGTTCACTAAACTATATATTTATGTTTTACGTACCTTCTGAGTGTTATATTTCACAATCAAATGGTTTAAAAGCAGAAAAAAATGTCATCAGTCATGGAAAATCTAGAAAACCAGCAGACAAAACTGTTTTGAAATTCAAGATCCCATTCACAGATGACTCAAGGATTTGAAATAAGAAGTCAAATTGTGTACATGTGATACCATCATAAGAAAACCTTGCAAAAGTACTGAAGATGTACTCAAAAAATTGCTACTGGATGAATGAGTAAAATTAGAAGGCCTTATTAGGGGGTTAAAAAAAGAAGACAAAGTGGAGAAACATCATGTTCTATTTTACAGATATAATGTGATTCCATTTAAAATATAGAGTCCTTTTTTTTTTTTTTTTTTTTTGCGGTATGCGGGCCTCTCACTGTTGTGGCCTCTCCCGTTGCGGAGCACAGGCTCCGGACGCGCAGGCTCGGAGGCCATGGCTCACGGGCCCAGCCGCTCCGCGGCATGTGGGATCTTCTGGGACCGAGGCACGAACCCGTGTCCCCTGCATCGGCAGGCGGAATCGCAACCACTGCGCCACCAGGGAAGCCCTAGAGTCCATTTTTTATAACTCAGCCAAGTGATGATAAATTCATTCAGCACAATAAAATAGGTGGGGACGGGTGTTTCCCACGAAGATAAGGAAGCCGAAGGCCCAGGGCTCCTCATTTCCTCTGGTCCTTCACAGGAGGAGCTAGGACATTTTGTGTTTATAATTTCGTCTTGTTTTTCTTAAGAGGGTCCCCAAATTGTATAAACTTCATGTTCCACAGGACCTGGAGTCTTCCCTGTGTGGCTTTATTAAATAGAGGAAATGAATCGAAGCTGAGCTTTTTTAGGAAACAGAGTATTAACTCCTGTAACGATAAAAGCCGAGTGGAATTGTTAAGAAATAGAGGTAAAAATGAATGGGTAAAATACTCATAGCAGAATAGACACAGTATAATATGTGATTTGCACAATCTTCTGAAAACAAAGGGGTCAGGATGAACTATAATATAAACACCGTTGCGATAATCTGGTAGCAATTTGGAGAAAAACTAATTTATATCCATACTTTACACCATAATTCCCGAATAAAGAAGGTCGTTTGATCATTACAAGCATATTCATAGAGAAAAATCAGCAGTAAATATCCTTCCTTTGAAGTAATAATAATTTTTTTTTTACTTAAAGGAGGCAGGAAATAAACTGATGAGCAATTCAATTTTTAAAATTTTTTTACTATATTGATTAAAATTAAAGGACTGGACTAAAATATACAGGGAAACATGTAAGATAAAATGTTTACATGAATTATGTCAACAAATCTACTAATATTGATAATGCCCTTTGAAAATACTCACACATACTTGGAAGGATTTAAAGACCCTTATAAGACATGAATCAAGGCCAAATACAAAATATGCACACAAAAGAAGGTAAAAATAATAAACCAACATTTGAAAAAGAAATGCATATAAAAGCAAATGTGAAGTACAACTTTAAACTTAAATTAGAAAAAATAGTTTAAATAATAACATCTGTTGCTGGTGAAATTGGGGTGAAACTAACACGCACATACGCTTGCATATGTACATCATGTATGCATGATGCACAGTTAATAGCATTCATTTGTAAATTAATACACACCTCTTACAGGTGACTCTAGTATGGCAAATAAATATTTTACCTAATTTTCCCACTTCTAGAAATGTATCTAGAAGAGATGTTAAAGGAAATGATTAAATAGAAGATACAAGCTAAATTTAAAAAGGTAATTATTGACATGATGTCTATTAGAAAAGAAGAACAACTTAAATGTTGAATAACAGACAAATAGAGAAATCAGTTTTGGTACTTTAATCTAATGGAATATTACATGGTCACGAAGCATAATTGTTGAAAGACCATGTAGAAACTAGGGGCAAGTGTATGGCATAATATAAAATGAACCAATTCCATGAACACAGAACCAAGGTGAACAAATGCCTACCCCGACCCATGACCCATTGGAGGAGAGAGCAGGAAGTTAAATTCAACATCTCTTTGGTCCTTGGGGATGGGGTGTGATGCGGAGGAAAGAAGGTTATTCAGCACTAATGGGAAATTGCCAGATATCATAACTGCTTTAAGTAAGAAAATAGTGGCTTCCCCATATTTTATAAAATAATCCATGTTCCCATACTGTGGTTCTATTAAGATTCTGCCTGTCAGGACTCGACGCTCTTAAATGTCAAACCAGAATGAAGATGTCTGTTACCTGCACATAAACCGTGAGATCTTGGCAGGCAATTTTTAAACAACAAAAGAGTGCTCTATGAATTCCAAATAAAAACTCAGATCTTACTTTCATTGGCTTAAAAGAGTTTTCTTTCTTCTCAGTCTATCTCTCTGTCGGTTTAAAGACCCACTCTACATCAAATAGAATGTTATTTTCCACTTAGGGAGAAATATGGCTCGGTGTGACCTTAGCCTTTCTAACTTCATCCTTTGGAGCCAAGTTGCAGTCAGGAAATGAATTTTTATACCACAGTTAAAAGGAAAGAGTGGGAACACTGTGAAATCCTTAACAATCTTCGGGTGCATCACATACTCCTTCATCTCATCAGTCAGATGGGACTGTCTCCCCCTATAGCCCCCAACAGCCCTAGAGGCTGTGCTCATCACCTGAGCATCTCCACCTGAGTTCATGTTCCTGGAAGTACAAAATGGAACACTTTCATGTAATTTTTTAATGGAGTGTACCACTTATAGAATGAACCCTTCAATGCTACAAATCAAACAGAAGGGGTTTGAACATATGTTTAAGTAAATTGCATTTAGGAGCATTCTCTATTGAAAGTTTTTTACCAAGTGTATATAGTTTATTTGTGGCGTCGACGTGTTTTTCAAGACCCTCTTGAAATGATCCCATCATATAGTCCATCACATTCACCTTGGGGGAATCAGTATAGAAGCCTCAGTTTCTCGTAAGGAATCAGCCCTTAGAACAATGCTGACATATGGTAAGCACTAGATAGTTTTCAGCTGTTGTTATTATTATTGTTGTGATTACTACTACTCTCATTATTATTATGTGGGGTGTATGTGTTTTCTGAGACCTAGTCAATGATGGAGAATGTTTTGCAGGTTGATCAATGAGCTAAAACTGAATACTTTGGAAAATGGTAATCTTTACGTAGTGGTTGCAAAGACATTGCCTAAGAATGAAACTTCAAGGGTAGAATAGATTCGTACTCAGCACCCACTGTGTACTTTGCAGCCCAAAGAAAATACATGATTATACACTGTGAAAGAGATTCAGCTCATGGCCTGGGCGAATAAACTCATAATATTCAAGGTTAACTATATCATGGGTGGGATTTGGATTATAAAGAACATGCCACTTCTGGAATTTTCTGCATGACTGCGTATTAATCCTAAATTGGCCAGGTTACAGCTGGGGAAACCCGTGGGGGTGAAGGGCCGGAAATGAACGGCCACAGGAAAATAGGAGAGAAAAAGAAATTGTTTAACTCCTGTTTTTTTAAGAGAAGATGAGAATGAGGAAGGAATCGGTTAGCTCAGAGCTTGAGAGATCACGACCGTGGCTCCCATTCTTCACCCTCCCGCGTAGCTGCATGTGACTTTATAGTGACCTCCCAGTCTGACCTTGGAGGCAGCTTGGCTGAGGGGGATGTGAGCAAACGTGACACAAGCAGAGGCTTGAAGTGGGCTTGTGTGACCAGGCTCCCTCATGTCCCTCTGCAGTCATATGAGCATGGGCCCCGGGATAGGCTTCTATAGGGTAAAAAACCACGGTCAGAGCCAATGGGCTCCCATCACCCAGCTGAGGCCACCTGGGGCCAGCCAATGGCCATTGGAACTGAGATGTGGGTTCCTGGCCACAACCAGCAGGGCTGCCTAGTCGATGATCCCCCCCTGCCAAACAGGCAACAGTAACCTCCCATCTTATCTCCTAAATATTCCTGAAATCTGCCAATGTCCCCCCATCTCTGCAATTAACAAAGGATCACTCATTCACTGAAATAACTATTTATTCACCACTTACTCTATTCCAAGCTCTGAGCCAGCTGTCAGACCCCAACAAGGAGCAAACCAGGTGATTTTCCTAGAGATCTTCAGGGAGACTCACTGGTCTCTCTGCATCTACTCCAGCTCACCTGGTACCAAGTTGGCATTCAATGCCTATACCTCATTATATCCTGTCCTACTGAACCCTCCTGAGACACCTCAAGCCGTTAGAGGGGATCCTTAACATAGGCCGAGGCTCCTACCCTTCAGCAACATCTGCCACCATGCTCCCATTGACTCCTGTACTTCCCGGTCACCATGCTTCCTCTTAGTACAAAGACTTTGCACTTTCTATTCCCTCTGCTGAGAATGCTGTTCCCTCCAGTCCCCAGCTGGTTAACTCATTCTTTAACAAGCCTGACAAGTTCAAGGTCCCTCTTACAGGCTCTCAGAATGTATGCTCTGTTCCTTCATCCCACTGAATGCACCTGTGGTCTTACAGGGCAATGATTAGATCAGTATCTGCGACTCCCCCTCTCCTGCAACTTCTAATTTATAAAATCCATTTTATTCTCAGCATCTAGTGCCCTGCTCAATAAATATTTATGGAACGAATGACAGCTGAAATTTCTGTTTCAAATATAAAGAAACAAGAATCAGGAAGGTCACGTAACTTGTCCAAAGTCACATACTGAGTAAATGTACAAGTGTGAATTTGAACCCAGAGTCTTTGATTCTTAAATCCACATTCTCGAGCTTCCGTATACCACTGGGACTGTGCACTTAGAAAGATCCAGCACCTGAGCCTCCACCGTCATTGCAAACCTGAGCTAACAACCTCATCTCAGCTGCCTGGCCGGCGGTCAGTCGAGCATATAGGGGCACAGGGTTACAGATAAGCTTCCCTTGGTCAGAATCCTCATCACTGCTGTGTCCACAATTGTTCTGCACCCGGGAACTGTGGAATAACAGGGACATTTCCCTCTGCTTCCTCAAACTTTTCTGGCCTTTAATTTTCATTATATATAAAAAAAATCTCGACCACATAGGAGATCATTAAAAGAGCTCACTTGTTTCAGGGGATCAGCAGCTCACAAAGTGGTTTGTCTTTGCTGGTGCAGAGAAAGGCCATGGTGGACAAATTCCTATTAAAAGTGGATAGTAAGGCAACAGTCCTGAGGCAACCGAGCACGTGATTAATGTGCTGACACAGTGATAGATGATAAACATAATAGAGCTTGAAGGAAATTGATGATATTTGGAATCTTTAATAACGGTACGTAACTATCTAAAAGAGATATCTCCATCACAGTGTAATGCTTTTACAAACAAAGGGAGCTTTGCAGACAGCTGTGCAAAAACCCTGTGCACATGTGGACGTGTGTGGACGAGGGCTAGAGGGAAACAGATAATGAAAATAACTAAATTTGTCAGAGGTGGCATTGGGCTTGAGCCTTTATTTTTGTTTTCTTTAATATTGTCATGATGGGGTTTTATGGCTCTAATTCTTTTACAAAGAAAACACCAAGTGGAATGCTGTCTTTCTCAAAATATATGTATGCTTTTCCTGAGAATGTAAAGATTAAGTTAATTGATGCCCCATTCCCCTCCCTCCAGCAACAAAACCCCTCTCTGTTCCATCCCGCAAATGTAAGATACACGCAGGGCCATTGTTCTGGAGTTTTTGTGCATTAAGAGTTCGGGAAATTGCACACTCACCCCGAGAGGAAAAGGTCAGATGCCAGCAGAAGGAATGCCTTCAGGGACAATGGGTCATTGTGACACCCGGGGCCCTGATTAATCACCTACATCTTCGGAAAATTCAAAATAGTTCTGAGAGAGACGCGGGGAGTTGGAGGCTGCCTCCGAGGAGGAAGGGAGCATGTTTTGAGCGAATCTGTGAGTCTCCCCCGTGTAACGGGATTCGTGATGTGGAATGCCATCTGGCATGCAGCAACCTTTCATGGAATCCCCACTTCTTCTCTCCCTGGCTTGTTTGATCACTAACTGAATGGGATTATGATTTGAGATCATAAATTAAAATCCTGTGAAATTATGATCTCTGGTCATTAGCAGCATATACTTATTATAAGACATCACTGATTCACATAAGAAAGTCTACTGGCAGCGGCCACACAGTGAATCCATGGGCTCTGAAACTGACCCACGTGTGAATGTGGAAGGTTATACTGGAAGACTGTACAGACTCAGAATCACATCTAAGGAACTTCCCTGCCCCAATTTGTATATCAGCCCCAGTATTGGTTTACAACGATGCGGTTAACTGAGTATATGCTAATAATGCCCTGTCTATACGTAGTTTATTTCCTCCGAGGACCTGAGGGTGATTTCCATGATAACAAACTTGGCATTAAAACAGTCCACTACACCTTATGTTCCCTGAACATCACCAAGATTGGCTCTGCTCTCTTAAGGGTAAGCCGTTTCTCTGATTTAAAGAACTTTTTCAAATGGTCCTTTTGAAAACGCAACCAGGTTTTATCTACATGAGGCCAAAACGACCAAAAGGTGAAAGACAATTCTCCCCTGAGTTACCTGAATGAATGAGATTAAATGAACTGACAGCTAAACGGCCTGACCCGACATCCCCCAACGAATGTCATTCCTGGCACCACCAGTCATATACAAATGGTTCTTCTCCCCACATACACATTTGATTCCTGAGGAACAAGTTTGGGTTTAGAGAACTGTTGATAGTTCTTTGACAGAGACAGAAAACAGAACCAGAAGGGGAGCAGCTTTGAAAAAACAGGACCCAAAGTGTCTTGTCTCCGGAGGGCTTACCTACTCACAGCCCTTTCCAAGATCAGCCAGGCATTTTCTGTAATTAAAAAGGGAGATCTGGGGACAGGAGGGATCTGACGGGGTGATAGGAATAAAGAAGGGAGAAGGTACATCTTAATCAGAGAATTAAGAAAAAAAAAAACAGAGAGCCAGAAAGTTCTCTGCATGCAAAAAGAGAGAGGGAAGCTTGTGAAAGAAACCAGAGCAGTTTCAGGCCTCCTTGGACACTTTACCAGGGAGTGGCTGCCCTGCCGTACGACACACAAAGCCATGACATCCTAACCCTTTTCAATGTCTGGATTGCCTCTTCCCTTCCTTCCGCTTTTCCTCCCTCAGCTTCTATCCATTCAGCCCTTGCGCAGGAAAACTGGGGGATATTGATGTGATAAATACAGTGAATGGCCATCATCAAAAAGATCTACAAACAATAAATGCTAGAGAGGGTGTGGAGAAAAGGGAACCCTCCTACATTGTTGATGGGAATGTAAACTGGTACAGTCACTACAGAGAACAGTATGGAGGTTCCTTAAAAAACTAAAAATAGAGCTACCATATGACTCAGCAATCCCACTCCTGGGCATATATCCAAAGAAAACCATAATTCGAAGAGATACACGGACCCCAGTGTTCATTGTAGCACTATTTACAATAGCCAGGACATGGAAGCACCAATGTCCATTGACAGAGGAATGGATAAAGATGTGGTATGGATACACAATGGAATACTACTCAGCCATAAAAAAGAATGAAATAATGCCATTTGCAGCAACATGGCTGGACCTAGAGATGGTCATACTGAGTGAAGTAAGTCAGGCAGAGAAAGACAAATATCATATGATATCGCTTATATGTGGAATCTAAAAAAAAAGCATACAAATGAACTAATCTACACAACAGAAATAGAGTTACAGATATAGAAAACAAACTTATGGCTACCAGGGAGGAAGGGGCGGAGGGATAAATTGGGAGATTGGGATTGACGTATACACACTACTATATATAAAATACATAACTAATAAGGACCTACTGTATAGCACAGGGAACTCTACTCAGTACTCTGTAATGGCCTATATGGGAAAAGAATCTAAAAAGGAGTGGATATATGTATATGTATAACTGATTCACTTTGTTGTACACCTGCAACTAACACAACATTGTAAATCAACTACACTCCCATAAAAATTAATTAAAAAAATAATACAGTGTGCAACTATGTTCTGATTCCAGTTTTGCTACCAGATACTGGTGACCTCAACATGCTGGACTGTGGTGGCTCTACTGAGCAGTGGGAACACTGGACCAGGTGACCGCTCCATCCATGTGGAGCCTTACTGCCCTGTGACAGAGCCTGATTTACTTTCTGGTGCCAATAATTCTGGGTGTCACAAGAGAGTCTCCATGGTGGGTGTCAAGATTATTTACTATTTTCTTACATGAGTGGATAGCTTCCATGCATCCATTTCAGTCATTGCTTACGGGGATCTTCATCTGCAGGCTCTGCTGACTGCTACAAAGGAAATTACAAAACGTAGTTATTCCTAAGGGGCTCAAACTCGGTGGGTGGAATCAGAAAGGCTCCAAGTTCTCTGGTTGGAGAAATCAAAGTCACAAAATCAATGGGCAAAACAAGCTGGTGAGAGAACAAAATACGAGGCAATGCAGAGTGGTAGAAATGGCAGAATCAGGACCCTTGGATTCCATGTTAACTCATATTCTCCTTTTACCTCTTAGGCCTCAGTCTTCTTGCCTGATGAATGAGAGAGCTGGACAACATGGTCCCCAAGGCTCCTTCCTGGAACACAAGTAACACACCCAAACATCATGTTCTCATAACTTAGGGAAGTGGAGAAAAAGTGTGTGCAGGGGAGTTTAAGCCACACATGTTTGACAGGGGCTGGTACATGCAGTGTGGGTCATAGTTGGAAATGTTCAGAGGGCAGGCCCAGGGAGGCCACTAGAGACCATTGGACGCAGGGGACACAGATGACTCAGATACCCAAGGTGTCCAGGAGCATGGTGTGCTGGCCACAGGGGCCAGAGAGAGGGAGAGAGCCCTGGCCTGAAAAGGTGAGATGTGACCCCTTTCCAATGAGGACTGTGACCCTGTGAGACCCCAAGGGGAGGAATGCTGGGATAAAAGCGGCATTGCTCAGGCTTCCCTGGTGGCGCAGTGGTTGAGAATCCGCCTGCCGATGCAGGCGACGCGGGTTCATGTCCCGGTCCGGGAAGATCCCACATGCCGCGGAGCAACTAAGCCCGTGAGCCATGGCCGCTGAGCCTGCGCGTCCGGAGCTGTGCTCTGAAACAGGAGAGGCCACAGCAGTGAGAGACCCGCGTACCACAAAAAATAAATAAATAAATAAATAAAAGTGGCATTGCTGGGGGGCCCGACTGTCCCTAAAAATGCATGGTCTTGGGGCTTCTCCCTTCCCTCACCCGAGAGGCTCCTGGTGCCACCATCACATCATTGCAGTGTCTCCAGAGTGAGTCCATATTGAGAGGACCCAACAGGTAAAGAAGGCTGAGGCACAAAGTGGGTACCCTGCTAAGGTTCCAAGCAGGTGGGATTTGTGCCCTAATTTGCCATCTCCAGGAGCAGAGAGATTTTTGAACTGTTCTTGATGCTAAAAATGACGTAACGAGCTGGGACACCTGGAAAATGGAGTCAGCTTCATTGAGAAGCCACCCCACAAGAAAAATCAAACAACAACACAAACGAAATACAACCAACCACCACAAACCAGAGAGCGCTTCCTTTTTACCTAGGGGATGAGAAAGGGGAGGTTTTAGTGTAGCCGGACTCTAGATTTACTCATGGCCAGAACTGAAGTCATTCTCAGACTAAAGGGGCAATCTAAAGAAAAAGGGGAAGCCCATCTTTAAAGTCAAGTGTTGTTTCAGGGGAGGGGTCTTGGTGCCAAACCAGAGGGTAACGTATTAGCATTACACACCACATCTCCTTTATCCGTTCTTCCATCAGTGGACACTCAGGTTGTTCCCATATCTTGGTTACTGTAAATAACGCCATGATAAACCCTGAGCTGCAGGTATCTTTTTGAATCCGTGTTTTCGTATTCTTCAGGTAAATACCAGGGAGTGGAATAGCAGGATCATATGAAATACCAGCCATAAAAAAGAGGAAATCTTGCCATTTGTGACAACATGGGTGGAACTTGAGGGTATTATGTCAAGTGAAATAAGTCTGACAGAGAAAGACAAATACCAGATGATTTCATTCATATGTAGATGATTAAAAAATAAAATAAACAAACAAAACAAAGCAAAAGCAAACACACAGAGAACAGAGGAGTCGTTACCAGAGGGGGAGGGGTGTGGGAGGAGGGCAAAATGGGTAAAAGGGGATCAACCGTAGAGTGAGGGATGGAAACTAAACTTTTGGTGATAATCATGCTGCAGTGTATACAGAAATCAAAATACAATGTTGTACACATGAAACTTATATAATGTTATAAACCAATGTCACCTCAAAAACAAAAGGAGAGGAAAAAAACTTAGTCATTATTCCGAGTCTATTATGTGCTTTTTCAAGTGGCTTGGCTAAAATCATTTAGGATGTTCGAAATTCAAATATGACCTCAGTGGATATAAAGCAATTCAGTCTTCTTCTTTTAATTTTTCTCAGAAAGGAAGTTAAGGTAAAATAATTCTCACAAGAATTCAGGGGAGCAGTGGGAAAAGAATTCTGTGCAAGGAGCCATCAGTCAGTCACTCCAACCCAAGGCAAGTGGATTTTTCATTCTGTGGCTGACCTTTGAGCATTTGGGCATCTGCAGCATCTGCTTACCTATGACCAGTTGCCCAGCTTTTCAAGTTTAGTCCAGAAACCACCACAGAATTGAGAAAGTGCCACCATGTCTGCTAGCAAACTGGCCACTGAGATTCCCTGGGCTTCTGGTGTTCCAACCAGCTCTGGCCCTCACCTCCTGCTATCCTCTTGCTCTGAATTTAACTCTCAGGTGCCCCCTCACTGATAGAGGTGCCACTGAGGGTGGGTACAGGCACAACACTGGCCACCTCTTGCTGGTCTCTAATGCTCACTCAGCCTCAGCCACACTCCAGCCCCTAGTCACCACCTGCCAAACCTTAAGAGCAGGGTGCGGGGAGTCAGCAGGCAGATTCATCAGCAGAGCTTCCAACCTCCTGCCCACCTTATGCAGAGCCATGAGCTCCAAGGAGCTGAGCCCTGTGCTCCACTGTGTCTTGTTATTACTTCTAGTCTCCAGCACAGGACTTGTGCAAGCGGGGTGCTCAGCAAAAATTCCTTGAATGAGTCATCAGAAGGATGCCTGAATGCATGCATTAGGACTTGGAAGATAGGGAGAGGGAGGGTAGGATCATGGTTGTGTAAAAATGATTTAGAAGAAGTGCTTGCCTTCCAGGAGCTTACAATCTAGCAGAAAAGGTGAAAAGGGAATGGAAAGAAAAGAAGACACGAGAAAAGAAAAGAGAAAGGAAAAGAAAAGAAAATAAAAGAGAAAGGAAAAGAAAGGGAGAGGAGCCGAGGGAAGGGAAGGGGAGGGGAAGAAAAGAAAGGAAAGGAAAAGAAAGGAAAAAGAAAAAAGAAACAATTATATAAGGTAGTATCATAAATTAACTGCCTACAAATATACAAAGAATGATGGGGTAATCCTGTTATCCTTGAGGTCATATGATACTTTAATTCTAAATCTTGAGAAATGTTTGTGAAGATGGTGTTTGAGCTGGGTCATGTACTATGGATGGGAATTCTAATAAACTGATGTCTGCTCTCCTCCTCTACCCTGAGTCAGTGGCAGACATCACTAATTGATCACGGCTCCCTTTCTCGCTGAGCTTTGCAATCCTTCTCCACACAGGCGCTCCAGGCTCACATCCTCAGGCCCAGAAGGTGCAATCTATTTATTGTCCTCTCCCTATTCTAGATCATGGCTGGCCATTCTGGGACCCAGGGCTCAGAATCAAAGGGATTCCAGAAGGGACAAGTAACCACTGATAACTCAGGGGCTTTGGTGCTTTCTCAGGTCTCAAATATTCCTCCTCTACTTGTGCTTGATCATAACTCCATGTCTGCCCACACCCAGAGCCATTTTTCTCCACGCCTCCTGCAGGGCAGGAGACTGGGGTCCCTACTTGCTGTTGATGTGACCTAGAGAGCAATCCCAGCAGTGTAAACATCAGAGGCTAAGTAACACCACTGGGACCCTCTTTGGCTTTCTGGGATGGGAAAAAGAGAAATAAAGAACTTCTATTATCCCTGGCTTTGTGTCAGGCACTGGAACAGGTATTTTCAGACATGGCTTCTACTTCAATGCTTTAACAGTTCTGAGAGGCTTATTAAATGATAGATGATACATAGATAGACAGATGATAGAGAGATCGAGAGAGAGATAGAATTTTTTTAGCCACCAGTGTCATTTCAATGCCAGTTGTTTGACAAACACTGAGTTTGAATACTTCTGACCTTTCTTATAGTCTTTCTCTGCTATTGTTAAAGACTCAAGTTACCCTAATGGGTAGCCAGACCCTGCCTAAAATTAGGAATTCTTTGCAAACAGCAGGGAGACATCAGATGAGCCATAATTATGACTTGAATACCATGAGATTCTTTTGTCCTCTTCTGGTTCCTGACTTTGCTCTTGTATCCTCAACAGATAGCACTCTCTTGAAGTGCGTAACTTTCTAAACTTCAACGTTTTTTCCAGTGCCCAAGTAACAGGAGTTTCTCAAGGTGGAAATATTGACTATGCACGGTATAAATAATAGACTTCTAAGGACATCTAGGATTTGTAATCTGCTCTTGTTAATGTAGACAGCTGCGGATTCTACCCTTGTGTGGTGTCCTATTATAAACATCAGAGGAGAGGGAACTTGGGAGAGGAGCGATGCTCACTCATATTGGATTTTGTTAATTTTCCTTCCATAGTTTGACATGAGACACGAGACATGAGACCGCCCGAATGTGCCCCCTGGTCCGCCTGTGCTGTCATGCAACTGTTCTCACCACCGGAAGCAAAGACTTTACCCCATTATATTATGAGGCTTATCATCCAAAATGCTCTCAAGAGAGAGTTTAAACACTTGAGGGTTTATAAATACTTTTTGTTGGGTCACTGCTGTTTGACGGAAATCTAACCTCCTTTTGATACCTTGTATTTTTTAAATAAAGGTGTAATAACAACAGTGATGATACACCCAGGTATTGGCTCCGTCTGTGCCAGGTGTAAGGGCAAGAGCTTTGTCAGCATTGTCTCGATGAACTTTCTTAAGAGCCCCATTTAAAGATGTACAAACTGAGGCTGGGAGAGGCTAAGACAGCTTGCCTAAGATCAACAGTGAGACATGGAATCAGAACTTGAATGCAACCAAAGCCAATATTGTTTATCTTCTCTCTAAATTCAGTCTCCCTCTTGCTTTCCTATAATCCAGAAAAACATTCTTCAATGGACTGATCCCAAGTATATATGTATGTATACCATATATGTATATATACATACACACATAATATATATATATATGTTTTACTTCTTTCGCTTTTTTTTAACTTGGGTTTTCCTGTTCTCTATTTTTTTAAATTTATTTTATTGAAGTCTAGTTGATTTACAATGTTGTGCTAATTTCTGCTGTACAGCAAAGTGATTCAGTTACACATATATATCTATTTTTCCTCTAGTGTTTTTTGTTTTTTTTGTTTTTGTTTTTGTTTTTGTGGTACGCGGGCCTCTCACTGTTGTGGCCTCTCCCGTTGCGGAGCGCAGGCTCCGGATGCGCAGGCTCAGCGGCCACGGCTCACGGGCCCAGCCGCTCTGCGACATGTGGGATCTTCCCGGACCGGGGCACGAACCCGCGTCCCCTGCATCGGCAGGCAGACTCTCAACCCCTGCGCCACCAGGGAAGCCCTCCTCTAGTGTTTTAAAATCTAAGGCCAACTACAAGTTCTGTACATCAGTAATTATTTCATTCCATGGAATTAGAGGTAGCAGCACTTTCATTTGGCAGGTTGTAAACTCAGTCAGAGAGAATCAAGTCATCTCCCTTGAGCTCACTGCAGGAAGGTAGCCTCGTTACCTTAAAAAAAACCCCAATCCTTCCCTTCCTCATTAGCCTTCCTCACAAATACCGCCTGCATTTTTATTACTGCTTTCATCACTGGCCTCTATTTAACACTTTTCTCCCAGATGTTCTCAATTTGGAGGTGATTTTACATTGCACATGAGCCCTTCAGTACTGTAGATATTTGACTTCAATAGTTTCCATAGCTTGGAGGATGTTACAGTGGTCACTTCAAACACCATTCCAGAATTTTCTCTGCCCCTTCAAGGTAGTTCTGTAAACTAAGAACTTGGGAGCTGATCCCTTGCTGGCTCCGTGCACCATTCTTTCTCCGACTTTGATGTCTAGAAGTGCAGAGTACTATTAATGCCTTAAACACATAAAGGAATATCCGTTAAGCATACACAGGGGTAGCTCTTTTTATTTTAGTTGAAGTATAGTCGATTTACCATGTGTTAGTTTCTGATGTACAGCAAAGTGATGCAGTTATATATATATTCTTTTTCTGATTCTTTTCCATAATAGGTTATTACAAGGTATTTTTTTAAACTTATTTATCGTATTTATTTATTTATTTTTGGCTGCATTGCGTCTTTGTAGATGCGCACGGGCTTTCTCTAGCTGTGGCGAGCGGGGGCTACTCGGGGCTACTCTTCAGTGCGGTGTGCGGGCTTCTCATTGCCTTGGCTTCTCTTGCTCTAGAGGCTCAGGCTTCAGTAGTTACGGCTCGTGGGCTCTAGAGCGCAGGCTCAATAATTGTGGCGGACGGGCTTAGTTGCTCCGCAGTATGTGGGATCTTCCCGGACCAGGGCTCAAACCTGTGTCCCCTGCATTGGCAGGCGGATTCTTAACCACTGCGCCACCAGGGAAGCCCTATTACAAGGTACTAAATATAGTTTCCCGTGCTATACAGTAGGTCCTTGATGTTTATCTATTTTATATATAGAGGGGTAGCTCTTATGAATAAATATTTTCCAGTTAATTTCTCCTCTATGTTGGGATCGCTATGCTTGATTTTAAAAAGCTCTCTGCCAGCTGTCTTCAGTGGGACATCTTGACCCAGCACTTTGGGTGGTACCTGACTTACCCGATTGATCTTTCAAGTATGAAACACCCCTGGACCCTCTCCGTCTCAACCTCAGGCTGGACCTACCCCTGTTCATCATCCCTTCAACGAGTCCCTCCCTAAAATGCCCTTCCTCCCCCCCCCACCTGCCCTTGGGTCATTTTAATTCATATGTCCTAATAACCATGTTAATATTAATACATCATGTTAATCAGTAATAAATCAATTTTTTTTTTTTTTTTTTTTTTTTGTGGTACGCGGGCCTCTCACTGTCATGGCCTCTCCCGTTGCGGAGCACAGGCTCCAGACGCGCAGGCTCAGCGGCCACGGCTCACGGGCCCAGCCGCTCCGCGGCACGTGGGATCTTCCCGGACCGGGGCACGAACCCGCGTCCCCTGCATTGGCAGGCAGACTCTCAACCACTGCGCCACCAGGGAAGCCCAGTAATAAATCAATTTTGTGTCTTCTAAGGACATATTCACGTAACTAATCTGACTTTTTAAAAATTACCTTCATTTGCAGTTACACAGATTTTTTTATTTTGTCCTAATTCACCCATTGAAAGCCATAAAAGATAACTATAAAACCAATTGTTTCATTTGATGTTACATTTCATATTGCAAGAAAATGACATTCTTTGTCCTGTAAAAAAATAGAATACTATAATTTAAATCATCAGTGGATATGAAAAAACTTCTTATTAAGGCATCTGGTCCATCTTGCTAATATAGGAATTTTGTTGATGTTGTGCTGTCAACATTTTTTGGTAAGATGTTGCTAAATAACATGTTTATAAATGGCTCAAATAATGGATTTTTAACAACTTCCCTGGGAAATAATTTTATGTTCCCATAGATTTTCCTGCTATGACGGAAAAATTCTCCAGCCACTCATCCTAAATTTCCTTTTGACAGATTTGATGGCTCAATAAGGTGGTAATTTCATTGAGTTCTTTCAATTGCCAGCATGTCGCTGCCATAAAGGTCATGAAATCTTAGAGCAGGGAAGGGCCCACGAGGTACAAAAATCACACAGACCTCATAGGCACCATCTTCTCTGTTCAATTCAAATGAAATTGTATACATTTGTTTATTGACTGGAAAATAGTCTCGGCATATTTTTAAATGGAATAGGTTCATATCAGTAACACTGACTATGATTTTTTTTTTTTTTTTTTTTTTTGGTAGAGGGGCACCTATCTGCGTTTCCCGTTTCTTATAAAATGGTCATGTTAGCCGTTCATCGCTGAGTCTGCTGGCCCGTCTGTCCACTTGAGGGGACAGCAGAGTGAGTACCGCCCTCTCTGTGACTGTGACTGTGACCGGAGAAGCCATCCCCCACCTGGCCCTCCCTCTGCGTCAGTTCCTGTCTCCCCGCTGCCCTGGGAATGGCCAGAATAGAAGCACCTGCCCTAGACTTTCTGCTGCTGCCATCAGGTGACTTATTTCAGCAGCTTCTGGCGACCTCTGATCCCCGCTTTCTCTCCATGTATTAAGAAAATGCATGTTTTTGTTTGATTTGGGGTCTTCCCAGTGGATCTCCTCCAGGAGAAGAGGTTGGGAGTCAGGGATCCTACTAGCTTTGGTGTTGCCCTTGTAGGACATGGAGCTGTTTTCTCAAGGAAGGAGAAAAGTGGGTCAGGAAAGGTCCCAGTGTAACCCGCACGAGAGCTGAGCATATGCTGCCCCGTCCTCACGCGTCCCTGCCCCAGCCTGCTCGCTCATTTGTGGAGGTTTTTCTCGCAGGGTCCCCTCTGTCCCTCCCTGTGATGTGGTTTCCAGCCTGTCCTCTTCTTCCCCTGCCTAGGCTGCACCTGTGTCACCATGCCTGGATCCCACCAGGGTAGGACTCTGAACTCCCAGGCCTAATTTAAATGAGGGCACATGACTGTGCTTAGCTTCAGTGTCCTGTTCCTAGAGAAAAAAAATCAGGGCTTTCCTGGTGGCGCAGTGGTTGAGAATCTGCTTGCTAATGCAGGGGACACGGGTTCGAGCCCTGGGCTCGGAGGATCCCGCATGACGCAGAATGACTGGGTCCGTGAGCCGCGACTACTGAGCCTGCGCGTCTGGAGCCTGTGCTTCGCAGCAGGAGAGGCCACGATAGTGAGAGGCCCGTGCACTGCGGTGAAGAGGGGCCCCCGCTTGCCACAGCTGGAGAAAGCCCTCGCACAGAAACGAAGACCCTAAAACTCCTACCCGCAACATCTTCTTTAAAAAGAAAAAATCTAATTGTGGATTACTCTAAGTTTAGTCTAAGAAACAAACAAACAACTGACAAAACGCCTGCCCCGTGAAGCTTCTATTACAGTGAGAAACTGGGCAGGCCAGCAACACACAAGATAAATAATAAAATATATAGAATATCCACTATTCATATTGTGACAAGGAATATAAAGCAGAGAAGTGAGCGGGTCATGTTAGGAAGGGGGTTGAAATGCTAGTTCTGGGGGCCCGAGAAGGTGCCACGTGAGTGAAGACCTGAAAGAGGTCAGGGAGGAGCCTCACGAAGGAACAGCATCCCACGCAGAGGGAACAGACTGTGCGCGGAAGCGAGGCAGGAGTGTGCTGGTGTGTCCAGGGCGCAGGGCACGGGCTGGCATGGCCTGAGCGGATGAGTTAGGGGGTGGCTGGGAAGCGTCAGACAGCATCACGGGACCCTGGGGAGTCTTAATGAGACTCGGGCAGTGGCTGAGCGAGCTGGGGGGCCGATGGGGAGTTTTGCTCAGAGGAGGGTTCAGAAGCAGGATCTGACTTATAACAGGAGCCCTTTGACAAGAGACTCTAGCAGTGCTGAGGGAAGGCACGGCGGGGCAGGGCCAGAGGCAGGGAGACGGGTCACCAAGAAGTGCAGGAACCCAGGAGGGAGCGGGCCTGAGGCGGGCTGAGGGCAGGTGGCGGTAGTGTGTAGGGGAGTGGGCAGCAGGAGGAGAAAAGACTTCAAAGCGCTTCCCTCCGGGGCTTCCCTGGTGGCGCAGTGGTTGAGAGCCCGCCTGCCGATGCGGGGGACGCGGGTTCGTGCCCCGGTCCGGGAAGATCCCACGTGCCGCGGAGCGTCTGGGCCCGTGAGCCGTGGCCACTGAGCCTGCGCGCCCGGAGCCTGTGCTCCGCAACGGGAGAGGCCGCAACAGCGAGAGGCCCATGTACCGCAAAAAAAATAAAAATAAAGATAGTGATGATGGTGATAACAACCATCTCTCGTCGTTCGAACACTTCACGTGTTCACGTGTTGAATAACTGGCACAAAAGGAGATCAAGCAGCACCCCAGGGCTCCATGGGGCCCAGGAAAGGTTTGCTGCTGCTCTGGTTGTGTGGTGTGTGCAGGTACCCAGAACCACAGAGCGTATTTCCAGGCCGAAGAAGGAAACAGTGATGGGAGAAGCTGAAGATACAAAGAGGAGGGGTCACGGGAGACCCTCGACCTTTTGGATGGAACCCAGAGCCCAGAAAGAGGGACTCACCCTGGGCTGAAGGAAGAAGTCAGTGCATCCTCCAGGAAGAAGGAAAGGAGACAGTGGAGTTGTCTTCACCTGACTCATTCAGGAGAGGGGAAGGAGTGACAGGGAATTCCCAGAGGCACCGGGGCTGGAGACGAGGGTACCGGGCCCTGAGAGCTGCAGAGAGACAGAGAAGCCGAGCGCAGAAGCAGAGAGAGAACGAGTGACGGGCTGTGGAACCAGGCTCTAACCCTGCTAAGGGACTCGAGCGGGGCGACAGGAGGCCGAGGAAGCCCCTGCGTGAGCTCAGGGGAACGTGTGCAACGGGAGCAGCGAGCGTAAGGTCTGGGAGCCCAGGCAGTGTGTCCGTCCCCCAGACAGGTGTTGAGAGCCTGCTGTGCGCCAGGCACTCTGTCGGAGCTACCGGTCCAACGGGAGGTTGAACGTGGAGCATCCCAAGGACACAGGCTGGAATGGCTGAGTGGGTGAGATGCCCGGGGGACCGTGAGACGCAAGGATGGAGCATTTGGGGAAAGGCCTTCTCCAGTGGAGGGAGGCATTAAAGGGGGCTGTGCCGGAGCTCTCGGGAGGGAGGGAGGCCCCTCGGACCCCCGACCACTGCTCACACCGGCCCACGCTCGGAGGAGGAGAGTCTGGAAAGGAAGCAAGTGCATCGAGGCCTGACTGAAAACCAGCCTCTTCTACCGGGAAAGGCGGCTCTCCATCCCAGCACCTGCTTTCTGAGGAGAGGACACTCAAGAAGCTTTGGGATACAAAGGGACCCGCAGCCACCAGCCAGGGCAGCTGAGTCCACCTGGTGGCCGGTGGGTGACACGAGGGAAGTCACCACCAGCTCCAATGACATAAAGATAGGTCAGAGCAAAGCTGTCGCCAGGGGTCCCTACTAATGACTGCAATGCAACACTCAACTTGGGTAGACTTGGTCTTTCCTAAGTCCCCTCAGCATCCTTTGCCCTCTCGGTCCTCAGCGGGGCCCCGGGACCCTCGGCTCTTCACAGACGGGCATGTTGAGGCCAAAGGCAGGTCTCGGGGACTCACCCCCAGACACAGAGCTGTTGGCGGCAGGTGTAGTAAAAACAGACAGAGAGATAGATGTCTCTTCACACCTGAAAGGCGAAAGTTACTTGGAAATGACTCTTGGCCACAGGAGCAGCAAGATCGCCTGCTTTGCATGGTCCTCTTTCTTATGCGAAACATTCAAGGGTACTTTCCTTACTATCAATTCCCTTTCACTGTCTTTTGAGAAGCTGTCATTGACTTTTCTTATGTCTTTTGGGGGCTTCTGTTCCTCCAGTTGAGTCTTTTCCAGCTCTCCCATGATTGGAAAAACTTTCATTCCCTAAAGACTGCCAGAAAGGACATTTTCAAAACAAGCGTTAGGTTTCTCATTGATCTGGGATGCGCGACCTGACCAGGCTGCTTAGGTGCTCCTGCTGGTAGAGGGCCCCCGGCCATTTGCTTATGCCAGCGGGCACTTACTTCGTTGGTTCAAGATTCTGTTGTTGGCCATACAGGGTATGGTGAAGAGATGGCCCCGTGCAAATCCAGAGAAGCATTCAGCTCGACTCTGCAAAGATTTTCTGAGTGCTCTGTATGGACCCGTCTAGGGATATGAGTAAGCCTGGGAGCTGTCTGCACCAAGAGGTCACGGAGAACTTCACCTTCCCATGTTCAATCAAGAAAGCAGACGTCCAAACACACGAAGCATTTGCCCAAGGTTCACAGTGAGGGCAGAACCAGAGCCGAACCCTCTCCTTGGACCCCAGCCCAAGGCGCTGTGCAGTCAGACTCCAAGTCACACAGGCCGGACCTGAGGCATGGCCCCTGTGATGACCACCAGCTCTCGGTTCTGTCTTTCTCCTCAGTCATGGCAGCCCTTTGGCTCTCTGGTCCAGGTCCTTCCTCCTCCATCCCTCCTCCATCACCAGCTGCACCTGCTTCACGTTCCCCCCAGGGCCACACCCCAGGACAGGAGCCCACTTTCCTCCGGGACCTTCGTACTTTTGCTGTAAAGCTTGACACAGACACCCCGTCATGGAAATCAGAGGGACGTGGAGAGCAAAGTGAGCCCTCAGACAAGTTCATCTTGTCTCTCCCGGCCACCCACCGTGCCCAGGGGCCACCGGCCCAGCCCAGCGGGTGCGAGGGGCCTCGGGCAGGATCGTGAGGCTGCAGCTCGGAAACACGGGAGAACTGAGACGGAGAACTGATTCGGGGACGGAGAGAGCAGGAACCGGAAATGGGTCAGACAGGAAACAGGGGTGAGCGGGCCCTGCGCAGAGGTAAAACCCTCCAGCCTCAGGGACACCGACTCCTCAGAAGTCAACCGATAGTGTGGAGCCTCCATCGGGAAACACACACATGCACGGAAACTTCTGGATATAATTTCTGGAGTTTCCTGATGCCTGGAAGAACTCCCTGGACCTCAAACTAATAAACCCTGAAGATCTGGCTTTTCTGAACAAACTCAGAAACAAGTTAGGTAAGCAGTGAGTCCGCTGCAGGCTCCGTCCACGCCTGTCCTCCCTGCTCCTGGAAGCCGCTTTTAGGAAGTAACATCAGTGTCACCCCTGCCTCACCCACCCCCGATCCTCTTTAGCCCCGGAGAAAATTCTCCTCCTCCTGAAGACTCCGGTGGTCTGTCCTCTGCACGACAGCCCTCCCCCCCTTCAAGGGTGGGGGACCTTGTCACCGTGTTGTCACTCCGGTTAGATCCCTGGTTCCGTTTACCTGGGCCTCTTCCCTAGGAAACCGTGAGTCCCTGGACAGGGGAGGACCATGCCCTGCTCCCCTGGGCTCCCCAGCCCCTTGGCAAGGGCTGATTGTGAGAAAGGACGCCAAGATGGCCCGGACACAGATTTTGACTGTTTCGTATTCTCCCAGGTGATGAAAACCTCAGAACTCAGAGCTAAAGTTATATTATATGCAAAGGCATGTTAAGATGACACAGCATTGCACGGTCTAGAGTCCTCTTGTGCAGTTATCTCTGGTATGCAAGGTACCCCAAGGCTCCAAAACTATACTAGAATTCTTACTTACTCTGAAAGCCAACTGTATTTGCTTCCCACGGTAAAAGTTTTACAGTGGCCTTTGGCAAAAAGCAATTTGATTCTACCAGACCCGAGCCATAGGCATATGCTGCCTTGTTTAAGTTAATGTCTCCTACCTGGGAGGGAAGGCAAACACGGGGGGAGGTGGGGGTGGAGAGGGAAGAGGCCCCAAAAGGCCCTGAGAAAAGCTGAGGGTGAGGGAGGGACTGGGGGAGGTGGGGGGGTGCCTGGAGCACAGCTGTTTAAAGTGCAGAATTGCAATGGGCCCTTGTCAGGTAAAACTGCTTCCCAGGTGGTCACAGATGTGATGAGATTCAAGAAGTAGACGCAGACATTCAATAACCAATTTCACGGAGGGTTTCATCGAACATCTCAAAATCCGGAAGAAGAGGACATCTCAGCTGTGGAGGGAATGGCCCTCGGCACTGAGGAAAACAAGGCACGCTCGGGGTGCGGATTTGGCGTGCTGAGCCCCGGGCTCACCTCCACGGGCGGGGCTGTGGGACCAGGCTCTAATCCTGCTAAGGGACTCGAGCAGGGGGACAGGAGGGAGGGGCTCTGGCCCATGGGGAGCATCTCCTGCCCGGAGCCACCGATGGGATTCAGGACTGCAGAGGGGAGACAGGAGCGGTCCGAGGTGTGTCTGTGATCCTGGGTAGAGGGACAGGCCGATCTCCATCTGGGACAGAGTCAAGCCAGGCTGTGTTAGTTCCACGGACAAAGGCACCTCTTGAGCCAGCGATGCAGTGGAAGAGCCAGTCCGAGCGCACCCCTCCAGCGTTCAGAAGCATCCCTGGTCTCCACCTCACTCAGAATGCCCCCCACCGCGGGCGAGTCCTCACTGGGAACACATCCTCCTTCAAGGAGGCCCCACCCGATCCCCGTGGTCCCACCTTGTAATCGCCCTTCCCTCCCCCTCGCCTCGCTCCATCCCGCTAGCCTCCTGGCTCCCACCTCAGGGACTTCGCACGTGATGCTCCCTCTCCGTGAAACTCTCCTCTCTGCCAGCGCTGTGTGACTCACACCCACGCTTCCTGCAGGGCTCTGCTCCGACATCACCTTCTCAGGAGGCCTCCCTGGGCCACCCTGTGCTAAGTTACCCTTTTTCCTCTCTCTGCTTCGTTTTCCCATCGCACTGAACACCGGGAAGTATTCTATACGTTTACGGGTTTATTTGCTTGTGCTCTCTCCGCCTCGCTCCACACCTTACCCGAACCAAGGTTCCACCAGAGCAGGGACCCCATGTGCCCACCTGCCGTACCCCCAGATATTCGCTGAATGAGTGGACGAAGAAATGAACAGAATATTCCCTCTGCATGACCACATCAGAGGAAGCAGCTGGGTCCCCTCTCAACCAGCTTGCCCACGGGGTCTGTGCCAAGGGCTTTCTCATTGGTGCCAAAAGTCAGTGCTCGCCTGAGTTACCTGGCAAAGCCCAGTGAAGGCATCTTCTGACCAGTCCCCCTCTTCTGTATCCAAATCCATTCAGACCATTAGAAGCAGGCACCTGGACCCCACTAAGGTCACGTTTCTCTGAAACTCCTCCAGGCAACCATGATTCAACATCCTGGATCTTTTTACCAAAGCCCAGAGCAAGAAAGAATGTTTTGGTTCTCACTGCATTTTTTGTTCTTCATAAACTTCCAGAGGCTTCCAATGCATCGGTTTCTCAAAGTTCCTGTCTGGCTTACCCACTGTGTAATTGCCATTTGCAATGGTAACAGAGTTTAACTGTACCATATTGATCTAATAAAGACATTTGGAGTGGGCTTTGCTTCTTTGAGCATATTGTTATTGTGATGGATACGGGGGTATGACAACATCAGAAGATTAGATTCTACCTCTTTATGGAAAATTAACTCTGAAACCAAACATCTTAGGATTTCTGCTTCCTGGGGCCGTGGTTCCCAATTTGTGGGTCGTAGACCCCTGGAGGAATATCAGAGCTCTGTCCTACTTCAGGGAGGCTTGCAGTCACTGTGGCCACCAGGCGCCACTTGCATACTAAAGAGAAGTCTCATGACTTTTAAACATGTGCCCATGGGCTTTGGGACCAACGAGTTATGACCTCACGTAAGTATTTGTATGTATTTTTCAATCGGTCCGTGCCAACCTGCACCCATGAACATGCTAATCTCCTGGGGGATCTTTGAAATTTGGAATCTTTGTGGCAACGCAATATGTTCACAGTGAGATATTCATCATCAGAAATTCATAGAGACTGTCAACTGAAAAAAATGCACAACCTAAAACTTGAAAGTTATGTTATATTCGGCCAACTTGCCGAGGACTTAAGCCTGGGAGGCAGGCTCTCAGATTGATCCAAAGAGGCAAGGGAGGGGCCAGGATATATAGAGGTTTCTGCAACAAAGACCAGGTAGTCGGAACATTAAAAGATTACTGTTAATTAAAGAAAACCAGGTATCTCAGGTTAAGGAATTCAGCATGTTTCTTTGTATGGGAAGATGCAGGAGTCGGGGCTCATTGAAACCAGAAATCATACGCATCTCAGCTGCCTGGGGCAGGCATCCTGTGCTTTCTCATCCTGAGTCTCCGCAGGGTGACCCACTGCAGGCAGCTGAAGTGGCTGAGGTCTCTGCAGCATCATTTGTTTACCGATACGGCAGGTGACATTTTTCATTCACAAGACAATGAAAGAAAAGTTCGATCACAGGCGACCGTGAGACTCAGAGTTGAAGCGAATTTTCTTTTCTCAAGTTTCTCGTCTGGTATTCACCTCGCTTCATGCCTTTCCCTACTTCTCCTGATAATCCAGCAAAAATACAGCAATAAAGCTGCCATCTGTGTTCAAATCGTAATAGCTCCTTAATACTAAAGTAAAGGGCATAACATCAGACACTTTGCTGCTTGTTTTTAACTAACCGCAAAGCAGATATCTGCGGAAGATTGCCTTCTGCGTGCGGGGCAATCTCTCACAGGAACTTCCTTATCTGTCTCGAACTCCCTGCGTCGGCCTCGGAACCAAGCTGCCTGCAGATCGGAGGGCAGTCACGTACTCCACGCTAGGGCCTTGATTCCAGAGCAAGCAGAGGTGGCAGAGGTAGGAAGTCCATACACAGGTAGGTACGAAGAGGAATGACACGTGGATGTGATCTTAGGGCCTCCCTTTGTAGGTGGCTGTGTAAGTGTGACAGGACTGAACACATCTGAAAGAAGAGGCTGGCCGCTAAGATTCTACATCAGCTCACTTAAGATCATCGCGAAATACACAATAACCCTTGATATCTGAGACCCATGGATATCAAGATGTGTGCATCCATATGGGCGTCTCCCAGACCTCACCACCTCACTCTCTGTTCATCCTCTGCTATTCCACACTTGGTTTCGGCCTTATATCACCCCATACAACCACTGGGAAACCCAACTAGGGGATGACCGTTGGGTCCAGTGCCTTCTCCGCCAGGGGTGAAAAGGAGGACCAATGACTGGGGCAGAGAGAACCCATCCCCTCCTTCAATCAGGTCAATCCACTTTCATCTATTACATTTATTTATTTTGTTATCCATTTATTTAAATTGGTACCAAAGTCCTATCCACTGTTAAGGAGTTCGAAGTCCATGCTCTGGTCTAAAGTTTTCAATACTATGTGAACTGCTTTCCCTGAGTCAAAAAGGCATTCATTTCGTGAGTGATTAAAAGGGCAAATATACTCTGATGAGTTCCAAAACTTTGCCTTTGAGAACAAACACATGGAAGTCTACAAATGTTGTAGCTTTTTTGAGTAATCGAGACAAGGACATAAGTTCTCCGGCATCGTGAAGATGAGGTGGGACGGAGGAAAAGCAGCACAGGTGGTAGAATCAGGTGACCTGGCCCCACTGGCCCCAGGGGACCCAGTCCCTACCCTCTGGCATTATCCATGTGGCCTTGAGCAAGCATTTAACCACTGCAATCTGTGTCTGTCTCTCGGGGGCTACCACCCTCTCCTGTGGAATTTCCTCTTCTCAGCTCCCAGGGCTGAAGCTGCCACTTACCTTCTGATGACTCTTAAATATCCCTCTGTTCCAGAGCCCCGCCTACCTCGAGCTGCCCACTCCACACCCCATAGCTTTTCTAGATCTCAAAGTGGACAGATTGAATTATTCCCCATCCCATCTACAGCATACCGTATCTGGACTGACAGCGCCAACACCTCTGCAGTTTCTGCATCTAGAAACCAAGGTCCGCAAGACAAGTGAGGACCATCCCTTCTGAACACCTTTCAAGCCCGACTTCCCCAGCCACTCCCATGATGGCCTTAAGTGACCTATTGCATCAGTGGCCTAGTTGGTCTCCATCTATCTGAACCCATTTCTTCCAAACACTCCTTTCCTTATTAACAAGGATTCTTCTGAAACACCAGACCGCTAATCTCTCTCTCCTGTGTGAAACACTTCCCTGCTCCTCATTGACTACGGATTCCAGTTACAGCTCCTTAGGGGGCATGACCTGGCCCCTGAACACCCCTCCAGGTCCATCCTAATGCCCCCCCCCCGCACCTTTCACCTGACACTCCAACAATTGGAGCACCCTGTTTGCAGGTCAGGCCACTGTGCCCACTGGGTGCTGCTGTCCCCTCTACACAAAATCCCACCCCAACTGTGGCCACCAGAAAGGGGCCTGGTTTGTTTCCCCAAGTCCAAGCCAAACTTCAAACCCTCAAGGAAGCCTTTCCACAGAAAGAGAGACTCTCAGGAATTTATTGCATTCCTCCCTCCGCATTATATATTCTGTCTGCCCAGCACCCAGCACAACACTGAGATGCAGTTGGTGTGCAATGAACATTTGTGGGGTAAATGACTGGAAATGAAATGGCTGCAAATATCCACAGGTAGTTACAAGAGAAAAGTCCTTGTCCTGAAAATACGTGAAGGAGAACTTTGACAGCCCTCAGGCCCACTTTGGGAAAGACTTGCTTTATTCAATCATGTTTATGGATGAAACTTTCCTTTAAGAAAACGTTTCAATATCTCAAACTAGCTCCATTTTGTAGGCTATCCTTTTTAATGAGGAAAATATAATGGTAACCTTATGGTTATTACAAGAGGACTTAACGGTGGGTCTAAAACAGAATTAAATTCTACTAGCTAAAGATGATTTCCTCAGAGAGTTTTGACTTCTTTTGAGAAAAAGTCACTTGGTTACATTGCAAGGAAAGGAGAATTAAGGCTATTTATCACCCACAATAAAGACTATCACCCAAAAGGAGAGTGAACTTCTAAGAATCTCTAGCCCTGTTTTTTCCCTTTGTTCTTTTAAATTACAAAATATGAATAGAGAGAGGAAAGCCTGGAATTGCAAAATAATTTAGACCAAGTGAAGGTATGCAGACTCCAGAGAGACCCACAATCCAGCTTCCAAGTGGCTCTCAAAGACTTTTCCCATTTTTTCCTGACACCCCGCCCTACTGGACTGCCCGGGCTCCTTCTTCCAGGGACCTACCCTCTGGAGATTCTAAACCTTCCATAAGGGCAGTTCCTCTTCAACTAATTAGGCTGCTACTGCAAGAGGTCAGTTAAGGCCATCATTGGGAGGGGCTGATTAGACCTGTTTAAATCAAGAATCAGCTGCTGTGTGTGATTAGGAATTTCATAATTTTTCAAAGTTGATGGTGATTTTATAAGTTTGCCAAGGCCATTTTAAATCTGATGAACCTGAGTTCAACCCAAACTTTAAGCAACTGCTCATTCATAGTTCTGATGTGTTTAGAATACGTTTTCCCTCTAACTGCACCAGTTTGCTAAAATAGTCCTGTTGCTAATTTTTCAGTACTCTCTTGAGTAATGAGATTCTGAGACCCCTGCCTGTTAGATACACGTAGGAGGCTTTATAACTGTGTTTCATCCTTCGTATGAGCTTTTTCATCCCTTTACTATATCTTTTCTGATTGCTTCCTTAGAATCTCCTTTTTTCATTTTTTCAGTTTTATCCATCATCCATGCATCTCTTTTTTTCTCACAAGATTAAGGTACTTTTTACACTAAAGACTAAGATGTGTCACCAGAGGATCTTGATAAAGATGGGAATGTGATATCCGGGGATGACATTGATCTGAACAGAGTAAGTCATTTACCATAAAATTCTGAATATGAATCTAGTCCAGGAAAAAGTGAAGCAGTTTGTATTCCTTTGCCTTTTTTTCCCCATAAAAGATCCTTAGCATCCGTTTTACTGCACGTATCGTTCCTCTCCCAAATCATTGTTAAATGATTTCCCAGCATGGCACTTACCAAGAGCTATATCCTGCACCAAGTCCTAGGATGATTAAATAACAGCATGGCATTCCTCTGCTGGGATGTTTCTTATTATTTATTTGACGTAGGATACACAGCAACGACCCTCAACCCCTGCTGGTCACAGAGGAGGGCTGACCTCATGCCGGTGATGGCCCCGCACTTGACTTGCATGGCAACTTTATGAGGCTGGCAGTTCTTCCCATTCTACAGATGGGGAAGCTGAGGGTTGGAATAGTTACATAATTTACCCAGAGTCACATGGCTAGTCAAAAGCAATAGAGAACTAATGAGAACCTGCTGCATAGCACAGGGAACTCTACTTAATGCTCTGTGGTGACCTAAGTGGGAAGGAAATCCAAAAAAGGGGGTATATGTATACATATATCTGATTCACTTCGCTGTACAGCAGAAACTAACACAACATTGTAAAGCAACTGTACCCCAATTTAAAAAAAAAAAAAAGCAAGGAAGCCAGGATCTAGACACCCACAGGTCTAAGTTAAAACCCAGACAATCACTGTAATATGCGCATCTAGTTTGCCCTTTCAGCCTCCCAGGAAGCAAGCATGACGTGACCTCTTTACTTTTTCCATCAGTGCCACCAAAGGATGCTGGAAGTTGCAAGGCTGATTTCTGTAACCTCCATGGGCACAAATTCCTCATGACTGGAGACCCCATAGACCACCTTCTCTGTGGACTCTTGAGAAATCTGAGAAAAGAGCTCTGAGCAAGAAATCAGAGAATCATCTCCCAAACCCAGAAAGGACGGACTATCCACCAATTCACCGGAGGGCTGTCAGACTCTAAATTCTAACCTCTGACTCCGTTCTGAGTTCCAGTAACTCCCTTGATTCTTCATTAATTGAAAAGGCAAAACAAAACAAAAAAGCAGACCTGCAGGAAATTAGAATCGTGTATGGCTTCAAAGACTTGGGAGTGTCTGGAAGCTCTTGACACCCTGTTTTTCTTGACATACCATTTTTAATGATATCTTTAAATATCACTCCATTCAGCTAATAACAGTCACCAGCTGCCCTGCCAGGAGCTTTCACACACACAGTAGAGATTTCCACCCACCAACGGCTAGGACACTGGCTGACTCCGCAGGCTCACAGCAAAAGCTTTGCAGGTGGTGATTGACAGCAGGACCAACCTTGCAAAACCCTGATGTTTGAACAGGTGAGAGATTATGCATGCCAGCCTCCAAAGCTGCACCCCTTATGAATCCATCCAAAGAATACAAAACATTAAGAAAACTGTCACCTGCATTTTTACGTGTTTAGTTATACCCTTGTCTCCCTCTATTTTGGGAAAAGAAGAAGGAAAAAAAAAAAAGAACATTTCTTGAAATATACAGATGTTCATAGGAAAAAAAGGAGAAAATAAGGGACATTTAGAAGAGTCGGCAAATTGACATTTTATTTACATGCTCTGATAGGCGTAGTGTTCGATTGTGAAGTTTAAAGAAATTGTTTATATGCTTGTGTTAATTTACAGGAAACCACCATACAGCCAGAGCCCAGGAGAATTTCTTCTTGAGACAGAAGACCAGTGCAGGGAAGGAGTTTCTCAGGAGGCTGCTTTTCCAATATTATTTTTCAACAAAGAAGATTGGCCTGTTTGGGGTTCCTTACCTCTGAAGGTAATCGTACTAGTCAGACCTAAATTTGTGCTCAACCTGGCACTTTCAGCTCATAGCTGTAGCAGGTATTTCCCTGAATCGGTAGAGGTTATGTTTGTGACCTCTGAGGAAAGGGAGCAAACTTGAACATCCTTCATAGAAACCTCCCCCTTTGCCCTCCCTCACTCGCCAGCTCTCTTCTCTTTTTCCCTCTTTATCAGCCCTATGGCTCGCGTGTGTGCATGTGTAATCCACCTACACACAGGTAGAAAGAGTCATCTTTCAGAGACTGGCCAAGCCCCTTGCATTCACTGGTAAGGTCCTAGCTCGCACACCTTTGCCTCTTCAAGCCGACGGTCCTAGTCCACTCAGGCGAACACGACAAAATATCGTAGACTGAGGGGCTTACACAACAGACATTTATTCCTCACAGCTCTGGAAGCTGTAAGTTCAAGATCAGGGTACCAGCACGGTCAGGTTCTGGTGAGAGCCCTCTTCCCAGCCTGCAGACAGCCGCCTTCTTCCTGTGTCCTCACGTGGAGGAGACAGAGAGAGCTTCTTCTTATAAAGGCATCAGTTCTCTGGGATCAGGGCTCCACGCTGACTACCTAATTTAACCTTAATTACCCTCCTTAAAGAGCCTGTCTCCAGCACAGTCACATGGGGCGGGGCGGGGGGAGATTCGAGCTTCAACAGCTGAATTTGGGGAGACAATTCAGTCCATAACACCCACCTAAAACAGCCTCAGGCCTTGATACTTCTCCTCTGTGAGGCAGACATCATGCTCCCCCAATTCCAGCGGATGGGCGAAGCTTCCCTAGGTCCCGTTGACACCCCCTCACCTGGCTCCAGGTGTGCAGCAAGCAACCCTCCCATCCCCCTGGAAGCGGGGCTGCTCAGCACGTCGGCAACCCTCCCCAGAGGGGTCCCAGCTCACCCTCTTCCCACCCCCTACCTGGTCTCAATTCACATTTGCAGCGGATTTGGGACACGGATAATGTTGGCTTCGACGTCACTCCGTGATCCCGCCCACCTTGGGCGGTTGACTGTTGTCTTGTTCTCTGCTAAAACGCTGAAGTAGAAAAGTCTCCCTTTAATATCCTGTGATAGTCATGAACATATAAGTGATAAAAGCAGATTATGAAAGAAAATGTATGGCTCCATATCATTTTTTGCTTTATGAAAGTAAATATTTATAGAAAACCCCTAAAAGGATCGGTATTAAAGTGGTGTGGGAAGTAGACGTTCTCAGCGATTCATCCTCTTTTTGCTTCTCTGTAAGAAACAATTACTTCTTGCAAGAGACGTGTTTCCTTTATAATCACAGGAAAATACTGAAAATGTGGTTTTTCAAAAATTGAAAATAAAATGCGGAAAAGACGACAATGCCATCAGGACTGTACTGCACAAACTTAAGTCATTTCCTTTAAAAGGAAAATAATTCTTATGGATTCCTGTGGTTGACAAATTCTTTCATGATAATGTTTCTTAAATATGTACAAAGGTAAAGCTAGTCATAACGCCTTATTCACTTGCAACTGACATTTACAGAGAACATACAAAAAGAAAGGCTTAAAGACAAATAATATTCAGATCAATGATACTCGTTAGATATGACACATTGCATTATTTTGCTAAAACAAAATTGCTAGTTCTGTGTTGAACAGAAGAATGTATTGGTGGCTTTATGCTGACCTGTCATTGCCCAGAATGTGTTTTGTTATTTGTCTTGATGGACCATGTTTTGAATCACCAAGATTATTATTGTCATAATTTACCCTTTTATTTTTTTACATATTCTCTTAGTGATTTTTAACTGCCAATCCATTATGTTGACAGGCCAATCATTTTAAAAGTGTATTCCGAATGCAATGATGGAAAATCAAAATATGCCATTTAATAAAAACTCCCCCACGGCGCATCTCCTGCTCCATTTACTGCTAACCGACTGTTGCTGTTATGCTCCACGACGCACGGAAGGTGGGACCTGGGAGCCACAGCCTCGCGAGCGCGGAGCGTTGGGACAGCCACGGCCCCGGGTCTCTGGTCGACTCCAGGAGGTGCGGTGTGAGGTCTCCATTCAAGCACCGTGCTTTCTGTCTAACCTCTGCAAGCCTTTATTGCTAAGTAAAATATGACCGCATATTTGGCTGAGGCAGCACTATTGCTTTAATATAAAGTATGCCTTTGCTCTCACTAATCCAGGATGATTACAAAGAGTATCACCCTGCAGTTCTAGGTCTTTTAAGCTACGTCAAATCAGAGTCTTCTGTCCTCAGATAACTTAAGAAAGTGAACTCTTCATCTGTGAAAATGGTCTTGGTTATATCTGGCTGGGGAATTCAACTTGACACAATGGCAAACAGGAAAGGATGCTGTCCTGTGACATTAGGTTTATTGTATGAGACCACAGAGCACGACGTGGTGGTTAGTGTAAATGTGGGCCTTCAGATAACATGGCCAAGGGTTTTCCAGGTAATCCCAAGTAGGCCTAGACTAGTTTCTTAATCATCAAAACAGAAAACAAAAAATGTAAAATGCTCACGGAGGAATTGCAGACTGCTGTGAAATTTCCACAAAATTTATTTTGTAAGCTACCTGACCCAGTAATACGGCAATAGTTGGAGTTCTTTGGCTGGTAGATGGATCACTCCTATCTGTCATCCCATAGTACCTCTGTCATGACATAAATTTCCCCCTGTGTCCGTGTCTTTGTGTCCAGATTTCCCTCTTCTGATAAGAACACCAGTCATCCTGGATTTGGGACCCACCCTCCTCACCTGGGATCCCATCTTCATTTGATTATATCAGCAACAACCCTATCTCCAAGTAAGGTCACATTCACGGGTTCTGTGCACACATGAATTTTGAAAGGACACTATTAAAGCCAGTAAAATTATCAATAAATTTCCTTGAGCAGCTGCTTAGTATATAAGAAATAATTCCATACCTCTTGATTTCCCAAATTTCACATTCCTATTTGAAAGTTCAAAGAAGCTTCCTATACTGTCTAAGTGTGGATGTCAACTCTGTTTCAATTCATTAAAGAATATATTATAATTGTAAAAGTATGAGTTTTACTAGTGTTTTGCTACTTTGGAGGGAAATAGTGGAAAAACTATCCACTCATTCCTCATCCAATTAGCATTTTTTTTTTGAAAGATACATGATTTGCATATATCTTGGGGGGGGCTGGGGGGAGGGGAGGGGGGAATGTCAGTATTCATAAGGCAAGTCCCTGGTCTTAAAATGATTATTAATTTTTAATAATATTATGAAGAGCCCCTTACCCAGGCCTGGCTGTCAACTCTGCTACACGCAGCAATGGCCCTTCCTTACTCCAGGAGAAGGAATTCCCCTTGATCCTCCTATTTCAGGGCAGCAGGAAATTTTCGCAAAGAAAGCAAGAAAGATAGCCGAGTTGCTTTGTTTGGGGGACTGGTTTGCAAATGGAACCTCTCAAAGCAAACTCTTCTCCTGGAAAGTCTAGGGTTTCCCCATGGGGCAGAAGAATAAACCTTCTTATTGTCAGACAGATAAAGCAGTGGTTTTTCCCACTCAAGAAGGTGTGTCCTTTTTTGCCATGAGAAGACTTTCACCATTGCCTGAAGTAGGTTAGATGGAACTTTGTGAAGAGAGAGGGACAGATCAAAGAGAACGTTTTCCACTTAGGCTGAAAGTTGCATAACATTAGGTAGTGTTTCCAACACTTTATGATGTTTACCTTGTCCGAGCAAACATCCATCATGAGTTACTTAATGTATTTCTTTGATTCATTGGAAAATTTAAATAATTTATTTCCATCGTGGGGCTTCCCTGGTGGCGCAGTGGTTGAGAGTCCGCCTGCCGATGCGGGAGACACGGGTTCGTGCCCTGGTCCGGGAAGATCCCACATGCCGCGGAGCGACTAAGCCCGTGAGCCATGGCCGCTGGGCCTGTGCGTCCGGAGCCTGTGCCCCGCAACGGGAGAGGCCACAGCAGTGAGAGGCCCGCATACCACCCCCCAAAAAAAAAAAAAAAAATTATTTCCATCGTAAGCAATAATATCCATGAAAAAATCTGGTTTCATGTTGCAGTTATATAGTTTAGTTATGTTTCCAATTATATTTGCTTCAATTCAAATTAAAATAATATATAACTAACAAATAAAAATATTCATGCATCTGTCATGTAAAACCCTCACAAGCATCATCCGTGGAATGCTGCCACACTAAAGAAATACCGACTTAATGTGACCATAATGGTCTTGAGTTCCTGCCATCAGCAATGGTGGCTCTGGACCCAAGAATATAACACAGGTCATAACAAAGGAGAGGGTTGAAGACAGTTCATATGATGGTCAAGCCTGTACAGCTCTGCAGCCCTGCAGCCCTAGCTTTGGTGCCAGCCCCACTACTGAGCCCAGAACCTATGCTCTTTCGACCTTAGTTTCCTCATGTACACAACTGGAATAACATCTCCTAATGCACTGCACTACTGTGAGTATTGACATCCACTCATTCACAGACATCCACAGAGCACCTCTCACGGGGCACCGAGCAAGTACCCGACCCATGCAATATGCACCTGTCCTCAATCATCTACGGATCACTTGTTCAGGAAACCTCTCTATGTACTTGTTCATTCATAAGCACAATTTAGTCACTTTCAGTCAACATCCTTATTTCTAATTTTCCAGTTAAATAACTACAGAACACATGGACTTGTGTGGACCCTACTCACACTCAGATGTTAATATTTTTATTTGTTAAACTTCAGTTGATTTACAATATTGTGTGAGTTTCAGGTATACGGCTTCAGATTCTTTTCCATTATAAGTTATTACAAGATACTGAATATAGTTCCCTGTGCCATAAGTAGACCCTTGATGTTTATCTATTTCATGTATAGTGGTACTTATCTATTAATCCCATATTCCTAATTTACCCCTCCCCATCCCCAGCTGTTAATTTTATTTATTTATTTATTTATTTTTGCGGTACGCGGGCCTCTCACTGTTGTGGCCTCTCCCGTTGCGGAGCACAGGCCACAGACGCGCAGGCTCAGCGGCCACGGCTCACGGGGCCCAGCCGCTCCACGGCATGTGGGATCTTCCCGGACCGGGTCACGAACCCGTGTCCCCCGCATCGGCAGGCGGACTCTCAACCACTGCGCCACCAGGGAAGCCCATCCCAGCTGTTAATTTTAATGCAGACTAATTTCTGCCTGCATGGAGCTCCCTATCAACTGGGGGGAAAGAGACAGTAATCAACTAATGTTGCAAGTGTACATAAAATTGTAATCTGGGAAAAGTCCGGGGAACAGAGGGGGCATCTGAGCATATAACACAAAGGCCTTACTTGGGCTAAGAAGTAAATACGATAATGTATCTAAAGCCCTTTGGAATAGCCCATCGTCCACGTCAAGCTGGTGCTGATGATGAAACGAAAACAGGAGGAGGAGCTCCCAGTCCTTGGTCCAGGCCAGAGACACTTCTAGTGGTCCAAAATATAATCCCACCCAGGCTATCTATTTCGAAGTTGATTGTTCATTAAATCACTCCATGAACATGGTCACCTGTAGTACAACTGAGTTTCTGTTCATTATTGCCTTTACTTCTACTTTTCCAGTTAAAGAAACACTTTGCGATATTGTCTATAAGAGAATCCCTGGACAGTGTACACCCTGCAGAGGATTAAGTCACTACGCTAATGTTCAGTAAGAGCTGACCCCGTAGAGTAGTTGGGTCACGCTGCAGCAGATGGCATATTTTCATAAAAACCTAGAGTACATCATTAAATGCCCAATGGAACGCCACGGAGGTAGTTGGAGATATTCCAAGTGACTGCACATTACATGCTCCCACCTGTGTTTTATCTAACTGAGGTTGTAGTGCAATTAATCTGATAACACAATAGCGATTTAAAATATTTACTTTTACCGTGACATATCATTTATTCAATTTTACTTCGAAACATCTCCTGGACTCTTGCATTTTGCTGCTGTAATCATGCAAATGTAAACATGACGGTTGGATGACCTAATTGCTTTGAAGTTTGTAATGTTTTTTAAATTTCCCCTTCTCTTTTACAAAAGTACAGGAAATGCAGTGCTTGTTGAAAGTCACTGTATATGTCCAAAGGGGAATTTAAAACACTTAATGACTTGAGATTTCACTGCTGCTGAGGCCACATTCTTCCCTGTTAGCAGCCGAGCCAAGAAAGGAAATCACAGAGGAATCTTTGATGTCAGAGAAAAGCAACTTGAATGGCAGGGCAGGAGACAATGAGTGTAGCTTCCTTAGAAAAGACAGGAGTAACATAAACCAGGACGCAGAGGGTGGCAAGGGAGGCTGGAACTTTGCATGCCAGAATTCTGTTTACTTTATAATAGTATCAAATAAGCATCCCTAATATTCGACACCATGCAATTGCACACTTCTTTTTCCTAGAGTATGTTTAATTCCTTTGAAAGGGTATAAGTGAACCAATTTTAACAGGAAAACTCTAAAAACCCAACAATACCTGGTTTTTCAAAAAAAATAAAGCAAGAGTTTTGGCCCAATACATTTTCCCTAAGAAAATTGACAATATGATACTTGGGTCGTTTTTCTAGCATTTTTTCCAATGTTCATTATTTGGATGGTGGTGTTAAGCTGACAGATAAAAGTTGTATAATCTGTAGAACTTGTATAAAAGAAACCGGTATGATGAAACTTGAGAACTCCAGGAAGATCTGTCTCTACTTAGTCAGCTGTGCCGTGTTCTGCTTCATTCATTTATTATTCAATCATCGAACCAACATTTGAGGAAACAGGTCAGCCAGAGATGAGAGTCTGTGGATCACCTGCGCCGTCCTGAAAACTTCCCAGAGCTGCCTTTGCCTGCCCCACTCACCAACACCCCCCCTCCCTTCACGTGGACTCAGACACCTTTGATGACCTGCCAGCACACAAAAACCTATGAGAAGGGAAATGTTCTCAGTGGTGAGAGAGGTCGATTGCTGCCTGCGAGAGAAAGAAGTTTTGGAAGTACAAAGGAAAGCCTTCAAAGGAATGCCAACCAAAGCTCTCCGAGCCAACGCATTTGTCATGTGCATAAGCTTGCAACTCGGAGCCCTGACTGATTTGCGGAAGGACTATTCTGATTGGTAAAGACCAGGTTAAATTAGATGTGTTTTCTGTATGTTCTGATTAATCTGTTATATTTCAAAGTCCCGTGGAAGTGTAGAGTGTTTAAAGTTTTGTTCACAAAAATTACGTTCAGTTATCTGGTCATTTTTCTTAGGTGAAACAATACATTCTCAAGGATGGCAGATAAGTGAGGTGCTGGCTGAAGTTTACCCCCAAGAAGATATCAACTGGGGGTGCTGCCCATCCCTACAATATGTGTATGGACTGATTAAAACCACGAATAGTGTCCGAGCACCCAGCATATGGAGGGGGATGAGAAGTTCTTTGCAACAAGTGGGATGACCGTTCTGAGTCCCCAAAAGAACCCACAAGGGGAGCATTTCAACACAACCTTGGAGGAGCTATTTGGAGGGAGGGCTTGCCTCAGAGTCCCACAGAGTCATCAGGGAATAGGCAAGGGACAGTTCCTTAAAGGAAAGCAAGGAGACTGTTACCAGCCGAAGAGAGGAGGCAAGCAAAGAGCAGTAGCCCCACCAACATGATGCAAGGCAGTTTTCTAGAGTATTCTGCCCCTCCCATAAGACTCTCCCACGTGTGTCACACTCGAGGCCAGTGACCTTCCACACAAGGAGAAAGGGGGACATCTCTGTGGTGCAAAGCACAGGGAAAAAAGGGAGGGTGAATCCATATCATCCTTTTCCCGAAAATGAGAACGGCAAATGCCTAGGTCCCAGTGTCCTACAAGAGGGGATGCGGGAGGAGGGGTGCACACGAAGCATCTGGTTTACAGGAGAAGGTCTTGTAGACACAGACAGCTCAACAGCCCATCCGAATCCATCCTCGCATGGAGAGGAGAAAGGCCCCAGCGCAGGTGACAGGGGACAGAGGAGCACTCTGCCAGTAGCCTGTCGGTGTGTCCCAGCTCCCTCCAGGCCTCACACTTGACTGCGTAGTCCTCGCCGCTCTGTCTAAAGCTCTGACTTACTCTTGAGAAGATAAAAGGCATCAAAAGCCGGGGACTTAAAACATATTTGAAGAGTCACCTTTACCATGTGGCCTTGGGGGTGTTTTGAAACCCTCAGTTGGCTCACTAATTTCAGAGAAAAGGCCCAGGCACAGACACTGAGTATTCCTTGTTAAGTGGAGCCAGTACCTGAGGACAAGAGCCGGGTGCTTCCTCACCCAAGACTTTGGACAGAAAGGAAATGCTCTGAGGCTCAAGTCAAGAGCTGATCTGTCATTGAGGACTGGGCCCTCATGGGGAGGCCCGTGGCTTCACCCCATGTGGCTTGTGGTAATCTCAGTGGTGCAGCACCGGGATGGGTCCACAATTAGGAAGGCTGCCTTCAAGTCTCAAAGAAACTTTGTGATGACAGAGCTAGCAGGAAGCCAAGACAATGGAGAGACAGACAAGCCCTGATCATGTTTATCCAGCAATTTGTAAGAACAAGAGACCCTAAATATTGGACACAAATATTCTGGCTACTAAAATGATGTTCTCTGTTATAAAGTGGGGAGAGGCTGTCAGCTGTCATCACATCTGCCCCGATTTTCCTTGAATTAATGTTTACCTGCCCACTTTCCTATCTCCCTTGACTTCCCAGGTTTACTAATCCTAAGAAGGGGGTCCTAGCTAGCAGTCTCTGAAAAGGAAATATAGCCTTTCTGATTTATTTCATTCATTCATACCATCAATATTTATTATAACTTCCTGTATACCAAACACTGTGCTACAGTTTGATGGCATCCAAATTTGAATCAGGTACAATCCTAGCCCTCAAAGAAGCTCTGTTAGCTTGACTCCATTCTAGAGACTTTTATAAGATCCTGTGACACTACAGTTGTATGGTCAGAAGCACAAAGAGAAGAACCACCTAACTAGTCTGTGGGTTGCTCAGTGGTCTGAGCTAAGGTTGGATTCCTGTAGAAGGTTTGTCTGGGCTAAGTCTTTAACTCAGCCCATCCTTTAATGGGTAAAACATAAAAGAAGGGCAGAGAAGAACAGAAGAAAAGGCAGGATGTTATAGCATGTTAGTATAGGTGTTATAACATGGTATGTTTGAAAAAACCTCAAGAATTTTGGCATAGAGTTTGAAACAGTGAATAATGAGAAATGAGGATAATGACACAGGACCCAGGAGCTTGCAGGCAAGAGCTTCTCAATAAAGGCTGAGTGGACTCCAGGGTGGGGTGGGGTCTATGGCAGTAAGCCATGGGAAAGAGATTAATGCATGGCCACTAGGAGCAAAATTTACAACTTTATTGGAAAACGTAAAAGAATCCTCGAATAAAAGGTAGATCTACATATTTATGAAAAGGAGGGCTTAGTGTCACAAATACGTCATTTTTCCCAAAGTCAATCCCATGCAATCCTAATGAAAGGGATTTTCTTGGTGGGACTGGAGAAATTGATTCTAGAATTCTGTTTTGGTGAATAACTAAGAGAGGAGGTATTATTCCCCTCAAAATTCATGTGTTGGAGCCCTAACCCCCAGTACCTTAGAATGTGACCATATTTGGAGATGGAGTCTTTATGGAGGTAATTAAGTTAAAATGAAGTCATTAAGGTGGGGCCCAAATCCAATATGACTGTTGTCCCTATAAAAAGAGGAACTATGGACACAGACATGAAGAGAGAGTAGATGATGGGAGACACAGGGAAAAGATGTCCATCTACATCTTCTGGAACAGATCCTCCCCTTGGAGCCTTGGAGCACACCAACCCAGCCAACACCTTGATCTCAGACTTCTTTCCCCCAGGACTGTGAGAAAGTAAATTTCTGTAGCTTAAGTCACCCAGTCTGTGGTATTTTATAAGGGCAGTCCAAAACAACCGATACAGAGGCTCTCGTCCAATAGATATCAAAATTTATTATGTCTATGTTATTACACAATATTATATAGGGGCTAAGATAGGCAAACAGACCAATGCAACAGAATAGAGCATCCAGATTCATCCGAAAAGAAAAAAATTATTTCTGACAATACCAGTGCTGACAGGCACCTTGGCGGGCACCTTGGCAATACAAGTAAAACTGAAGTTGCACTTACCTATGACCCAACAATTCTCCTGTTAGGCACACATCCTAGAAAATTATCATGTGGACAAAAAGTTAATGTGCATGTGCTTATTTCAGCATTTACAACATGAAAGGGAAACCACCTAACTGTCCATCAGTAGAGAAAAGGACAAGCACATTGTAATAGATTCACTTCATGGAATCACTTTTGTGTTCTGAAAAAGTCCTTATTTCACCTTCATTTTTAAAACATATTTTCACTGGGTAAAGAATTCAGTGTTGGCAGTTTTTTTTGTTTCCAAACATTAAAGATGTTGCTCCAATAAGACACTGGAGCATTCTCACTTGCATTGTTTCTTATGAGAAATGTGCTGTCATCCACATGTTTCCTCTTCTTTATTCTGTTAGACTTTTTCTCTTGTTATTTTTTTCTGGCTTCTTTTAAAATTTTTCTTTATCATCGGTTTTGAACAATTTGACTGTTACGTGTCTCGGTGTACTTTTCTTCATGTTTCCTGTGCTTGGGGTTGCCTGAGCTTCTTGGATCTGTGGGTTTATAATTGTCATCCACTTTGAGAAAATTGGGGGCTAATTATTCATTCTTCCACCTCTTCTGTCCCCACTCCTTTGGGGATTCCAATTACAAGTGTATTAGCTCACTACTTAGTATTCTGTGTATTTTTTTTTCAGTATTTTTCTCTGTGTGTGTGTTTCATTCTGGACTGTTTCTTTGGCTATATCTTTAAATTTACCAATCTCTTCTTCTGGACTACCTACCATGATGTTAATTCCATCCAACGTATTTTTCATCTCTAGGAGTTTGATTTGTGTCATCTTTTACCTTTCATGCCTCTACTTAAGTTTTGAACATAGGGAATACAGTTATTTTAATTGCACTGTAATGTTCTTGTCTAATATCTAACACCTGTGTCCATTCAGGATTAATTTTGATTGATTTAACTCCATTATGGGCCATATTTTTCAGCTTCCCTGCATTCCTGCTCTTGAATGTTGAAAGTTTTTGTATTCCTATCAGTATTCTTGAGCTTTCTTCTGAGATGCAGCTAGGTTACTTGGAAATGATTCCATCCTTCTGGAACTTGCTTTTAAAGATCTTCTAGGTGGGAACAAATTAATGCTCAGGCTAGTTCTAATTTATTTCCCACTAATTAAGGTGAGGTCTTTCTGTGTGTTCCAGCCAAATATCTTGTGAGTCATGACGTTCTCCAGTCTGGCTGGTGAGAGGAGGCACTGTTCTCAGACTGTGTCAGCAGCAGGCACTGTTACCTCTAATCCTTTTGGATGGTTCTTTCCCAAGACCAGAGCTTTTCTTAAATGTATATGCCAATCAATATTCAGCTGAATTGTTGAGAGTGACTCTCCACATCTCCGGAGTTTTCTCTCTATGAAGCCCTCCCTCCTCTGGTAATCTGACGTGTGAGCTCCAGCCACCATGATTTTCCTGGACTCTCAACTCAGGAGTCATCAGGCTCTGTTGGTTCACCCCTGCCCTGCACATAGCCTGTAACTCTCTCAAGGCAGGGACATTGGGCAGTTGTTAATTTCCTGTCTCACAAGATCACTGTCCTTCATTGCCTGAAGTCCAGTGTCTTGAAATTCATCATTTCATATCTTTTGTCTGTGTTTTGGTTGTTTCAGGCAGGAGGGTAAATCTAGTCCCTGTGTTTCCACCTTGGCAAGAAGAACATACACATACAAATACACACACACAAATATACACACACACGAATATACACATACAAATACACACACACACAAATATACACATACACATATACACACACGCACACACACACACACACACACACAAACACTGGAGGCAGAGGAGGTAACTTGGAAATGATTCACACTGTCCACCCCACCTGAACACGTGATGAACTTCCCTTATTATGGAACAGTTGAAACACCGTAATTCCCAGGCCTATCCCCACTATCAACATCCAAAGTCTTGAAGTCAAGAGGGCCTCAAACACACTTATAACAATTACTGAGGATGGATTCTTTGGGGCAGCAACTAGGACTGGTCCGTGATGCGCAAAGCATACCATGGGTGTCAGGAATGCGCTACTGCCTCCTGAAAGGGGTACTTCATCCAGTGGTTCCAATCACAAACACAAATGAAAAATATCCAGGTCGAAGGCTCAGACACAGGTGACTATTCAAGAGAGTAATCTGGTCGACAGAAAGCTGTCTTGCCTACCCCAATTTTTACATGAACGTTAAGATTTTGCAAGAATTTAAAGATCAGGAGGCAATGCAGGTTTATGCAGCTATAGCCCACAGTAGAATCCTGGCCTCAGAATCAAAGCCTAAAAATGATTTTTGCCCTCAGCAGTCTTACCCTAACTGAAGTGGTATTGGTCTTCAATAAAGTAAGTTATGGGTTAGAAGGAGTTATAGGTGGAAGAGACACATGCTGAGAGTGGGGTAGGGTCTATGCAATTTGAGATAGCAGTTCTGGGACAAACAGCGAAAGGAATTGGGCCTCCTCGTTTTTGATACTTTTCCTAAGTCCAGCCTCTCTCAGCAAAATGGTCCATTGGGCCAACATTTCTATAGAGCTTCCTCCTGAGGTTCCCTATCGGTAGTTATCATATATACATCCTACTGCTGTTATTACACAATCTTTAGAAACAAAACACATGCGTATTTTAAATCCACATGTCCAGTATGGTAACTACCAGCTATCTATAACAATGCTATTGAGTACTTGAAACGTGGCTGATTTTTACATTATATTTTCCTTTAATTAATATTAAATTAAAACTGATACTTCATTCAGTTATTGGAAAACTGAAGTATCTTTGGCACCACTAGGGTATGTGAATCTACCTTTTCAATCTTCAATTTTATGAAATTTAAATGCACAGCAAGTCTTTCACGTGAAAACTTAACATTTGCCTAGAGAGGTAAGGATAAATTCATATGAGATTTCAAAGACTTAGTATAAAAGATATAAAAGTTCTCATTAATAACCTTATACTGATTACATGGTAAATGACATTTTGGATATACTGGGTTAAATAAGATATAGTGCTTAGGGCTTCCCTGGTGGCGCAGTGGTTAAGAATCCACCTGACAAAGCTGGGGACACGGGTTTGAGCCCTGGTTCGGGGAGATCCCACATGCCATGGATCACCTAAGCCCGTGTGCCACAACTACTGAACCTGCACTCTAGAGCCCATGAACCACAATTACTGAAGTCCGCGCACCTAGAGCCCATGCTCCATAAGAAGAGAAGCCAATGCAATGAGAAGCCCATGCATCACAATGAAGAGTAGCCCCCACTCGCCGCAACTAGAGAAAGCCTGTGCACAGCAATGAAGACCCAACGCAGCCAGAAAAATTAATTAATTAAATAAATACTTTTAAAAAAAAGATATAGTGTTAAAATTAATTTTTTTGTTTCATATTTTCCTTTTTTTAATACAGCTACTAGAAAATTCCATGTGTGGCTGACATTATATTTCTATTGGACAGCACTGCTCTAAGTTTCTATATCTCCATAGGGTCTATATCACTATAAACTTAAATGTATACACCTGAGCCTTCTTTCCCTGTGGTTTAACTAGAGCGGCCAGCTGCACAGAGGCAGAGGTACAGTTAGACTGCATATCAGGATGATACATGCTATCTCAATGGAAATATTAAGTGGAAAAATTGCATTTTCTCCCCACCCACTCTTTTGTTTCTTTCACTATCAAAATCTTCAGTGACACAGAGTAAAGAAGTAGAGATTTTGCAAGGATAATGAAAATTATAATTATGAAAGATGGCCTTGGTCACGGTGAAGATGCTGAAGGGCTAAGACACTATGACATCTATCTTCTTCACCTTGAAGATGCCCTAGTGCCAATCACCCCTCCTTCATGCACTGAAAAAGCAGGATGGAGCCTGGGGGTGACTGATGGGTGGAAAACTCAGAAGGGAATGTGGCGACAAGAGAGTAGAGGGAGAACTAGAACTGTACAGAGGGACACCCAGGGGATGCTCTGGTCCAGGTTGCATGTGGAGGGCTGGATGGGCAACACATCTCAGTACTGTGATTCATCTTCTGGACGCTGAGAGTTTGTGAGTCTTTGTGTCTGTAAATTATTTTCTTTCTGGTAACGGATATGGCAAATGCAGATGAGAGATTTTCTTAATAATCTCTAACTCTGGCCCTAAAATAGGAATTCAATTGAAGTTTACCCCAGTCTTAACCGGAAGAGAGCTATCCAACAATACTAATGTTTAAGAGTAAATCTGGCTAGCTCGAGTCTCACAGTTGTTTGTGGAGGTGATGTTCTAATGACCAATCCTGACTTTCACCTTTTCAGAAATAATGATAGCAGCTGGAATATATAAAATTCATGGACTAAGTAGAGTTCAAATGACTGTCAGAATAAGGCTAAGCCTCTACCTAAGCCATACTATGTCCATCTCATTAAGCAGCAAAATCATAAGGGGGGAAATGGATTTTGATTATATGAGCCTGGGCACATAGGATGAAATGAAGGTGGCCAGCCAAGGCTGGATTCTTGACAAATCTTTCCCCCTGTGGTCAGAAAAGAAAGGAGCCCAAAACCTTAGAGATGAAATAATTTATTTTCTAAAAATCCAGATAACTGGCAAGGAGATCATATTATAACCCAAAAGGGTAGTTAACAGGTTAGCGTCTTTGTTTATAGAACCTCACCATGTCACATGACAGGAGAGGAATTTAGTCAGTGGAGTTGCATGTCAATGGATCTGCTTCAGGCCTGGGTGTTAAAGGCTTGTGGACACTGCTTAATTAACCACACTGTGGGGAGTCCAAAGTCAGCCATGCTGAGCCAGGGACTGGAACCGGTGAGAATCTGCATGCCTTCTGGGCTGGGTAGGCTGCAGAGGGAGGGGCCTTTTGGAGACTGGACAAGCCCTGGCTGGAGGCAAGCCACGTCCAGCCCCGTCCAAGAGAGGCCTGGAGAGGGCTGTCAGCTCAGGTAAGCCAGCATGCCCCTGGGTTTCATCAATTTCAATCCCACTCCTGGAAGATGTCAGATCTGTGAACACTCACACCTCTGCAGGAGTCAATGACCTGGAGAGGGGCCGGACCCCTGTCCCCAGTTGGGGGTGAGGTAGACGGGGCTCCCTTGTCAACATGATCCCAGGGGAAGCTGCAGCAATAAGGTGGCACAAAGCCACCCCGTTGTCCCACTAGGGTTGACTCTGCTACGTTACTGACGAGAAGCAAGTGTCTTGACAGTTATGAGAGCTTTACCCTTTAGTTGGTGTTTTTAAAATTATTTTTCAAGTACCGAATACAATGTGTTTACTTTTTAAAAAAGAATAAAAATTAGAAATCATCTATAATTCCACCAAGTATAGCTAAACAATAGTAATATTTTATAAAGCATGTTATTATAGTTGGAATTCACGATTTTTTTAATATAAAGCATTTATCATGACTTAAGCACAGAACCATGCTGTGAGCCTGTGGTCTCCACTTTACATGTCCTAACTCCCTGGTTTGGGATAATTCACAGTTTTTAGCCTGCTATTTTCATTTCAGAACATTATTCCATGTCATTAGGTATTTTTCAATGTTGTCTATTTCACAGATACCTAATGCTCATTTTCTGATACGTATAAATTCATCTCTCCATCGTTTGGGATTGAAGCAGACTTCACATTAAATCATAGGTATATATTCCCATCAAGGTACATACATCTTGATTTCAGCGGATTTCACTGCTAAGAGAATTCCTTTTACAAAAGTTCCCATGTTTCTTCCTCTCACCGTCGCCTTCACGACAGTTGTATAACCATGTGATTCTTTAGCCCTGGCTTACCGTCTACAGACGTTGGCATCAGTGGCCCCAGTCAATGGGCAGGCAAGGCAGGTGTGCCTTGGGGAGATGCAGGGTTGAGCCTTCTGGCTGTGATCGTCGTGCCCGGATAGGACCGTCCTGGGAACAAAGCTCACAGAAGGCAGGCTGGACCTTACGAATGATGCTGCCAAGAGCATTCCCCTTACCCATGAAAGGCAGGCAGAGTTCCATGAAGATCTCTTAGACAACACTAGAAATGAATATTGTATTTACACACATACACATACAACACACCAAGAGATAAACAACAGGAAAAAATATTGCAACAATTTCCTTTCTGGGGACTTTTCACAAGGACACTAAACGTATTTGTTTCCAAAGTTCTGGGCTCCTTCTGAGGAGCAGCTGGTCTCTGAAGAGTCCTGTCACCCCCTTCGCCCCACCTCACGTCCCAAGGTGATGCACTGGACCCTGCACAGCACCCAGCTCTGGAGGCTTAAGGAGGCTGCTCGTGCCACAGGATCGTGAGAGCGAACAGGACGTGTGATCATGCATGGGGAATGTGAGAAGCAAAGGAGGAAGGGGTGGTACGGAAAGAAGGATAGGGGTGTAGAAATAGAATAACTTTTGCATAAAACCAAACTCCTCCCTATCCCTAGAATTTCTGGGTTAGGATAAAATCCTAAATTCACATCCCAAAGGCCACCCTGCGCAACTCTGTCAGTCCTCTGGGGGGAAAACGTTTATCCACCCAGGAAATCACAGACGGCGGGGCGTTTTGTGGCTTCGTCAGTGTTCTAGGTCACTTTGAAGATGGAGCTTTTGTCTCCCCGACAAGCTCAAGAGTAGCTCCTCTGTTCTGAACTAGACCTTGGGACAACACAGGATTAGGTTACCCAAATCAAGCTGGAACTACTGGGAAAGGAGAAAAAGGAAAGAAGGCCCAGGAAAGTTTCAAATTGATTTTGTCTGTATTGCTGTGTTTGTAAAACGAGAATTAATAAGAAAGGTTACATTTGGGGGATGAAGCAGTGCCTGGACTGGAATCCTTTTGTGCCGAGCACCACCTTGTGGCCCATCTCTTGACGTTTTCCCAAGAACACGGTAGAGGCGCCCAGGCTTGGGGACAGGGGTCTCGCCACCCACACCTGGACAAATACACCTAACCTTCCCGCCTGAGGGCTCAGGACCACCACGCCAGCAGGCTCATCCCACTTTCTGGAATTAAGACTGTACGTCAATTTTTTGGCCCTGGACCAGGGCGCAGGTGTCTTGTAACCATCACTGAGCCCCCAGGTCACTCTCCGCTTCCTCAGGTTGCCGCCACGCCTGAGATCATTGCCCTACACAGTGTCCACCCACCCCATCCCATGCCTATTTTGACTCAAAACTACCATCTGCCAGGAAATTCTATCCTTCCCTCCACATTCAGACCCATCCTGCAGCCAAGGTGACTTGGCAAAGGTGACTTCTGATGTGGACCCAGGAGGCTGGCCTGGCTCCATATCCGACACCTGGTTCATCGTATTTGATTCATTCTCCCCAACAACAATTTAATGTAGTGATTGTTTCCCCCATTTTACAGATGAGGAGACCGAGGCTCAGGAGGTTAAAAATGTACTTATCTGGGCTTCCCTGGTGGCGCAATGGTTGAGAGTCTGCCTGCCGATTCAGGGGACGCGGGTTCGTGCCCCGGTCCGGGAAGATCCCACGTGCCGCGGAGCGGCTGGGCCCGTGAGCCGTGGCCGCTGAGCCTGCGCGTCCGGAGCCTGTGCGCCACAACGGGAGAGGCCGCAGCAGTGAGAGGCTCCGTGTACCACTAAAAAATAAAAAAAAAAAGTGTACTTATCTTGAATTTCCCTAGACATTATCCACCTGTTGAATGAGTTCAGTTTGTCACAGATATTCAAATTCTACCGGCTTGTGACTCCCCTCAAATGGAAGTAGCATCAGCAACCCCGCTGGGACCCCTCAGTGATATGTGGGCATCTCTGGTGTCTCTGGTCTCTGGGTGTCTCACACGGGCTCTCCTCACTGACACCTCTGCTTGCAGAACCGTGGGGTCAGCACCTCCTTCACCACGGCTGCAGGTGGGTTCTGGAAGAACCATCTGGACAAACTCAGGAGGACCCACGTGTGCAGGGTTCCGTCAGCCCTCTCCATGCTGCAGCCAGACTGTCCTCCTTACAGAACTGGGCAAAATACCCTGTCCTCCCAGGCAGCATGCGTGGCGACCAGCATCTAAGCTGAAAACTGCTCCGTCACTCTCTGTCCAGAGTCCTCTTGCTGCAGGGCTCAGACCAGGGGCCACCAGGCACAGACACTGCTTTCCTCTTCTTTACTCTGTATTCATTTTCTACTGTTGCCATAGCAACCACCACAAACTTAGTGGTTTCACCACACAAGTGTGTAATCTGTTGTTCTGTAGGTCAGAAGTTCAGTTCAGGCTTCCCTGGTGGCGCAGTGGTTGAGAATCCGCCTGCCGATGCAGGGGACACGGGTTCGTGCCCCGGTCCAGGAAGATCCCACATGCCGCGGAGCAACTAGGCCTGTGAGCCGTGGCCGCTAGGCCTGTGCGTCCGGAGCCTGTGCTCCACAACGGGAGAGGCCACAACAGTGAGAGGCCCGCGTACCGCAAAAAAAAAAAAAAAAAAGAAGTTCAGTTCAGATCTCTCCAGACTAAAAGCTGAGTGTAGTCAGTTGCCCTTCTTTCTGGAGCCTGGGTTGGGGGCAGCAGGGAGGACGGGGCGGGGGGTCCATTTCCTGCTCATTCAGGAGTCAGCAGCATTCAGTTCCTTGTGGTTGTAGGACCTATGTCCCTGTTTTCTTGCTGGTTGTCCTCTGAGGCCTGTTTCCTAGTTTCTACAGAACAAATGGGATTAACAGGATGTCCTTCAGAGGGTTGAGGTCCCTCGAGATTTAGCCTGGGATGCAGATGGGTTCTTGCTCTTCAGAATCATCACTCAAATCCAACTCCCTCCGACGACAGAAAGCCCGTTCTCCCCGGTCCCTATTTTACGGGAAGCAGATAATCTTTATTTCTCAGTCTGTCACTCTGTGTCTCTCCTGCCACTGTCCCCAAACTTCTGTCATGCTCCTGTTCACCTCTGGATGGTTCCCACCTACCATGAGGTCTACTCACCCGTCAGCTGCTCCCCCAGTGATGTGGGAACACCGGATACTGGCGGACCGAGTCAGATAGATGGTACAGCCCTACCTGGAGCAGTCAGTTCCGCTGAGACCCAGGGACTGTTCAGAGCCAAGAGCTAATGGACAGGACACGAGGGCTGGATCTGTTGTTGTAAACTGGGCAGAGGGGCTGGAAGATTTGAAAGATGGAGACACCATCAGCAGGCACCCAGAGGTGGAGCAGCAAGCTGGGAGGGGGTCATTAACTGGGGAGACAAACGTGGGGAGTCAGGAGGGAAAGGGTGGCCCGAGGTGGCTCTGGGAGAAGATTTGCAGTTGCTGCCGCCGTCTTTACCTGTTTGGAGTAGGAGAAGGGTCGGCAGCCCTTTCCATCACCCCCACAGGGCTGGGAAGTGATGGACCAGCACTGGGGTCCTGCCACATTTCCTGTAACTACGTCTGCCCACTTCTCAGACACTCAGGTGACCCTATGCAGGAGGCCCACGTTCCTGGGATAGGGTGCGCATTGGCCACCCAGACTGGAGGCCCCCTACGGACAGGCGAAGGCAGACTGCAACACTTAGGAGAGCAAAAGGAGGCATCCAGAAGTGGTTAGAGAGGAACTCCCTGGCCGTCCAGTGGTTAGGACTCAGTGCCTTCACTGTCGGGGCCCAGGTTCAATCCCCAGTCAGGGAACTAAGATCCCGCAAGCTGCATGGCATGGCCTAGATGAATAAATAAATAAATGTTTTTTTTAAAAATGGTTAGAGAAAAAAGAGCAGAATAACACAGCTGTGCTGGAAATTGTCATGGAAACAGTAATACAGCCAAACAGAGGATATTTATGGGATCTGTACTAGGGTGAAGACTAGGGCAACGCAGTGAGGTTAGCAGAGCCCTAATGATGGTTTTAAAAGGCTTTGCAGGCAGTAAGAGATATGCCAGAGGGAGAGGTGTGGGTGGTGACCATGTGGCTCATGTGTAGATCGTGAACTGAACATGAAGACCCGGGTGGTGGTCAGGCCTGAGCTCCCCCATGGGCTCCATCGGCCCCAGTTAAGATGGCTCACGTCTGGGAGGAAGGCTGCTGACTGTGTATGTGGGAGACCCATCCTAGATCAAGAAGTTTGAATTGCATCCAGCAGAGGCACTTCCATCACTAGAAAACCAATATCTCCAAATCTGTGGGCCTAAATCATTCATCTCCACTGGAGCATGGCTTGCAGGCTGTGGCCAGGAGGTCAACATGCTGCTCAGATCCAACCAGCTAGCTGAGCAGGAGGAAGGTGGAGCCTCTGCACATCATTTATCAGTGGACTAGCTTTGAAGGGACAGCCCCCCTCAGGATTGCAGATGTGTTGGGATGAATGACCAGGTGCCTTTGGGACCTCTCAAAAATGCCATGCAAAGGCGACAGGGCACACACTGATCCCAGCTTAGTAGTGCACAGGCCGGTTGCTTTGGCTTCTGTTTGGATGGGGGTCAGCTCCCACCTCCAAAGAGACTTCTAGAAGTTGAGCAGGACCACTAAGGAGACGGACGAAGCTGGTACCTCATTGCCCCAATTCACACACTGATAAGCCCCACTGGTCCTGGGCTATACATAGAATAAAGAGTAGAGAGGAATACTTGGCTTGATTTGCCAACATCCTCTGGGTTGTTTTAATGGAAAAGTCCTGATGTTAAGCTTCCAGACAAAGTTTTAAGCACTGAACTTGAGCTGGGTAGACTATTACCTCCTGTGTTGTGTGTTCACATCTGTGAATCATCTCTATCCCATTTATCTTTCCCTGTCCTTTTACCTCCATGTGAAAGCAGCCACTTGTGATCCTTTCCACTGAAAACAATATGATCGCACGCCTGGAGCTCCAGGCGCTGGACCACAAAAGAGAGAAAGATGTGATAAATAACATTTAAACCACTGCAAAGTTTGATTTTCATGTCTAATATCTGCCTCTGGAGATTCTGCTAAATGTCTTTTATTCCTCTGTTCATAAATTCTTATGATAACAGCTTTATTTGGGAATTAATCCAGATTCCCATTACTCATTGAATTATACTTTCTGGGAGTGTAATTCCTCATTGTAAGTTACAAGGCTTTAGAAGCTACATTAACTCTTTCTGGCTCCTATAGCGATAGGGAGGTATTGCTAATTCTCATGTGTTTCAGTATTATATCTTAAAAGCATTAATGTAGTTTTAAAGGGTTTACAAATTAAAACCAGGGTGAAAATTGGCTCCTGAGAGAACCTGATTCGCACTATTATGGGATGTTTAAATACACTGCTATTTATTCTATTGTCGTTGCCTTTTGGCCCCCATACAAGGAACGGGCTTCACTCTTTTTTTTTTTTTTTTGCGGTACGCGGGCCTCTCCCTGTTGTGGCCTCTCCCGTTGCGGAGCACAGGCTCCGGACGCGCAGGCTCAGCGGCCATGGCTCATGGGCCCAGCCGCTCCGCGGCACGTGGGATCCTCCCGGACCGGGGCACGAACCCGTGTCCCCTGCATCGGCAGGCGGACTCTCAACCGCTGCGCCACCAGGGAAGCCCCGGGCTCCACTCTTAAATCCCTCTACAAGCATGCAAGCTCTGGAATGGGACTTCCAGGGTTCAAATCTTGGCTCCATCTCTCACTGGCTGTGTGACCTGAGACATGCTACATAAACTTTCCGAGCTTTGGTGTCTTTGTTTGTAAACTGGAGAAAATAAGACCCACTTCCTGAGGCTGTTGTAAGGATGAGATGATAGGCAGCAAGTTAGGAGCTGAGAATGGTGCTTGGCAAATAGTAACACTAGTTAACATTGACCTAGGACGTGGCCGTGTGCCAGGCAAGCGCGCCTTTCTAATTGCTTTACAGGGACTATAACTCAATGAGCCACTCGGCAGCCCTGAGGTTGGGCTCAGTGACAGCGGGGCATTTTCTGCTGCTTCGGACCCCTGGCATCCACTTACCCCACTGCCAGTGGCCCTTTCCAGATTTCAGCCTGGAAAGCACGCCCCAGCGACCTGCCTCAAGTCCACGGGCTCTGGCTGGAGTCGATCACGTGACCTGGGTCCAAGCCAATCAGAGCCTCACAACATCTTCGCGCCGACTGGCCTGCTGGCTGCCAGATCTCGTGGGGTTCTCTCCTGCTGCCCTTGAACCTGAGAAGGTGAGGCTGGGCCTGCCTGCCAGTGTGCCACCTCAAAGGAAACTGAGTCACGGGGGGACGGGAGAAACCAGGTTCAGGTGGCAACATGAGACCCCACTCAGAAAGCCTACCTGAAACGCCCCGACTCCGGCTTTCTCCGTGCCTTGCACCCATCAATTCCGTGTCGGTTGAGACGGTGTAGTTGGATTTCTGGCACGAGAAGGCCTAACTGACGCAGTAATGTACAAAGTGTGATTATAAAATGTATCTGAGAAAATGAATTCCTTTCCTTGTATCTTGCCCCAGAGCACGGGAGCTTCTTGGGAAAGCATTGAGGAGGGGGCTTCTCCCCATGGCCCTCCCTCACTCTCCGCCCCACCCCCCACCCCCAGGAGGAGGGACCCATGGGGTGAGGGCAAGTGGAGTTGACAAGCGGAGTTCAAGGCAGGGCAATCCCTCCAGGCCTCTCTCTTTCTACAGAAAGTAGGTTAGAGGTTACCAGGGCATGGGGGAGAGGGGGTGGGCAGTTATTGTTTAAGGGGTACAGAGTTTCTATTTGGGGTGATGAGAAAATTGTGGAAGTAGTGATTATGATTACACAACACTGTGCATGTACTTAATGGATTATACACTTTAAGACAGCAAATCGGGGACTTCCCCTGGCGCAGTGGTTAAGACTCCGCCTGCCAGTGCAGGCGACACAGTTTTGATCCCTGGTCCAGGAAGATCCGACGTTCTGCGGAGCAACGAAGTCCATGCGCCACAACTACTGAGCCCACATGCTGCCACTACCGAAGCCTGCACACCTAGAGCCCGTGCTCCGCAACAAAAGAAGCCACGCGATGAGAAGCCAGTGCACCGCCAGGAAGAGTAGCCCCCCCGCTGGCCGCAACTAGAGAAAGTCCCCGCGCGGCAACGAAGACCCAACGCAGCCAAAAATAAATAAATAAATAAATTTCTTTTGAAAAAATAAAATAGCAAAGTGTATATTATTTAAGTAAATCCTTTTAGACTATTTTACCATAGTAAAAGAAATAGAATAAAACACCAGCTCTACTGAGGACAAGCTGTGTGACTCTGGAAGAGGCTTTGCAACCCTCCGAGGCTTCAGCAGCCTCATCTTCAGATGGAGGCAACGGGACACACCGCGTACCGAGTCTGATGATGGGTGAGGGGCCCAGGGCCCAGCCTGTGTGACAGCCTGACCAACGTGAACCATGCGGGAGGCAGCCCCGATCAGCCCGCAGCCCGGGCTTCTCACGTGGGGGTGGGGGTGGGGGTGTCACGCCCGCCCCCGGCCGGCCAGACCTCCCCAGGGCTGTCTCTGTTGACGGTTTCCCCTGCGCCCCCCGTCCTGTGCCCACCTGCCCAGCTTTCCGACAGGCCAGACCCTAAGGCTCCTTTGAGGTCCTATAGATTTCCCACTTCTTTCATCAATTCTCCATGTGGGCTTAGCTTTTCTAAGCACACCCTGACTTTGTTCTTTCCCAGCAGCCTCAGTACGGGAATCTGTGTCATCTACCTGTTCAGAGCCCATGGGGCAGGAGGTGACTCCTTTGCCACTTAGTGCTTGTCAGCACCGAGCAGGCAGCTTATGCATACTTACTGACTCGACAGGAAAATAAAGTGACCAGACCTCCCAGCGCGGGCAGGGCAGCCGCCTGAATGCATAGCAAGCCTGGTACCACCGATGGAGGCGGTCGGGGACCTCTGTCTGGTTACCTACAGAGCTCAGCTGTCCGCCGTGATTGGCATGATCTGGGTCTTGGGTCTGGGCACTGTGGCCCTGGGAAAACGCTACCCCTGCCCTGGTGGGTCTGCTGGACCCAGACCATCCTTTCCACCAGCACAGAACCATGAGGTCACCTGGGGCCACTGCAATAGCAGGGGCGAGGCTGCCGGGCAGCTGCACAGACCCCTGCCTGCAGCACAGGTCTCTCCCTCCAAAGCCTTCTCTGCCCTGTGTGTTGCGGAACCCGGGGAAAAATTGTCTGAGCTTGTCCCAGCCCATCCCGCCCATCTGCAGGCCCCGCCCCTCCTCACCCACGTGGTTACCCAGTCTCGGTATCACGCCCTTTCCAACCCCTGGGTCCTCATCACCACCACCCAGGTTCTGCCAAACTCCAAGTGAAGGTTCAGACCCCAGCTGCAAGTTTAGGAGTCCCAAGAGCCACCCTCACTCAGACCTGCTGGTTACAAATTTGGGGGTCCCTATGGACACCCACAGGATGGATAATCCGCTAGAATGACTCACAGAACTCAGGAGAGCGACACTTACAATGACAGTTTTATTATAGCAAAAGGAGATAAATCAGAACCCGCCAAAGGAAGAGACCCATGGGGCAGGTCTAGGCGTGGGAGCGTTCCAAACGTGAAGCTTCGATATCCTCAAGGACACGGTACCCTCCTGTCACTGATGTGTGACGATCCACACAGAGTTTTCCCGGCCCAGGAAGCTCACCCAAGCTTCCGTATCCAGAATTTATTATTGGAGTTTCATTACAGAGGAATGATTGATTGAATCGCCACCTGCATGACTGAACTCCACATCCAGCCACTGCCTGTCCCCCCGGATTTGGGCTTGAGGATCAAAGCCCAAATTGAGGATCCAACTTGCTAATCACATCATCGTTCTTTCTGGCATGGCCCGCCGGAATCCTGAGTCATCTCATAATCATAAAATATCTGTGGGTCCCCCACGAGTCACCTCATTGGCATCAACTACCGGGTGGGGTCTAAAAGGCCCACCATGAATAACAAAGACCTTCCCATCACTCAGGAAATTCCAAAGGTTTAGAGGTTACCTCCCAGGAACCAAAGATAAAGGCCAACCAGATTCCTTATTACACAACCAGCTACTGACATCCCTTTGGGTGATTAGGGCTCTGGGGCAGGAACACTTACATTTAAATTCTGTAACTGGATAAGTATTTAACCAAACAGCAAAACTGTAGCCCCATAATCATATGCATAATGCCTCTTTGGCCCGCCCACTTTCTGTGAATAACTTTTTGTTTCTCTCCAAGCCCATATTTAATATCAGTATCATATTCTATTGAAGGCTCTCTGTTTTGCCAGAGCTGATGTTATCAATCACCCTGAAATTCAGTAACTTCACCCTGGTTTGTCCCCTCAATTAGGCAGTACATGAACACTTCGTGTAAGCTGGCCCTTGCCTGGGGGCCACAGGATGTGCTATTGAATATCAGGAAAGTCATTTCCCACAAAGCTCTTCTGAGGATTTCAACACTCACCAGCTAACGCAGACCCAGTAGCTCTAAAAGGAAATTAGTATGTTTCTAAAAAAAATACACTTTCCTCTTCCTCTGGGCAAATGGGGCACCGGCTTGCTATCTGCCCCAGATGATGTCAGCAATGGTTGAACCCTTCAAAGAGGTCAAACCATGTGGAAAATTACCAGTGCCTCCTGGGAAGGAAAATGAAATGTCATCATCCAAGCGTCACAGGTTGGAGGGCTGTGAGCAGTGGGGCCCTTCAGAGCCTCCCGGGCAGAACCTTGGCTGATGGTAGCAACAGAAGACCCAGGTCCCAGAGGAGCAGTTCGGAGAAACCATCTGGTTAGGACCCAGCAATGATCAGCTCAGAAGAGGAACATATCCAAAGGCTTCAAAGGCTGAAGTGGCCTCTAAAATACTATTTTAAGACCCCATAATGAAAATGTCAGCTCTTAGAGGGACCAGACCCCTCCCTCCAGGCCTTTCTCTACCTGTGGATACCTTTCTGGCAGGAAGGTAATTTGGGGTGCTAGAGAGGGGGAATGAAGGACTTGGACATTTTTTAAAGCCCCTCACCATTTCCCTTACCCTGGCTATAAGAGTTGAGGGCCTCCTTGTCTTCCCTAGAGATGAGACTTGCCAAAGAAACCATGATTTCCGTGCCCTTGATCATGACTTCGTTGGATGCACCAACCATATTCCATGTCTGCCCCCAATCTTTTGTGTGATATCCAAGGGAGAGGAGGTGGAAGTTGTCACTAGTCCTCTTGAAGACTAGTCCTCTTAAAGAACCGGCAGAATTCACTTCTGTGTTCTACTGGGCAAAGGAAGATTCAGGGTCAGCCCAGCTGCTGGATGCAGTGAGCCGCACGTTCATACGGGGACTAAAGGAATTGATGGCGCCATCTTTGGAGTCAATGACGACATTCTTCATTCCCTTTTAGAGCTATAAACCTCTAAACAGCGTTCCATTGAGAGAATGTGCCATGGTTTAGTCAACCAAGCTTCTGCGTCTCAGCATTTCGATGGTTTTCAATTACAAACAATGCCTTAATGAACAAGATGGTTCATGTATTATTTGTTGTATCATTGGAGGTGTGTCTTCATGATAATTTCCTAGAAGAGGCATTATTTGGCCTCTACATGTATTCATTGCCTCGGGCTACCTAATCCGTACTAGTATTACTATTGCCTAACACTACAAAATGTGTGGTTTTAGGGAATTCCCGGACGGTTAGGATGCCGTGCTTTCACTGCCGAGGGCTCGGGTTCAGTCCCTGGTTGCGGATCCTGCAAGCCGCGGTGTGGCCAAAAAAAAAAAAAAAAAAAAAAAATGTGGTTTTAAACCACAGTAATCTATTCTTTTACAGTTCTGGAGGCTAGAGTTCCAAAATCAGGGTCAGGCTCTCTAGGAAGTCTCTAGGGAAAAATCCTTCATTGCCTCTTGCAGCCTCTGCTGTTGCTGGCAGCCCCTGGCATTCCTTGACGTACGCACCCATCACTCCAATTATCACATGACCTTCTTCCTGTGTCTGTGTCTCTTCTCTTCTCATAAGGAAGTCGTATTTGGTTTAAGGCCCATCCTGCTCCAGGATGATCTCATCTTAACTTGGTTACATCTGTAAAGACCCTATTTCCAAATGAGGTCACATTCACAGGTTCTGGGTGCACAGAAATTTGGCGAGAAGCTATTCAACCCAGTACTGTAAGTGTGTATGTAGTTTGGCTGTAGAGTGTTGAATTCCCCTCCACGGAGTTACCCCTCGATGGTCTCTCCGTGGCGGTGCATGGGAGCGCCAGTTTCTCCGCAGCCAGCATCAAGGTGTGTTGTCAAGCTTTTGAAATTTTGCCAACCTCACATGTGGAAAACAGTACTCAGTGTTCCAGTTTTTATTATGCATAAAGTTGAGCATTTTTCTTATGTGTCAATTTGCACCTTTTTCTTGTTTTTGGACAGTTCATATCTTTGCCCATTTTTTTCTAAGGAGCTCTGGTCTTCTTCCCTCAATTTTTCCTATCCAACTTGTCCAGGATTTTCCCTCAATTCTTTTCTGTTGTTCTTTTTCGTGTGGCGAAGTTTTCATGACCAGTTAGAAGGAATCGTGGCTCACACTAGCTTCTCTAATCCACAGAGCTCTCTGCTCTTACTCATGTAAAACGTTTTTTAAATATGGCAGCTTGGTTTCTGAAATTCCCTGGCTACGTTCCTTTTCTTCAGTTGTATGCAGACCCTCTCTTTCCCGTTTCTCAGTTGCCCCTTTTCTGAAAACTGTTTATTCCACTCCCAGCAGTTTCTCCCAGGTGCAGGGTGTCCTGGAAGAACGCCCTGGGGGTCCATTTTAAGAGTCAACTGGGGCTAGGAGGCTCCACCCCGCTTCACCAGGGACCACTGCAGTCATTGGCTGCTGAGGTTGGCAATGCCCCTGCCTCCACGCTCAAATCATGCTTCTATGCTTTATCGTGAAAACCCCGTGGCTATTCTGAGGTTTTCCTCTTCCTGGGTCCATCAGAAGCCCCATTACTTCTTCTGCTTTTTCTTGCACAGACACAAGAACACACAAGTCTTCACGTACTGATAATGGTCTGCTCCCATCTGCTTGTATTTTGAAGTTCTTAAGAATATCTTGTGACCCAGTTTTGGTATAAATGTTATCTGTAGCTTTCTGTTTCTCTGTCTAGTTGCTCTGGCTATTCTTATGGAGGAATTCAGAGAGAGTGAAAAACCAGGGTGCTGCCAACGTGGCCATCTTCACCTGTCTTTGCTCAATCTTTAAGAATTCTTTATGTGTTCCTGAAATTGTGCCTGATTTCTGTTTCTGATCTATATTGCAAGTATTTTCTGGCAGATCGTGTGTGTGTGTTTTAAACAATGCATGTGGCACATTTTGGTATGCAGAGGTTCTTTTGTAATTTTTATGTGTTCTATTTTACTCACCTTTTCTTTCATGACATCTGGATTTTGATTCATAATGAACAAACTTTTCCCCATAGAGGAATTCACTCATGTTACCTTCTAGAATTTGTATGATTTCATTTTTCTCGTTTATATTTCTAATTCATTTGAATCTTATTGTTGTGTCTGAGATGAGGAATGGTTATTTAATTTTCTCAGCATCATTTGTTAAAAGGCCAATCACTTTTCCAGCATTTGAAATGTCATCTTTATCATAGACTAAATTTCCCTATGGACTTGGGTTATTTCTGGACTTTTGTTCTGTGGATCGGTCTTTCTATTCATGCACCAACACCCTGAGTTTTCTTTTAAAAAAATACTTTCTTTTTACAGTATTTATTATGAAATATGAAGACATACCAAAATGTTTAAAGAGTAAGGCAATGATGACCTGTATACCTATTACCTAGCTTAAGAAAGAAAAAAATCACTGTAACAGCTGAACCCCTCTGTATGTGTGTCCCTCCCCCAATCACACCAGTAGAAACACTGCCAGCTTGGACTGAAGGCACATAAAGAAAGGAGGAGTTAGACCAGCAGGAAACAGATTGAGGAGACCATTTAGCTGTAAACACGTTTTACCTTTCATGAATAAAGGAAGGATGGCTCAGATTCAGCAGCCAGAGAGATGTGGAAACTATTCCAGAAATGGTCGCCATTTACCCGACTGAATTTCAGAACTGCTGTGGACCAGTGACTCCTTCATGCTCCCATTTCCCCCACTTCTTTGAGCAGGAATATCTACAGAGGTTGTCCTGTGCCCGTCCCACCTGCAGTGCACAGGGGACAGGACATGTGTCTCTTTAGTTTCACACATCTAAAGATTGAGAGGAACTGTACTTGAACCACACCCTGGGGCCTTGTTCACACCCAGATCTGATTCAGTCACTGAGATCCTGGACTTTGAGCTGATGTAAAAAGGGAATATGGGACTTTGGGGGTCTTGGGAGGACTTGAGTATATTTTTCATGTGAAAGGGATGTGAATCTTTGAGGGCCAGAGGGCAAATTGGTGGGCAGCCTCTAAAATGACCCCAGGGCCCCCTCCGCTTCTGGTAGCCACACCCACATCCAGTGCTCACAGCCTTTCCATGAAGTGTGGGCTGCACCTAATGACTTGATTCTGAAGAACATAAGACGGCAAAGTGATGGGATGTCACGTCGCTATCCGGTTACAAAAAGACTCTGGTGTTAATTTTTGGTGCTGTCTCCCATCCGAGGTGGCCAGATGACACCGTGAGCTGATCTGCGGGGAGCCCGCCTGTCAGGGAACTGAGGGAGGCCTCCAACCAACAGCCGTGAGGTGCTGAACCCTGCCAAGGGCCACGTGAAGGGCATGGAAGGGCTCCTTCCCCAGGGCCCTCGAGAGGAGTCAACACCTTCATGACGGCCTGTGAGAGACCCCGAGAGAAGAACCCAGCTGAGCCATACCAGGATCCCAAACCTCAGGAAGTATGAGATGATAAAAGTCTATCATGTCATCTGCTACATTCTGGGATTGTGTGTTATGTAAATAATTAATACAGAATGGAGAGTAAATTCTAGAAAGCACAGACCCCAGAGAAATGCCTCACGGGAACGTGGGTGGCCCGAGGACAGAGACTGTGCCCCAGGAGCCAGAGCGGTGCCAGGCTTACAGCAGGCACGTGGTACAAGAGCTGCTCCAGGAGGGAGAAGCGCTGACATGGGTAGAGGGAGCAGGTCTTGGTGGGGTAGTGGGCAGAGTGGATCTGAGTGCGTAGAGAGAATGGAATTGAAAGGATCAGGAAGGACATGGATTCATAATATGGCCTCAGAAATTCAGCTGTGACCTGGGCTTAAACTTGTTTCCAGGCTACCTCTGGCACCTATCCCCAGGAGTCACATAGCTGGAGAGAGTGCCCATTGGTACTGAGGGGTCCCCCCAGCCTCTGTGCAATGCTGATGAGAATGTGAGTTCAAACCTCTCATACTTACTAGCTGTGTGACCTCTGGATAGTTACCTAACCTCTCTGAGCCTTGGTTCTTCATTTGGAAGAAGATTGCAGGAGAAGATGCAAATAAGGTAGCTTAATACATGGTCATTCAAATCTAGTTAAACCCAGTTCAAAAATCATCCTCAACTTTATCAGACTCGGCCCCCGACCTCCAAGACATGCAGCAGTGACCTTTTCACAGCCTCACGCTCCTTCGCACCGGCCCCTCCTTCAAGCCATCAGCCTCCCCAGGACAGCTGGGAACGCCCCCTTCCCAGCAAGGATGCCCAGAGGAACCTGCCTTGCAGCTTCCTTCCCCTCTGCTCTCCCCAAACCTTCATCCGATTTGCACCCGGATGCTCCAGGCTGATCCTGACCTTCACCCCGAGCCTCGTACACTCGTCCACTTGCTTGGACCATCAGTGCAGCCAAAAGGGGACTACAGGCCTGAGGAAGCCGGAAGATATAGAGCCAAATATAAGGCACACGGAAGGGGACTCCGCAGAAGCACAGAGCCCCAGGTTTCCACTTGAAAAAGTCATTTGGAGGAGGAGGAGGAATTAATTGCCCTGAACTGAAAAATAGAGGATGAGATAAGGCCCCGCGGGTTAACTGCTCAACCCAAGGCCTGTCCGAATTCCTCCCGGTAGGAGGGAAATTAAAGATCCTCGCGGTGCGATACCGCCCCCTAGTGGCGCATCCTGAGATGGCACCCAGAAGGTTTCCAAGCGGCTCCGGTCTTTGCTTTGGAGGAGAGAAAGCTGAAAATTACTTCCCTACGATCTTGTTCCCTCCAGAAAACTTAAGTATAATGTTTGCTTTCCACTCTTAAAGGTTAAAGAAGCTGTGTCCTAAAACCCCGTGTGAATAAGGTTATGGGACATCCCAACCTAGCGTCCATCTGGCTGCTTCCATCCGGTTAACAATAATCACCTCATATTAGCCCAAACGCTGGACTAAGACTAACCTAGTCCAATCCTCAAAAACGGCCTTGCGGGGCAGCCCAGGTGTTACCTCGGTTTGACAGGAGCAGAAGTAGACTCAGAGGGCCCGAGGGTCTCGCCCAAGGTCAGTGATAGGGTTCTAAGGCTGGGATCCCAAAACTTCGGCTGTAAGTGGTGTGGGAAGCACTTGATGGTTTCAGCTTTGATCCCACAAATACACGATGAGTTCTGTTTGGTTTCCAAAATTCCTAGATTTCTTTCCCCACCAAAAACTGACTTTCTGTTAGTCAACTCCAGATCCCAGTCTGCTTTAGGAATGTATAAATCATCCCTCCGAGAGAGAGAGAGAGAGAGAGAGAGAGAGAGAGAGAGAGAGAGTATTGATCATGTGCAATTTGCAAGGGAGCTGGGTTAGGCGCTGTGGGAAAGTGGGCAGACTGGGAGCCTCACATTCTGGGCCAGTGGTTTGCACAGTCCAGTGGGCATAGGGTCACCCGGCTGACTCTGGTGGCTCCGAAGCATGGCTACAATCAGACTCCCAGCTGAGAAATCAAGTGAAACCCGGGGTTCACTACCACGTGCATGCTGTGGCTGTGAGCCTTGGGTCAGGCTTGCGGGTCACAGCAACTCACTCCGGCACAGAGTCTGCTGGAACCTGGGGAGCCCTGAGCGAGCAGGAGGAAGGAAAGAAGGATGAGCAGGGAGAGAAGTGCCTAAGGAAGATCCCGTCTTGATTCCACCTCTGGAGATGCTCAAGATCGGGGTGCTGATCAAGCCTATGGGGCACGACATCCTCGTGCCGGAATGAAGGCTGCCACCAACCTATTCCCCCCGATTACTCAAAGTTGCTCACCAACGCTGATCCTAAGGGGGGATTCTAAGACCACATCCGGGCTCCATTGGAAAGAAGGCTGTGATTGATTAGTAATGGCTGCAGCAGGGGCAGGATCCACGCCATGAGTTCGCCTTTTCTGGTTCCAAGAGAGCTGTCTGTACTCAGGCTGGAAATGGAGGAGATGACCTAATGCAAGGAGAGGAAAGTCAAGGGCACTGGAATGGAGTACGGAGTCCTATCCCAGTGGGAATGGATTGGGTCCTGGGTGGTCCTACAGTCCAGGAAGAGTGAAGAGGACAGAGGCCATCAGCATAAGCAATGAGGAAGTGTTGCAGGATAGAAGACAGATGTCCAGGCAGAGGCTCTGGGTGCTACTGTGGAGGGCAGAGGTGGATCCTGGGAGGTGACAACATGAATGTCCTGTGCTGGGCTCCCTGAAAACAAGAGAAGTTCCAGCCACGACCCTGTCCTGAGGTTTGGGTGCATGCGAGGAGCCAGATCCCCACGGGTGGGGAGGGGAGAGCAGCACCCAGACACCCTTTTGTCTTGATAAAGCTCCTCTTCATCAAATTGCCACCAGAAAGTACCGGAAGACCCTGTTGCAAAGAGATGAAGACACAGCAGGAAAGGAAGCAAGAATTAATGGACAGAGAGGAAGGGCAAGCAAGGCAAGGTCCTGGTCTCAGGGAATAAATGCAAGTGAACACGTGTAGTCAGCATTCATTCAACACTGACCGAGCACCTACTATGTTACGATGTGCTCACAATACAAGAGTGTGGCCCTGCCCCATGGAGCTTACAGAATTAAAATAAAACAAGCAACGGCAAAGCATAATGAACTGTTTACATTCCCTCTCATGTTGTTAGCCAAGAGACACATCTTTACCGAAGAAATAAATAATGAGTATGAGAAGGGGCTTTAAATGACATTTTTCTGTAAGACTGCCCTGTTCCCTGTCCATCTCTGGCCTCGGCTTTCCCTTGTACATCCGCTATTCTTCCCTGCTTTATTTATAATGCCTTTGCTTCTACCACTGCCATCATTTTTTTTTACCACTTTTCTTTATTCCTCCAAACTTTCCCTAACATTTATCTGCCCTTAGCTCCAGGGCCTTTCAGAAGTTTTGCAAAAATGTTCTCTTTTATTATTCAACTGTGAACACAAGCATTAGTCAAAAGGGGGAAAAAAGAAAGAGACCAAAAAAAAAAAAGAGAGAGAGAAATGTCCTATTTTTTAAGTTTGGATTGTTAAAGTTAAGACTTCGGGCAAAAAAAAAAATCATTAAAATAATTTTACAATATTTTTTAAAATCTTAAAAGAAAATATTGTTTCACTGATCATTTATCCCCCTAACCTTACAAGAGTTTTCAATTCTATGTTCCCTTCCAATATTTATCCATACACCTAGTCTGGAACATACTAATAGCCAAGAGGTATATATAATATTATTTTCCACGTTTTTCTTAATATTATCTCAGAAAGACTACTTTTACAAAGACTTTATGTTAATGAATTTAATTGCAGCAAAAATCCCCTTGAATTGATTGACAATGACATGTTTTGCCATTCACCTATTAAACATTTAGGTCACGTTGAGGGCTTCAGCCGTTGTATTTATGTTGCTGTGCCATTTTTAGCTATGTTTACTTCCTCTTTTGCAATGGCCCGCTCAGGATAACTTCCCAGGGGCAGAACTCTGCATTGAGGCTAAGATCGTATTGCTAACTTGCTTTCCAAAATGGTGGCATCCGCCAGCAACGCCACCGACAGGGGATGACTTTGTCAAGAGCTCCATTTGTGATTTTACCACACAGAGACCCAAACACTCTCTAAGTCAATGGGCCAATGGCAGTACATCAGTACTACCTTCCTGTTCTTGGCCACATCGGCACCCCCCAAATCCCTGGGCCTCCAGGGCACCACCCATCAAAATTAATACACTCCTCAACTCTGCTGAGAGTTCTCGATGGCTCAGGAATTAAAAATGCATCCCTTTCCCTCCCTTCCTGTTCTTCTCACCCTGTGACAGAGGCAGCTGCCCATAAAGCTGAGTTTATTTTCCACCCTTAGTGTGAAGCCCAGGTCCTTGCCACAGAGGAGGGCTGGTTCAAGACTGGCCCACTGCTGCAGCTGCTTCCTTGCAACTCTGATGCAGACCTGTGTTGTCAGCAAACTCCACCCGTGGCTCTGGTCCTTTGTGGCCACCAGGTCCTTCCTCTTTCCCCAGGTCCTGCTGCCGCCTGCCAGTTCCTTTCTGTCTCTATGGATTTGCCTATTCTGAATATTTCATATAAAGAGAATCACACTGTATTTGGTCATTTGCAATTGGCTTATTTCACTTAACACAATGTTTTCAAGATTCCTCCAGGTTGTAGCACATGTCAGTACTTCTACTGTTTTTATTTGCCAATAGTATATTCCACTGTACAGATATATCACATTTTATTATCAATTCATCAATTGATAGACATTTGGATTGTTTTTACTTTTTGGCTATTATGAATAATGCTGCTATATACATCTACGTAAAAGTTTTGTGTGGACATATTTTCATTTCTCTTGGATATATATCTAGGAATAGAATTGCTAGGTCACATGATATCTCTATGTTTAAACTTTTGAGGAAGTTCCAGACTGTTTTCCAATTGCACCATATCACAGACCCACCAGCAGTGTATAAGTGTTTCAACTTCTCCATATCCTCACCAACACATTTCTCTGCCTTTTTTCTTATAACTACATTAGTGGGTGGGAAGTAATATCTCATTTGGGGTCTGATTTGCATTTTCCTAACCAGTAGTGATGTTGAGCGTCTTTTCATGTGCTTATCGGCCATTTGTACATCTTCTCTGAAGAAATGACTACATAAACCCTTTGCCTATTTTTAAATTTGGTTATTTGCCACTCTACTTTTGAGTTATTCTAAACCCAAGTCTCCTATCCAACATATGATTTATAAAATTTTCTTGCATTCTTTGGTTGTCTTTTCACTTTCTTGATGTGTCTTTTTAGGCACAAAAGGTTTTAAGTTTGATAACATCTAACTTATCTATTTTTTCTTTTGATGCCTGTGCTTTTGGTGTCATATCTGAGAAACCAGTGCCTAATCCCAGGTCACGAAGACTTTACGCTATGTTTTCTTCTAACAGTTTTATAGTTTTACCTCTTACATTGAAGTCCTTGATCCAGTTTGAGTTTATTATTGTATCTAGTATGAGATAGGAGTCCAATGTTTTTCTTTTGCATATGGATATCTAGTTGTCACAACACCATTTGTTGAGAAGACTATTCTTTCGCACACAGAATGGGCTTGGCGGCCTGGTCAACAATTTATTGAATGTAAATGCAAGGGTGTATTTCTAGACTCTCAATCTGTCCCATTGATCTATATATCTCCTCTAATTATCCATTGACCTACATATCTACCATGTATTGATTACTATAGCTTTGTAGTTAAGTTTTTACATTAAAAAGTGTGAGACTTACTGTTCTTTTTTAAATTACTTACTTTATTTATTTATTTTTGGCTGCGTTGGGTCTCCATTACTGTGTGCGGCCTTTCTCTAGTTGCGGTGAGCCAGGGCTACTCTTTGTTGCGGTGTGCCGGCTTCTCATTGTGGTGGCTTCTCTTGCGGCAGAGCACAGGCTGTAGGTGCGCAGGCTTCAGTAGTTGTGGCACGTGGGCTCAGTAGCTGAGGTTCACGGGTTCAGCAGTTGAGACTCACGGGCTCTAGAACATAGGCTCAGTAGTTGTGGTGCACGGGCTTAGTTGCTCCACGGCATGTGGGATCTTCCCAGACCAGCGCTCTAACCCGTGCCCCCTGCATTGGCAGGCAGATTCTTAACCACTGTGCCACCAGGGAATTCTGAAACCTACTGTTCTTAATTTTCAAGATTGTTTTGACTATTCCCTGTCCCTTGAATGTGAATAGGAAGTTTGTGATCATCTTGTCAATATCTGCAAAGAAACCAGCTGTGATTTTCATCAGGATTGCACTAAATCTGAATGTGAGTAGTATAGCCATCATAATATAAAGTCTTCCAATCCATGAACAAGAGACGCATTTCCATTTCTTTAAGCCTTCTTTAATTTATTTGAACAGTGCTTTAGAGTTTTCAGAGTATAAATTTTGCACTTACTGTGTTAACTTTATTCCTAAGTATCTTATTCTTTCCATGCTATTGTAAATGAAGTTGTTTTCTTAATTTCAGTTTGTTCGTGGTTACTGTATAGAAATCAATTATTTTGTATATTGATCATCTATTCCTGCAATCTTGCTGGATCCATTTATTAATTCTAGTTTTTCAGTGGATTCCTTAGGAACTAGGTGAAATTTTGGAGTTCCGAATTAGCCATCTTCCCATTTCCAACCCCTTGATGACAATTGTGCTTCTCCTCTGAGAACCGTTGGGAGAGGAGGGGCAGCTTGCAGAAGTGGGGGCTAAGCTGAGGGTAATGGGTATGAGACCTACACTCTGCAGCCTCAGGAGCCCACGCTTCTCTGCCGCATGGTGACCCATCCTTCATCCCAAGCGCAGTGGGAAAAACAGCCTCCCGCCACCCCCAAGGCAGCATCTCCGGGGAGCAGAGCTTCCTTCTGGTGGCCTCTTCTCTAATGTCTTGCTTTTGCAGCGTTTCTATATCTCTTCTGAGTCCTACCTCCTGGAACTACTGCCTTCTACACCACACTGCCCCTTATCATTACCCCTTCACTCCATTATTGAAAGTTTGGGGGTAAAAACATAGGTACAGCACCATGAGTAACAACTTAAAACTGAAGTATCAGCCACTGCAGCCCTGGAAATCCATCAGCCCTTCACGGACACTTGGAATTCTCTGCGTGTAAGCCAAGTCTCACCATAGGCCCCCAATTACTCCATTCCCCTCACACCCAGAGCCCTCTTTCCCTCTCCAAGACTCTCTTCCTTCCCCTCTGGAGCCTCCAGTTCCCAAATCCCCGTACCTGTCTGTTAAAGAAGAGTTTGGTCCTCTGAATGACAACCCAAACTCTACCTCTAACCTGTGATTGTATTTCCAAAGCTTTATCGTGATTTTCTATTCAGCAAAAAACCCATCTATTGTCTTCATCTTTTAGCAACCCATATCACCTGCCAAAGCTTTAAAAATCATAGTTTTCCCTTTAAATGATCAAACTGCTGGAATCAGGTAAACTTTCAGGGCTCTGAATTAGCCGTCTTCCCACTGAATCCTTCGTAGTCAGAAATAGGTTGGGAGCCATTATCGCATGTTGAAAATTCAAAATCCTGCTCCTCAAACTTTGCGGAGTGAACTCAGAATCATTCTGCCCTTAGTCCTTCTCTTTTCTGCATGATTAATGAAACTTTGCTGCTTTATTCCTTCAAAATATCTCTAGTTAGACTAGCTATTCGATACCTTCCTATTTAAGGTTGGCTATTCTTCCAGGGACTTTTGTAGACATTTTTTATTTGTATATTCCATCCAATGCATTCCTAAACACAATCATTTCCACATGGAAACAGTGTTGACTCTGCAAAATTAATCAGTAAAGCCATCACTGTCTTAGCATCCTTCATAATTTTATCTTCTAGCTTGTGTTTGGTAAAGGAAGTCCACAGGGACAATGGAAACCCAAGCAAAGAGATACAGGCAGTATGTTGTCTGCCATTCCACAGCGTGTTTAAAATACCCCATGAATCTAGAATTCTCAGTGGATCCCCAACGGTGGGAATTCACCCACCCAAGACTCAACATGAGAGTGCAAGGCAACTGTGTTATGTCTTCAGGAGAGTACGCTGAGTGCTGACATCCCTGAAAGGCCACATTTTTCCCTTAGAACCTGAACTGGCTTCAAATGCATAATGTAGACAATGGTGTCCTAAGAAACATGAATAATCAAGGAACCTGATCATATTCTTTCTTACTTGTGTTACTTCCTTGTATGATGCTAAATATTCCTTTGTTCTGAAAACAATAACATAACAGTGAAGGGCAAGATAGGGCAACCCATAGTTCCTTTTGCTTTCAGTCCTCCCTTACACATCAGTAAGCCTAACTAAGGTAGGGAGTGCTGGTAGGGCTTGTGCAAAAACCAGAGTGTGGTAAAAACAGTTGAGTTCATTTTGTGAAGCATTCCCATGGTTCTGATAAGGATAAATTACACACACACGTATGAGCTATGAAATACAAATTGTGTGTTTTCTGTGATTCCACATATCAGTTAAATGCACTTATATTTGCATTTAAAACTGGCTTCGCAATGGATGGATTTGGGAGTTTGAGATTAGCAGATGCAAACTATTCTACATAGAATGGATAACCAAGAAGTTCTTACTGTATAGCACAGGGAATTATAGTCAGTATCCTGTGATAAACTATAATGGAAAAGAATATGAAAAAGAATATATATACACTTATATAGAACTGAATCACTTTGCTGTACACCAGAAACTAACACAACATTGTAAATCAAGTATGCTTCAATAACAAATTAATTAAAATAAAATAAAATTTAACGGGCTTTGCATAAAGGTGGATGGTAAAATTCATGCCAATAATTTAAAATTTTCTTACTTTTTCTTTACTTAAGATATTAAATGGCAGTTTTTGAAATGATGTGAAAATCTGAGAGACACACTGCGAATAAAGGGAAAAGCTTTATGTTACATAGCTTTAATTGTACTTTCCCCTGTTTTTTGAACAAGGGACCTGCGTTTTCAGTTTGCTCTGGGACCATAAATAGTGTAGCCAGCCCTGCAACATGGGACAAATGGAAGTCACTTCCCTGGCCGTCTAGCCAAGGGCAGCAAAACACAGTTGTAAATAAATAATTTACAACATAATGTTCGCTAACACCGGGCAGAAAACAAAGGAGGCCAGGATGGCCAGAGCAAGTCAGAGGGGATCTGGCAGTTAGATCTTGAAGCCCTGCAAGCAATGTCAAAGGCTGGATTTTAGGAATTTGTTGCTATGCTATCATTTTCATCAGAGCAACAAGATCTGATTGATGTTTCCGAAAGCATCGTTTCGGCTGCGGTGGCTGTGTGGGGAGTAGCCTGGAGGGAGGCAGGAGTGGAAGTCAGGATAACGTTGCAGTTCAGGCAGTGCTGGAGGTCCAGGCCAGCTCAGCTTCCCTCGGAGGTGGGGACGTGAGGTCTGCTGGAGGGGAGCCCCGCAGGGCACCGCAGCGCCTTCACCGATGTGGCAGGGCTGCTGAAGGAGGAGGTGGGGGAGGAACCAAAAGTTAGGTTTTGAACGTTTAAATTTGCATGGCCTCAAAGCAAAGACGTCTGTCTAACCGTCCTCAAATATGCACAAAACCCCTCCCATCCCGACTTTGGCTGCGTGCTCACAAAGCTGCTGCCCTGAAGGCCGAGCCAGTCCTCCAGAGCACCGAGAGCGCCGGCCAGAGCGGTGGCATCCCCTCCCGACCGCAGGGATGTCTGCTGACGCGACGGAACCAACGAGGCGCCTGCGCATGGGCGCTCGGCGGCACTGTCGGCTTTTACGTCATCGCGGGCGCGACGCCCCAAGGGACAGTCTGAGGTCCGGCTCGGCGGGGAGGTTCGGTGGCAGTACCGGCCGGGAAAATGCCAGTGGCGGTGATGGCGGAAAGTTCCTTCAGTTTCAGAAAGTTGCTGGATCAATGCGAGAACCAGGAGCTCGAGGTAACCATTCGCTTCGTGGGGTCGCGCGTGGCTTCGGGCCGCGCCGGTCTCCAGGGTAACGGGGCCTGGCGCCCACGGGGCTTGGGACCGGCCCCTTGCGGGCGCGGGAGCTGGACGTGTGGAGTCCGGGCCGCCGGGGCCTGCTCCGAAGGCTAAGCATCCAGGCCTGGCCTCCCCCAGCTCGCTCGGATCTTTCTGTTGTTTGTCTTCAGCTAGTGAGCCCGAAAACGCTGTGCATCTTTGCTCCTAACATCTTTTATGCTTCTCGTATTAAACTAAAATCTCTTTCCTCCCCATTGTGGGGAGAGGTGGAGAATGTGTATATTATTAAAGACGTTTGTGCAGGCATACACACAGACCAAGAAGATGTGATCACTGTAACTTTTTATTAATTCGGAAAGCCCTTCTTAGTCTCCTGTTGTCACTGAAGCTTACCGTTTGTTTTCAGTAGGGCAGGTGAAAGTTATATCATGCAACTACTAAAGTAATTAAGGGTTTTGTTTTTATTAGAAAGGCCCTTAAAGACATTTATAGCATTGGTATAAAAAGCTAATTAACCGAAGGAGGCAAGTGCCAAGAAGCAGCTGCTAACAGACATTTAGTAGATGTCTTCTGAATGAATTAAAATTGAATGAGGGGAGTAGTAGTGTCTTTGTAACTCAGCTGTGATGTTTTTCTCTTTTTTACTCATTTATGTAGCTATTCAACGTATTTGGTATAATGGGCAGAATCATATTGCTTTAGGAATCTGTTGGAAATACTTCCTATAATAGTGAGGCTATTTAAATAAGAATTTGAGAACTGGGAAAGGGATCCCATTTAAATACTCTTGTGCGTATGAAGACACAGAGGCCCAGAGCGGGAGAAATCACATCTGATGACAGATCTAAACTTAATACTCTGGGTTTTTAATGTGCGATACTTCTCTAAGCTGTTTCTCCATCTGTAATAGTAAGTACTATAAAACATACTTACTCTTCAGATGAGTTAAGAAAAATACTTTAAAAAATATAAAAGTCTAAGAATAAATGAGGTTTTCTTCTTTCGTTTTTTGGCCTTACAGGCTCCAGGAGGAATTGCTACACCCCCAGTGTATGGTCAGCTTCTAGCTTTATATCTGCTTTATAATGACATGTAAGTACCTTTTACCTAAAGCTAAGAGAAGCATTTTCCTCAAGAAGTTATTATTGCATTGAAGTACCAACACTAAAGCATAGGCACAAGGAGCTATACTTTATTTTATTTATTTATTTATTTATTTATTTTTGCTGTACGCGGGCCTCTCACTGTTGCGGCCTCTCCCGTTGCGGAGCACAGGCTCCGGACGCGCAGGCCCAGCGGCCATGGGTCACGGGCCCAGCCGCTCCGCGGCACGTGGGATCTTCCCGGACGGGGGCACGAACCCGTGTCCCCTGCATCGGCAGGCAGACTCTCAACCACTGCGCCACCAGGGAAGCCCGGAGCTATACTTTTTAGTGTAATACTTAATATGTTTATTTCGTATATTGAATCATGACTTAAGAAATTATGATTAGGCTGAGTTATTTTAAAATATACCTGTTTTACATATACCTTGTAAAAAACATTCCAATTTGTCATGAGAAACTGCATTGTCAGTAAATTCCTTTAAATATATTGATTTTTTCTTTATTGTTATAAAACCTCTGTCTTTTATGACCTCTGTTTACTGTTTACTTAAACTGTTTACTTAACTTCACAGTCTCTATTGAGACTGAGAGAAACTGAAAGGGAAGATTGAGACGACTAAGAGGAATTTGTTACTAACACGTATGACAGTTCTTGAAAGGTTTTTGTTTTTTAATTATTCCTAATTCACGTTCATTGAAGAAAAGTCAGAAAGTATAGTTGTGCAAAAAGAGTCCCTTGTAGTTCTGCAACCCACTGATGGTTACTGTTAAATTTTGTTTTAAATTCTTCTAAACCTTTTCATTTCATACCTTTTAAACTAAACTGAGATTTTCATTATTCACGTAGCATATAAATTATCTTTCCTGGTTTAAAATCCTGTCGTCATGCTTGATGTCATTCAAGCTTGTGAAATCTTTAAAAAAAAAAAAAAAAAAACTAGAAGTTTTGGTGGTTCTCTATCCACTAGTAGGACGAGGGGTCATGATAAGGAGAAAAGCATTGTTTACTATGTATATTGTCAGGGAATGCCAGGACCCTGAAAGTGTATGAATTTGTTTATTTTATATATGAATAAATTATTTAGGCAGTTCTGTTTAAGTCTTCGTAGTGTTGCTTCAATTTAAGATCTGTATTATTAATTTAAAAATTCACTAAAAATGGTAAAACATTACTTTGGTAAAAATATTTCATGTCTTTTATCTGGAAAACCACTGTTACTTCCCCTGGATAAATTCATTATATGAATATCACTCTGTACTTTAGAGAGTATTTTAAAGTATACTTCTGGGATCTAGAATTTTAAACATTTACGGAGGTGATTTTTTTTAATTGCTTATTCTTTCTTGGGGGATGTAAATTAGGAATAATGCAAGATATCTTTGGAAAAGAATACCACCTGCTATAAAATCTGTAAGTAGTCTTCAATATACCTTATTACTTTCATATAGTAATGACATTGATTTAAAAAGCAATCTCTTAAAAGTTTCTGTTTTCTTTTTCATGTGGATCACAGAAATAGTTATTAAACTGGTATTAAAGTTTAAGAATAGATCTACAGATTCCTCTAATGAGAAATTTTAATTTCCCTTGGATGGTACAGAAATCTGTGCTCAACTCCTGCTGATCAGATTTCTTAAGACACTTCGTAGAAGTGTCACTTTACGCAATAAACAACTGGGTCAGTTTAGGTAAAAGTTTGGTTTTTGTTTGTTAGTTGTTTTTTTTTTTTAACTGATTTGTGCAGTTTCCTATAATGGTATTTATTTTGCAACTAGTATTATTTATAAGAACACTCTAAAAATAATAATTATTCAGGGCATTAAGATTATTTTTGCTAATTAGGATTTTCTGTTTCTTGTTTCTCATATGAGAATAGATTAACTCACTTAAAAGTTTCTTCCAAGATGGAATGAAGTAAATTTTTAATTTCAGGTGATTCACTGTATCTAGCATAAATGTGAAGTGAATTTTTTTATGCATTCACAGAGCATTAATAAGAATTCACCTAAATTCCTTTGTTCATTATTGATATTCAGCAGCAGATCAGATTAGCATTTATACTCTCTTTCTTTCCTCCACATTCTATTAAGTAAGTTTGCTATGTTCCTCCAGCTTCATTGGTTTAAAATAAAGCTGTAAATTAGATGCACAGTTTCAGTGATATTAGTGGGAACTTTATCCTTAGGCTACATTTTATGACATCTTACATTGGGAGTCTATATTATTAGCCATTTTGCTACTATTTTTGCCCTAAGAGTAGGTATATATATTTTATATACATGTATATGTGGATTAGTACATGTTTTGTATATTATACATAAGTATATGAAATGTGACTAAATGTAAATCTTCAAAAAACAATGTTTCAGATAACTAATTCCTAAACTTATTTGTGAAATATTGTTGGACTACTTTCTCATGCCTTAATTTTCTGTTACAATAAAACATGCAAATAAATTCTATAGTACTGTTCAAAACATGTGAAAACCTTTTTGATAGTGGTTGGGCTGGTAAAGTAATTCCACCTCTTGAAAGAACTGTTGAATATTATGTTTTAAGATACAGTTGTTGGTATATGTGCAGAGTGAATATCCTCAAATGAGGCGATGATATTTATTGCAGGCAAATTCTGAACTTGGGGGAATTTGGTCGGTAGGACAAAGAATCTGGCAGAGAGACTTCCCCGGGATCTATACCACCATCAGCGCTCACCCGTGGTCTGAGACGGTCCAGCCAATCATGGAGGCACTTAGAGGTAGTGTTTCTTTGTGGCTCAGAATTAAGTCAGACTAGACCTGTTCCCCTAAGGTGCCGGGGTGTTGAAGTAAGTCGATAATGTGTGTGAAAATAGGTACGCTCTGCTAAGTGAGTAGGGTTTTCAGAAGTCTTTTTTAGATTTACTGTAATCGTGCTTTGATTTCACCTTGCTTGAGTTTATGTCGGCAGCTGAGGGCCTCACTGTTTATTAATTTAATTCTAGAAGTGAAGTTACTTGTCAGTAAGAGGTGTTTTTTTTGCTACTGAATGAAATGTAGTATTCTAGTAAGTCCAAGTGATGAGTTGGGTAAGATTTCAAGCCCGCATGTTTGAAAGTAGAGACTGCTTTGGACTCTATGGACCTCAGCATTTGATGGGGTTGTCTCCAGCTTCTGGATTTGTGATTCATCAATTCAGTACGCAGATGCTTGAACTTTTTTTAATCATGCTGCAAGATTGCAAGTCTGGTGTGACATAGCACTGATCCTGCAACAAAACTCCACCGTGCTTCTCTCTTTCCATTCTCCCACCTGCACCGTTTGCTTCCAGTCTTCTTGGTTCCCCCTCTTATATGTTGTTATGCCCTTACTTCTTATTACCTTGTCTCTCTGGTCACTGCCTGCCCTCCTGCTCTGGGGGAGTCAGTGAGCAGAGGTTCTTGAGAACTGCCCGTCACTCTGGCAGGGCGCGTCAGCTTTTCACGGGGTGTGCCCTGGCTCTTGGCGTGGTAAAGCAGAGCGCTGTTGAGTTAGGAGACAGGAGGCACTTGCTCTAAGCGTGGAGGAAATGAGCTCCAGGAGCACAGAGGCAGCAGCTGGGTGGGAGGGAGGCATGCGGAGTGGCACTGCACTGCACTGGTACAGTAGGGGCAGCGTCGGGTCTTCGCACTGCAAACAGCCTTAACCTCTTTGCATGAGCCCTGAGGAGTTGGGATGCAGAGCTTCAGCCAGAGCAAGACGGGGTGGGGGTGGGGTGCAAAGGAGATACATTCCCTGCCCTGCAGAATCCCAATCACGGAGTAAGGGAGCCCAGGTGCCACAGGCCTGGGTGGCCATCCGCCCTGGAATTTAAGGGCAGAGATGGGTTGGGAAGGACAGCAAGCTCACCTTCCCTTGTGTCTCCAGTGTCGGCAGTTGGCAGTTCCTGGTAGGTAACAGGCACATTTAAGTATTTGTTGAACAAAAGAATGAGCATTCTCTTAGGGCCTCCCCAGGACTGTCCCAGGATGAATTGCCAGCAATATTAGGTGGAGCTCAACTTATTCCACCGTCCAGCTTGTCGTTGTAATGCGTGCCCTCCTGAGGTTACACATCTCGTAGACCTCCTGGGCCACATAGTGCCTGGTGAGAACGTAGACGTCAGACTCATTCGTGCTGAGAGGTTGAAAGCCGCCTGAGCGTCTGACTGCTGCTGTGGGTCACTTAGCCTTGATGTCTGCTTTCTTTGTCGGCCTGCTGTGCCTCCCCTCGTATGTTTCTCTTCTCCGCGTGCTGTTTTCCTCTTTCATTCACGTTCTGTTCTTGTTCTGTTCCCCATCTTTTTCAAATCGGAAAATCTGACCAGAGTACTTGAACTAAAGTGAGTGTTTTTAAAATATGGTAAGCTTACCAAATGAATGTGGTTTTTGATGCACACTTGTATTTTCCTCTTTCATTGTTGCTCTCGGTTCTTTTCCACTGAATGTCTGTAGCCTTGAACAGAAAAAGTTCCTTTATCTCTAAGCTGTATTAGAAGTCTGATTTAAGGTCGTTTCTGCTGAGAATTGGTAGCAAGAAGGAAGGAATTGGAAGAGGAGCAAACAGTGGCTCAGTGAAGGCTGGGGAGGGTGTCAGCCTCAGTGAGAAATGACAAAACGTGATTGACTGACTGCCCGCGATTTTTAAGGCAGATGGGAGCACGAAGCCTAAGGCTGGGGTCGGGCCCACTTGGGTCCTGGTGAGACCTTCCACAAGCCTGTGTTCAGCACGTACTTCCTTAGAGATGCTGGGCCCCTCGAGGGATATAAAGATATAAAAGCCCTCCTGTCGAGAAGTTCCGGATGTAATTGAGATGATGGGGTGGGGAGGGGTGCAGTGTACACCATAGGTGGTAAAAGATTGCTTGTTCAATAAGTAAACGTTACTGTGAGTTCAGAGAAGGGCGGAGATTGCAGTGACTCCAGTGCCACGGGGAGAGTTTATAAACAGACCTAGGACTAGAAGAGAGGAGGGCGATTCAGACCACACAGCAGCATAAACCCAGCGCCCAGGGATGAGAAGGTGTAAGGCTCCTCCTCCGAGAGCCAGCAGGCTACTTTGGAGCAAAGTGTGTCTACGGGGCCTGATGTGGCTGTTAGGCAGTGACCCAGGAGTGGAGAGGGGATGTTCTTACGTTGCAGGGCTATCTTGTACGTGTGTACTTGCCTATTAAATGTGGAAAGTAAAATCCAGAACACTTCCTAAGCCTGCTGAAGGCAGGTGGAGGGAGGATCCTTTGTGTTACTCGAGCAGTGGGCGAGAAGACAGGCCGGCCGGGCTCCACTCGCTACCATTTGGTTCTTGTCTCCGCCTCGTTCCTGAATTATTTAATGTGGAAATTTAAGCCTGGGGGTGAGGCGGAATCCCACCGGTGGTCTCTAGGGAGGAGGTTTTGTTGCTGGATTTGCTTGCAGCCCCTTTCTGTGAGGCTCAGTCATTCAGGATTTGCACCTGAATGACGTCAAGAGTTCCGAGTAGACTTGAAAGTTAGGAAGGTGCTCTAGTTACAAGGTTTGCTCTGCAGCTGCCAGCTGTGGCCCTATATCAGCGGCCCTGGTGAGAGAGGACGCCTGATTATGGGACTAGGGAATTTCTGTTCCATTCATTCTAGTTTTTATAAGTGAGATAAACATTCTGAAATATACATCCCACATACATCCCAAATTTAAATGAAATGTTCTTAGAGCTTGAGTCTTGTGTATATGAACTTTTTTCCATCTTTGTAATTTTTATTGTCACCTGAGATTTTCTGACCTAAGAGGAGGTATAAGAAATGCATGTATTTGTTCAGCAATATTTGAGCTCCTCTTACATGTTAGGCGCCCACAGCCGTACCTGGAAACGCAGAAATCTTTAGGTTGATGTAGTCTTGCTTATCAAATTTGGACAGGACAATGATGTAATAATTTAATTGTGTGTTTCAAAAAATTCAAAACATGCCAGCTCTTATGGTTCACTGTTTGCCAAACCTCCCCTCCCACAATAGATGCCACCCGGAGGCGAGCCTTCGCCCTGGTCTCCCAGGCATATACCTCCATCATCGCCGACGATTTCGCAGCCTTTGTTGGACTTCCCGTGGAAGAGGCTGTGAAAGGTATTTGGGACTTACTTTTTACTTTCAAGGAAAACGGAAGTGTAAATTATAGGTGCACGGTCCCTTATCTGAAACCATTGGAACAGGATGTGTCTTGGAGTTTAGGTTGTGTGTGTGATAGGAGACCTGCACTGCACAAACCCCAGGCAACCAGCACCATGTGACCAAGCCCAGTCGTAGTTCTGCAGGTAGCACAGAGTGCAAACTTCCATACAGTTGGCGTGAGGGAAGAGTGTACATAAAAGACTTGGGGGTTCACATCAGATTTCGCCACCATGTGAGTTAAAGAAAACTTTTTGGTTCATAGAGTTTTTTTGACTTCTGCGTGTGGATAAGAAATTTCGGGTTTGTGTTTACTAAAGCACTTGTTGCCAAAGACAGGCACCAGTTAGAGATGTATTAGAACAGGAGCTTTGTAAAGGAACACTTTGCCATTTTTAGGAAGTTAGAATTTGACTGTGTCTTTGAGATGTACCCTTGTTGCATGTGATTATTCTAGCTCTTTCCTTGTGGAACCTCTTTCATGTTCCTGTAGTTACTTCTTATCCTGGTACCCGTGGTCTGACCCCTGAATATTTTCTACTTTTATCTCTAAGACCTTTGATCAACTCCCAAGCCCTACTAAATGATAGTGAGCCCTCCAAGTTGATGCCCAGGAAGGAAAAATTAGAGCTGCTGTTGACTAAGAGTGGGAGGGAAAAGGAAGGTGTTGAGAACAGTGAGTTACTAGAAGAAAAGGGTAGCGAATGGGGGTACAGAGTCGAGCATTCCATAGCGTTCCCACATCGGAGCCCCAGGTTACAGCATCATTGTTACAAGTGGTAGAAAATGTGAGATGCAAGAAAATAAAGCATGTGCACATTATTTGCTTCTAAACACGCCGGGTGGGTAACATTATATTCATAATTCTGAGCTTAAACTCTGTAACGTCTTTAAATTATTTCTCTTCCTTTGAAAATCAGCGCAGGGTGGGGGTTTGGTTGGCGGGTTTTCTCAGGCAAGGAAGTTTTAGTTGGACTGGAGCTCGCATTTAGAAATCCCTGTTTCACCCTTCCGTGGTAAAGGCAGTCTCATCCCAGTATCCCTTGTCAGCCCAACTTTTCCCTCACCATTTCTTAACAGTCACCTAGGTGCCTGCACCCCACTCTTAGCCACTGGTTTCCAAATGTACTTTTGCGTTTTCATTTTTCAGGTCATGCCCAAACTGTCCCCTCCCCTTGCTAGATTGCTGTAGAATATTAATACTGCATGTGCCTTGTGGCGTTGTTTTACGATGATGGACGTGTTGGATTCTCCAGTCAAACTACGAGCTCCATGAAGCACCCCAGATTATAAATTTCCAAGGCCTAGCACAGTTCTAGATGCATAGAGGGCAGGTTAATGAACGTTCTTACAGTAAATCATACTGTTACTAGTACAAACATTTATTTGTTTTGACCATTTTGAAATTGATCCATAATTTATTATCTAGTAAATAGTATATCCCCGAGTCCATACTCTTAACTGACTGAGTGTGAATCCTGGTACCCTTCCCCATGCTAGCTGTGTGACCGAAGGCAATTTACTGGAATTCTCTAAACTTCCTTTTCCACGTCTGTTCAATTTTGGTGATATGTCCCCTTTACAGAGTTGTTGTGGTGATTACATAAAGTGATCCCTGTAAAAGCACCCAGCACAGTGCCTATTGGCCAGCCTTCTGTGTTGTGTATGTATGCTGTTGTTTTTATTATCACCATCGTCTTTGTTATTACTGATGTAATGATCATAGAAAATACTAAATAAGTCTTCCTTATGTCTGTCTTTAATAAGGTTTGATCAGGTTAATACTATAATATATATGTATTATAGAAAACTAATCATCTGTTAGTGATTATATCAGCCTGATAGAATAAAATCATAGATGTTTCAGAAATATTTCAAAAATAAGTTCCCATGAAAATGCTGTCTCTAGTTTACCCTTCTAGTAAAAATACACATTACAGGTTAATCTACACACGTCAGGTCTCCCGTACAAGTAATGTCATTGACAGATTGTGAATCTTGTACGTGAAAAGTTTCTGGTTTTTTAAATTCATTTCTGTGTTAAATACACATTTTTAGGTATCCTGGAACAAGGATGGCAGGCCGACTCCACCACAAGGATGGTCATGCCCAAAAAGCCAGGTAGGTGGCGCTCTTCGTCCGTCTTGCAGCACTGAACTCTTGTAAGATCTCACTGAAGCTTTGCAGGCATTGAATTTGAATAATTTGATATAAAATTCTGCTGTACTAACAAAATGAGAGTAACTCATGTTAAATACAGATATAGGATGGACACTTAGGGTAGAAAGGATCTTAAAGGTCACCTGGTTTTACCTTGATTTTTTAAAAAATGTACTTCACACATGAACTATTTTATGTGAGTGTTTCATAATCCTTATTACAACTTAATAAGTATTATAATCTCTCGTTCTTTTATTTATGGGGCCATTTCTAACTGCTTATTCTTAATATCTAAACTATTGCCTTTTAAAAAGATATTTAAAATATTCAGAAGTTCCCCTTTTCTCCTCATGCTGTAGACACATAGACTCTTCTCCTAAACAAGAGTTTCAGTGGCTTTAACTTTCACAAAATTAGGTCTGTGGCCTCTACAGGCCTTAAATGAGTTGGCCTGTCCTCATTGGCTCCACCTGACTTCCTGGCCCCTCGGCCTCTCCTCTCTGAAACGAGCCACGTGCCTTCCTGCCTGGAGCCTCCACTCCCTCCTGCTTACCCGGAGTGGCCCCTCCTGCCCTGTCCGTAGAGCTGGGCTCAGTGCCCACATCCAGGTACCTCTGCTCTGCCTCATCCCAGAGTTCCTTCCGTCGGCTCTGAGCCCCCGTTGTTAGACATTGTGGACCCCACGGTAAAGTGGTGCACAAACCTCCGTGTGCTCAGACCTGCAAGGGTGCAGAGGAGTCATGAGACGGGGTCCCGTCAATCTAGATGGTGAGAGAAGACTGCTGCGGAAAAAAAAACCCAATGTAATAAAGTAGGGCATAGCTGTTGTCTCTGTCTGAATACCACTGCATTAAAAATGACATGTTCTGTGTGACGGTTCTTCACAATGACTTCTGTAGATTGAGCTCTACATTTTATTTAGTTGCAGGGGCCCTGGATGTTTCCTTTAACAGGTTTATTCCCTTCTCAGGTATGTATTTTCATATGCTCGTGTAAAAATTATTTCATCGTTTTTCTTGTTTGCTGTTGTAGTGTTTATTTTTCTTAGCTCTAATCTTATAAACAAAGGGATGAAATCCTAACTTGGTATTTATAATAGTACATCTGGTTACAACCGTGAACGTGTGGGCCCCCTTCTGTAGCTTACTTGGAGGTAGTGATCCCCTCTGGCCTGGCCGCAGGGATCGAGCTTCTCACCAGCACTGACGCAGATACGGCCCCAGGCTGACACGTGGTAGCTTAAAAGTTAGAAGTTGGGCTTCCCTGGTGGCGCAGTGGTTGAGAGTCCGCCTGCCGATGCGGGGGACGCAGGTTCGTGCCCCGGTCCGGGAAGACCCCACATGCCGCGGAGCGGCTGGGCCCGTGAGCCATGGCTGCTGAGCCTGCGCGTCCGGAGCCTGTGCTCCGCAACGGGAGAGGCCACAGCAGTGAGAGGCCCGCATACCGCAAAAAAAAAAACAGAAAAAAAGTTAGAAGTAAACTTTTGGGGGATGGGGTCCTTTGTGGGTTTTTTTGTTCACTGACAGTTGAGTAGTCTAGAGGAGTGCCTGGCATGTGGTTAGCACTAGCTGACTATGGAAGTAAATATCATGTGGGGAGGGTCTTTCCAAGAAGAGCTATGTTGCCATGGTAGACGGATTACCTGTTAAAAGTATTTTTAACCTTCGCGTGGAGAACTTCAGTAACAGCAAAGCCAGACATGCCTTTGCTCCCAGTTTGGGAAAACTACTCATAAAAATGGACGCTTCTTGGCTTGTTTTTTTTTTAATGTCCAAGATCAAGGCAAAGCTAAGAAAGTTTCCGTATTGTTAAATTAAAGACATTGGAGGGTGGGGGTGGCAGTACCAAAGATTTGTGACTTTGGTGTCTGACTTGAGTGTGTTTCTCTCTCCAACACGCAGAGCCTGCCCCCGTTCCACCCATCCCCAATGAACAGCAGTTAGCCAGACTCACCGATTATGTGGCTTTCCTCGAAAACTGACTTATAATTCTGAGTTCAAGATCCACCTTCAGCATCCTGAATACTGACAGAAAAATGTAAAATTTTTATTTTCAATTTTATTGGACGGATTAAGCACCTCAGCATTCCTTACTGAGTATGTGATAAAATACGTATATAATATAAAGTATGTTATGTATATTTTGTCCTTAAACATGCTGAATGGTTGTTGAAACAATTCTCATTTTGTAATATTTGACAGTTTGGATGGAGCCCGTCAGTATTAGGCAGTCAGTTTATATTTCCTAGTGACTCGTAAAATACAGCTCTCCTGCTTCAGGGAGAACAGTGGTTGTCAGCTGTTTTCTTCTGCCCCAGCACACAGCACACTCCCATCTCTACCACAGGTTGATAGTTACAGTGATGCAGCTGGGGTTTGAGGAGGACTGTCCCCAGGGGCAGTATCTGAAGTGCTGGGGACTCTAATTCACCCCCTTTGGAGAATATGCTCTTTTTGTCTCCCCTCCTGAGACACATATAAAATGCTGAGATAGAGCTGAGGAACAAAGACCATCTCCCTCGTCAACCAGCTTCTTAACTTTAGATTTTTTTCTGAGAGTGTGAGTACATCCATTGCCGGCAGTGGAGGGCTTGCCATGAAAATGCAACTTATTAAAGACATTCATGAGAAGTACTAAGTTGTAATATTTCCTTACAGAAGAAGGGAAACGTAACTGTGGAATACATTGTTTGGGAAAGAAGTGATTAAGTGATACACTTTGTACGACTGTCCTGCAGCCTCTTGGTTGCTTCTATTTGGCCCTTGGGTCAAGTTCTGCCCTTTGGAGAAATACTGAACAAGTCTTTCATTTTTTGTGTGACAGCCCTCTGAATATTTGAAGTTGTTTATTGTATCTTCAGGTTAAAACCACCCCCTAGTTCATTTATTCTGCATTTGTTCAATAAATATTTAATTGAATTCTTCAACTGTTTTTTCGAAGGTAGTTTCTAGAAGTTTCACTATCCTGTCTTCCTGTGGATGTGTTCTAGTTTGTCATTGTCTCTTTTAAATTACAAATTTCTTAATTAAATAGAAATGACCTATATAGTGGTAATTACATGATTCATGTTTTTCACTCATTTTAAATAGACTTTACTGGCTATTTCAGCTATTAACCTTTATCGAAATACCTGTTTAACCTTGATATGTCGTGTTGTTAAAACTTCTTGTTTTACAATTGAGGAAATGGAAATTCAAGAAATCAGAGGATCAATAGCTAGAAAGTAACAATGCTAGTTTGCTAGTGTTTGAACTTCTAGGTTTAAGGACAAATTGTATCCATGGGTCTTAGTTTTAATAGATTGGAATCAACCCAAATGTTCATTAATAGGAGACTAGTTGAGTAAACAGTAGAATACAGTATGGTGGTGCCATGCAGCTGTAGAATGCATGCATGCGTGAATGAGTGAAGATCTCGGTGTACTAAGAGTGATCTCAAGGGAAAACACAAAGTGCCGGGGGTTCATACTGTTATTTTGAGGGTAAGAAAGGGTGAATGGATACAAATGTGCATACATGCATATTTACCTGTATTTCAAGCAGAAGTCATTGAAGGATAAACCAAAAACTAATAAAAATGGTTCCCTAAAATGGAAGGGGAGGACAGTCAAACATAGAGAAAAAATTATTTCAAGTGACTCATAGTATTTCATAGTATTTTGTTTTACATTATCAATGGGATATACATACAAAGGACAAAAAAATCTCAAACTACCAAATATGGTTTCATGGTTAATTTCAAAAACTATCTTGCTATCATTATTTGATAATTATCATTATTATTAAAAGTATATTATAGGATAAAACCAATTGGAAATTACATAATTTAATGTTAGAAGCTAATCTTAAATTTGACTCAACAACCTCATATGGTTTATTTTTCTTTCTAAACAGTAAATATTTCCTAGCTCTGCCCATCTGTAAAGGCCTAGAATAATTATAAGCCAGTAACAATGAGAACCACTAATGTCCAGGTTGTGGTCTCTAAATTCCATTTTCAACTAAACAGAACAAGAACTTATTTGCAAAATGGTTAATACTAGGTCTGGAGCAATAATTGTAGATTGGGGCTTCCCTGGTGGCACAGTGGTTAAGAATTCACCTGCCAATGCAGGGGACCCGGGTTCAAGCCCTGGTCCAAGAAGATCCCACACGCCACGGAGCAACTAAGCCTGTGCGTCACAGCTACTGAGCCTGCGCTGTAGGGCCCATGAGCCACAACTACTGAAGCCCGCGCGCCTAGAGCCCGTGCTCCGCAACAAGAGGAGCCAGCACAATGAGAAGCCCACGCACCGGAACGAAGGGTAGCCCCCGCTCGCTGCAACTAGAGAAAGCCCGCGCACAGCAACAAAGACCCAACGCAGCCAAAAATAAATAAATTTAAATTTAAATTTTTTTAAAAATTGTAGATTGTACAGTTGTACAGATATCTGGTAGAAGATGTCCCAGGTTCAAGTTTCAAAGGCTTATTAATAAGGTTTTTCAAAAGGTTATAGAAGCCAATTTGAAGGAGTTCCCACTGGCTAAACATGAGACAAATTGAGCATGAAAAATAGGTATATGTGTTTCTATTTTTAATCCCAAGATCATAATTATAATATTAGGAAAACATCATATACAAGAAAGTACACTCGCTTATTTATCCATTTTCAGAACAATGAATTGATGCCCTAGCAATCTCCAAAGTAACAAAATTGAACCTGCAAAGTAGCCAACTAACCAATGATGGGAAATTCTTTATGGAAGAATTCCACCTAAAAATACAGATAGAAAATCAGTACTTTGCAGCCCCTAATGAAGTAAGTAAGGCATCTAGGGAATGAGTATCAGTGGCTGCTGCGACCACGGGGTGAGAATCAGCCCGTCTTTGTGCTCTAGCTGCCACCGAGACTGCCAGCTGCACGCAGGTGTAGTCTGACAGCGCCTTGCTGTGCAGCCGGTGAAGGTTACTCTGACCCTGCCCCAGGGGCTGCCCTCGCCAACCCGGGGAAGAGAGTTCGCCCTGCAGCAGCTGGGGATGTGGTGGTATGGTGAGTAAACACTCCCTTCCTTGTCTTAGGAAGACAATTCCAGGGTACGTGCTCTACCTGGTCCCTGAAAAGACCCCAGGAGGATTGAGCTTTGGTTGCCCATCGTAGCCAGCCTGTGTGCAGCATGGCCTTGGACCGTGCCTTCTTCATTTTGCTTTTCCCAGTTCTCCACCTCCTTCCTGGAATCAAGAGCACCGGTCCACCTGTGCATGGAGGCTTAGCATCGCCAACAGTGGCACAAGTGGGCCTGGTGCGGAGCCATAGTAAACACGTAGCATCGGCCATGAGTTTTCTTGTCAAAGCAAGCCCCGCTCCCCACAAAATGAATGTGAATCTAATCGAGGTTTTAGATTTGCCTGCTCTTACATGAAATGCGGGAATCGGATGAACAAGTTAAACACCCCACTAAGGAGTAATCGGCCAAATCTAGAATGAGGGGAATTTAGCAGGACAAAGAACTGAGTTTCCTTAAATAAATAACGGAAAAAGAGGTGGAGATGGTGATAAGGACATGCGTATTCCTGCTCCTGGTTGAAGTACTTTCAGGCAGACCCACAACGTGCCAAGAACAAGAGAAAGAGGGGTGCATACATATAACTGTCGAACGGCATTGGAGAGCTCCCGAAGAGTGAGGAGCTGCGGTTTGAGGGCAGAGAGGCTCCTGAAGAGGATATCTGCGGCAGCCTCTTCCTGGGGGCCTGTGCTGACTCTGGTCCCACTGCTAAGAACCGAGCAACCCGTCGGACTAGGGTATTTTCACAGGGCTGGAGAGCTAAAAACAGGACTCGAGAGGGCTAAAGCACACTGCTGTTTATCCATCTGGTAAACTTTAAGGCTCCTTGGGGTAGGAAGTCAACAGGCCAAATCCAAAAAACCATTTGAGTACAGCTTGGTTTTCTTCAGTCCGCTGGGCTGGGCTTCAGTCAACACAAAAGGCTCGGGGTCGCGAGGTACCTGTAAGCATAAACTAGAGTAAACCATTAGTAAAACTGCAACTGGAGGATACTAGAAACTATTCAAACTGAAGCACAGAAAGGCATTGGTACACAGTACAGAGACAGACCATGTAGTAATTGGAATCCAAGGAGAGAGAGGATAAAGAAGGAAAATAATACTTGAAGTACTGGCCAGGAGTTTTCCAAAACTGACAAAAGAAATCAAGCCACAGATTCAGAAAGCTTAGAAAACCCCACACAGGATAAATACAAAACATCACACCCTGACACATGATAGTAAAACTACTGAAAACCAAAAAACAAAATATTAAAAGCATGGGGGTGCAGGGAGGGGGACTTTCTCTTCAGAGAAGCAACAGTAAAGCCAGAAGACAAGGAAATGGCTTTTCTAAAGTGTTAAAAAACTGCTATTTACGAGAGACACTTAACGTTCAATCTTCCTGTGTTGTTAAAAGTTGGGAAGAGATACATCAATGCAAATACTAAAAGAAAGCTGGTGCAGCTTAGGTAATATTACAAAAAGTAGACTTTAAGGCAAGAAGCATTATTACAGAGAATTTTTTGTGGAAAAGGTTGCCTTGGTTTCCTGTTGCTGCGGTAACAAATTACCACACACTTGATGGCTTAAAACAGCAGGGGTATATACACTTACAGTTCTGTAGTTCGGCAATCTGAGACGAGTCTCATGGGCTAACATCAGCTGTCAGCAGGGCTGCGTTCTTTCTGGAGGTTGTCGGGGACAATCTGTTTCTTTTCGCTTTCCAGCTTCTAGAGGCCGCCTACATTCCTTGGCTCCTGGCCCTCTTCCTTCATCTTCAAAGCCAGCAACGTCGGGCTGAGTCCATACTACTCTCTCTCTGGTTCTCTCTTCTGCCCCCTCTTCCACTTTTAAGGATCCCTGTGGTTGGTTACGTTGGTCCCACCTGGAAATCAGGATAATCTATTTTAAAATAGGCTGATTAGCAAACTTAATTATATCTGCTATCTTAATTTCTCTTTACCATGTAACCTAACATGGGGTTAGGATATGGATGTCTTTTGGACCATTCTTTCTACTACAGGAATCAGTTCAACAGGCAACGGGAATATGTAATTCTAAATGTATCATTAAATCTAAAACTAAGTCTATAATCAAGCAAGAGTTGACAACTGAGAGTCCTCTGCAGTCGTGGGTGGGGGGAGCACCACCCTATCAGACATTAAAACAGTGCAGAGCGTCCGCTATTCGGAGCAAGGCACCGGAGCATGAATAGCAGACAGCCCAGTGGGACGGAACAGAGAGATGAGAAATAGACCCAAATAGAGGCGGGGCTGTTCTCTAGGATAAAGGTGGAATCGCAGATCGCCGGGATAAAAGTAGACTTTTTACCAAGTGGTTCTGGGAAAACTGTTTAGCCACTGGAAAAATAGATCCATAAGAATAAAGTACAGATGGGTCAGGGATCTTGATGCAAAAAAATGAAACCATGCCAGTACTAGAAGAAAAAATGGATGAATTCCTTTTTAACCTGGGCAAAGGAAAGGCCAATTCTGATTACAGAAAAGAATGATCAATTTGACTACCTAAAAATAAAACATTTGCATGGCCAAAAATAAATAAATAAACTCAAACAGATATCTGACAACCAAGAGAAAATATTTACAACATAAAGGACTAGTAATATTCCTAACATATACATTGAGGGAATTGGAAGAAAAAAGAAAAAAGTGACAAAAGACATGAATACACAATTCACAAGACATGAACACACAATTCACAAAAAATGTATAAAAGTGGCCCTTAAACATGAATAGATATTCAACTTGATTAGTAAGAGAAATGCAAATTAGAAACAGTGAGTTAACCCATCCAGTTGGCAAAAACTAAGAGTTTAACTGCATTCTTGTTGTGAAACTCTGGGGAAATTGGTTCTCATGCTTTGCTGGTGGGAATTCGCATTGGAACAGATCTTATAGAGGGGGATGTTGCAATATCTAAGGCCTACATATTCATTTACCTTTTATCCCAGCAACTAATCTTTAGGAATTTACCCTGAAGATTCAACCCCCACAATATAAATATGCACACACATATTCTAGGTTATTTATTGCAGCATTGTTTCTGATTGTAAAGAATTTGGAAACAGCCTAATTGCTTATACATGAATAGATGATGGTATATCCATGTAAAGGAGTACTACGTATCCGTAATAAAGGATGATGACAATTACTGATGTAGAGTGATTTTCAGGCTATGTTGTTAAGGAAAATAAAGCAAAGTGCATAAAAATGCCTAGAGTATGCTATTTTTGTGTGTAAGAGAAGAGGAAATAAAATATACCTGTATTTGCTCCTCAGTGGAAACACACACACACAGAAAAGAAAATAATGGAATTGTTTGCTTTCAGGGTACGGGAAGGAATGAGATGGAAAGGAGAGAAAGAATTGGGGAATTAGGGTCACTTGTACAGTTCTGACTTTTGGAATTATGTTAATGTTTCATATGTTCAAAGAAGAAATATATAAATGATGATGGAGGGGTGGGGAGGAGGAGTGACCCTGTCTGTATTTCAAATGAATAACATAACTGCCCTGAAGGCAAGAGACGTGACTCAAGTAGGTTTCGAACATGCTATTTAGATACGTCCAGAGGTTAAAGACAAAAGAACTTTAAACATGTTGAACTCCAGTTAGTGGGTTTCTTTTTTGCAAAAGTAAAAGTTAGCAGTTCTGAAACTACTTTGTGTGTATTCTAGGATTGAACAAATAAGTATATTGTAGATAATGGGATCCAGTTTTCCCACTGTCGGAGGAGTTACAGTTATAGGAAAGAGGAAACATTAGACTGAATCCTGTGGTGTTGGACCGAACTAGAGATATTGCATAAACTACTGGTTTTTAAGATGGGTGGATGCATGGATAGAGAGGGACATAGATATATCTCCTAATTCCATCCACTGAGAGAGACTAAGCTCTGTCCCCTGAGAGAGTAGAGCAATGACACCTGCCCTCAGGTCATTGCTTCTAGAAGCATCTCCACTAAAAGGAACTAAGGACTTCCACTTTCATGTGTCTTCTGATACAAAACAAATACATCTTGAAAAACTGTTCCAGCTCAAAGGAAACTAAAGGTGCACAACAACTAAATGCAGTGCTATAGCAAATAAAAGCACATCATTGGAAAGTAGATGAAATCTGAATAAACTATAGATTACGTCAGGCGCTGGCAAACTACAGCCTGTGGCCCAAACCAGGCTACTGCCTGTTGTAAATAAAGGTTTATTGGCACACAGCCACGCCCATTTGTGTGTGTAGGGTCTGTGGCTGCTTTCAACCCACAATAGCAAAATGAGTAGTTGTGACAGATTGTATGTCCTGCAAAGGCTGAAATATTTATTGTCTGGCCCTTTATAGAAACTCTCCCAAATCTTAGATAATTTTGTTTCAACATTAATTTTCTTGATTTTGTTGATTTTACCGTAGTGACAGAAGAGAGCATCCTTGATTTCAGAAAGTAAACTTACTTAGAAAATGAAATATTTATAAACATATATATATACACATACATATATGTGTACATAGTTTATATATATGTACTTGTCAGTAATAAATATTAGAGCTACTTTTATAAGATGTTTTAATCAATGAGAGCACTGAATTCTCAGGTTTTTTGCCTTCATACTGTTAATATATGCAATACATTCATTACATAAGCTTTTCAAGCTTTGTGAAATTGGTGTTCCTGAAGAGTGCAGGCCAGTTATTTTGTAAAATGTCCTTCATTTGGGGATTGTCTGAAGCTTCTTAATTATTAGATTCGGGATATACATATTTGACATGAACACCACGAAAGTAATGTTGTGTTCTCTTCAGTGTTTTGTATCAGAAGGCACACAAATGTGGAACTCTCCAGTTCCTTTTAGAGATGCTTCCAGAAGCAATGATCTGAGGGTAGGTGTGCTTTTTGCTGCTGGGGTGTCATTGCTCTATGCTCTCTCAGTGGACAGACAGAGCATAGGCTCTCACAGTGGATAGAACTAGGAGATCTATCCATGCATGTAATTGACTATCAATGCATTTGTAATACTTGGAAAGGTTTCCAGAAGATTTTGATACCCCCTGCCTCTCATTGAGAATTATTAAAATAAAGACATCTAAAAACAAAGTGTCTCCAAACTTATAAACTATTATTGTCCAGTATGTTAATCCTAAATCATTGAAGTGTTCAAGAAGGAGGAAAGATACAGATTAATTGTAGACGTTAAAATCTAGGGTTAACGTCTGCTTCTGCCAATATAGTTGTCTAAATGGAGAAAACCTCTAAGTCTAGAACAACTAAACTGTGGTTTAGAGTATTAAAATTATTTTTTAATATACATTCATGAGCTCACATGCAAATCCTCAAAGGCCAGAAACAACTGGACTCCAGTGCTGGAGCTGCGTTTGTTCTTGGGGCATCTGTCAATCTTGATGCCCTAGAACCCGAGTTACTTTTGGCCACTGATAGGAAAGAAGGAAGGGAGGGAGGGAGGGGAGAAAGAATCAGCATAAACTGAAAACTAGAGGATTAAATTCTCAAAGACATTACACTAGCTATCAAAATTCTAACCATATAATAAAAATATTACAAGTATACATATATGTTAAAATGTTCATGAAACAATTTACTTAAATTTATTACATTATATTTCTTAAATATATGTATGGAAATCAAGGTACAGAAAGTGTGAAGAATGAACAAGAGACATCAAAAAATACCTGGCATATATGAAAATGGACTAGAATCTCTCAAAAAGAAAAACACAAGAGTTAAAACTAGAATCTCAATGATGGGTGGGCTACAGCTTGGTACTGTCAGATTAAAAGGTTTATGTGTACAGCAGTCCTTTGCTGTTCAATGAAAATGGTAAATTTGATAACAGGTCCAAGAGGTGGAGAGAAATTACACAAACAGGTAACCCAGACTCAGATAGTTCCTGCCTCTGTGGTGTCAGCTCCTCTCCCTCAACTCATGCCCGTAGTTTTATGGGAGGTGTCTTCTGATAGGCGGATGGAAGGGGCAAAACCCCATGCCTGGCTCATGTTTAGGTCAGCTTGATGTGTTGATGCAAAAGCCAAAAACGCATGGCTGCCGTATTACAGGCCATTTAGTAGTGACCATAAGGGACAGCAGTGAGGGGACCAGTCCCAGCGGGCAGGTTTCTGAGCAGTGCTTTTGGCCATTGACTTTGAGCAAAGTTAGGAGCCTATGTTATAGACTTAAAGACGGTGGCAGATAGCTAGGCTGGTTGTCAGGGTCCTGAAAGGAGCAAGATTGAAAAACTGGAGATACAGACATCTGGGAAAGATGGTTAAACTCAGGGGAGTAGACACATAGCAGGTAAATCCCTGGGTTTCAATGTTAATGCCCACCAGAGAGGACAGTCTCAACTACCAAGGTGACAAGATAACTTTTCTTTTGGCTGTAAGCCAGGCTCTGTTCCGTCACCCTACTGCTGGGAGAATGGGCCCCTGTGTGGAGCCACCACGGTGGCAGGGATGGAGATCGTGCATGAGCTGGGTGGGATGAGGTCTCTATCACCAAGGCTGACCTGGCCTCAAACAGCCGGTGGCAAGTGGATTATCTTGGCCCTTTTTCCACCGTGTAGTGCGAAGGGCAGTGCCGCATCCTTATCGGAAGTGACATCTAGTCCGGGTGTGGTTCGCCTTCCACACTGACAGCGTCTTCTCCAGCATCACATTCCAAGAACATCTAAAACATCCGATGTTGATGAAAATCCTACAGAACACTGCCTAGTCTGTTGTTATATACAAAAGGAGATGTGACACTGGGTACATGACCACATGAGCCATTGATTTTACGCTATTCCATCCATTCTAAATCCTTACCTGAGAGTACGCAGCCTAATACAACGGTGGCGTGTCCTAGTCAAGGCTCAGCTAGCGTGCCGGGTTCGGGACAACAGCTTGCCGATCGAGATGCTTCCCTCCAAGAGGTGGAGCGTTTACTGAACCAAACCACCGCTAATGTGAAGCTGTGTCCTCAACAGCTGGAAGACAGGAGCGTGAGAACAGAGCATCACTGGGTACCGTCCCCATAACTCCAAGAGATATATTTCCAGATTTTTCTTGCTTTTCTCTTAAGGTTGTAAGAACATCACTCATTCTCTAGTTTCTACAGGTGAAGCTCTGAGTAATGATCCACAACTGATAAGGACCCAGATGTTTCACAGCACTGTAAAATCAAAGTTACATTCCCTGGAAGAGCCCAGTGAAAGTCAACTAGGCTTACTAAAGAAATTGTTCAGCAAGATAGCAGCAGTCATTTCCCAAATTTTGGATAAATACTCTTTAACACATGTCATAGAAGGAATGTCTTCGAGGGGGGGCTGTACAGCATGAGAAGAAAAGATGGGGCGGGGGTGATGGTCATCCTCAAATATTGGACTTTCATGTGGAACAGTTGTGTTTATTGCTTCCAAAAGCAAAACTGATTGAAGGTTAGAGAAGGCCACTTTTGACTCAACCCAGAGAGGAACTTTTAAACTGTCTAGACCAGCCCTATCCCATAGAAATAGAAGGTGAGTCACACATGTCATGTTACATTTTCTAGTAGCCACTGTAAAAAAGTGACAAAGGAAAACAGATGAAATTAATTTTAACATATTTTATTCAGCCCAGTCCAAAGTATTATCAGTTCAACAATGTCAACGATATCAAAAAGTATTAATGAGGTATTTTACATTGTTTTCTTCATATTAAGTCTCTGAAATCCCATGTGGATTCTATACTCACAGCACATCTCAGCCTGGACCTCCCAAGTGTTCACCAGCCGGCCACATGTGCCCCGTGCGTAGTACACAGCAGTGGTCTGGACTGTCGCGGAGACCAAGAGAGTCCTGTCAATCAGGTATCATTGAAACCAAGTTAGATAACCACTCGTTAAGGACGTTTAGAGGAATGGACTGGTTATGAAAGGGACAGTTTCCTGGTCTCTCCTTCCCACTTACCTCGTCTCCACTTTATGTAGCAAAAACAGGAAGAACAGAACCCCGCCTAACAGCATGCATCTTCTCTGCCCCCATCCACCCAAATTATGGCAGTGAGGGCTGGTATGCCTTCTGGGAAGGATTAGCAGTTTTCCAGGAGTCTCCTAGCTTCCAGTGAGTTTGGAGGATTTTTAAAACAACCTGCAATCAACTCTGCATTGAAAAGCAGGGAAACAAAAGCATCTATTGACTCTTGACAGCTCATGAGGAGTAAGTACGGTTGACCCTTGAACAACACGGGTTTGAACTACACGGGTCCACTTATACGTAGATTTTTTTTTCAATAAATAGATTGGAAAAATTTTTAGAGATTTTTCAACAATTTGAAAAAACTTGCAGATGAATCACACGTAGCCTAGAAATATTGATAAAATACGAAAAGTTATGAATGCATAAAATATACATATGTACTAGTTTGTCCTTGTATAGGTGTAAGGTAAGTGATATTTAGGATAAAATTAATAATATGTTAGTTTTCTTACCATTTTATGACTACGCTTTCAAAGAATTACATCAGTGTACAATATGTCCCTCTCTCCTAACTGGAGATACTGCGTATCAGTCTATCATCAGAGGTGTTTATTTTTTAAGTCTAACAATATTTCCAATACTGTATTATGAATGTGACTGTAATACTCTATGCTAGAAAAGTTTTATAATGATTCATTCATTAGGATATAGGCTAGTCTACTGTGAAGCAATCAGATCAATTACACTAGGCAAACCGTAAAGCAATCACATTGCTGCTTCTTCAGATCAGTGCAATCGTTACACCTATAAATACATATGGATTTTTTCATATTAGCTTTAAATTTTTGATGTCTACTGTTAGTAATATGTATAACATCTACAGTGTTTTGTGTCATATTAGACAATGTCGATGTAGGTACTGACAGACAGACAATTCATCTTGTAAACAGATGACATAAACGTAGGGTATTGATAAACACAGTACTTTACTAAAAATGTATTTTCTCTTCCCTAAGTAACATCTTCTCTAGATTCCTCTACTGTAGATGCATATATAATATATATAAACATACAAAATACGTATTATCGGTTTCTGTTATCGATAAGGCTTCCACTGTAGGGTATTAGTAGTTAACTTGGGGATATCAAAACTTATATGTGGATTTTCAACTGCACTGGCTGGGGGGGCTGGCACCCCTAACCTCCAAGTTGTTCAAGGTTCAACTGTACCTGTTTTTAAGCAAGTGCTATGCCTGGGTATCCCCTCACTTGCGAACCACCGATAACACAGCAATCTGAGGAAGATGGAGGCTTTGCCTTTTTGACGGAGTTGATATAACCGTGGGTAATCTGATCATTTTTTAAGGTCCAGCAAAGTCATCACACTCCTGTGATTTTGTTGCTTCTCTAAGGAAAGGAAGTTTTCAGAACCCAGTGGAAAAGACAGTGTAATTTTATCTGAATATGTAAAGACAAGCTAAAACCAGGGTGGACATTTTCTTCATTTAAGCGACGGACGACGTTCTCCTGGGTCAGTCGAGACAGTTGGGAAACCAGTTCTTCCAACATCTTTTCAAGAAACGAGTGAACTTGTAATCAAGACAGTATGGCACAGGCACAAAAACAGACATATAGATCAATGGAACAGGATAGAAAGCCCAGAGATAAACCCACGCACATATGGTCACCTTATCTTTGATAAAGGAGGGAAGGATATACAGTGGAGAAAAGACAGCCTCTTCAATAAGTGGTGCTGGGAAAACTGGACAGCTACACCTAAACGAATGAAATTAGAATACTTCCTAACACCATACACAAAAATAAACTCAAAATGAATTAAAGAGTTACATGTAAGGCCAGACACTATAAAACTCTTAGAGGAAAACATAGGCAGAACACCCTTTGATATAAATCACAGCAAGATCCTTTTTGACGCACCTCTTAGAGAAATGGAAATAAAAACAAAAATAAACAAATGGGACCTAATGAAACTTCAAAGCTTTTGCGCAGCAAAGAAAACCATAAACAAGATGAAAAGACAACCCCCAGAATGGGAGAAAAATTTTGCAAACGAAGCAACTGACAAAGGATTAATCTCCAAAATATACAAGCAGCTCATGCAGCTCAATATCAAAAAAACAAGCAACCCCATCCAAAAATGGGCAGAAGACCTAAACGGACATTTCTCCAAAGAAAATATACAGATTGCCAACAAACACATGAAAGGATGCTCAACATCATTAATCATTAGAGAAATGCGAATCGAAACTACAATGAGGTATCAGCTCACACCGGTCAGAATGGCCATCATCAAAAAATCTACAAAAAATAAATGCAGGAGAGGGTGTGGAGAAAAGGGAACCCTCTTGCATTGTTGGTGGGAATGTAAATTGATACAGCCACTATGGAGGACAGTATGGTGGTCCTTAAAAAACTACAAATAGAACTACCATACGACCCAGCAATCCCACTACTGGGCCTATACCCTGAGAAAACCATCATTCAAAAAGAGTCATGTACCCCAATGTTCATTACAGCACTATTTACGATAGCCAGGACATGGAAGCAACCTAAGCGTCCATCGACAGATGAATGGATAAAGAAGATGTGGCACGTATACACAATGTAATATTACTCAGCCATAAAAAGAAATGAAATTGAGTTATTTGCAGTGAGGTGGATGGACCTAGAGTCTGTCATACAGAGTGAAGTAAGTCAGAAAGAGAAAAACAAATACTGTATGCTAACACATATATATGGAATCCAAAACCAAATGGTTCTGAAGAACCTAGGGGCAGGACAGGAATAAAGACGCAGACGTAGGGAATGGACTTAAGGACACATGGAGGGGGAAGGGTAAGCTGGGACGAAGTGAGAGAGTGGCATGGACATATATACACGACCAAATATAAAACAGATAGCTAGTGGGAAGCAGCCGCATAGCACAGGGAGATCTTCTCGGTGCTTTGTGACCACCTAGAGGGATGGGATAGGGAGGGTGGGAGGGAGACACAAGAGGGAGGGGATATGGGGACATATGTATACGTATAGCTGATTCACTTTGTTATACAGCAGAAACTAACACACCATTGTAAAGCAATTATACTCCAATAAAGATGTTTAAAAATTTTTTTAATAAAAGTGGATATATGTAAAAAAAAAAAAAAAAAAAACGAGTGAACTTCACGGATCATGTGTGTCATCCACCTGACCAAAGCGTGTAAACCCTGAATGTGAATCACAAGATTTCTCCTGGGTGGAGCTGTAGGCAAAAGTTTCATTCTGAATGAAAGAGGAACCAGGCCATTTTCCACGTGAGTCACATGATGGGAGGAATCGCCAAAAATCAGTTTCGACTTAATAACATTCTCCTAATTGTATGCCAGTGCCTAGAGGCTAAGAAGAGCCACTCAGGACAGCCAGCAAAATGCCCCACGTGTAATAATCCATATGATGATAAAAACCTATTTTCAGGTATCCCATGTCAGTTAAATAACCATTTAAAAACTGGAGTAGGTTGTTTGTGAGGTTGTGTGGTGAGTGATGTCAAAGGAGAATATGGTCTAAGAACTTCCAAATCCATCCGGCAGCCTTAAGCCGATTGGATGGCTTCCTGTAAAATCTAGATTTCCAGTGAACTGCTACACAGGATTCTGAGCCCACGTCACCATAAAACACAAAGAACATGGATGGAAATACGGGAGCAGCCGCTTGCGTCTTGCCAGAGACACTTTGATAGGGACTGATTTCAAAAGGGGAGGAGGCTTTTGTCTTCCACGCTGTCTTCCAGGATGCAGGTTATCTCGGCTCGGTGGTTGTTTTGAGGCTGCACCTGACGTCTTCCCTGTGCCCAGAGCTGCTGCTGTCGATGCGGGATCCCCTGCACGGAAGCGTTTCTTCACGTCCACCCGCGCCCTCCTCGGGGCAGCCTGGGGCTCCAACCAGGGCAGCCAGACTCACAGGGTCCACACTGAATGGCCCGAAGCACGTGGTTTGGGCAGAGCCAGACGTCTGCGTGATTCTTACCCCTCCCCTTGCTGTCACTCGGTCTTCTAATTGCCGGAAAAATGCTGCTGTCATTCTCTTGGTGGGCAGGGTCATTCCTTTGGCTCCAGGCTTTGTGGATATCAGGTTACTATCACTCACTCCTGGCTGAAAACATAGTCTCTCCGAGAGAAATAAACCTTACCTAAAAGCTGGAGAAAGTGCCCTTAGATACTGGATATTTTTGACACAGAGAAGTTTTGTTTTCTTAGTTTTTAATTTTTTTGATCAGCCCTTGAGATGTCAGTCCTTTTGTCATAGAAGTGGAATGGATGAGTTTACTAAGACTTGGCAAGATAGAAAATCTGTGGCGAATTTAGAGCTGAATCCCTAATAATTAGGGAAAAAAATGAAAAGACCCAGCCCAGGTGTAATTCTTGGGGGACAGGGTGGGGGGCAGTGGTCATATACCTGAATTCATAAGTTTGGAAGACCAAATCCAAATGTAGGCTAAATTTTAAAATTAAATTAAATTAAAATATGATAATAAAAAATTTTAATTAATAATAATAAAATTTTAAATAACGATTTTAAAAAATAAAAATAATTGTTTTAATCTCAAAAAATAAAATAGACAAAACCAAATCAAATTCCCCTGGATGTTTGCTAAGAGAGGTCATCTGGGGCTTCCCTGGTGGCGCAGTGGTTGAGAATCCGCCTGCCGATGCAGGAGACACGGGTTCATGCCCTGGTCCGGGAAGATCCCACGTGCCGCGGAGCAACTAAGCCCGTGAGCCATGGCCGCTGGGCCTGCGCGTCCGGAGCCTGTGCTCCGCAACGGGAGAGGCCACAGCAGTGAGAGGCGCGCGTACCGCAAAAAAAAAAAAAAAAAAAAAAAAAAGAGAGGTAATCTGCAGAGTCAGGACAGGGAGTGCCAGCCAGGGGCCCACTGAGGATATGCCCCCCCGGGGGGCAAGTGCAGCCGTGGCTGCAGGTCCCGTCCTGGTCAGGCTGTCAGCGCCTACAGGCAGCCAGCACCGGCCCTGCACATTCAAGTGTGTGGCCCAGCCTTTGACTGCAACCCAGGGTGTGAAAGCGCTCTGCTCTCATCAGGAAATTAACTCCAAGTGCTCTGCTATCCAGGTTTCATCATATTTTCAGTTGGGAAAAATCATATTCACAGAGGGGGCCCCGAAATCCCTGATTCTCAAAGTGTGTTCCCTGGGCCACAAGTCAGGCATCAGCTAGGAGCCCCAGTCCAGACATAGTAAATGGAAACCCGCCCTCAGCCAGCCCTGCACGTGATTCTCTGCAAGGAAAGCCAGGGCGGGGGTCCAAGGACTTGCAGTCTTCATTCTAGACCCTCGCTCTACCCTCGTGCTGGCCCTGCCCTGGAGGAGACACTCTAAAGAGAAGCCTTGGGACACGGCTTTTGTGTTTCCTGTCAAACTAGGGAGAAGGCAGCACCCATATCACCAAGTAACGTGCCTACGTGAGACCCCTCGCAAGTGAGAAATTCCGCCAGGCCTCTGCGTCCGGAGAGGGAGGCTGGCGGATCCCGTGATCCTGAAACCAACAGACCTGCCATTTCGCCTTGGCCCACGGGGAGCTCAGAGCTCTTCCCGTGTGACGCTGGGTCTCCTTCCTAAACTCGCTCTTTCTCTCCCTCTATTTACTGCCCACACACCCTGATTTTTTTTTTTTTTTTTTACTTAATTCTCTTTATCCTGAATGAAATTCTCTAAATGCCCTCCATAATTTTTCTAGAACAAGTGGGGAATCCATTGGTAAATTAATATCATTCATGAAAATGAATGGTCTTCGCTGACGGTGATGTTTCCTCAATGGATAAAGGAAGACTTCGTGAAGGACCACGTGCCAAATTTCTTGACCCCGACCTTTGGCCTCACGTCCACCGTGGCAGCTGCTCCTGGGAGCCAGGCGTGAACGTGCAAAACAAGAGCCAGGATTTGTGACCCTCTGTCATTTTGTCATCAGAAGGGGAAGACGCCCTGGCTCTCAGAACTGATGTTAACTTTTGCCTTTCGTGTTTTTATATATTTAGTGCTTGACTAAGGTTTGTTATTTTAGTCTAGCACACTGCCATGTTCTCCATATACACTGTTTAATTCCCACAAAACTACGGGGCTGACCTCTGTGTCTCCATTTTGTACATGGTAAGAGCGTGGCGTCAGGGAGCCCAAGGTCACACGGCAGTGATGGAGCTGGTCATCTCAACTGTCACACTGTCCCAGAGGAAGGAGACCAAAGGGTTGGCCAACGTCCTTCTGAGGCCACAGATGATGACGATAGATTCGACAGGAAGTTTCAGAGAGGAAACAGATTCTCTTGAAATGCTTAGTATCAAATGTTCAGATTAAGGCAGCAGATGTAAACACCCCAAGAATTTCTTATCCATGTGATACAGTAATTTTTCTCATCATTTCTTTCTAAAGAAGTCATCTCAGATGTGGCTAAAGATTCTGAGAACGATAATATTTACCACTACATTATTTAGAAAATTAAAGTGGCATTTCCAAAGGAAGCAAATATATTGTTAAGAACGGCTTAAGCTAAAGGCTCTGTTCTCATACTTGTGCTGCATTTTGGCTGAACGGGGCAGGCTCTTCTTCCTTTGGAGATGAGTCTTGGGGTGAAGAACACAAGCAAGGACTAAAATTAATTAATGGTCTCAAAGTTCCAAAGGATGCTTCCGTGCTCGGCCGCTGGGGGTCATGGGGGCAGGCTTGCTCCTGGTGTGGACAGAGCACCCTGTCCTGCAGGGTGGGTGGCGGCCTCCATGAAGAGCTGGCTTTTGGGCGTGGGGACATCAGCTCTCTCCACTGTCCAGCACCACCACGTCAGCCCTGATGATCAGCGTTCTGCTTCCTGGTTTATATAGTGATGCAGAAAAGTCACAGTGTCTCCCAGTCACTGAAACACGCTTCTGACAGCCATGGCTGGTTTTCACTCCAACTTCCAAAACCAGCTTTGGGAGCACAAGTCTTCATGGTTTTAGAAAAACAGCCTCCAACACCCGATGAGTCCTCAGAGTGCTTTCCCATTTATCCCCCCGCCCCAGAATCCTGATCTCCCACTACATTCCAGACATCGGAACACTTACATGCTCATTATTTGTTGTACGCTTCTCTAACTGAAATCATTCTTTGGTGTTTCAGATCCAGCTTCAGGTGGTAAGAAAGATGATTAGAAAAAGAAACCCATTGCTGTCAACATTTTTAAGAGAAGAGTCGCTTTTGCTTGAAGTGCTACCCCTAAGTGTCCTAGTTAACCTGCCCTAAAGCTAGCCGACCACGACCGAGGGGTCTCACAGCGGCGCTCACAAAGCCCCCGCTGCCTGGACCTCCCCAGCCGTGCAGTCGTGCACTGCTGGGAAGCTGTCCACCCCAGTCACGCTGTCGCTGCTGTCACCCTGGGCTTAGTTGGGGACCCTGGTCTACCCCATCTCCGTCTTCCCTAATCTCCCCCTCCACTGCATGGCAGAGACCAGTCTACACGTTTTAATACAACTTGCTAAGAATGCAAGGATGTGGTAGAAAAATGCATTGAAGTGAGTGACTTTTCCTGGTGTCAAACAACTGTGAAGGCTGCAAAGAACAGAGAGCTTGATTTGGGATCTTAAGAATTGCAATTCAGGAGACACAGATCTGGCTAAACCCCCAAGAGTGTTCTGGGGAAGAAAAAGAGTCAGGCGTTTACAAAGACAAAAGCCACAAGGTTGTTTAAGTCCCCTGGACAGAGCAGGGACTGACAATGACACAGACCAGGAAATACTTGTCCTTGAGGAATCACAAGTTATTTCAGGGTAAGGGCCTGATAAGTATCTGGAGTAGGGCAATGAGTGGTCAAAAGGTCACACTGGTGAAAGTGGACGTCCTTTCAGAGAGTCACCAAGTGGCTACAGGACAGACACACACTCCCCAGTCCTCCTGGGCTGTGTGCCCATCACACCGGCGGCCTCGGCCTGTGCACCCTCGTCTGAGCCAGAAACAGCTCCCACCTCTGGTAGCACAGGAGAGAGAGGGGCGCCCTTTGCAGTGAGAACTCTGTTTTTCCATCTAAGAGTGTCATGATGCTGCGTGAGTGTCTTTTGGGGGGAACATTTGCAGAATAGAGCTGGTGTCCTGAAAGGAGTTTTGAGGGAGTCATGCACCCCTTTCCCTGTCTCCAGGGGTCCACTTTCTATGGAGCTTGGCTAAAACCAACCTTAATAGTGTCTGCCCAAGTCACCACAACCGGGCTCCTGGTACGGCACCCTTCCTCCCTTTCTCTCTGTGACCCGCACGGCAAAGGGAGATCAGCTGGGTGCTTTGTGACCACCTAGAGGGGTGGGATAGGGAGGGCGGGAGGGAGACGCAAGAGGGAAGAGATATGGGGACATATGTATACGTATAACTGATTCACATTGTTGTAGAGCAGAAACTAACACACCATTGTAAAGCAATTATACTCCAAGAAAGATGTTAAAAAAAAAAAAAAAAAGCAAGACCCCAATGACAGAACGAAACCCGTTCCGGGACACCAGCACTGGTCATGACCAAGGTCCTCAGCCTCCCCTCTGCCTCTTTTCTGCCAGGGGAGTGGAAGCTTTCTTGGAGAAATTAGTCATTCAAGTCACTTCAAAATATATTTAGAAACTTTGGCATTTACAAACCCATCCTGTAATTAAAAACACAAAGAACTGAAGGTTTTTCCATTGTTAAAAAGCATCAGTTTAGACTAACTGAATTCTTATGTTGTCATTTTCTGTGTCCAGTTTGGTGCAGACAAAAATCAAGAGGGGCACTGAATGCTCTGTCTGTTTTCTAACATCATAATAGGATTGTGAATTTTAACAGACTAAATATCCTTAACATCAATCCCTGAAAAGGAATTTGCAGCACTTCAAAAATGGAGAATTAAAAAAGCCCAAGTCTAGAACTGCATCTCCTCAGCATTTCAAAAAAAAAAAAAAGAACCAGCATTTTCATCTAACTGACCAAATCTTTCTACCAGGAAGAGGATTTTGTTTCTTTCAAGTTTGAAGTGTAAACCTGAGCCTCTCTGGCATCGTCCAAATTTAAAATGAGTTTAAATTCAAATACATTATCACGTACAAACATATATATGGATGTGTGCATACACCAAAGCACCAGATCACCCACTAAAAGTTCAAGCATAGCAGAAATAAGTCACCCAAACTCACCTCACTTGTCTCCTTCCTCCCCTACATGTTCTCGCCCTTTCCCGTGCACCCCTGCTCTCTGTCCCACAAAGCACAGCCGCGTGGGCACACTCTCTGGACAGAAGCCCTCTCAGGAGTTGGGGTGCAGGGGTGAGTTAGCATGCAGGGCAGGGGAGGGGGTAGCGCTGGAGCCCGGCCAGCCCACCAGCTTCCCTCCTGGGCCCAGTCGAGGCCACTGCCTGAGCTTCACTTTAAGGATCGCTTAAAGGTTCCGGCATGGGCTGCAGGGTCTCTGCAGGTCCTCAAATGCACGCAGCCATGGGAGCAGGGCATGTGACTTCCCTCCGAATCCTAAAGAGACACAGGTGTGGAGCACCTGGCCCAGGCCAGCCGTGCCCCCGCACCTTCCCGCCACCAGGAGGGTCAACCCTCAGCCCTGCTCCCCGCCCAATCCTCTCTACTGGGGGAGACCCAAGGAGGCTGGTCCAGGACCCTCTGGGTTCCTCACACCCCACCTAGTCCTTAGTCAAGCCTGAATCTGGTCTTCAGACCCTCCCTGTGTGAAGTGTGAGCCGAGGGTCCCACAAAGGCCCCTCCCCAAGGCCACCAGGCCACCCTCCCAGCCACCACCCGAGGATCACACCACCTCTCTCCCCTCTCAGTCCTCCGCACCCCACTCCCCTACTTGGACCTATTTCCCTCTCTTTGATGCTTAGTTTGTTTTCAATCCCGTCGCCCCTCTCCACCTCCTCTTCTTTTCCTTTCTCCACTTCCTTTCGAGCTGAAACCAAATTTTGTAAAACTCAGCCTACAAGGCCCTTTCCTTGAAACCACTGTCTCCCCCACTGATAAAGGGAAGCCGAGGCTGTGGCGTGAGGGTTCCCCCAGGCTCTTGGAGGGTGAGCAGGCCCCCGTCAGCGCCTGGAGCCCTGCCTCTCGTGCAGGGGTCACTGCCGGACAAGCAGCGGCCTTGACTCCACCGGCCTCAAACTCACGCTTTGAGCCAAGCCATGTTCCGAGCAACTTGGGTTTTGCTTTCTGTAGTTTCTGAAGGAAAAGCGAGGCTCTGGAGCTCGTTCCCACACTCCTCCAAGGAGGCTCCTACACGGGCGGGCTGGGCTGCTTCCCCTTGAACCTGGTACGAAGCCTTCCTGCAGGGCCGCCAGCACTAATTAGCATTCATTATGCTAATGAATGCCTGCCAAATTCACTCCTAAGGCCTCACAATGCAGGACGGCTGGTCTGGTTAGAAGGAAATTTTAGAGTTGCATTTGGGCCTCTGTAAATCACTGGATTTAAGCTCCTTGGAGAAGCACTTAAGTTTGCTAAGTTCATACATTTCTGGCGGCTAAAATGACCTCCTTTGCCTTTTGTCAAAAAAATGTTAACCGATGCCTGAAGAAGCAGACAGAAAGCATCACTGTTACCCAGCCGTTCCTCCGATCCTTATCAATGGCTCTCAGCTAAGGGCCCGCCAAAGTCTCAGGACAGCATCTTTATTTACTAAAACCTCCTGTTTCCTGGGATTTCTCTGAACGCCCACATCAGCTCAAGGCAAAACATTTCTAAAGCTGCTTTGATTCTGAGCTCGCTCAGCCATGTCGGTGGTGAGACTTGGTGACGGGCTCTTATTTTCCCGGGTTCGGGGCGGGCACCCTTTCCCGTCGGGTTCTGCACAGCATCCGCTCCAGCTCCTGAGGGAGCCAGGCCGCTCCCTCCTCGGTTGCGGAGCAGCAGGCCCGCCTCTAGCCTCTGTTCCCCGGGCAGGTGGGGGCCCCTGGAGGCCTGACACCCACAGAGGGAAACCAGGCCGGGCACCAGCTGGCACTTCCTCCGCTCACATCTCCTTCCTCAGTCCCTGGTCCAGAACGACCCTGCTTTTCTCTCCCAGCCTCTCCTCCCTCACGTCTCCCGCCGCCCAATAAACAACCTGGAAGAAACCCAGGTCCTCCAAGTGGCTAAATAAAGAAGAAGCTTGTGACTCATCACGGGATGAGGCGGCTGGAGGATAGAGTGAACCCACTGCCAAACCCATGACGGGAACCCTGACTCAGAGCGGGGAGCGGGGAGCGGGAAGCGGGAAACGAGAGCCGGGCGCGGACGGGGCGGGGGCTGGGCGGCAGAGTGCGCGCGCGCCTGCGCGGTCAGGCCACTCGCGATGGCTGCTCTCCTGCTCTCTGCGCCTGCGCGTACCCAACCCCTGCTCCCCCTGCACCTACTCGCAGAAGCTTGCCGGGCCCCGCCCGCCCCCCGGCGGCTGGTTCTGACACTCCACCTGCTAGTTCACTAAAGGGAAACCTCTACCTCTGAGACGCTGGTTAAGCTGAGGGATGTGCCCCGCCCCCCCGGCTGGTTTCCATGGTAACTGAGAAGGCCACCCGACGTCAATCCTCATATAAATGGCAGCCTTCTTCTCCCCCAAGCAGGGAAGGTTACTGCCACCCATGGTGGAGTGTCGCTCCAGCACCTTAGCTTCGGATGTGTAAGGTCCCCAGTCCAATAAACAGTTGATGTCCTTGTTGCTGTCTCTGGGCTCTGTCTTCGGCCTGGCGGCCAGGCAATTACAGGCCTGCGGGCCTGCGTGTGTGAGAGAGTCTGTGTGTGGGTCAGTGAGGGTGTGTGTGTAGGAGTATGTGAATGTGTTAGCCTGTGCGTGAGCGTGAGGAAGTGTGTGTGTGTGACTGAGAAACTAAGTCTGTGTCTGAGCTTGTGTGTACAGCTACGTGTAAGCAAATGTGTATGCGTGAGAAACGGTGTGTATGTGGGACTGTCTTCGTGTGTGTTCCTATGTACATCTGTGTATGTGTTACCTGCACACACGTGCTTCTATTTCCCTGATTCCCCTTTGCCTTCTCCAAACTGCTTTCTCAGGAACAGGCGTTAAAACAAGTTTCTTCGACTGGCTCCTGACTTAAGTCAATGCTACAAAACCGGAGCCGAGATGACAACCGATCGATCACTACCCCCTCCCTACCCCTGCTCCTTGGCCAACCTGGGCTGAGTGGATTCTGAGGCTTCACAAAGACGCCTTCTTCAGCGCATCCCACCTACCTGTATCCTTAGGGGTGATTCTGTGGTAACTCAGAAGCTGATAAAGGTCTCATGTTCTGTTTCAGTCGCGTGGCGCTGTCGGTTCTGCCCGGTTCATAAGGAGAAGCAAGACTTAATGCAGCGGCTGGGCAAGCTCGCCGCTCCTCACGATGTTTCTCACCCACTATGATAATAAGGGGGAGAAACACCACATTAAAAGGAGAAGAGGGGTAACTAGAAACCCAACCTCAACCAGGAAAGAAGCATCAGGGGAGGCTTTACTGAATGCTTTACAAGTTGAGACCATTCACTCCTGCAGAGAAGCCTGTGGGTCCGGTACTGTTTTACAGCCTGGGGAAATTGCCCCCCACTCCAAGGAGCGAGCTTGACCCTACACCGTGGGAATGGTGCAGCCCAGATCCTAAACTCCCTCTGATTCTAGCCCAACCTTTCCGCAATACCAAGTGGATACCAATACCAAATACTTTGAAAGGTATTAGAAAACATAAACCTTGTCTTTTTTTTTTTTTTTTTTTTTTTGTGGTACGCAGGCCTCTCACTGTTGTGGCCTCTCCCGTTGCGGAGCACAGGCTCCGGACGCGCAGGCTCAGCGGCCACGGCTCACGGGCCCAGCCGCTCCACGGCACGTGGGATCCTCCCGGACCGGGGCACGAACCCGTGTCCCCTGCATCGGCAGGCGGACTCTCAACCACTGAGCCACCAGGGAAGCCCAAACCTTGTCTTCTTTATATATTTTACAGGAAGAACCATCTTTGGAGCTGGGAAGGGCCTGAGGTTGTCTGAGAAGGTAGTCTTGGACAAGTGAAAGCCCTTATGAGACCTTTGACCCGGAACCCTAACCTCGCCTGCATTAGGTGCTCAGCAGGGGAGCAGATCATAAAGCAAATCCAAAGAAACTTTGTGACTGTCAGAACTCAAATGTATTTGTCCAGATCCTGGGATGTCCCCGTGGCTGAAGGTGATAACCTCAGTCAGTGGTTCTCAATCAGGAGCAATTTTGGCCCCCAAGGTTCATTTGGCAATGTCTGGAGGTATTTTGGTTGTCACAGTTGGTGGTGGAGGTCACAGGGTCCAGGCATGCTGCTATGCCCCCCACAGTGCCCAGAACAGCCCCACCACAAAGAATGATGGGGCTCAAAATGTCACTAGAGCAATTCCTTTCTTTACCTACTGGCCACTGGCATGAGGACACAAGTGATGGTAGCCTCAACCCCAGTGGACCCATTACAGCGCCTCCTAGTGAACTCAGGACTGTACTGCAGTGGAGCCCAAAGTTGCGGCTTCAATGGGCAGCGCAGATTCCCTGGGGCTGATGAGACATGCTGCTGAGGACAAGGCACCGGGTTTCCGCTAAAGGCTTAGTGCACGTGCAGCAGCCTGTGAGTCAGGCCCTGCCTTGTTCACTGCACTGTTCCTTTATTAAACTCTCTCACACTCCCCAGCTTGAGTGTACCATCTGTTTCTCGCTGGCACCCTGACTGTCACTACACCAATCTTCTTGCAGAGTAGTTCCCGATGCACACTCCTGGTAAACAGCAGGAAGAGCCCAGATCTGGAATTCTGCATTCCTGATCCAAGGGTTTCTGTTTAACTTAAGGAGCTTTCCAAAGTGGTTATACCAGTTTACACTCCCATGAGCAGTGTGTGAAAGTTACAGTTGTTTTGCATCCTGATCAACAGTGTTGTGTGCTTTTAAAAAATGTATTATTTGAGTCATTCTGATGGGTGCATAAAGAAACTTCACAGTGGTTTTAATTTGCACTACTCTAAGGACCAATGAAGTTGAGCATTTTTTCATATGTTTGTTGGTCATTGGATATCATTTTTTGCCAAGTCTTTTGACCATTTTACTGTTGGATTGGTTTTCTTATTTTACTATTGACTGTAGGAGCTCTGCATATGCTCCGAAGATGAGCCTTTTGTTAGATATATATAATGCATATGTATCTTCCTCCATTCTATGGGCTGCCTTTTCACCCTCCATATGTCATTTATCTTGATGTTAGTACCTGGAGTTTCTTTTCATTGCACTTGTTTATGCCCACTGATTCTTGAATTGTTTCTTTTTCCTTGGATTCGTCTTCGATTTTTGCTGAATTTTATTCCAAAGCACATTTTGGGATATATAGAAGATAATATTCTGATCTCTTGAATGTTAACAGGTCTTTATTTTGCCTTTATTCTTTATTGGTAGTTTAGCTGGGTATATAATACTTTGAGAATGCTCTTTTTCTCCAACTGCACCAGTGTAATGGTTATGAAGAAAAAAATACTTCCTTTCGTCTCATTTACAATATATATTTCAAATTTCTTAACCTTGGTTTCTTTTTGTTAAGTTTTCTTGTTTCTTAAAATACCTCTGTTTCATAGAGATTCAATTTCCCTGAATGGGCCAACCGGTCTTCATTTTTTCATCTGCAGAAACTAGTGAGTTTGAGATGCTTTTTTTTTTTTTAACCCTTACAGAGGGAAATCTATTCCAGGTAAAAGAATGGAAAATTTTAGAATTATTGGCGTCTCTTTTTGGTAGATTTAATGTAATTTGATATGCAAGGCAGGTAATGGAAGGTGGCACACACCTGGGAAGTCTTCTGGGGGAACAGTTTCCCCTCCCAGTGGGCCATCTACTGTGGCAGTCTTCAGCGGGCTGGGGGTACTTAGCCTTTAATTCCCATTGCCAGCTGACAGAAGTCAGCAGGAGCTGATGCAACAGAATTTTCTGCTCCATGCAGAGAGTTGCCCTCCCCACCTCTCTCTCTAGGCAGGTATTATAGTCTGAGGTTGCCCCAGACTGGCTGCAGCAGGACTGAAATTCAACCCCTATGTACTCAACCACCATAATCTGTAGCCCACTCTGGAAGATGTAAATGGTGGGATGGTCCACATTTTCCTTTAATCTCTTTTTTTTTTTCCTGGTACCATTTCTTATTTCAGAGCATCAGGAATTTAGGAATTTGGATGGTGCCTTTTCTAATTCCCAGTGATCGTGGAGAATTTTCCTTATTATTCTGTTAGGTCATCTTAGTGGGGATTTGGTAGAGTAAAGGATATAAAAACTACTAAAGGTTAGAATATCACCCTGAATGAGAAGATCTAGTAGAAGCTTTGTGATGGAAATCATCTGTAGATTTGGTAGAGTAAAGGATATAAAAACTACTAAAGGTTAGAGTATCACCCTGAATGAGAAGATCTAGTAGAAGCTTTGTGATGGAAATCATCTGTAGATTTAAATGTATGCCAAACAGCAAATTCAGAGATTTAGGGATTTAAATGTGATTAAAACCCAGGCTTTTGACTATTGCTTCAGTTTCTAGAAAAACCCATAGCCAATTGGAGGGTTTCCCTTATTAGCTCATTCTGAAATCATCAGCAATTTACATCTTACTTGAGTGATCCAACAACTCTGGCTTAATTATCCATGAAACTGAAGGTAGCCTTCAGCTAGAAGAGCTAATGGACCTGCTTCTTAATTCAGCTGCAGGAAATCCAAGGTATGTCTCTGAAAATGCCTTGATTACATACATACTTTGGGGAGATTCTCAATCTTTAGCAAGTGTTCCCATAAATGCTAGTTTGAATTCTTTTTATATCAAGATAGCATGTCAAGGATTTCTATAATTAGTTCAACTCGACCTCTTGATAGTCAACATGTTTATTTTTGGATGACTATTTGCTATTAGATCTACTGCTGAACAGTAAAATACAGTCCCTTAATCCGAAAAAGAATATATCTATAACTGAATCAATTTGCTGTACACCTGAAACTAACACAACATTGTAAATCAACTATATTTCAATTAAAAAATAAATTAAAATAAAATACAATCCCTTTCCTAATTAATTTTACTTCCATAAGCTCTATGTTGTTAAACAGATCAAGTCACATGACCTAATGAAAGTTTAAGTATATTTAAAATTTCAATTTTCCCCGAAGTGATTAATAAATGAAATTTCCAATGAAAAGCTTTGAAACCCTATAAAGGTATGCCATCTTTTTTTCTTGCTTTTTATTTTGAAGTAATTTCAGACTTACAATTGCAAAAATAGTACAGAAATTCTACTATACTCTCTTCCTCCAGCTTCTTCAAATATTAACTTCTAACATAACCAATAGTACAATTATCAACACCAGGAGATCAATGTTGATATAACACTATTAACTAATCTACAAACCTTATTTACATTTCACTTCAATTGTCCCACCCATGTCCTTTTCTGGTCTAGGATCTGATTCTGAATCCCACACTGCATTTGCTAGTCCTGTCTCCCTGGTCTCCTCCATCTGGGACAGTTCCTCAGTCTGTCTTTTAAGACCTCAGTGTGCGTGTAGAACATCAGCCATTATTTTGCAGGCTGTCTCTCAGTTTGTATTTGCCTGATATTTTCTCATGATGAGACTGAGGTTATGCATTTTTTGCCAAGGATACCCCAGAAACAGTGCTGCTCCCTTCTCAGTGCATCATAGCTGTGGGTACATGAGGTCCATGTCTTATTACTGCTAATGGTCACTTTGATGATTTGCCTAAAGTGGTCTCCGCCAGGTTTCCTTACTGTCATATTAGCATATTTCCCTTTGTACTTAATAAGTATCTGGTGGGGAGATACTTTGAGACTAGGTAAACTTCCCATTTCTCATCATACTTTTCACTCACCAATTTTACCATCCATTGAATGCTTTTTGCCTACAACAATTATTAGTATGTGTTACCCAAATAATGAGTTATGATTTTCATCACTCTTTCTACATGTATTAACTGAAATTTTATTGTAAGAACTGTTCTTTCTCTTATTTTATATGTTCAATTATCTATCTGTATTAATATGAACTCTTGGGTATTTAGTTTATTCTAGGAGTTATAATCCATGACTATCATATGATGAGTTTTTTAATGGCTCGACTTGTCCCAGATTTAGTCATTGGTGATCCTTCGAGTTGGCTCCTGTTTTGGCAATGACCCCATCATTTTTGGATCGCTGTCATATTTTCTGGCACTACAGAATGTTTCTGGCTAATCTTGTACATTCCCTGGGCCAGCTCTGGTGTCATCTGTTTCTCCAAGGAGCTCTGTTCCTTTAATGGACAATGTTATTTAGAAACCAAGATCTGGGTACCAGGTGTGTGTGTTGCTACGGGGATGTCACTTCTTCTCAGCCCTCTCATTTTTCATTTAGGTTTATTTGTCACTGCGTTCCATTTTGGATTCCCCTCACATTCTGTTTGTCGAAAAAAAGTAAGATGGTCTCAATTTCCTTCACTGAAGTTGTGTTTTACCTTCTCCCGTTGGAGGCCAGAGCTCAATACTTCGAACTACTTTCCTACCTCGTTTCCCCCTTTCTTTCTTTACATGTTAAGAGTATAGAATGTTTGACAAATTTGACATACTTCCTAAGGGAGCTGGATAGGAGCATCCGTCCTAGAGACTGGCTGGCAGGCAGCCTGGCTGATGTCCCCAGGTGACCTCAGGTTCGGGTCTGAGAGGCCTGTAATCCATCTGACCTTGTGCTTGCAGTTCAGCTCTGTTTCAAACACACCTTTTAGGGATGGAAGGGATTAGTCATGCAGAGAGAAAACAGTTTTCCTCAGTAAAATTTAGTATCTTTCAAATACCACCTCAACTTCGTTTTTTTTTTTTTTTTTTTTTTCCCAGATTTGCTTCAGTTCACCTGATTGAAATACTATAACTCTGGCTTGGGAAGGAGATTTCCTGTTGAAATATGTGGATGGATGTTCTGATCAACAATGTGCATCTTGCGTGTGGAGTTGTTTTTAAAATAGCAAGTTGTTGTTGGGTTTTTTCCCCTGTGCTTCAGATCACTCAAAACCAGAGAGGATGTGTGTAAATAGACACTTTAACGCACTATTGGAGGGAAAATAAATCATTTCAAGAATTTTTAAATAAATTTTGCAACACATTTTGAGAGTGAAAAATGTTCATATTCTTTTACTTCTTAATTTCTTCTCTGGGAATCTATTCTGGGGACCAAAGCAATTAAAAAAAAATAGGCAGAGGTTCATTTCAGCATTTTCGCAATAATAAACTTGAGGGGGAAAAACACTCCAAAATATCCAATCATGGGAAATGTGAAAAAATTATTACGAATACTCTTGATAGAATATTAAAGAGCCATTAAGCACATTCCCCAATAAATTCGAAACATGAAAAGGATTATCACATAATACGGTTAAAAAAGAAGATCCTGGGTTAGTTAGACATTTGTACAGAACACACACACATTGTTGTTTATGCATATTGAAAAGACCAAGAGGAAATATACCAAAGTATACATAGTGGTGATGGTACTTCGTGTATTTTTTTCTTTCTGATTCTTTGCGTCTTGTAAATCTTCCTGAATGAGCACAAATTACTTTGATAACACGTGGAGAAAATAAGGTTTTTCATTTCTAGTAAGAATAAGTGGTTGGGCTCAGGGGATGGCACACAACAGAGGTCCTGCCGAGGGAGCCAACTCCAGAATCCCTTGTCTGGGCTCTGGGGTTTGAGCTGTAAAAGGGCCAGGGAGCATGGACCCAGCCTCCAGGCCTCCAAACCAGCCATTTGTCCAACATGGTCATGGCAAGACCTGCCGTGAACCTAACTACACATCGTCCAGGGAGCTACCAAGGCCAGACCTACCATGGCCCTTTGAGCTGACCCTGGTGCTGCTGGGGTCTCCTTGTGTGGTTGAGGAGACCAGGAGTGAGAGAAGCAGCAGATGTTTAGAACAGTAGGGCTTGACCATCAGGTCAGGATGCAGCCTCAAGTCATGCACCAGCGTAGACTGGATTGGCCAGTGTAGGGATCTGGCCTCCTTTACGCTAGGACTTCGCAGAGCAGACCATGGCCCCCAAAATGTCACGTCAGTCCCTAGAGACCTCCTTGCTGTTCCATAAATACTGTATCGTCTGTGGGTCTCCTGACACATAGGCTCCAGTGGATTCTTCTGGGTGGGAGAATGTGCTGAGTGTTCCTAACTGGAACCTCGGGACCACAGCCCTCCCCAAGGCCAAGGTCACTGACTCGTGTCCCCACAGGCCATCTTCTCCTTTGCTCATGGGAACAGCTTTTGGCCAGTAGCCCTGAGCTGTGGGTGGGAAAATTGCATCTTCAGGACTTCAGGGAATAATTAGTACGCTTCATTGTATACCCTTTCTAACGACAATCAAAAGATGAAAATCATCTAGAGACCTGGAGTTTCTAACCAGGGGCGCACACCGAGCCTGTTGCCCCTAGGTCCTCATGTTCTCCTGAGAGAACCGCCAAGGGGCAAGAGGTGTGAGGTGACAAAGGCCTGGGCAACCCCCTCCCAACAGCTCTCCTCCTCCAGGCCAGGGCTGCCCCAAAGCCTGCTACCCATCCTGGATTACCTCACTCTGCAGGGACGTTCTGACCATTAAAAATGTTCAGTATCTGGTTCAAGACGGCAAGCCCCTCAATCAAACTTTGCTGTCTCCAAAATTCCCAGGGAAAATAACGCAACAAATGTAAGAATAGTGCTGGGGAGCGAATCAACGCTGGAAAAGAGGGAAGGTTGATATTCACAGGCAAGAAACCTCAGGAAACGTCTTTAACGTACAAAGTAGATGAATAGAAGGAAAGAAAGGATGGACTGATGGGTATCATTGCACATATCTTAGAAAACCTCCCCTGGAAAGAAAGCGAGGGAATCCCTGCAGAGCCCCCAAAGAGCCTCGGGCTCAGCGGCCCAGGGCCTGGAGGGCATGAGGCCGCAGGACAATTGGGGGAAGTGTGGCGGGGTCAGCACTTGTGGGACAGAGGCTGTAGGTGCTCTGATGGGCCCGGGTTCCACTGCCTAAAACAGACACCACCGAGGAGGAGTGTTACGTTTCTCACTGCACCACAGCCTCCAGCAGATCCTGGCCTCCTCTTCCCACCATCCACGGGGTTTCTAATGAGGCACAAACACTCCTGAAGTCAGAGCCACAGTCTTTCCAGGAGGACCAGCAGTGGGGCAGTGAGCGGACGGGGAGTTAGAAGAACTGGCCGGGAGCCACTTGGCCTGGAACACCAAGCTGATCTCCCCTTAGTTGGTGGCAGGGCCAACCTTTATCTATGACCTGCGATGGGCCCAGTGGAGCTCAAGAGACTGAGGCAAAGGGACAGCATGTCTTTGGCGGCTCTGACTGTCATCCCAGAGACAGAGGTTCTTGTCCTAGGCCTCGCAGTTAGCAGCTCTGTGACCTTTGGCCCTCAATTTCCTCACCTGTAAAACAGGTCTAATCTCAGTAGATGACTCGTGGGGATTTTGTGCAGACTCTGTGTGGTGACATCTGTAAATCATATACCCTAAACTAGTCCCCTGAGACTCCACGCTGGGCACTGAGAACTCTGACAGACGTAGATGGTCAAGCAGGGTTGGTTGCATTTACTCATGTTGTTTGTTATAATTATCCATGCTGCAAAACAAAGCCCCCCCAAACTCAGGGTCTTAAAACAATGATAAATTATGTACTTTTTCATATGGCTTTGTGTGGGTCAGGAATCCAGGAGCAGCTTGCCGTGTGCTTTCTCGTGAGGTCGCAGAGGCAGGTGGCATCTGGGATTTCAGTCATCTGAAGGCTGGACAGGCTGGAGGACTCACTTCCAAGGTGGCTCATTTGCGTGGGTAGCAAATCGGCGCTGCCTATTGCCAGAGGCCCCATCCCTCTCCGTGCGGGTCGGTCCATGTGGCTCGGGCTTCCTCACATAATGGTCTCTGGATTTCAAAGATGAACATCCTGATGTTGAGAGAGAGAGAGAGAAAGAAAGAAGCAGAAGACAGAGAAAGAGAAGGGGAAGAGAGGCGTGAGGAGACCAGGAAGAAGCTGTGTCTGTCTCTTTTCTTATGACTTAGCACAGGAAATCATACAGCATCAAACTTCTGTCATACTCCCTTGGTCAGGCAGTCACAAGTCCCTGCCCAGATCTGAGTGGAGAAACTAGACACCACCTCTCAGTGGGAGCCCCAATCACACTGTAAGAATAAATATGTACGAATATTAATATGTGTCTTTGGAACGTATAGTCTGACACATTGTCGCTCTTATTATTAGAAACTGAGAGAGCAGATTCACACCATTCTTCTGTCCAAAACTACTGGCTGTCAGAAACCGGTCTGGTCCGTCCCATGTGTGAACAGATGTGGCCGTTTCTTGCCAAACACCTAGTTTGACAAAGACTGGAAATATTTATAAGAATAAAAAATTGGCGGGGTTAGTGAAGCAGCAGGAAAAACAGAACACCAAAGAGCAATTCAAGAATTTATCAAATTTATATCATTTTGCAAAATTTCTTGCACTTAATGAAAACCTGGCTGTGGGGATTAATGACATAGTTGCCCATGATATACGGCCTTGAGGAGGAGGGAGGTGGAAACACAGGAGGGAGGGACTCTCCCTCTCTCAGATTTACGGTCTTTACTCTACTCAAGCCTCTGACCCCAGGCAACTCTTAACTCTCAACACATCGCCTTCCTTCTTCCTGGAGAAAGTGGAAGCCATCATGTGGAGTGCTCTAATTTTGCACCATCATTCCCTCTCGTGCCTTCTTTTCTCCTATCCTCCCTCTCACCTGATACAATGGAGGAGTGGCCCCAGCACTGACTGCAGCCAGCCTCTTTGGAGCCCATCCGACCTCTCCATTCTCAGGACCATTTCTTGCTGATTTTCATCCTTTCCTGTATCTTTGACACGTTGCTCTCACTGTCTCCTTTTCATCATTTCATGCCACCCATCTTTAAAAACACACCCAAGGTGACCATGATCACCACCAGTGAAAACCACCACCAGTACATCCAACCCTTTATTCATGCCTGTTTTATTCCGGCTTCTCCCAGAAATGGAACCAAAAAAGATATATTGATGAGAAAATGGGAACAGCGAGTGAGGACAGTTCGGGCAAGTTTATCTGTGACGGGAGAAGAAAGAAAAGATAATAGCTGCCGGGGGATGAGCGTGTAGAGTATAATGTGAGGGTTACTTTTATGTGTCAGTTTGAGCCACGGGATGCCCAGATATCTGGCTAAATATTATTTCTGGGTGTGTCTGTGAGGAGTTTTCTGGATGAGATTAACATACATAATAAGGAATTAGCTCATGGGGTTGTGGTCATTATGGAGGCTGGGAAGTCCCCAGATCTGCAGCTGGCAAGTCCGCAAATCTGCAGCTGGTGAGTTGAAGACCCAGGAGAGCGGATGGTGTAAGTTCCGGTCTGAGTTTGCGTCCAAGGGCAGCAGAAAACCAACGTCCCAGCTTGAAGACAGTCGGCCAGGGCTGAGCACATTCTCTCTTGCTCCACTGTTTTGTTCTACTCAGGCTTTCAAAGAATTAGGTGAGGCCCACCCACAATGGGGAGGGCAATCGTCTGGCCTCAATCTACTGATTCAAATGTTCATCTCCTTCACTGGATTTGGGGACCAGGGATATCGGGGTGGGAAGGGCCCTTACCCTTTTCCAGACTCAAACTTCAGGACCTGCCCAAGTATTAAACCTTCCTAAGTAGACATCCATCACAGCAGATGAAGCTTTTGGGTTTGGGGCCCCAGCATGCTCTGGAGATCCACCGAGATCTTGTCCGTGTACAGGGGTCTAGATGGAATGTTTACTCCAAGGTACTTTTGTTCATTTTGGTGTCTGAATATTGCCAAAATATAAAACTATTAAATAAAAATTCCACACTTTGCTGTAAGGAGAAAGAACAGCCTGTCTTCTCTAAATCCCTAGGGACTGGGAGTTTTTTGTTTGTTTGTTTTGTTTTTTGCAGTACGCGGGCCTCTCGCTGCTGTGGCCTCTCCCGTTGCGGAGCACAGGCTCCGGACGCGCAGGCGCAGCGGCCACGGCTCACGGGCCCAGCCGCTCCGCGACACGTGGGATCTTCCCGGACCGGGGCACGAACCCGTGTCCCCTGCATCGGCAGGCGGACTCTCAACCACTGCGCCACCAGGGCAGCCCGGGACTGGGAGTTTTGTGGGAGAAGGTACTGGTTGGTCAAGAAAGGCCCTCCACTTCTCCTATCTGTCTTACCTGTCTGTCCATCTGCTCGTCTCTCTCTGTCTTATATGTCTGTTTTTCTTGTATGTCTGTCTTAAATATTTGTCTGTCTGTTGTACAGCACTTTCACTGATGCCTTAGTGTGATAGATTTCTTAGGTTGACCCATGATTTTGACCTCTACTTCCAGCTCTAAACCCAGAACCAAAGATGCAAGTCAGAAAAGGACTGAGATCTGGTCTTTCTGTTGTGAAAAATGTTCATCCTGTCTTCAAGGATCTGTTATTTTATTTTATATAATCCTGTCTGGCCAGTCCTCCTTGGTTTATCGTATGTAACTGAGATTTCATTTTTTCATCAACTTTTGAAGTTGATTTGAGTTTTATTTTTACATTCACAAACACTGAAATGTAATGGATGGGAAGAAAAATCAATAGGATTTCACCCTAGTCAGCATGTATACAATGGACCTCCTAACTCCCAGTCTGTTTTCTCTGAAATATTTCAGTACCATGTACAAAGCCAGGGGAAGCTGAATACCAGTTTCGTTTACTGTAGTCTCAAACTGGATAGTCAGGGAGCTGTTGGCTTTCCGATCTTTAGTTCCCTTAAAGAACACCCAAATCTTACGTTAAAAACTGATCCCACAGTCTGGACTTTTCTCCTGAGAAAAGCCTCTTGTGCTCTGCTCACATTTTCCCCCTTGTGGGAAAACCCTGAAGACAGAGACATGTGCTTCTAATTTCTATGTTGAATATACTTATTGTTTCCACACTCCATTTCCTTTTCTACACCACAGATTCCTGCAGTGTGGGATGAGAGAGCTGGTGTTGCCTGGTATAGGATCTGTTGAGTCATAGGGTTTCTAGGGAAGAAAATACTTAACGTATTGTTGTTTTAATTGTTTTCCTTCACAAACTCAACAAGCCTCTTGAAAATTCAATAACTTATGAGATGATTTTGCAAGACCTAAAGAGACACGTCAGAAAATAAAATATCAGAAAACATATACATGTAAACTCTAAGTAAACACAGACTTGGAAATGAAGTCAAGAAGCTTGGCAGTTCCCGTTTGTGTTTTGCCAAACTCAAAGCAGTTGTATTTTTATAGTTTTAGATGTTCTAGAAACTCAGGAAATGACGAGTTTGCTCATCTCTCACTTTTATAAGGAACACTGATTGTGCCACATTTAGGACACTGGGGGGCAAAAGGGAGAGCCTGTTGGATCCAGGGGTCTTAGGATGAGTTTGAAATTGGTCCAGGAACTCCAAGGACGCTGGGAAAGTGTGGTCAGAGGCTCGTGGGAACGGGAGTGACCGACATGGGAGCTATAGCCGAAGGGAACAAAGGTAGAAAGGAGCCGCTCCGGGAGGAACAAATGCTGCAGGCCTCATGGATGCCCAGGATGCCGCGGGGCCCACTCAGGAACACACAGGCCGGGCAAGAGTCAGTGACACTCAGGAGCCGTGGCCACCGGATGGGAGGGTGAGGAGCTCATTCACGGAGGCATCACCCTCTACCACCTGGTCACCAGCTGCAACCTCTGTGTCGCCAGTTTTTAACTGTAGCCACTCTGTTGGGTTTGTAGCTTTGTCTCATTGGATGTTTAATGATTATTTCCTTGATGGCTGATGCTCCTAATGAGGCCGAGACATTTTCACGTGCTTAGTGGCCATTCATGCATCTTCTTTTGTAAAATGCTCAAAATCTTCAGCTCAGGGCTTCCCTGGTGGCGCAGCGGTGGAGAGTCCGCCTGCCGCTGCGGGGGACGCGGGTTCGTGCCCCGGTCCGGGAAGATCCCACGTGCCGCGGAGCGGCTGGGCCCGTGAGCCATGGCCACTGAGCCTGCGCGTCCGCAGCCTGTGCTCCGCAATGGGAGAGGCCACAACAGTGAGAGGCCCGCGTACCGCAAAAAAAAAAAAAAAAATCTTCAGCTCATGTCCTATTGGGTTGTTGATCTTCTGATTAATAAAGATTTCTTTATATGTTCTGGAAATAAGTCCTCTGTCAAATATGTTTTGAGACTATATTCTCTCAGTCTCTGACCGCCTTTTTATTTTCCTAAAAGTCTTTCAAGGATCAAAAGTTTTAATTTTGATGAGTTCAGCTAACTGATTTTTTCTTTTTATGGTTAATGCTTTTGGAGTCCTGTGTAAAAAAATATTTGCCTACTTCATTATCATGAAGATTTTCTCTTATTTTTTCTTGTAGAAGCTTTACAGTTTTGGCTTTCATGTATATATCTGTGACACATTTCATATCAAGTTCTATATATGCTCTGAGGTAAGAGTCAAGGTTAATTCTTCCTCATATGGATATCAAACTGTTCCAGGACCATTTGTTGACTCGTTTGTTCTATTGATTGATATGGATACCCTTAGTGAATATCACTGTCTTTATTACTGTAGCTGTGTAGTACGTCTTGAAATTATGTAGTATAAATCTTCAACTTTCTATGTTTTCAAAATGTTTTGGCATTTCTAGTACATTTAATAATTATCCATAATAATTTGAAAAGAAACTTGTCAATTCCTACCAAAAATCCTGCTGGGATTTTGGTTGAGGTTGTGTTAAATCTATACATTTGACAAGTCTGAGAGAACTAATATTTTAACAATGTTAAATCCTCTAATTTACAAGCATGCTATTACTTAGGTCTTTTTAAAATTTTCTCAGCAAGGTCTTGTAGTTTTCAGTGTACAAATCTTATGTCTTGTTACATTCATTCCCAGATATTTCAAGATTTTGCCTGATAGTGTAGACGGTATTTTTATTTTCCTTTTCTGTTTTTGTTTTTTTTGTGGTACGCGGGCCTCTCACTGCTGTGGCCTCTCCCGTTGCGGAGCACAGGCTCCGGACGCGCAGGCTCAGCGGCCACGGCTCACGGGCCCAGCCGTTCCGCGGCACGTGGGATCTTCCCGGACCGGGGCACGAACCCGTGTCCCCTGCATCGCAGGCGGACTCTCAACCACTGCGCCACCAGGGAAGCCCTGTTGTTGTTTTCAGTATATAGAAATACAATTGATGTTCATGTATTTACTTGTATCCTGCATCCTTGCAAAATCCACTAATTAGTTCTAGTGGCTTTTTTAGTGTGTGTGGAATTCTTAGGATTTTCCATGTATATAATCATGTCTTCTGTGGAAAAAAAATACAATTTAATTTCTTCCTTTCCTATTTATATATTTTTTATTTTTTCCTCTCATCCTAGTGCACTGGACAGAGATTGTACTACAGTATTGAAGTGAAGTGGTTAGAGTAGAAATCCTTACCTTGTTTCTGATCACATAAGAAAAATATTCAATTTTTCACTATTAGATATGATGTTAGCTGTAAATATTTTCATAGATGCTCTTTATTGGATTGATAAAATTATCTTCTGTTTTTAGTTTACTGAGAATTTTTATCAAGAATGAATGATGAATTGTGTCAAGTTTTTTTCCCTATATTTATTGTGATGATCATATTCCTACTACATTCTACTAAAGTGGTGGATTACACTGACTGGTATTTGACTGTTAAACCAACATTGCATTCTTGATATAGCCCCCTCTTCATCATGTTATATTATCCTTTTGTATGTATTGCTATGTTTGGTTTAATACCATTTCATTAAGAATTTTTGCTTCTATGTTTATGCGGGATGTTCTGTAGTTTTCTTTTCTTGTAATGTCTTTGTAAGTATTCGTACTGGGGTTATGCTGGTTTCATAAAATGAGTTGAGATATGCTCCTTTCTCTTCCTTTCTGAATTGATGTAGAATTATTATTTCTTCCTTAAGTGTTTTACTTATATATAAGTGTATAGCTTAGCATTCAGTCTAAGACTCAAGGGGACTGCTATACACATAGCCCATGCTCCTTCTATATACATAGCTCTCTCCTCTCCAGAACTCTGAACAGCAAATTCTGGCCACTTCATCCTGCCCCAGTTCTGACCTCTGACTTCTCAACCCAGCAAGACCACCATGGTAAGGTACCCCTCTCAGTGCTGTGGTCTGGGATGTGCTCAGAAACAGGCAGGAGGCTAGGGCAATTGTAGGGCTTACTTTATTTATATTTTATCAGAGATGAGAATCCTACCGTGCCTGTCATTTTATACTTAAAAACAGTTGTTTCAAGTATTTTGACCAGATTTCTAGTGATTTCCAGTGGGAAGGTAAGTTTCATACCAGTTAATTTAGTGACTGGTTTGGCTCTACACCGACAGAGTAGAGTTGTTTTGACAAAGACTGTCTGGGCCACTGAGCCTGAAATATTTACTATCTGGCCCTTTACAGACGAAGTTTGCAGACCCCTGGAATAGATGATGCAGAAGCTCTACCAGAGTGTTACTTCGAATTCATGTTATGACAACTGTTTACTTTTGGCTTTAAATTTGGTCTTTTCTGAGAACTGGATGTCTCTCTGTCGGTTGTTGTCTCTGTTGAAAGATGAACCATTTCAGCTCACGGACTTTATATAAACATTCATAAGCCCTGTGAGTCTTCACACAAACACCCACGAGACAGAAGCCACACACCCACGGTCACTCAGTAAGGAAAGCGGGAGGTTTCAGAGTCCCCTGTTCTCCTTCCTTGCCAGTGACCATGTTTAAACTCAGCTAATGACAGCTGAGTCCCAGGGGCAATGTCTGGGGTTTTCTGTCTTGTTTTGAGACATCGTGGTGCTCTTCCTGGCCCTGTTTGGGGTATTCATATAGTTGAGTTACCATATTGCATAACCAGGACTAATCTTTCCAGCACAATGTAAGACCAGTATGTGTATGTGATAAAATGTTACCCATGAGCAGTGGTATCTACACGAAAATTCTTTACATTATCAAAAGCTATATATTCTTATTCTTGTATTCTATATAAGTCAATATGATTAGAAATTTGAGTTGTTCTTTTTAAATTAGCAATTCCCTTTTTATCCACGGATATACCTGTATGGTGATAAATGATCATCTACAACTACATAGAAGAAATAGTTCCAAAAAGGTATGGGTTACCTACCAACCTCTCTTTTTTTTTTTAATTTTTATTTTATATTGAGGCATAACTGATTTGCCGTGTTGCGTTAATTTCTGCTGTACAGCAAAGTGATTCAGTTATACATATATATATATATATATCCATTCTTTTTCAGATTCTTTTCCCATATAGGTTATTACAGAGTATTTTTTTTTTTTTTTTTTCCTGCAGTACGCGGGCCTCTCACTGTTGTGGCCTCTCCCGTTGCGGAGCCCAGGCTCTGGACGCGCAGGCGCAGAAGCCACGGCTCACGGGCCCAGCCGCTCCACAGCATGTGGGATCTTCCCGGACCGGGGCACGAACCCGCGTCCCCTGCATCGGCAGGCGGACTCCCAACCACTGCGCCACCAGGGAAGCCCTATTACAGAGTATTGAGTAGAGTTCCCTGTGCTATGCGGTAGGTCCTTATTGATTATCTATTTTACACATAGTAGGGTGTGTATGTTCGTCCCAAACTCCTAATTTACCCTCCCCCATCCCCACGTTTCCCCTTCGGTAACCATAAGTTTGTTTTCTATGTCTGGGAGTGTGTTTCTGCTCTGTAAATCAGTTCACTTGTACCATTTTTTTAGAGTCCGTATGTAAGGGATATTTGAGTTGTTCTTATGAAAATATCTGCTGGGGTTCCTTACTGATCACCTTTTCCCAAGTGCTAAAGCACTATAATCGATTTATGCGAGAATACATTTCTTTCTCAGTGTAAGAGTTTAGTGGAGATTCTCAAGCTCCGGTTTCAAGCTTGGGCTTCGTGCTAAGCCCCCGTGCAGCCCGCCTTGTGCAATCTTGACAACCACACAAGGACGCAGCATTCACATCCCCAATTTACAGAAGAGAAAATCAAGGCTCAGAGAGGCCTGCAGAGGAAACACCTGCGTGACCCCAACGCCCAGGCCCTTTTACCCCTCTACCAGTGAATCCCAACATGTATTTTCAGTCTTTTCATGTTTGTTGTTGTTAATAACTGTGGCAACCACCGAGTTAACTATAACCCAGAATGTTCTTTACTGCCACCTTTGTCAGCGCCATTACAGGCACCTTAGAGCACTGGAAATCCTAGAGGGGCCTCTACTGTCAGCTGACCCAGGCCAGGCCATCAGGGGAGAAGGATGGTGTACTTAGTGCTCCGTGGAATTCCAACCCAAGAAGCATCGCACCATATTGCTTCTGGATTATTTCTACCCCCGAACCAACCAGACAACGACCCGAAGAGGCAGCTGCTGTTGTTACCCCACTGGTGAGGAGGACGCTGCTCTTCCAGAGGGCAGTGACCTGCCAGCTCTCGCCGCCGAGGGCGGACGCTGGGATTCGGCCCCAGCTGCCCGCCTGCCCAGCCGGAGGCCTTGCCTCCTCCCTCCGCGTGCAGATCCTCGCCTCCGCCCCGGGCTCGTGCAGCCCCTCTGCCACGGGCCCTGCCCGGGCTCATCACTGCGCACCCAGGCGGCAGCCGAGCCCTCCCCCTTCCGTCCGGCTCCGGGAACCCCTCGCGCCACCAGAACAACCGCGCGATGGGAAGCACAGCCCAGCCCCTAGACAAATGAAGGCTCCTCTTTCTACTGAGGCTTTGTTCTCACCAGCAGCTTGTGTCGGAGTCGGCGTTTACTGCGGGCCAGCTCGGCTAAGCCCCGTGGGCTGGGACCTCTGAATGTCGCTTAGGAGATACGGGGCAGGTGGCCTGGCTCTCGAGCGCCCAGGCTCTAGAGCCATTGCTGAAGGTCTGCCTCGGGAAGGGAGGCCCCGATCTCCCCGCCTCTGAGCTGGGCGGGTGTCCCCCAGTCACAGGTGGCCCCCTGGAGGCTGGCTCTCCCCGTCCCCATCCCGTTTCTTTGGGCAGCAGCCCCCCATTCTCCTCTGGCGAGCACCCCGCCTCGTGCCACTTGCTCCCGCGAGGACTGTCGCTTCACGCCACCTGAACTTCCGGCCACATCCCCCGACACCCGGGGGCCAAGCAGACACTCTCCTTCCTGAGGGTTTGGCACTTGAGCAAAGGGACAGGGCGAGGGTGGAGCAGCCCCTAGAGAAGCACACCTTGGTTCCCGCTGAGGCCACTTTTCACATTTCTATTATTATTACTTGTTAATCAGTTACGTGGAAAGGCTTTTTAATACTAGCTGGCATCATAGGAAGGTTCCAGAATGAACAAAAGTGAAATGAGTGAGTGAGTGAGGTCACTGACCCATGGGGCAAAGGGGCTCTGAAGCCTCCATCATTCTGGAGCCCCTTCCTTCTCCATCCTCCACATTGACCACCCGTGGGACTCTGTGGAGGCAGAAGAACCTTCTAGAACCAGACCGGGAGACTCAAGCAGAAGCTCGTAAGCTTATTAGTTATTCCTTAGGACTGCTAGCTCTGGCTTCTTCCTGGGCAAGAGAAAGTGAAGAGGATGTTCTTTTTTAGTAGCTACACTGATTTCTGGACAAGACTTAGACAGACAGAGGTCAGGAGCAGAAAGGCAGTGAGTCCCCGGAACAGAAATGGTTTAGCTCCTCCAGCTTTTCCTTGCTGCTGAAAGAACAGGTCGGAAAGTAAACAGATCTGCTACCGAGTGTTTGCTGAAGCGAACGTGGTGGAAATCCTGAGAGGAGAGAGTGCGTGCGCTGGGGGTGAGGCTCCCAGGCATCTGGGGACAGGGGTGTAGAATATCTGAATCATAGCCTGAGCCACAGTGTAAATTGTGGGGCTGGGTGTGGGGTGTCCACCCTGTGCTGGCAACCCTTGGAGGGTGTGTGTGTTTGCGTATGTGTGCGTGTTATGCGTGGTGAGTGTGTGTGCATGTGTGTGTGTTTGTGGTTGTGTACATGCTATGAGTGGTGAGTGTGAGTGCATGTGTATTTGTGTATATGGTATGTGCAGTGAGTTGTGTGCATGTTTGTGTGTGTATGTGCTATGTGTGGTGTGTGTGTGTACATACTATGTGTGGTGTGTGTGCATGTGTATGTGTTTGTATAGATGCTATGTGTGGTGTGTGTGCATGTGTGTGTACATGCTATGTGTGGTGTGTGTGTACATGCTATGTGTGATATGTGTGTGTGTTTGTGTATATGCTATGTGCAGTGTGTGCATGTGTGTGTACATGCAATGTGTGGTGAGTGTGAGTGCATGTGTGTGTGTTGGTGTACATGCTATGTGTGGTGGGTGTGCATGTGTGTGTGCACATGCTATGTGTGGTGTGTGTGTACACACTATGTGTGATATGTGTCTTTTTGTGTTTGTGTACATGCTATGTGCAGTGTGTGTGCATGTGTGTGTACATGCCATGTGTGGTGAGTGTGAGTGCATGTGTGTGTGTTGGTATACATGCTATGTGTGGTGGGTGTGCATGTGTGTTTATATGCTATGTGGTGTGTGTACATGTGTGTGTTTGTGTACATGCTCTGTGTGGTGAGTGTGTGTGCATGTGTGTGTGTTTGTGTGTGTGTGCGTGAACGTGCAGCCACTCACACCAGGAGGGCCCCTCAGGGCTGGAGGCTGCAGGGTGTGAGAGGAATATTCCCCCAAAAAAGGAAGAGGAAGAAGTCTCTCCAGGCAGTGCTCTCCTCCCATGGGCGCAGCTGTGACCGCACAAAGGGTCCAGCCACATGGGTTACAGATGCAGGTCTATGCAGGAAGGTGTCTCTGTTTTGCTTTATTTGGCATTGTTTCCTGAGCAGTTCATGGTCCCAGAGCACAGGTTTCTTCCACCACCACAGTGCAGCCTGTATTTCTCAGACTAGCTCCCGGTTAACGGGGCCCTGAGCCTCCAAAGATGTAATTAGAAACACATATGAGGGATGGAAAATACCAGGAGGGGGACAGAAAACCTTTCCCAGTGGAGTCGGTGAACTGGGAGTCTTGTGACCTGCTGGGAAAAAGAGAAATGACATCTTCTGGGCCGGTTTACACGGGCCCCAGGGCTGTAATCCCCAGGGAACCCCACAGGGCCCCTGCCCAGGGAACCTATCGACTCTGTGACCCCCCACTGCTGGGGCTGGAGACCCCACCCCAGCTCACCCCAGAGACTGAGACAGGGTGGACCCTGGGACCAGGGTAGCCCGTCCAGCGATAGGCCAGTGACCTGCGTCCCGTCTACCCCGGCTCCAGGCAGGAGCTGCCCAGTCAGTGCTTCTCTGGGGATGCAGATTAGGGAACTGGAGGGATACAGCTGGCCAGCAGAGTACAGGCCTTGCAGACACTGCAGTCCTCAAACAAACCAGAGTTAGGGGGATGCAGGAGCCATTTGAGAGAAAGAGGAGGCTGGAGGAGAGGCATGGGGGCAAGAGGCCGTGAGCACATCGTCCCCAGAACCAGCTAGACAGACGGACGGCTGACTCCAGACCCAGTCTCTACGCACCAGCACCCATGGGTGTTGGGAGATGCCCCAGTTTCCTGAGTTAGCTTGAGTGGTCCTTGCAGTGAAAAGAACCCTCTTTGATTAGCACAGTATTTTATTTGATTCTCACAATCACCTGGTAGGCAGTGCTTATTATCCCATTTTATAGGTGAGGAAGCTGAGGCTCAGAGAGCTAAGGAACTTGCAAGAGGCCACAGAGCCGGCCCACAGCAATGCCAGGAACTGACCCCACGGCTGTCCTACCCCATTCCCAGCTCACCACTCCACCTTCCATGATCCCCCCTTTTCCCTTGAAACTCTCTTCTTTGGAGCACAATTTGACCCTCTTGGGATCCACGGGATTCGCCTCGCTCTTGAGTCTGTAGCTCCAGCTTTGGACATGTAGCTGGCTGGTCCTTGCTGTCCTGAATTAAAATCACACCAGCAAAATGTCCGGAGCACTTGTTGCTGGGAGCTTCCCAGCACATGCTCTTTGCCTGAATGAAGTAATAAACAAGTGTCAAACAGCCCAGCCTGCCAGCATCCACGGCAACAGGATCACAAGGCGTTTCAATCACATGAAAGCAGCTGCTGAGAGCATGGCTGCCCGTGTGAGTGCTGCGAGTTCAGTCTTAGCTGCGGAGGGGCTCAGTGCTGGAGAGACACGTGGGCTTCGGGGCAGGGAGGCCAGGTGGGGGGCCTCAGCACGGAGCCCCAGCATCTCTGCAGGGGCTCCTTCTTCACTGGAAGCCCAGAGATCTGGCTGGACTCCCAGGGATTCTCCAGAACTGTGAGGTCCCTCAGAGGGCTCCCTGAGGCTGGGATAGCTCGATATTTTCTGTTTTCTATTTTTTTTCCCCATGAATCTGACTCCTTTCAGGATCCCACTCAGTTTGTTTTACTGAGCACTGATGATGTTCACATTCTCTGCCAGTAGCCTCTAGCTCTAGGGCTCCAAGAGGATCCTCCCTCCCAAGAAACTTCTCCCCGGGGGTAACTGGTAATCCTCATCAGTCAGTACACACAGCCCGTCCACCCCCAGTTTCTATAATTCTCTCTTCTGAAAACCATTCCCTTTGCTTGCTCTGCCTTATTTGTCCTGGCTTAAACGCCTGCTTAATTTTGTCTACCTTTTCCTCATCCGCCACTTTTTCCCGTGTGATGCGATACAGCCTTACAAAAAAGCTCCTCACTCCGGAGGCTGAGACCTCCCCCCTCCCCCCTGCCCCCTCCCCACCTTCCGCAGACTCTGTGACCCTGGGCAAGCTGTCTGACCTTGGTGTGCCTCGATGCTCCAATTCATGAGACCACATGACAGGACCTACCTCAGCCAGTGCTAAGGTAATGTACATTAGTTCTCCATAAATACTACTGTTGTGTTTGCTTATTCTCTGTCCTGAAGGACTTTCTGAACTTTTAGGGAAGTAAGACCATCCTTTCAGTGTCGGCACCGTTCCCAGGGAAGTGCCTGACGTGTGGTGGGCGTCCTGGTGACCATCTCCCCTCACCACTGAGCAGAGACGTGAGAAAATGTGAGACGAATGTGTCTCCAGCCCATCAAGAACTGGGTTCTTTCAAACCAGGTGCTCACACGGGGATCCCAGCCAGCTGTTTGGTGCCTCACTTTTTAGTATGAACGGGAAGAACCAAGAAACAATTAAGGAAAATCATCGACATGAAGACCAGAGACCAAAATCAAATAGAAAAAAGGAACCCAGAGAAAATGGAGACATGGCAGGAAGCAGAAGAAAAGAATTACGACCGTTAACCTCAGAGAGATGAGAAAACTATGGCATCCGAAAGACAAGAATGAAAGTTCCCTAAATACGGAGCAGAATATGAAATCGCTCTCAAACCCTGGAAACTATAGCAAAATAAAATGTTCGTAGGAGAGCTGAAAGGTCAAGTCAAGGAAATCTCGGAGTTAGTAGGAGAAAAAGAGAAAGGGATGAAAGATAGAAAAGATGAGAAAATGGGGCAGCCGTATCGGAATGCACTGGGTGGTTTCTGCTTCCCCTCCAGACCCTGATGCTCCTTTCTTCCCCTGCTCTGCACCCGGGGGACTGACCTCCAGGCTCTACCCCAAGAGGACCCCAGCCCTCCAGCCTCCAGCTTAGATGGGCCAGTGGGAGGTCCAGTAAGAGACCAGTGGAGGGAGAGCAGAGGAGGAGCCTCAGCACATCCGCACGACTCTTTCCTCTCATTCTGGAGGCAGCTGCCCCTTCCCCGCTTTGGGGGTCACAGTCCCACTGTTACCCCGCCAGGGCACGGCGTGGCCTCACAAATTCTCCATTGTCAAACCCTCCTGGAATTACCCTAATCTGAGTGTGCCCTCTGCTGTCTCCTGAGGCCCTAACTAATCAGAGCTCTAGAAAAAGGACGGAGAGAGAATGAGGAGGAAGAGTATTATCGGTGGAAATATCCCTAAGACAGTTTCCCAGAATTTAGAATCTGAGTCTCCAGATTGAGAGAGCCCACTGAATGCCAGGTGCAACTAGTAAAAATGAAAGAAGACCCACACAGATGCATGTTGGTATGAGATGTCACCACACCCGGGGGAAAAAAAAGAAGACGCCCTAAAAGCCTGCAGAGAAAAGCTGTCACAGTCAAGACTGAGATTCCCAAAGGCATTGGACTCTTCAGGATCAGTGGTGAGGGTGGGGAGACAATGAGGCAATGCCTTGAAAAGGTCAAAGAAAAATAGCTGAAAGCAGAGTCCTATAACTAGCCAAGCTGTCAGTCATTCTGAGAGCCCTGCTGCAGGGTGAGCCCCGCAAAACAAGCGTCCAAACTAAGAGAGAGGGAGACCTGGAAATCAGGAAAAAGGGGATCCCAACGCAGAGCATGGCAAAGGGTGAACCTTGCTGTGGCCAGGACCACGGTAAGTTCCAGAGGAAGAGCCTCCAGGGAAAGTAATGGGCCTGTTAGGCTCTTTCAAAATATTTAAGCATGTGGAAAATAATATTGCTGGCCATTTGTCTGATCAGATAGATAATCTGCAAAAAGCATTGGTAGACACACAGAGAACCAAGACAATAAAAAAATGATGCAATTATTAAATCGAGGGAAAACAAAAAGTTGTATAAGAAAAAACTCAACAGTGAACAGTATTTACATGATTTTTATCAAATCTTATGTTTTCATCGCATCGGGAAGATGAGAAGAGAGAGTAGAATTGGAGTGGGGTTAACAGCCAAACCTATCCACTCTAGACCCTCAGCAGAGAGATAATGTCTAGTGTTGGGTACCCCTGATATACCAGGGCAAGCATATTATTCAGAAATACAAGAAGAAATAGAATTTTTTAAAGACTGAAAGTATGAACTGAGGGTGGAAAAGTTCGAGTGATGGGAAAATGCGTTTTTCCTCAGTCCTTACAGCACTGCTTGGTATCCTTCAATTATGTGTGTGTACCACCTTGACAAGAATTAAACTTAATTTTTAAAAGTATGTTGGAAGAGAAGGAGAAGGTTTGGGAAAAGGGTCTGGCCAGCTGAAGTCAGATGTTGCCATGTGAGAACTTGGGTCTTGTATAGCCAAAGACAAGCCAGAAATTCTGACTTTCACCTGAAACATCATGATTTTAAGTGGTTCTAAATAATTCAAAAGAGACTTTAAAACACCATGAAGGCAAAAACAAGCATACAAACACCATGTCTGCGGGTCACATGCATCTTGGAAGTTCCAGCGTGATGCTCCTGGTTATAATTCTCAGACATCATCTGTATTGGTTTCTGGGGCTGCTGTAACAAATTATCACAGATGTGGTGACCCAAAACAACACGAACTTAATCTCCTACGAAGAGTTCTGGGCCAGAAGCCCAAAGTCAGCTTCACTGAACTAAAGTCGAGGTGCTGGCAGGGCTGGCTCCTTCTGGAAGCCCTGAGGGGAAGATCTGTTTTCTTGCCTCTTTCACATTCTAGAGGCCTCCTGCTTTCCTTGGCTCGTGGACCCTTCCACCACCTTCTACAGTCTGCTTCTGTCCTCACTTCTTCTGTGTCTCTGACCCTCCTGCCTCCCCCTTATAAGGACTCTTTTGGTTATATTGGATAATCTCCCCACTTCAAAAGCCTTAACTTAACCACACCTGCAAATTCCTTTTTGCCATGTAAGGTAAGCCTCACAGAGTCTGGAGATTAGGATCTGGACATTTGGGGGGAGCCATTACTCAGTCTTTCAGCCTGTGGGTCTTGACAACTAATGGGTCATGGGAACAATTTAATGGATCAAAAGTAGCGTCCTTAAAAATCAAATAGAATAATCAACACACTACTATACATAAAACAGATAAACAACAAGGACTTACTGGGTAGCACAGGGAACTATATTCAATACCTTGTAATAAACTATAATGGAAAAGAATCTGCAAAAGAATTTATACATGTATATGTATAACTGAATCACTTTGCTGTACACCTGAAACTAACACAACATTGTAAATCAACTATACATTTCAGTTAAATTAAAAAAATAAAGAATATAACAATCAGAGGCACCACACTTGGTGCAGGAAAGTGCTGCAGCATGAAACTTATCTCAGTAATATTGATACATACATCTGCACATACAGCACATGTGTGTACACAGGGTCCCAAGGTTAAAGGTCGGGCAGAAGTTGGAAAACCAGTGGTGTAGAACACCTGGTGATGGACTTTGCTTGGAGTGCTCAGTGAAGAGGCCAGGGAGGACTTGCCTCTGCCTTTCATTGGCTGTGTCACCTTCTGTAAGTCAATTAACCTCTCTGAGTTTGTTTCCTAGACTATAAAAAGGGGATAATCAGACTATTACCCTGGGTTTTGTGAATTAAATGAAACAAATGTGAAAGTCTTCTGGAGATGCACGGCACTCCAGAATTGTAAGGTCATGTAGCTGGTGCTGGAGGATTATTGAATTGCCCCGAATGTAAAAGGTCTTGTAAGGGAATGTTAAGTGTTTGCAGTTACCACTGCCTTCCACAAGATGGCACCCTTGAAACACAGGGAGGTGGCCTCAGGGGTCAGCTGGTATCAGGGACACTGACTTCAAACTTTAGGGCCAGGGTCTCCTTGCAAGGGTCGTCTTCCAAAAACACGGGATTGTCCTGACTTACTTTTTCCTACCAGCGGCATATCCCTCCTGAACTGTCAGCTGTTTGCTAAACCGAGGAGGCACTTCCCTGCTCTCAGAGCAGTTGCAGGTCACTGAGAACAGTTCCTAAATAAGGGATCCGGTGAATCAAGGAATCCCCTGGAGTTTTCCCAGCTTTCCCATTTGGCAAATCTTTGTTGGGATTTCTCGTCGGGGGGCTTCCTTGCAGCACCCCCCTGCGGGGGGAGCAGGGATACAGAAATCCGGGTCCTGTCCCTTGCAGAGGTGTAAGTAACATCTTGCTGGACAGAGAAGGGAGAGCAGACAGCCCAGCAGCGTGAGAACAGCCCCTTCTCACTGAGGAGAAGGTGATGGGGCTGAAAGGGCAGGTGTGCCTTCTCCGGGCCGCTCCGCTCCCCCTGGACAGGTGGGCCCCTCCTCACCTGGTTGTTCACACCAGGCTTTCAACGTGCTTGTCCCCCATCACCAACGACAATCAAACAGCAGACCCTAGTCCCTGCGTGACTACCTCTGTCCTTCCTTGTCTCCACCGCCAACTTTCTAGAAGAGTACCCTCACCTCGACTTTCCTCCTGTATCAACTCCGATGCTCAACCCACAGCTGCACAGATGGCAGCTCCTTCCCCTGGACGGCCTCCTGGTTGCAAATTCCACATCCTCTTTCGGTTTCCTTGCTGTGATTTCCAGGCCTGGGGCAGCATCCACCACGCCCTCCTCGGACCCGGTCTCCCGGCTTTCCTGAGCCCCTCCCCCCGCACCCCATCCTGGCTCCCGGCCTCTGCGCGCCCTCCCACCTGCCTGCTCTCCCCCCAGCCTTCCTCCAGGGCACTGCCGTCTCTCTGCTGGCTGCTGGGAACGTCTGTGCCCCTGGTTCCTTCCCTTCACGGCTGCCTGGCGGGGGGCCAGGGGCTTGCAGACCAACCTCTCTGATCCAGCCTCTCACCCAGCAGGGCCCTCATCTGTCCCTTGAGACAAGGGACCGGCTCCCATCACGGTGTCCCCATGTACACAGGCCTGGGGCTTTAGCCAGAGGGACGTCTGCTCAAGGAAAAGAGGCGAGAGAACTTCCAAGAATGACTCAGACTAGAGGTAAAGGGAGTCTCAGGGGGGAAGGGGCGTTAGGAATTCTTTCCTTGGGGCTAAACAGAGGCCCCAAAGGACATGGAGTTTGGGCTGTGCTCTTCAATGTGAATTTCACACACTTACCATTATAAAAACAAAAAACTCAGCACGCCATTGCTGAAAGGGGGTTGGAGGAGCGCACAGGAGGAAGAGGCCCGCCAACACGGTACCAGAGATTGCAGCATCTTTCTTGGGCTTCTAGGTTGGGCCAGACTCCCGGCTAAGTGCTTTCCAAGGACCACCTCATGCGTTCGTCACAGCAGCCTCAGGAAGAATCATTATCGTGCCCATTTTACAGCGAAGGAAACTGAGGTTCAGAGGAAGGAGTGAGTACCCCAGGTCCTGCAGCCAGCCTGGGGGTCAGAAACTTCCTGTCCTCCGTCTGCCCTAGGCTCGCCAGGCTGACAGCCGGTGCTCTCAGGAAAGCACCCTTGACCTGACGTCAAGTTGTGCTGGGAGCCTCCTGAGGCCACCCATTTCCTTTTTTTTTTTCCTCTTTTTAAATGCCTCTGAATGCTGCTTACTTTATCTGGAAAGTTCTTTATACCTCTACATACACAGAAGAGTGAAAATTCTAGCAACCAGCTACAGAAGGTTGCAAAGAAAATGACAGTTAACTTTACACGGGCACTTCTGTGACTCCCCCTTACTTTCCCTTTCCTCAAATTCAAACACTGTAATTAGAGAAAAATTCTAACCGTCCTTCCCCATGGAACGCTGGTGAGGGGAACCGCAGTCAATAGAGACCACGTGATGTTCTGTGGTTCCTGTACGAAAAGAACAGCCCAGGATAACAGAAAATGAGAAGAAAAACAGAGACCTACAAACGCCCCCTGCCACCTGGTGCACAGGGCGTTCTGACGTCACTGGGTCTCCTTTGCAGACACACCCGGTCATTTGGTCTTAGGCTTGAAGTTGCCACATTCCTTCTGGTCAGTAGGATCTGAAGCTGCATCTCGGGGAGGGAGCTGGGGAAGGGCGGGAAGGTTTGCAGATTCCACATTAATAAGGGCTCAGATGAGGAAGAGCATCCTCCTGTGTCAGACGGTCTCATCCCCCCACAACCCCGCACTTGCCGCCCACCCAATCACCATGGAAAACACGAATCAGAAGCCAGCTGCTGGCTGGGCTGCGGGGTTGCAGGGCCTGTGAGTCACAGGCCTGGCTCTGCGGGAGCTGCTGCTGCAAAGCCAGGTCCAGGGGATAATCTTTCACTGGACGTTCAGTTTCTTCAGTCCGCTGGTCTCCTGGACGTCGCCCAGGTGTGTCTGCTCTCTGGCTGAAAGGGCAGTGCTCCAGGGTCCAGTGACAAGCGCGTCTTCAGAGACCAGCCTGCCTGCCTGTGGATTAACCCCTGGAGTCCTCAGAGCAGCTCAGGAGGAGGATGCCCCTCTACCCATTTCACAGACCCGGAAAGCAAGGTTGAGGCTCCTCCACCCCAGGCTCAGACCCATTTCCGGGGCTTTTTCACTGGAGTCCGTGCTCTTAATCAGTGTCGTGCATTGCACCCCAAACTAACTGAGCGCAACCTGGAAAGCACCTCTGACGTGACCCTGTGTTCTCTGTGGCGATGGCCATGGAGATGTGCATGGGGGTCCCGCCCGCCCCCCGCCCCCCCCCCCCCCCCCCGGTGCACTGAGGAGCCCACTGCATACCCAGCCTGGGGCTGCAGACAAAGGGTTCAACCTCGCACGGTCTCTCAGCGTCTCTGGACTCAGCAGCTTCTGCAGGGAGAAGAGGGTGCTGGTTCCCCTCTCCTCCTCGCCTGCCCCGCTCGGCCACTCAGCAGGTGGGAAGGGGAGCAGCGGAGGACCTGCCCCCCACGCTGCAGTGAGGTGCCTGCGAGGTCCTGAGCCCCCCGCTCAGGACTTCATACACGTTGTCGCCGTTGGTTCAACAACAGCCCTCAGCGCTGGGTGCCCACTGCCCCCATTTTACAGGTCAGGAAACTGAGGACCAGAGAGCTTCAGGGAGTTGTCTGTGGTCCCTCAGCCGGTAGGCAACAGGGCCAGGATTTGAACCGTGCACTGCTGGCTTCAGAGTCTATAGTCTCATTTATTCTGACTTTACCTCCCTCCTCCAGCCCTCCTTGGCTGGCTGCGCGTGCGGCAGAGACCACTGAACAGTTTGCAGACGGAATGAATAAAAGTGCTTCTATACCGCTGCTCTGCTCTTTTGCGAGGTCCTTCTTGCTTGACTTGTCATAATATCCAGCGAGCTCCTCTGCCTGGAGGAGAACTTGGTCGTGCTTCAGCAGGGTCTGGATTTTGATACTGCTCTTATCCAGGGGCAGACAGACAGCTTGTCTCGACTACAGACAGAGCCAGTGGTCTGTCTACGATGGCCAGTTCAGACAGGCTCTCACGTGCTGTGTTAAAACTCAGGAATTTTGTGAGGGAGTCATTAAACACAGCCATTGTTACAAACGAAATTGTACACGTTTACAATTAAATAAGTTATTATCAACAAAGGTCATAAATTCCCCCAATTTACCACTTTTTCTTATTGTATTACAGTTCACTATTACCTACTATTTATTTATTTAACTAAATCCGAAAGGTCAAGTACTATATAGTGGTGTGATACTGTGTATCTCTTCCCAGCTCTGTGTTCGGTTACTTCATGTGGGTAGTTTAAAATTGGCCATGGTGGAAGTATCGACACCCTGGAAACTGGCAAACGCTACAAATCAGGTGGTTTTGGTTTTGGGTTTTCTCGGAGAATCGGGTATTAAACATTTATCTGCACCCCATTAGAGAGAGCACATCTGCAGCATCTTTCGTATTCAAAGCAACATTTATTTACAATAGTTTTCAGCTAAGTAAACATGGATAGAAAGACAAAGCCTTTTGAAAGTCTAATTAAACATTACAGGATTCTCATTGAAGCCCAGGGAGACAATCCTCACAGCATTGCTGCAGTTAACGTGGAGAAGAGAGCTGCACACTCCATGGCCCTGGATGAGGCTCGGCTCAGACGAGGCCACATCTCAGTGTTCTCGCAGAGGCTGCCCTTACTCAGCACAGATGAATCAGACAAGTCCTTACATCGTGTTCACCATGGAGACAGCGGACCTGGCTCCGGGGTTCTCTTTTTTAATTACTCCACAGGAAATTGCAAATTAGTTCTCTGTGGGACCACCCAGAAAGGCTTCCTGCCCCACTTTGGACATCACTAGGCCCTCATCATAAGACCTGGCCAGTTCTGCAAACAGGGCACGTGGAAGTACACGGCAGAGGAAAACGCAGTGAAGATACTTTGTCTCTAATAGAAGAACAGAGTAATAAATGCGGATGGAGGGGCTTTGCCAGCTGGGAGAGAGAAGGGTGGGCCAGGCCTCCTGGGGCTTGTTAAACTGAGTACAAGAGGAATTTTTTAAAGGAAATGCTAGAAAATAGTATTAGCGTTCTCTTAGGAGGCCTTTCTTTAAAGTTCTGTTGTTTTGAGAAAAAGCCTAAATATAACACAGCCTCGTTTTGATTCCCCAGTTAGTTTTTGATGACCTGTTTAAGAAGGTGACAGAGGAGAGTCCTTAGGGGTCGTCAGAGAGGCGTGAGGTGCACAGGAGGGGGGCTACCCAGGAGCATGTTGGGGACAGGCAGAGACGCCTTCAACCGGCAGCTGATGTAAGTGGCCGGTGCTGGCCGCCCCGGACTTCCCGGGGGTGCCTTTGGAGAGGCCAGACAGCTCCTTCGAGGTGAGAGAGAGTCCAGGTGTTTGAGCTCAATCCTGACTCTCAGCAGCAAGGGATGCACTGGGGGCACAGCCCTCGGAGATGCTCCAAACCACTTCTATGGGGGCTCATCACAGTTCCCTAAATACGTGGGCTGCAAGGAGAGGGGACAGACAAGGTTTTCGTAGAGGGAGACAAATAAAGAGCTTCCATGACGGCCGGGGAGTGGCCACCTTGATCACTAAGTACATCAGCAGGCCCCGGGTCAGGCACTGGCCAGATCGAAAGAGAGGTATGGTGTCCTGACGCTGCCACGGGGTCAAGGCCAGCAGAGAAGCCCAGAGGCTGAGCCTGCAGCTGTGATGCGGGGCTGAGGCTGCAGAGGACTCTGAAAAAATGGGGAGATGTTTTCTCACCCACAGCTGGTGGGATGGATCCCGGGCTGCCCGTCCTCAAAGGCACCGTGACTGTGTTGTTCAAAAGACGTAAAAACACATATATCACCTTTGACCTCATAAGTCCATCTCTAGGACTGATGATAAAATACCCTCTGTGGCATTATTTGTAACAGTAAAAAGTAGGAAACTGATATTTCCAATAGTCGAGGGTGTCCAAAGTACTAGTGTACTAGCCAGTGTGAAAAATCAAATTTCTGAAAGTATTTGATGACATAGGACAATTCTAATAATATGACGGTCGTGAAAAAAGTGATCACAGAAGTTCACACACAGAAGTGTGTGACACACTCTTGTGAAATGCATAGAAAAAGAGAACTGCTTCAGAACTCATCAAATGTTTTCCTTTGATTGTTTTGAATTAAGAGTGAGTCCTAGTTCCTTCTTTATATATTTTCTTTTATAAAACTATTTTATTAACAGTAAAAAGGAGGATTAAGCAGAGTCATGTGTCAGGTGAAGAGAGAAGTTTGGAAGGAAGGACTTGGGTTCCCCAGGGAGGCTCCTGATAGAGACACTAACCAAAGCCACTTCTTTTCTAGATTTTCCCACACGCCCTTGGTGGGCCACCCCTAGGTTGCCAAACTGGAAAAAGTCATATCTTAGAGCTACACCTTTGTAATTCAGAGCTGTCCTATATAGCTTAGTATAGAAACTTGGATCAGGTAAAGAATAACTATTCAGTCAACCTCACATGGAGGGATCAGGAAATGCAGACTCTTAAGCTCCACCCAAAGATTTAACCACAATGTTTCCCATCGTTTCCCCCTGGAACCTCTTTAGCTTGTCTGAGTGATGAAATGTATCTCCCCAAAGACTCAAAGCTAAAGGAGAGGCGTCATGTGTCCAGGGCACAGGGGTAATTTAGCAGAACAAGAGCAGCAAAGTAGACTCTTTAGACTAAAAAGCTGAGCGAGTTTCCTCACCCTGTGGCGGGGGGATGGCTCTGGGAAGGAAACCCTGAGCGGGCAGGAGCTCCCCGGAGGTTCTTACTAAGCTGTGAAGGGCTGGCCGGGGAGCTGGTGAAGTTCTGTGATGTCTGTGACAGTCTCCAGAGGAAGAGTGGTCAGGCCACGTCTCAGGGACAGCCCTTGGCTCAGGAGGCTTTCTCAAAGGGTCACCTGCCCTCCAAATGTCTCCTGAACTGGATTGCCCCAGGGTCCGAAATACCCGCTGTTATTGAAGTCACTAGAGGCCCATCGACAGGTGACCATGTGACCTAGAAGGTCACCCATCACCATCTGGAGAGAGAGAGAATAGACCTAGAGCTTCAGTGAGGACCGAGGGCAAGTGAGGCAAGAGTATTAAGTGGGGCTGGGGGAGACCCGGGGCTGCCTGTTTTATGATGTCAGCCCAGTTACCCCCAGCGCCAAAGACAGTATTTGTGGGTCTAACCATGTTTGAAAACTACTTGCAAACTTTTACAAAGTTACTTTCGCTTGATAGTTTCATTTTGTAGTACCTTCTCTTAAAATGTGGGCATTTGAAAAGGTGAGAAGCAAGTATCTCGTTTTAATCAACATTAATTTGGACTTCCATTAATTACTAGTGAGATTGAATGTCTTTTCAAAAGTTTATTAGGCATTTGGGTATATTCTGCTATCAGTTGACTACTTACGCCTTTTGTTCATTTTTCTGTCAGTGTTTATCTTCCAGTCCATGTGTTTGTTTGTTAGGTTTAAAGGATTTCTTTGTCTAATCCCGACACTAATCTTTCATCAGATTATATGAATTGCATGTTGCTTTTAATCAGAGACTGCCTTAACTTTGGCATGTCTTTTGTTGCACACAAGTTTTAAATATCTAATTCATTAAATTTATCTTTTTCTTTCTTTCTTTTTTTTTTTTTTGGTGTGTGTGTTTTCTTTAAGAAATGTTCCTTTATCCCGAAGTTATAATGATGTTTTCTTACAGTCTCTTCTACAAGTTTTCAAGTTGTACTTGTCACATTTAAGTCTTTGATCCAACTGAATAGCCAATTGTCCCTGCTCCATTTTCTAGATGGCCTGTTTCTTCTCCATCGATCTGCAAATACCATCATGGCTGTAGCTCAAGTTCCCATATGTGTGTGGGTATCTTTCTTGGATCTTCTGTTCCACTGGTGTATTTGTATTTTCCTGAGCCAGTAACTCACTGTTGTAAATACTATAACAATATAATAGGTCTCTATATTTGGTTGTGTGAGTCCTTCCTTATTCTTTTTTAAATAGTTTGGCCATTTGGGGCCATTTAATCCTTCACACAAATTCTAGAATCAGTTTGTCACATCCATTACAAACCCTGTTAAGAGTTTTTTTTGAACTGGCATTAAATTTGGGGAGAATTTGAGTCTTCCCATATGTAAATATAATCTTTCCCCCATCTTTTGTATTTTTTTTTCTCTTTCCATTTATTTAAGGCCTATTTGATATTCTTCAAATAGAATTTTCTTATTTTCTCTCCAAATAGTCTGTTTTTAATTATTCCTATATGCTTTATAACTTTGTTACCATGAATGAGATCAGTATTTAATTTTATTAATTTTGTAATTTGTTTTTACTAGTATGTTGTAGTGCTGTTGTTTTTAGTATATTGATTTTATATCTGAGAATCTTGCTGAATTCATTTTTAAAGAATGATAGTATGTAGATTCTTTCAATTTCACATGTCAAGAATCATATCCTCTGCTAATAATGACGATTTGGTTTCTGCTTTTCCAATTTTTTACCTCATTTAATTTTTCTTTTGCTATTTCAGTGTCTGGGACTTTCAGTAAAATGACAAATAGAAACTGTGACAGCTGGATAGTTTTTTTGGTCTGATGTTTAGGAACATTAAAGAGAGTGTCCCTATGGTTTTAGCATTTAATGTGTGATTTACTGTGGTTTTGTGGTAAATACCCCCAGTCAAATTAAGGAAGCTCTCTTTGTTTCCAGTAATAAGTTTTACCAAATGTGTTTTCTGCATTTATGTATATTGAGTTCACCATATGATTCTCTCTTTTAATCTGATAATATAATGAATTATATTAGCACTCTTCTAATGTTCAGCTCTTCTTATATTATTGGTCCAACTCTCACTTCATCATACTTAAAAATAAATCTCTTGGGCTTCCCTGGTGGCGCAGTGGTTGAGAGTCCGCCTGCCGATGCAGGGGACACGGGTTCGTGCCCCGGTCCGGGAAGATCCCACATGCCGCGGACCGGCTGGGCCTGTGAGCCATGGCCGCTGAGCCTGCGTGTCCGGAGAGGCCACAACAGTGAGAGGCCCGCGTACCGCAAAAAAAAAAAAAAAAAAAAAAAAAAAATCTCTTAAATGCATTGCTGGACTCAGTTTGCTAATATTACATTTAAGATTTTTGTATTTATGTTCCTTTGATAATTTTTTGTATCATATTATCCTTGTCTCATTTCAGTGACCTAACTTAGAAAATGACTTGGAAAATATTCCAGCTTTTTCTAGTCTCTGGAACAGTTTGGAACACCAGGATAATCTGTTCTATTCAAGCATATGGTAAAACTTCCCCATAAAACAGCTAAAAGTGAGACTGGCCTATATATATTTCTTTTCTCCTGCTGTATTTTAATGTTAAAAATCATTATGAGGTATGAGTCTCCTTTAAAAGTGAATTTGATCCATTTTTAGGGATAATGATCACATTTAATTCTATGATATTATTCTGTGTTTTTTATTGACTGTAATTTTGTTTACCCCTTTCCTACTATGGTATTGATTGAGGTTTTTCTTTCTGTTTTCTCCATTTTCATGCCCCCTTCCTCCTTCTCTGTCTGTCTGTCTCTTTCTGTGATAACTCTCTCTCCAGTCTTTATTTCTCTTAAATTTTTATACTTCTGTAACCTCTGTCTCATCATCTCTCTTGCTGAATTCCGATGTTCCTCGTCTTTCAGTTTGCTAATATTTTTTGTCACCTGTGTCTACTCTACTGCTGAATCTTCCCATTGAGTTTTCCCTTTAAAGGACTATATTTTTGACTCTAGCAGGCCTATTTGGTTCTTTTTTTAAACTACCAGCTTTTCCTTTATAGTTTCCATGTCTTTTTTAAATCTCTGTAATCATTTTAAAGATGCTTTTTTTTGAGTCATCTTTAATAGATTGTCCTATTTTTTTAATTTCTTGGAGTAAAAATCATACCATTCACTGCACCTGCTGTCCTTCCTCATGGAGGCTAATTTCCCTACATAGTTTGTATCTTTTATAGTGAGTTCACTGTCGGTGGACATGCTTTCATGGATGAGAAACTGTACCTCAGCTGGAAACTGTACCTCTGATACTGGTTGTGATTTGGTTTGGGGTCTTAGAGGCTGCTCTGCACCCCAAACACATTCTGTTCACTTCTAGCCTCCAGATTCTCATAGTGCACAGGCCACTCCACTTCTTTTCTGTTACATGTGAGCTCCTGACTTGAGATTATTTCTCAGAGGAATAGCTCTTCTCCAACCAACGAAAAGCCTTCCTTGTCATGTTTCTGGTGAGTGGCGAATTTTAGTCCCCTCCTCACACAAAGAACTTCATGCAGGCATCTCAGTTCTATCTCCCTAACTCAAATGCATCCAAAGTCCTGTCTCCTGCCTGATCTGAACATGAAAACTCAAACATAGGGTCCCAGACTGCCCTGGCACTGGCGGGAGAGTGCCATCTTGGCTTTGAGTTATTTTTATGTTTGGGGCATCTGATGATTCCCCTCCTCGCTTTGAGTGTGGCTATGCATTTACTAGGAGCATGTGCTTCTCCTGGTCCAAATTACTTGTGTGCATTTGTAGGGTGGGAGGTGGGGGAAAAGGCATCAGCCTGGTCTACCTTGCTTTCAGAAGCCTTCCCTACTCACTCTTCAGTACCTGGAACCCTTGTGTACCACTCTACCCAGACACACCAATGACTCCCCTCTCACCGGATTCAGACCTCTGTCAACCATCACGGCAGTCGAACTTTAACACAACTCCACGTGGTAGTTCCCACAATGTGGAAGATAGTTTTCTCATGGCTTCCGTGGCGTGGCTTCTGGTTTTCCCCCAGTCCTGCCGGTCAGTCTTCCTTTGTTTCCTCTGAGAGCTCATTTGTTTCCGCCAGTTCTCCAATACCTTACCTCTGATGGTATCAGAGTCAGATATTTCCTTTTTCCTTCCGAATGGCACAAAAATAATCCAAGAGCTACCTCAACAATTGGAAGCTACACTTCCAATAAGTGTAAGAAATATTTTAATCTCTAGATCATCCGCAGATACATAAGTAACTTTTGCAAGGGGATATGGGTCTAGAATTACATCCTAACACAAATATAAGGTGAAAGAAAGCAAAAAGATTAGGTTGTGTACGTGAGTCAAGGATTTTTCTTTTTTTTTTTTTTTTCTTGCTATGAACTTTGTAAACCCGTGTATTCAGAGAGTTGGATTTAATATAGTGAAAACCAAGTACAATTTTACTCTTCATTCTGAGACCCCTGGAAGCCTGGTTTCTTGAATCTTTCCTTCTATCTCTGTATTAAATTCTGGGCAAAATTTCATTGCTTTTCAAAATCATTGAAGATAATGACAAAAGGAGAGTCTCTTTCTTCCTGGCTTTGAAAAGTTAAGTGTAATGTCAAACCTCCAAACCCTTGTCTGATTTAAAACATCCTTCTCTCAGACCAGCCTAAGGCTTAGATGCCTGCAGAAGAAAGATTAGGTTGTACTGATTTATTTTTTGTTTCTCCTCTTTGCATTTCAGTTCGTTCTCCCAGAGTCACACTGTGCTTTTCCAGGTAAGAAGTCTCCCCTCTAGGGAGAACCCTAGGCTTCAGAAGAAAAGGCCTCCATCCTTGGCCTCCGAACCCCCAAATGGTCCTGTATATAGTTAATGCTGATTCTCAGCTCTGCCACCACGCGAACCAGTGTGGTCACAGACTTCGGATTTGGCTGCGTAAATCACAAAACACCAGTCTCAGCGTCCCTCACACTTGAAGATCTCTCATTTGACTTCGGTGAAGGAGGATGAAGATGAAACATTCTTCCCATGGTGGGAGGGCGGAAGATCACACTTCCAGACAATGATCTCCAAAAATCTTCTTTGGTATATTTATCACCCTTTCCAGCTATCTAATAAATTCTTAGCCTTCCTTTATGTAGCTGCAAAAGGATAATAGGCTAATGCTGGCAGAAGTGGCTTTGGACAGTCTTGCTTCTGGTAGGTGGTTTAGCACCTTGGTCAGGTTAGAGGGTGCTTGGCAACTCTTGCATTACTCTCAGTCTTTGGTGCCTCTAAAGAAATGGAAAGATTAACATCCTGTTGCAAATGATTGATAGAAAGACTTCGCTTGTTACGTTCCTTCCACAAATGTGTTACTGATAACACTGTATTCCCAATTTTAAAATTAAAAGCGCACTTGAAAATTGAGCATTTTTATTTAGCAATTTTTCAGCATTTGAATAACATACTAAACTTCAGCTTAGAAAAATTCCGTGTCATGAAAGAGAACTAAGATGTAATCCAATTGGAGCAGTCTTGAGCTGGACAGGAGCACACTAGGGATGAGGACAAGGAAGCCAGTTCTCCCTTTATCTGAAAGTAATTCTGACAGATAAAATTCCCTTTTCATCGAAGGGCGTGAGCTTGACTCATTCTATAATGCTACTTACAGTTTTCGTTAAAAAACAAAACCAAAAAAGCAAGCCACCCCAAATAACCTTAAGATTCAACTCAGCCTTAAAATCAAGACATTTCTGAATTGCAATGACAGCCACCTTCTAAAGTGCTACAAGAGGCACTGTGTCCCCTGCACTGTGTTGTTTTTCTTCACAGTGACCCTATGAAACAGGATTGTCCTCTCCGTGCAAAGGAAAATGGTGCTCAGAAGAGTTCATGCATTTGCTGCAGGTCACACAAGTTTACAATTGAAATTATACTGAACATAAAGCTTAATGATTTAATTTTATATTTTGCTGAACTCCCCCAAACATCACCAAAATGTTGCTAATAAAGCAAAACTAAGATTATTGGGGGTCACTGCAGAAAGGGGGAACACACCTGGCCGGTGTCTCAGCAGTGATTGCGGGGAGTGAGAGCAGGACACCTACAGGCCATAGGGTCTGCGTGAGGCAGACTTTTTTTTTTTTTTTTTTTTTTTTTTTTTTTTTTTTTTTTTTTTTTTTGCGGTATGCGGGCCTCTCACTGCTGTGGCCTCTCCCGTTGCAGAGCACAGGCTCCGGACGCGCAGGCTCAGCGGCCATGGCTCACGGGCTTAGTTGCTCCACGGCATGTGGGATCTTCCCGGACCAGGGCACGAACCCGTGTCCCCTGCATCGGCAGGCGGATTCTCAACCACTGCGCCACCAGGGAAGCCCGAGGCAGACTTTTTGAGGCAGGAAACTGACTGGGTCTGGGCAAAGTCTGTGACACAGTGACTTCCCGATGATGGACATGATAGGTGAGACTCTTGAAGCAAGTCTTAAGAAGTAAACTGGTGTTTATAAGTGAGTTGTTTAAGTGAGCAGAGTGTAGCCTCAGATAAATTGATCTTCAGGATGTTTCTGAAGCAAAGAGCAAAGTCACTGGTGGGTGTATTTTATCTTTCCTGGGCAGAGGCAGAGCAAGGCAATGAGATCATGTTGACACAGGTGGTCGGTTCTCATTTTAAAAACCTAATCTTCTGGGCTTCCCTGGTGGCGCAGTGGTTGAGAATCCGCCTGCCGATGCAGGAGACACGGGTTCGTGCCCTGGTCCGGGAAGATCCCACATGCCGCGGAGCAACTAAGCCCGTGAGCCATGGCTGCTAGGCCTGCGCGTCCGGAGCCTGTGCTTCGCAACGGGAGAGGCCACAACAGTGAGAGGCCCGCATACAGCAAAAAAAAAAAAAAAAAACCTAATCTTCTAAACGCCATTTGAAGTAACAAGATGTGGAGTTAAAATGCTACTCTTTCTCTCCATCTTTCATTTTATGTTGTATTCAAACTATTGCAAGACGTTTCACTATTGAGGCTGGGTTTGGTTAGGTTTTACAGCAGAGTCTCACTGATGCTAAGGAAGGTACAGGAGGTAATTTGAAGTAACGTGAGCAGGAAAAGTCTAACACAAGTCTCTCTCTGACCCTCCTATTCCGTCTTGCCACCCTCCCAACACCTTTCTTCCCCATGATTTATCCTGCATCTCCTACTTCAGCTCTCGTCCCATTTTTGACCTTATTTGGCAACAACCAATTCTGGCTCAGGTTCCACCTAATAACTAACGTGTCACCTGAGAGCTCACATGGTGGGCTTTTCTAGACGCCTGGGGTAAAGGGGATGGGATGGGGTGAAGGAGAGAAGTACCCCGAACTCACCATGGCACCTACCTTCAAATCTCATGAGTAACATCACTATTTTATTTTATTTTATTTATTTTATTATCTCTAATGTTTTTATTAGAAGTACTTTTCCAAAGAATAAATAATTATGAGTTACATGCATTTTCTTACCCACAGATTAATAATTCAGTTTTTTCATTTAGGTACGTTTAAGTTCCCACCAAGTTAAACTCCTATGGACATCAAGTCCTTTCTTCATATGCTTTCATAATTTCAGGGTTAAAATTAAAAGAAGTTTTCTGTGCTCTCTCAAGAGTGAAGTGATCTTAAGAATTTCTATAACCCAAGAAAACTGTACTATCTTAAAAACAGCCATAAAAATAGATGGCTATTTTCTCCTTAAAGGCAGAACATACTTTATGCCTATTTATTCATTGATACTATTTGTATTCACTTAAAAAATAATTTATGTAAAGTTTATTTCTCGTTCAAATGAGAAAATCTGTTTGGCACCTGGAAATAAATGAACTCAACATTTTCATTAACCCCTCCAAAAAGATCTATTTTTTTTCCTGAAGTCTTCAAACATAACTTTCTCAAGTGTCCCTCTCCCTGGATTTCAAAAACTCAGAGATAACACATATGATATTCTAAAGGTTGCATTATGTGCACTTCACAATGAACTCTTAGAGTTAAAGCTGAGCAGAGGTTCCCTGACCTTTTCTCATGAGATGCCGGCAAAAGTCTGGTGGATGCCATTTCCACTTCCTTGCATTTCTTATCTCTCCATCTAGACATTTGAGAGTTAGTGTCAGGATTGAACCATCTATGCCCTCCATCTGGGCAGCCTGGGGGAGTTTCCAACTAAGGCTTCTCCCTCTATTCACACCCTGAGTTCTCTCCACTGAGGCACACACATTCTTGACTTCTTACTCTTTTTTTAGATCCCCTTTACATGGTCACTTTTATTGTTTTTGTTTTTGTTTTTTTAACATCTTTATTGGAGTATAATTGCTTTACAATGGTGTGTTAGTTTCTGCTTTATAACAAAGTAAATCAGCTATACATATACATATATATCCTCCCTCTTGCATCTCCCTATCCCTCCCCTCTAGGTGATCACAAAGCACTGAGCTGATCTCCCTGCGCTATACGGCTGCTTCCTACCAGCTATCTATTTTACATTTGGTAGTATATATAAGTCCGTGCCACTCCCTCACTTCATCCCAGCTTACCCTTCCCCATCCCATGTCCTCAAGTCCATTCTCCACATCTGCAACTTTATTCCTGTCCTGCCCCTAGGTTCTTCATAACCTTTTTTTTTCTTTTTTTTTAGATTCCATATATATGTGTTAGCATATGGTATTTATTTTTCTCTTTTTGACTTACTTCACTCTGTATGACAGACTCTAGGTCCATCCACCTCATTACAAATAACAATTTTGTTTCTTTTTATGGCGGAGTAATATTCCATTGTATATATGTGCCACACCTTCTTTATCCATTCATCTGTTGGTGGACGCTTAGGTTGCTTCCATTGACGTCTTACTCTTATTCTCTTTAAAGGTCTCTGCATTTTGACTTGGATATATTTTTCCATTGCCACCTCCTAATTACAGTCTTGTATTTTAAATCCTGAAGTTCACCAGATTATTGTTCATGCTCTGGGCACCAGGATACAGATTCCAGAGATCTTATTTCCTGTTTCTTAGCTCTTTCTCGTCTTTTTCTCTCCTGAATAACCATATGCCTTTTGCCCTTCTGGTCCAACTTCCAAGGCTTCTGCTTATACCAGAAACCCACTCTGGCACAAGAAAAGGGTAAAAGGGGGCTCTCAAGCTTGATAAAAAGCTGCAGAACCAGACCCAAGAGAAAATAGGAGAGGCACACAGCCAGCATTTTACCAGGACCCACCTGCTTGTATGAGGCTGGGGACAGTGGGTACCACTGTGCTTGGTTTGGCGCTACTGTGGTGGCCTTTCATTGCTGTAGCCAGGACAGCTCATGATGCAAAGCTCCAGGTGAAGTCACCTAGTTTGCTCTCCCTCACTGGCTGCCTGTAAAGTGTGAGGTGGAGTCCTGCTTCCCATCTATCTAAAAATTTCCCCCAATTTTATGGTAATTAGATATTGAACAGCCTCAGTAAGACATCCTCACTATAACGACATGAAAATGGATGTGTACACTTGTCTAAGCATTTCTGCCACATTCTTGCCTGAGGATGCTCCATGTGTAATTAATACTATTTCTAACTGTAATGTTAATACTTTCAGCCCTTAACTGCTCCCTACATCCCATCAGGCCATGAGTTTTGGGTTCCTTTGCTGGTAATTCTAAATATGTTTAAAAATTACAGAATGCACATGTACAGTAGGATCTCATTTTAGTTCGGAAAATAAATAGTAAGTCTGTGTGTGAGTAGAGAGGAGAGAAACATTGTTATTTAATATTAAAACCTGTTTATAGCCATGTATTCCTTCTAATAAAAGCAACTCTAGCCACATCTGCAGGAACACAAATCTCTAATAGCACCCCTTCTACTTGCCCATACTGGGAGAGAGAGCAAAGGGACACGGGACCTTCTGATACCCGCCACCGCTTCTGCACTGAGAGTGAGAGAGATCCAGGTGGGCTATTGTTTAGCAGAGCATTAAGGAGACTGAATATATATGATAATATATATATAGTACATATGAGTCCAAGCCAAATAGAGAAATTTTTGAGGGAAACTCAAGGGGAAGGGACCCTAAAAGCAGAACAAGTCGAAGTCTTTAGGAGAGAGGAAGCTAAGCAACACAACTTATAAAATTCCTCAGTTGTTTGCTAATTAGTAAATCTGCTAATCCCACAGATGCCTTGTGTAGGTGGAAAGGGTGAGTGAAAATGGAGGGGGAAAAGCTGTGAAACATTTAAAACAATACAGTTTACATAAATTAAAAATACATGTGGGGCTTCCCTGGTGGCGCAGTGGTTGAGAGTCCGCCTGCCGATGCAGGGGACACGGGTTCGTGCCCCGGTCCGGGAAGATCCCACGTGCCGCGGAGCGGCTGGGCCCGTGAGCCATGGCCGCTGAGCCTGTGCGTCCGGAGCCTGTGCTCCGCAGCGGGAGAGGCCACAGCAGTGAGAGGCCCGCGAACCACACACACACAAAAATACATGTGCATGATTCAAAAGTACACATTTTGTAATAACACATGCCAAAAAAAAAAGATCCGATTTAGAAGGAAGTACAACAGAATGATTTTACTGACAGGAAAGGGAAGCAGCAGAAACGTTTAGTAAGTAAAAATAACGGATGGAGAGAGAAGTAGTTAGATAGATAGATAGATAGATAGATAGATAGATAGATAGATAGATAGATAGATAGATAGATAGATAGAGATAGATAGACAGATAGATAGATGATCAATAGATAGGCAGACAAAGGTAGATGCATGGATGGATGGATAGATGGATGGATGAATGATGATGATTGGATGAATGGTTGATGGATGGGTAGATGGAGAGATAGATAGATAGATGCATAGACGGAAAGACAGGCAGATGGGTGACTTAGCAGGGACCACAGATGATAATGATCCATGAACTAAAGAGTCTAATTAACTCAGCTTTTGCACCTGAGGCTTAGGGAAAAAATTAGTATGTTTGGGGTAACAAAGCAATCATCATTTTCTGAAGTAACTGGGAGAAAACTGAGCTAAAAAACAAAGGGGACGGGGGTGGGATAGGGAGGGTAGGAGGGAGGGAGACGCAAGAGGGAGGAGATATGGAGATGCAAGAGGGAGGAGATATGGAGATATATGTATACGTATAGCTGATTTACTTTGTTATAAAGCAGAAACTAACACACCATTGTAGAGCATTTAAACTCCACTAAAGATGTTTAAAAAAACAACAACAACAAACAAAGGGGACTAAGAAAAAATGATACCCTATTTCCTTCCCTTATCAAATTCTCAGACTTGTTGGGAGGAATGTGGAAGTCCCAGAAAATATTATTTGAATCTTGAAGACAAATTTCCTCATCTGACACCTGGTTTTCAGTCTGTATGGGTGTGTGAGTCTGGGTATGTAAGGTTTTGCATATGCATTGAAGCAAAGCTTGAATGGAACATTTGAAACTGTTAGGAATGATTATTTCAGGACGAGGAAGGTATTAGGGGAAGGGTTCATTTTTATTTTATATCTGTTTTAAAATTCCTGAAGAACGTGCATTACTTTTGTAGTAACTTCAAATCTACTCAGGGGATACATTCAGTTCTGGAAAGTACTTCTTCAATTTTGTGGCAGCGTTTGGATGTGGGTTTTATCGTATAATGATTTCTCATTGCCTTCACTCTCTGACCAGTAAAGAAAATGAAGAGCAGGGAAAAGACCAACTGTTGGCATTTCAGCCGTCTGCCCATGGGTGGCTTTCTTTTACAAACCTAGACATTTTATCTTTAAAAAAGTAGCCCTAAACTCCTAATTTACCCTTCCCCCTTTTCCCTTTTGGTAACCATAAGTTTGTTTCCTATGTCGGTGGGTCTCTTTCTGTTTCATAAATGAGTTCATTTGTATTTTTTTTTTTTTTTTAGATTCCACGTATAAGTGATATCATATGATATTTGTCTTTCTCTGTCTGGCTTACTTCACTTAGTATGATAATTTCTAGGTCTAATCTTTGAGATTAACATATACACACTCCTATATATAAAATAGATAACCAACGAGGACCTACTATATAGCACAGGGAACTATACTCAATATTTTCTAATAACCTATGAGGGAAAATAATCTATAAAAGAAATATATATATATATAACTGAATCACTGTGCCATATACCTGAAATTAACACATTGTAAATCAACTATACTTCAATTTAAAAAAATAACCCTGTGGTGTTAGATTCTAGCTGTTCAAGACATTTAATTATTCTTGAAATATACCATTTAATCAAACCACTCAAAATCGTAGCATGATTTGAGCTGACACTATTGGGGTAATGAAAGTGAGGTCTTAAAGATCTCTCCCTTCAAAAATTCACAGACACAACCTTCTCCTTGAAAGGCACCAGGGTGAGGAAGCAGATTCTTGTACCCTCCAGCCATTTCTTCACACAGCGTGCTGATCCTATAAACTCAGTGGCTGGAATATGTTTCCAATTTTCACCATTGCTTCTAACACTGAACTGAGAGCGGGAAGCCTCATGATCTCAGGATCCTGTGGGTTGGCCATTCAGGGTTAATAAATGTCTCAATAAAGCAGTACCTCCCTCACTACAGACTAGTACAGACAGTCCTCTCAGACTGTTCCCACGCTCACTTTCCAGACCACATCCAGGCTCGCACTGCGAAAGCAGCACGAGCCGTCTCCCCGGGCTTCTCCCTCCTACACATCAGCCAAGAGCCAACGATGCTCTGAATATCAAAGACTTTGAGTCATAAAGCACAACCCTTACTAGCATACGTCAATGATGTTATGTACCACTACTTGGTGTCATTTGATAAATGAATTTTGTTAATGGAAATTTCAGATTTCTCTGAGCAAAATGTCATTGGCTTTGTGGCTTGTTGTGTAAGCATCTCAGGAATTGAGAAAGTCACATCTGTCCAGCTAGGCAACTGCCTCCTGGAATAATGCCTCTCTGGTTTCAGTCTATTCTCTGTCTTTAGCTCCCAAAATTATCTATTTCAGACCTAAAATATTGACTTCGTGCTTACTTATTAGAACACTCTCCCTCCTCAATAGTTACCAATTAATTTATAGGAAAAGTCACCATACTACTTTGTTAACAAGTGATCTGAAATTTTGATGGTTTCATGTCAGTGTTGAAAACATTTCATAACAGACCGTAATGATAGAGTACGAGGGGTCCGATACCCAGCATGGCCTTATGTATATTGAACGACATGGCAAAGAAAGAGAATAGGGGTGAATTTTTGGCTTGGGGTATAATTTGGACATAGAATTCGTTACTATCTGTTTTAATTGTTTCAGAAGTTGCTGAAGGCAGAGGCAGAATTGGGTGCCAGGTGAGAGCAGAACATGATGTTGGGTCTCATCCCCAGGGAAGCTTGGGGACACAGCTGGTACCCTTGGGATCACTGGTGTTAAGCCCCCTGGGTGTCAAGAGAGCAGACCCAGGGGAGTTTTAGGGTGTCAGGGAGGCTAAGAATTTCCTTCTCCCCACATTCCCACCTTGGTCCATGGGGGTGGTCATTTCTCGCTCTCTGTCCTCACTGGAAGTGCCAGAGTTGGGGAAGGGGTGAAGATTTCCCAGTTGTCCTTCTGTCCTCTCTCCAGTTCCTCTCCAAAAGGAGAGAGGTCAACAACCTGGTCAGAGCTGGATTCTCTTTGGCCATATCTGTAGTATGGCAGTGTTACAGACTGCATGTTTGCATCCCCTCAAAATTCATATGTTGAAACCCTAATCTCCAATATGATGGTATTCAGAGGTGGGGTTTGCGGAAGTAATTAGGTAATGAGGGTGGAGCCCCCACGATGAGATCAGTGTCCTTGTACAAAGAGACTTGCAAGAGCTTGCTTCCCTTCTGTCTCCTGACCACATGAGGACACAACGAGAAGGCGTCCATCTACCAACCAGGAAAAGGGTTCCCCCTCCAGGAGGCAAATTGGCCTGTACCTTGATCTTGGACTTCCCAGCCTCCAGGACCATGAGAAATAAATGTCCGTTGTTTAAGCCACCCCATCTATGGTGTTTCGGTTACAGCAGAGGAATCATAGTATGTAGGTCAGTCCCCACTCAAACTGCTCTTTGTCAGGATAGTCAATGGCTTCCTGCTTTGTGAGTTGAGCACACCAGCTTATATCAGGGCCTTCGGCTCTGTTCTGCCTACCAGTTGGTCAAGTGGACTTCAAGTCTGAACTACAGACCCAAGGGCACAAAGTGTGGTCCAAGAAGCTCCCCTCAGGGCCTCCTCACCCAAGGCTCATCCTCCCCCTCATTGTCAACTGGAGGAGACCTGTGTCCTCGGGGGGTAAGGAAGGAGGTCGCCAGGCATTTGCTCACACTAATGACCAGAGCTGTATCCCACCTGGCTTGGGATCCTGGTGTGGATTGCTCCTGGAGGGGGCCACTGGAGCAGAGAGGGAGTGAATGGTAGGATTCGGATGTCAGAGCTCATGTCACACAACTGCCTGTTCAAGCAGGTGGTCCAGGACCTGGAGGTTGTGGATGCTGACCATCTGTCTATACATCCCCAAGAGAGACATGATGAACATCCTACGTGATTCTACATCCTGAGGTCAAGAAATACAAGCCAAGGAATGGAAAGTTTATTGGTTGACCCAGGAGCCTGAAACTTCACAACAGCCACTCTTCTTATGAGTAAAACATGGGGAGTGACATGTGAGCCACACGCGTCCAGCATCTAGCTGACCAGCCCTGTCTTTTTCCCATGGCTTCTGGGTTCTAAAGGCAGCTAGAGAAGACAAACCATCATGGACACTTTTCAAGCTGCTACTTATGTCATAGTTACTTGTGATCCATTGGCTAAAACAAACTGCATGATTAAAGGGAGAGAGAAATAGACTCTAACTCTTAATGAGGAGGGGCTGCAAAACTTTGCAACCATATTTTTTTCCTTTTTATTGAAATATAGTTGACATACTATTTTATGTTAGTTTCAGGTGTACTACATAATGATTTGATATTTGCATACATTACATTACGAAATGGTCACCACAAAAAGTCTAGTAACCATCTGTCCCCATACAAAGTTATTACAATATTTTTGATCATATTTCTTATGCTGTATGTTACATCCCTGTGACTTATTTATTATATAACTGGGGGTTTCTACTTCTTAATCCCTTTCACCTATTTCACTCCTACCCCCAACCCTCCCTTCTGGCAACCACCTGTTTGTTCTATCTATGAGTCTGTTTTCATTTCATTTTGTTTTGTTTTTTAGATTCCACATACAGGTGAGATCATGCAGTATTTGCTTTTTCTGACTTGTTTCACTTAGCATAATACCCTCTAGATCCATCCATGTTGTTTGTTGCAAATGGCAAAATTTCATTTTTTCATGACCAAGTAGTATTTCATTGTGTGTGTGTATATGTATATATATATCATGTCTTCTTTATCCATTCTTCTGTCAATAGACCTTTAGGTTGCTTCCATATATTGGTTATTGTAAATAGTGGAAATAGACATTATAACTCAAATTAGAGTATTTTCTTCCAGTAAATACCCAGAAGTGAACTAGCTGGATCACACAGGAGTTCTGTTTTTATTTTTTGAGGAAATTCCATACTGTTTTCCATAGTGGCTGCATCAATTTACAAACCCACCAAGAGTGCACAAGGGTTCCCTTTCCTCCGCATTCTCATCAACATTTGTTATTTGTTGTCTTTGTGATAACAGCCATTTTGACAGGTGTGAGGTGACATCTCATTGTGTTTTGATTTGCATTTTCCTGATGACTAGTAACGTTGAACATCTTTTCATGTGTCTTTTGGCCATCTGCATGTCTTCTTTCAAAAAATGTCTATTCAGATCCACTGCCCATTTTTAAATCAGGTTATTTGTTTTTTTGATGTTGAGTTGATGAGTTTTTTGTATATTTTTGATATCAATCTCTTATCAGATATATCATTTGAAAATATCTTCTCTCATTCAGTAGGCTGCCTTTTCATTTTGTTGTTAGTTTCTTTCATTGTGCAAAAGCTCTTTAGTTTACTGTAGTTCCCTTTGTTTTGGTTTTTTTTTTTTTAATTTGTATTGGAGTATAGTTGCCTTACAATGTTGTGTTAGTTTCTGCTGTACAGCAAAGTGAATCAGCTATATGTATACATATATCCCCTATTTTTTGGATTTCCTTCCTATTTAGGTCACTGCAGAGCACTGAGTAGAGTTCCTTGTGCTATACAGTAGGTTCTCATTAGTTATCTATTTTATACATAGTATCAATAGTGTATATATGTCAGTCCCAATCTCCCAATTCATCCCATCCACCCCCCCCCCATTCTCCTTTTGGTATCCATACATTTGTTCTCTACATCTGTGTCTCTATTTCTGCTTTGCAAGTAAGTTCATCTGTACCATTTTTCTAGATTCCACATATAAGAGATATTATATGATATTTGTTTTTCTCTTTCTGACTTACTTCACTCTGTATGACATACTTGTTTTTAGTTTCCCTTGTCTGAGGAGACAGATCAAAAAGGAAGTATTGCTTAGGTCAAGGTAAAAGGTGCACTGCCTATGTTTTCTTCTAGGAGTTTTATGGTTTCAGATCTTACATTTAGGTCTTTAATATATTTTGAGTTTATTTTTGTATATGGTGTGAGAAAGTAGTCCAGTTTGACTTTGCATGTAGCTGTCCAATTTTCCCAACACCATTTATTGAAGAGGCTGTCATTTCCCCATTGTATATTCTTGCCTTCTTTGTCATAGATTAATTATCCACATAAGTATAGGTTCATTTCTGGGCTCTCTATTCGATTTCATTGATCTATATATTTGTTTTTGTGCCAGTGCCATACTGTTTTGATTACTGTAGCTTTGCAGTATAGTTTGAAAGCAAGGAGAGTGATACCTCCAGTTTTGTTCTTATTTCTCAAAATTGTTTTGGCTATTTGGGGTCCATTATATTTCCATACAAATTTTGGACTTTTTTCCCTAGCTCTGTGAAAAATGCCATTGGTACTTTTTAGGTATTGCGTTGAATCTGAAGACTGTCATCGGTAGCATGGCCATTTTAACAATACTGATTCTTCCAATCCATGAGAACAATATATCTTTTCATTTGTTTGAGTCATCTTCAATTTCTTTTACTGATATCTTTTAGTTTTCCAGGTACAAGTCTTTGACCTCCTTGGTTTGACTTATTCCTAGGTATTTTATTCTTTTCAGTGCAATTATAAATAGGAATGCTTTCTTAATTTCTTTTTCTGATAGTTCATGTTAGTGTATAAAAACACAACAGATGTCTGCATATTAATTTTGTATACTGCAACTTTACTGAATTCATTTATTAGTTCTAACTGATTTGGGTGGCATCTTTGGTGGTTTTTTTATATATAGTATATCATGCCATCTGCAAACATAACCTTTTAACTCTTCCATTCCAATTTGGATTCCTTTTATTTCTTCTTGTTGTTGGACTACTGTGGCCAGGACTTCCAATACTATGTTGAGTAAAACTGAAAAGAATGGACATCTTTATCTTGTTCCTGATCTTAAAGGAAATGCTTTCAGTTTTTCATAATTGAGTATGATGTTGGCTGTAGGTCTGTCATATATGGCCTTTATTATGTTGAGGTATATTCCCTCTATCCCCACTTTGTTGAAAGTTTTTTCATAAATGGATGTTGAATTTTGTCAAAAGATTTTTCTGCATCTATTGAGATGATCATTTGATTTTTATTCTTCAATTTGTTAATGTGGTATACCACATTGATTGATTTGTGGATATTGAATCATTCTTGATCTCTAGGATAAATCCCAATTAATCACGTTGTATGATCCTTTTAATGTACTGTCAAATTCAGTTTGCTAATATTTTCTTGAGGATTTTTGCCTCTATGTTCATCAGTAATATTGGCCTGTCATTTTCTTTTTTTCTTTAATAAATGTATTTATTTTATTTATTTTATTTTTGGCTGCATTGCATCTTCGTTGCTGCGTGCGGGCTTTCTCTAGTTGTGGTGAGCAAGGGCTACTCTTCATTGCAGTGCATGGGTTTCTCATTGTGGTGGCTTCTCTTGTTGTGGAGCATGGACTCTAGATGCACAGGCTTCAGTAGTTGTGACTTGTGGGTTCTAGAGCACAGGCTCAGTAGTTGTGGTATATGGGCTTAGTTGCTCCACGGCATGTGGGATCTTCCTGGACCAGGGCTCGAACCTGTGTCCCCTGCATTGGCAGGCGGATTCTTAACCACTGCGCTGCCAGGGAAGCCCCTGTCATTTTCTTTTTCTGTGGAGTCTCTGGTTTTTGTATCAGGGTGAGAGTGGCCTTGTAGAATGAGTTCAGAAGTGTTCCTTCCTCTGCAATTTTTTGGAATAGTTTGAGAAGAGGTGTTAAGTCTCCTCTAAATATTTGGTAGAATTCACCCATGAAGACATCTGGTCCTGGATTTTTGTTTATTGGAAGTTTCTAAATTACTAATACAATTTCATTACTGGTAATTATTCTGTACATATTTTCTATTTCTTCCTGGTTCAGTTTTGAGAGGTTGTATATTTCATACTTTTCACATTTCTAGTTGTGGCCTTTTCTTTTTCACTTAGAGAAGTCCCTTTAACATTTCTTGTAAAGCTGGTTTGGTGATGTTCAACTCTTTTAGCTTTTGCTTGTCTGTAAAACTTTTGATCTCTCCATCAAATCTGAATGATAGCCTTTCCAAGTAGAACGTTCTTGTTTGTAGGTTTTTTTCCTTTCATCACTTTGAATATCTCATGCCACTCCATTCTGGCCTGCAGAATTTCTGCTGAAAAGTCAGCTGATAGTCTTATGGGAGCTCCTTTGTCCTTAGCTAGTTGTTTTTCTCTTACTGCTTTCAAGATTCTCCCTTTATCTCTAATTCTTGCCATTTCAATTATAATGTATCTTGGGGTGGGCCTCTTTGGGTTCATTTTGTTTGGAATTCTCTGTCTTTCCTAGAACTGGATGTCTGTTTCCTTCCCCAGGTTAGGGAGGTTTTCAGCCAGTATTTTTTCAAATAAGTTCTCTGCCCCCTTTTCTCTCTCTTCTCCTTCGGGGACCCCTATACTGTGAATGTTATTGTGTTCGCTATTGTCCCAAAGGTCTCTTAAAATATCCTCATTTTTTAAAATTCTTTTTTCTTATTTCTGTTCAGCTTGGGTGATTTCCCCTACTCTGTCTTCCAGTTCACTGATCTGTTCCTCTGTATCATTAATCTGCTATTGATTGCTTCTAATGTATTTTTAAATTTCACTAATTGTATTCTTCAGCTCTGTTTTGTTCTTTTTCATATTTTACAACTCTGTTGAAGTTCTCACTGTGTTCATCCATTCTTCTTCCAAGTTCTTTGAGCATCATTTTGATCATTACCTTGAATTCTTTATCAGGTAGATTGCCTATCTCCGCTCTGTTCAGACCTCTTTCTAAGGTTTTGTCTTGTTCCTTCATTTGGAACATATTCCTCTGTCTCCTTATTTGCCTAATTCTCTTTGTTTATTTCCATGTATTAGGTAGGTTGGTTATGTTTCCCAATCTTGGAAAAGTGGCATTATGGAGGACATGTCCTATGGTGCCCAATGGCACACTTCCTTCTGATCAGCAGAGCTATATGCTCTAGGCCTGCCCCCTATGTGGGCTGCATGGGCCTTCTGTTGTGGAGAGTCCAACTACTGTGAGTGTTCTGCTACACTGGGCTGGCCCCTGGCCACGTTGGCTGCCAAGCTCTGCCTCATGTGGTAGCTTCTGTCCCACTGGTGGGTGGAACCAGGTCACAGCATGCCTGGTTGTGCAGCCTGGGGGTGCTCAGGGCTGATGCCAGCCTGCTGGTGGGTGTCTGCTGCATGGTCCAGGGGTTCCAGGACTGGTGCCCGCCCACAGATGGATAGGTAAGCCCCTGGACCTAGTAGGCTAGAGAGAGGATTTCAAAATGGTGTTTGCCAGCACCAGTGTCATCATAAAAGAACAAGCACCCCAAAACGGTTGTTGGAGGCATCTATGTCCCCAGGAGGAGTCCGAGTTGCCCCCTGCCTCTCTGGGAAGATCAGCAAGTGGGTCTGACCCAGGCTTCTTTCAAACTACTGCCTCTGCACTGAGACTAGGAACATGTGAGATTTTGTGCATCCCCTTTAAGTACAGAGTCTCTATTTCCTATAGAATGAAGTCTCTGTTTCCTACAGCCCTCCAGCTCTCCTGTTCTTAAGCTGTGCAGGACCCACAGGCTGAGGAGCCTGATGTGGGGCTCAACCCCTCAGTCCTTGGGGAGAACCTCTGCAATTGTAATTATCCTCCTATTTGTGGCCGCCTACCTGGTGGTATACGGGTCTTGACTGTACTGTGTCTCTTCCCCCCCTACTCATCTCACTGTGATTCCTTTTTTGGATCTTTAGTTGTGGAAACTCTTTTCTGCTAGTCTTCAGGCTGTTCCCATAGATAGTTGCCCCACAAATAGTTGTAATTTTGGTGTCCTCACAGGAGAAGGTGAGCTCAGGGTCTCCCTACTCTGCCATCTTGGTCGTACCTCCTCAACCACAGTTTCTTCAATCAACTAGAGTCGTAAAAGCAAAATATTCCAAAAAACCTCCTAGAATATTTACAGGGCCCTGAAAACACTTTCTTGGACCCTTGTAATGAGTAGCCCATGTGAGGGTGAACTTCTTAGCTGAAATAGAATAAGCACATTCTGTTGATGCTCCTGTGATGCTGGGATTTACAATCAAATAATAAGGATTAAGTCGTATTTACACTCAGGTGTTACAATGTGGTTGTTTGCCAAGTGATATCAGGAAATCCAAGGCGCGAGAAAAGGTCTTTCATTTCTGGCTCTTGCCAACGCGTTCTGGTCTCCACCGCTAGATGCTTGATGTCAGTACCGGACGGCATTCAGCTGGGAAGATTACAGTGGGCCGAGCATCCCTGCCTGAGTTCAGGGTCACCGGGAATCTTCCAGGGACACATGGGGAGGAAGGTCCCCAAATATAGTAAGAGGTCGGACAATTCAGATTGCGATGACTCACTGCTAAGTAATCTATAATATTAAAGGGAAAGACTTTGCAGTTCTAAGGAAGGCGTGGGTGAGTCCTGGGAGCAAACTACGGCTTTTGTGTCACACAGAAGGTTTGCGTCTTTCTCAAGGGCAGGTCAGGAGAGCGACAGCTGGATCAGTCCTCTGGCCAAAGAAGTAAAAAAAAAAGGTCTACAATCATTTCTGAAGTTAATAGATATTTTTGTGTGTTTGTGTGGCTTAAACAACATTTATTTCTCACAGTTCTGAAGGCTGAGATGTGCAAGATCAAGGTGCCAGCAGATTTAGTATCTGGTGAGAGCTCCCCTTCTGGTTCATAGATAGTTGACAGATTTTTATTATGCTTTTTTCTCCCATGGGAGAGAAAGCCCAAACCTCAGTGCTGCTTACACAAGAAAACCATTGATGTTGGTCCAGGGTGGTGGCCTGGGCACCAACTCTGCCAGAAGCAAATGTTAAGGAAACGTTTCGTGTCCACCTGGGGCAACATCGCCACACCCCAGCCACTGGTCTAGCTTAGATGGGGGTGGAGTCAGGAAGAACTGTGGCATGTGTTATTTATTTAGTTAATAAGTTTACTGAAGAAGTAAAGTTTGAGTGATGTTAAAAAGCCTCCTTGCCAGTTTCTGGGAAATAATACAGAACGAGTACTTTGGGGAACAAACATGCAGGTGGCCACTGGTAGATTTGGGGTTCAGAAGGAACATGTTCTGAGTCCATAGTCTGCTTGGTATCCCCTCTGTGCAATAACCATGGCAACAGGTGGGCTGGGCAAGCAGGCTGGTTATGCAGAATGATCTGCATGAGAATGTCTGCCTTAGCAAAGTCCTTCAAACCTGTCTACCAAGCAGGAAAGTCCAGCAGGGTAAGGAAGGGTTGGAATTGGGGGGACCTCATGATGTGCTGAAGCACTGGAAAAAGAAGAAAGCAAACACAGGGCACATTAATAAGCAAGCTTCCACTGTGAGCAGTTGAGGCTCAGGCCCCCTGGGAAACTGCACCCAACTCACCTTCGAGGGCAAGGAGTCTGGCTATTGGACCACCACCTTCCACCCATCCTTGCTTTAGGGCTGTTTCAGGGTGTTAATCCCATGGCATTCTGGCCTGCCTCATCCCCTGGCTGGACATGTTTCTGGCCAGTGATCAAGTAGCATGTTGTAGCAGCGTCCCATGTCACCTGATATGCAAGACATGCAACTACAAATCACACTGTTGATGAAACCCAAAGCCTTTTCGTGCTTCATATTTGACTATTAAGAAATGAGGACTGAAGATATTTATCTGTTGTTTCCCATGTTGAGATGCCTGAACAGCACAAAAGTGAGATAGTACATGTCTCTCTCCTAGTTTTCCATTGCTGCTTCTCTCAGTTAATCCTCACCTTCTGCAGTGCACATCATTAGAGGCTTAAAAAAGGACACTTACCTTCCTATTTTCCCAAGATACATTGTTCTTTATTTAAAACACAATTATAAATAATATTGGGGCCAAGGTACTATGTATGTTGAGTAAATTTTAAAAGGAAAGGAATTATACTCATTTATGCATATGATGTCTTGCATATAATTGGAAGTTGAAAATATTTCTATGTGAATAAATTAAAAAATTAATCAGTCTTTACGTGTACAAAATCTTTTTCTACTTACAAAATGGGTCTTATTTTATTTATATAAACACACTTAAATAAGCAAGTTCCATACTAGAGACAGCCCTTCATGCTTTTAAATAGAGCAATATTCTCAGCAAACTGTTTGTTTTTCTTTTTATTTAAATTGAAGTAGAGTTGATTTACAATGTTTCACGTGTACAGCAAAGTAATTCATATATATATATGTATATATATACACATATATATTCTTTTTCAGATTCTTTTCCATTATAGGTTATTAGAAGATATTGAATATAGTTCCCTGTGCTCTACAGTAGGTCCTTGTTTGTTATCTATGTTGTATATAGTAGTGTGTATCTGTTCATCTCAAATTTCCAATTTATCCCTCCCCACCTTTCCCTTTTGTTAACCATGTTTGTTCTCTATGTCTGTGAGTCCATTTCTGCTTTATAAGTAAATTCATTTGTATCATTTTTTTAAGATTCCACATACAAGTGATATCATATGATATTTGTCTGTGTCTGACTCATCAGTGAAGTAAGATTTTGTGGTATTTCATGGATTCATTTTAATTTGTGCTTTTTTTTTAAACAAGAAAATGGTCTCATGGGCTGCAAGCCTGGAGATTATGTTTTCTTTCTCATTTTCTGTGTGATTCACTGTCTCATTCTAGGCAAGATGTACTGTCTGGGTCTTCACTATCTCACCTTTTTAGAGAAGACAGGTTGTACCTTTAAGGACCATCTCTCCTCAGAGGGTGTGAATATCCAGAAGGTGGCGTAGCCTGCTGTCTATAGATGATAAACATCAGGCCTGAGCTTCTCATCACATCGGGAATTCTAAATGCCCAGGGGGCCAGAGTTGTGTCACAGAGTCCACTGTAACTTCCCCAGATGGCTGAGATAGTGTAGGAATTCCTCCCTCCCTGTTGGCTGAATACTGGAGTGCAGTGGGTGAACAGTGTCTCTGGGAGAAAGGTGGTGAGAATCATTTCTGAGGAAAGGGAGACCCCTTTGCTTCTCCATAGGTGCCCAGTGAAAACTGCTCTCTGGGCTGTACATTGAGTTTTATCCTCACTTATTTATGGGCGTGGACATATAAAGGGAAGGGTGATGGAGACAAGCCATGGGTACTTCCTCCAGCTCTCCCTGGAGGTGGGAGGGGTAGGAGGGGTGAACTGACTCGTTGTCTGTCTGAAGTCACCTTTCTGGGATATACTGGAGGACTTGTGTCCTCATCCTGTCCTGGACCTTCTCGGGGTTTACCTGGATCTTCTTCCTCCAGACACAGAATCCCATGTTTTACTTTTCTCAAGATCAGAACAGAAAGATCCCAGATCTTGGTCCCCAATTGTAGAAATGGCTAGGATGCAGGTCCTGTGGAAAGCGTGACTTTCCTATCTGGGAGTCTCGTTGCTTAACTGGAGGGTCAGCTGGTGAGTCAGCCTAGGGGTTACCCTGGTTCTGGAATCCAGGATGATAGCACTGCTTCCTGGGAACTGAAGCGAATATTCTGGGCTGGAAGATGGGTGGGAGACACAGACAAATTCCTGGCAGTAAGTTCCAATCCAAGCCCTCGGGCCCAACTGTGCAGGCATCTTCTCCAACCAACTTCCCTCTCTGCCCTCCAACAAGGCCAAGACAGCAGCGCCCTGTAGCTCTGAGTGCCTTGGGTTTGGCCTCTGTATCTAATTTCATTCTGTTTTTTCAAGGTTTCACACAAGTTGGAAAAATTAATTTCATGTGTTTTGAGAATAAAATTTGTAATTATGACAGAATCCTACAAAATAAAAAGTTTAGAGCTCGGGAAAGGCATCCATCTACTTACAAACCTATATTGTTGACGAAAGTGAAGGAGAAGCTTCTGTGAATGTAGCCCAGAGGATTTCCTGGAAAGTCCAGCTGGCTGGACCTCGTCAATATCCATTCTTAGACATATAGCTTGGCTTGCAAATCAAGCTGTTTTCAGAAAAGTTCAGCTCATGGCTCACAAGTTCTTTATTTGACTAGAGGAAATGGTCTATTTTGCAGAACACTCATGACTAAAAATTCATGTGATGTGAATTTTTGGAGACAAAATCTGTTTCTCTGACTGTGTAAAACTCAGGGGGGAGGCAGAGTGTTTGGTCTCAATCTTTGCTGATGGGCTGGATGCTCACTGTGACTCCATCTCCACTCAGGCCGGGTGTCCCACCCCACCCACAGGACTGCATGTTCTTCCTTTCAAGGATCTTTGACCTTCCCCGTGATTCAAATCAGCCCCTGGGATAATTGGGAAGGAGAAACTCATCCTCACCATGTGATGCATCTCTTCTTTTTTGTGACTCCACCACCCATGGCTCCACCCTCTAGTGATCAGATACAGGCTTGGCCATCAAACCTCCCTTTTTAATCTTCTTCCTTCTATGCAGCTGAAGGGGAACAAGATACAGGAAGTATCTTTAAGTTCTCTTTATGATGTAACTCAAACAGAATCTGGGCTCCACCTGGTCCACACTCAGCCTGGAGTCAATTCAAAGAAACAATCCCAAAGTGATCAAGACCTTCCCATGTCAGTCACCGCAAGCAAGGACTCAGGCACATGCTTTGCCTTGTACAGAGTCTGAGCCCTTGCTAGGGATGGCACCCTGAAAACAGGTGAGGTCCACTCTCAGGTGGGGCTGATGTAAAGCACATCCTGTTGGCCGACGTGAAATATTAAACTCCATTTCAAGTAGCTTCACGTTCTCCAAAGAGAGGTTTGGGGAGGAGACTTAAGGGACCAAGTGATTCCCTTTATGCACCAAACATTTATGGAAAACCTAGTATGTACTAGCTCATGTCCTAGGTACTGGAAGTAGAATAGGTATAAGAACATTAATAATAAATAAAAACTCTCCCCTCGAGGCAGCTTATATTTCAGTTGGAAAGATGGACAATAAATAAAATAAAGCTGGTGACAGGAGGGTCATAGAGACCATTGTGAGACTTGGACTTTGTCCTGAATGAGACCAGGGCTGCAGAGTTGTGAGCAGGACAGCGGCGTCGACTGACTCGTGATTTAACCGGATCACAGCGCTTGCCTGGCGGGTTGAGGATAGACTCATGGGGCAAAGGGCAGAAACAGGGAAGCCAGAGAGAAGATCACTGTGATAATCCAGGTGAGCGCTAAAGTTAATGGACGCTTGGGTCAAGGTGGTGGCCATGGAGGCGGAGATATGGTCAAATTCTGGATTCGAGCTGAGGGTAGAATGGATCAGTGGGAAATGGGTGCTTTCCAGCCTGATGGACTAGAAGAATGAATTTCCCCCCAGCAGATATGGGAAAGGCTGTGGGAAGAGCGAGTTTGGTGGGGGGACGGGAGATAAGGAGCCTGGCTTGTGCATGCTAAGTTTGCTCTGTGTGTGTGTGTGTGTGTGTGTGTGTGTGTGTGTGTGTGTGTGTGTGTGTGTCCCATCCCAGAGGACATATAATGTAGGCAGTCGGGAATCCAGGCATAGATCTCAGGGGAGAGGAGTGCAATGGGGTGAGATTTTAGAACCATCAGCACTTGGTGTGAGGGCGGAGAGTGTCCCTCTTGTTCGTGCTGACTCCCGACACTTAGAAGAGGACCTAACTCCCAGCGGGCTTTCAACAAGGATTTGTTGGCTGTGACGGCTCCCTGGTGGTCCACCCAGCTTCCCTCCTCCAGACAGATGCACCCTCCCCAGCTGCAGGGAATACGGGCTGCTGATGGCTCACGGCTGCATCCCTCACTGGGAATTGCCCTCAGCCCCAGGGAACTCCTGACTCAGGGTTCTCCGGGTCCCAGAGGTGTGCCATGGCCAGTGACCACCTGACCTGGGCACGCAGAGACCCAACTCTCTCCCCTCCGTTGGGACGACCTTGCAGGAGCATCCCATCTGCAGAGTTGCTTGCCGGTTGCCTGGGCGTCTTACTTGCAACCACGTGATAGGTCAGCTGTCCCCGTGTCCAGCCTCCTCCATGTCCCTGTGGAGTTCTGCTGGGAACACTGCCTGGCAGCCCCTCTGCCGGTCTGTTTCCAGGGAGCCCAATCTCTCATAAACTGAGAGAATCGGTACTAGGCTCAGCCGATTTCACCTTCTCAGGAGAATCTTCTCTGCTTCTTTGGAGTAAATCATGTCCCTGTTAGAGGCACTCACGGTTCTTTGTATTTTTCTTCCAGGCACTGCTTGTTTGCTATGTCTGAGATTATTTGGTCCATGTTCCTCTCCCTGAGCCTTTGTGGCAGGGACGAGGGGGTCTTGCCCAATGCCTAGTAGATGTTTAGGAAATATTAATAGAACGAGTGCATCTGCCAGCTGTAGCCCAGCTATAGCTGAGCGAGAGTCACCCTGGGAGTTATAGCCCTTGGAAAGTGTGTCAGGACTCAGTGTAAAACTCCAGCAGGGTTTGGCCTCCATCCCCTGATGGGTCCCTGCTGTAGCCCTTGGTGTAGGCTTCACGGGCTCCAGCCTGTGGCTTTTTAGGGTCCCCAGCTGGCCCTCCCTCCCCCACCATGGGGGCTGACATTTCTCAGCCCGTCTCATCACTCCCCAGCCCACACAAAATCAAAACCTCCGGTGTGAAGACAAAGTAGCTGGCATGTGGCCATGTTTTATCTGAGGATAAATGTTGGGAAAAATGAATAAATAGAGGAAAAAGACAATGATCTTTCTTCAAGGAAAGTGGAGAAACAAATGATTTGGAATCCTTCTCCAAATCAAGACATCAAGGCTTAGTGAGATGCAGCCAGGCTCTATCTCAACGGAAAAGTAGTTAATCTGCCTCGCCTAGTTCATGGAGAATCTCTAAGGCTTTTCCCCAGTTTCTGACAGCCTCCCACCAGACCATCTCTGAGATCAGCGCTGCTTTGTGTGGATGTCCTTACAACACCGTACTCCGCGGGTCTCCCAGGCCACGCAGCCCTGAGCCGTAAGTACCGCTCAGGAGGTGAGCTGACCAGCCTCATTCTACCTTTGACCAGTGCAACCTGCAGAGGCCTTTCCAGAGGCACCAGTGTCCACCTGAGTCAGGTTGCCTTCAACTGCTTTGCTACATTATCTCAAATCCCCACAACCACCCAGTGGGGGTGAGGTATGATTGTATTCATTCGAGATGAGCGAGTTGAGGTTCAGAGCAATTAAGTGTGTGTCTAAGGCCACACAGTGTTAACTGGTAGAAACAGTGTTTGAGTCTTCCAGGCTCAAAGGCCTTGTGACACTTGACACTATGGCATCTGGATCAAGTAGGCTCAACTCTCTGTGTTCCAATACAGTAGCGTCTTCATTGCAACCGTGCACTTGCCAGACTGCATCTCTTCCTGATTTTACACTTCCCCCAACAGTGGTTCAACCAAAGCTTCAAATGAAAGATTTCAATGCGTGCACGTCCAGATGAATTGGAAGTTATGGGCTCTGATGCAACAGAAGCAAAGCCTCTGTCTTTGAACATATAACTGCCAAGGACCACAGAGCTCTCAGAGAGACCCTTCACCCTTGGGTCACCAGCAATTCTACAATTGTTTGTTGTGCCTTAAACAAGACAACCATCCTCACAAACCAGAGTTCACATGTTCCCAGGTTAAAGCAGCTCATGTGTACAGCTGCTGACCACGAGCTGGTCCATTTCAAAAGCAGCTGTATTCCCAAACCACTCTGGCTTAAACAGACATGTTCTAAGGGAATCACTGGGGAACGTTCCGTTATCAAGATGGTGACATAAATTCTCTAAGAACCCCATTTCGCTGCCAGACTCATGTCAGATTATCAAAGATGTATTTTGGATAACATTTGTACTTGGGATGAGTTTAGGAGAAGAAAGAAAGAAAGAGAAGGAAGCAGTTATCTGTCCTGGTCTCTACAGCTCTTAGGAAGGAAAAGTAAAAAAACAACTTTAGCTATCAAGCCCCTCCACCAACAGAGGGTCAGGCAGGCTGGTGGGGGGATAGACACCAAACAAGTGTGCTAGTAGGGAAAGCGGTGGTCGCTGGAACCAGGCAGAGGGGCTCAGCCAGAGGAGCACCCCTTAGCCCTGCTGCAGGGGTGCACGTCACTGAAGTGCCCCAGGAAGTTACAGGATGAGAGTGTCGTGTGTCAGTCCAGTCGATTCTCATTCCTGTGTTTGGACAACTAGACCAGGACAATGCTGATCTCACCACGGAACAGACACTTGGGTCTGTCAAACACACACACACAGCAGCCAGGGAGGTGGGAAGCACTACAGTTTTACAGATGTCTTGGGCAGTCTGATAGTTTGGGTGATTATCTACAAATACACACCTCTACTCCCAAGCAGCTCCATCACATTGGGACACGTTCTGTCCAGTGGAATGTAGGCAGATGTGGAATGAGCACAAGCCTTTGATGTGCTTGGGCAGTTTGCCTTTCTCTTATGCACTGAGGTCTGCTATTAAAAGAGCTTCTTTTGTGTGGCTGATGCCTCTTCAGCCTTGACCCCTGAACTAAACTTGGCAGCAGACCTGAGACTATCCAAAAGCCCAGAGCCAAGCCCAGCTGACCCAGAGTCTGAAACAGAGCTGCCCACCGAGCCCAGGGCTGACCAGCTCCATGGCATCAACATGTAGGTCCATGAACATGAGGGTAAAAATTTGCAAAACGCCATTGCATTTGGGAGTGTTTGTTATGCAGCATTACTGTGGAAGTAGCTAGCTGATACAGAAAGGTTGTGTAATTAACCAAAGTCAGGGAGGAGTTTGATTTCAAGCATTCATATTTTCCCACCTCTAAATCCAATGTTCTTGTAATTATACCACATAGAGCAAACAGTGTGGAGGTGGGAAATCAGGACAAAATTGAGGAAGAGTCCCCACTGCTGGCTACTGAAGCTTCCAGAAGACAGAAGAAGAACATTACACAGGAGCTTATTCAGGAGAAGGATTTACTGACAAATATCCCTAGTATCCCTAGATTTAGGTTTCCAGAAGATGTTCTACAGGAATTGTTTGTTATTTTCATCCAATTGAAAAAATTACAGCCATGCTAATTCATGTGTTTATCTGTGAACCTAAAATGTTTCAATATATAGTTCTCTTTGTATTTAAACTTGGCTGAAATACCTGTTTTCAACATTGTAGATAAAGTCCTGAATCAGCAGAAACTATGTGATAGTCTTAAAATTTAGCATGGGAGGATTTTTTTTTTTTTTTTTTTTTTTGGAGGGAGTTTCAAATTTCCATTCTCACTTCAAGAATAAGAATTTATTATTACATGCAAAATTTTTAGCATCTTTTTTAAACACAAAGATCTTGAATCATGGTAGATAAACAGATGCCCCTTAATTTTTACTTTTTAAAAATTCCATTGGGAAGTGCTATGCATAACTATTTTTAAGCATCCTATGAGTTTTAAAAAAGAGGTTTTCCCATCCAAAAAAAAGAAATTTAAAAATCACTCCTGTGCTCTAAAATCCCTGGACTTCTACCATTAAGTTGCAGTTCTCTGAAGAGCCTGAATTGGGATCTGCATTTTTATTGGCTTTCCATACACGACAGGCACTGTGCTGAGTGCTTCATATACACACTTCCAATTCATCAGAACAGCCCGTGTGGTCTGTCATGGAATCTCCATTTTGCAGACCAGGCTCAGAGAAGTTACTTTCCCAGAGACTTAACTAATAGGTGGTGGAGATCAGGAATGAACCCAGGTGTGTCTGGTTCCGAATTCCATGCATTTTCCACCACTTCAGAATGCCTCCTCCCAGGCTATTTCTTCCTCATTGGGTCAGGGAGTCAGCAGGAGTGATGCTGACCCTTTCAGCCAGCACAGGGAGCGTGGGGCTGGGTTGGGGCCGGGTTTTGATGCAGGAAGGACCTCAAGCTCAGAGCATCTCTGTCACTAATGCTGCACTTCACCCTGTTCATCTGAACCCTCTCTTTCTGTTTTCAATTTGAGACTCTTTTACTAGCTTGTCTAGTGGAGGGATGTGTGTGAGGCTCGGTCAATTTTCCTTTTACTTAGAAATTAAACTAAAACCTTTGTGTTTAAAGAGGGGGAATTTATGGGTAAAGAACATAAACAACAATCATGGAAGGTTGGGGGTTTTCGTTTTTCCTTTGTGCTTGCCTTTTGTTAAGAGAATTACTCATGATTTAGCTACATTATCATAGAGGCATAATTTTTAAAATTAGTCTTGACTGTTTCAACTTTAGGGGGAAATATGATATCTTATAATGTATTTTTTTCCCACAGGATACCAGCGTCAAGAACAGCTAGGTTGAATCTTGGTGAAAATTAATGATCAAAACTCAACATTGACATTTTCGCATTTTCTCTAACAATTGTCTGCATGTTGCAATTTTCTGGAGGAAGCTGCAGTCACGGACTCAGGTGCTGCCAGGGCAGCCGTGCCCTGCCCATGTCTGCTTCTCCAGCCCAGATGCCTCTATTTGGAGGCCTCTTAATTGGGAACATTGGCTGAGCACTCTGCCCTACTCTAGGCCTTTCCTCTCCCTCTTACCATGGCCTATGGGTCCATAAAGAAGCAGAGGCTCCTCTGAGTGAGACGTTCCTCCCATCAGCTCCGCGTCCAACTGGCCCCTGCCCAGTGCCTTTCCCTGGGGAAATGGAAAACTGGGTGTGTGGGGGAAGTGCCTCTTCTTGCCTGTTGCTTGCACTGTTGCAGGCAGGGATAAAGGCTCATTGCCCTACAATCACCTCAATACCCAGAGTAACAGAGAGTCACTTTTCTGCACCAAGAATAAAATCCATACTCTACATGGTCCAAAGGCTCAGCATCGTATCGTCCAGACTGTCCCAGAGTCTCCTGCCCGTCCTGCACCTCTCAGAGCAGCTGCACTTGAACACACCAGCCAACCCTTCTCTACAGGGTCACCACTTTAATTTCCTTTGAACAATGGTCACAGTGTGTCACTATCTCGTTTATTATCTGTCCCCCATACTGGAAGAGAAGCTCTACACATGCGGGGTACAGACACACTTTCACTGTGTTTGCCCAGTGCCTGGCACAAAGCGCAGACTCACCAAGGAGGTGAAGAGTGACCATTGGGCTTGTTAGAGGTGCACCTGTGTCCTTTTCCCAGCATGAGCTGGATTCAGACAAGGAACGAGTCCTAAATCAAATGCAGGGAATGGAAGGGACCCCATCCAATGACAACTTGTTTCATCTGCAAATGACATGAGGGAGGTCCAAAGGAGCTGTGTGATGTTTTACACAGACAGGGAGACAGGGATGAAATTGATTTCTTCAACATGGTAATTTTTTAATTGGTCTTTTCAGACTATGATATAAGCTCTATAATGACAGGACTCTGGAGAGTTTTTTGCTTGTTTTCAACTGTTTATTTTTGGTCTTTTTTTGCTGCTGTTTCCTCAGTGCCTAGAACCATACCTGGCAGGTAATAACAGGTACTCCACAAATATCTGGAGATATGGGAGTGATGTCAGAACTACTGTAGCCTCTATCTTAAGTCTCTGAGGACACAGAGAAAAGTAAAGAGCATTCATCAACAAAATACTGCTGATTGGGAGACTTGGGCTTGAGCGAGTCACACAGATCAGGGTGGCAAGTACCAAACCCCCTCTACCCCTACCCCTCCCGACCCACAGCAGAGGTGAGAGCGTTTTGCACCTGAGCCCAGAGTAGCTTCAGACTCTGCCGTCAGTGCTCTGCATGCCTCACCCAGGTCCCCTCAGATCCTTTCACCACCTCGGTGTTTCCAGCTGCCCAGCCTGTCTCACCATTGAGCACCAGCTGCTGGCCAGCAGGGCACTGGGAAACATCCTCTTCCACGTGGAGGTGACATGAGACTCAGGAAGAAGGGGAGGGGAGGAGAAGCAGAGATTGGATGAGTCCTTTTCCTAGTTAATCACTTTCCTTTTTCTCTTCTTTTCCACACATTTGGGGGGTAAGACTCAGTGAGAGAAATCCAGAGAACTGAGCTGACTGCACTGAGGCCTGAGGAGCTCCGAGAGCCTCTTTATGGAGGCTTGGAGCAACCAGTGGTCTGGGATCCCGGTCTCCTTCCCTACACAGGACACTCACTGCCAGTGAGGTGGTGGGAACTAGGGACTCTAGCGTGACTGGCCAGCCTGTTTCAGTGGAAGCATTGTTCTACCTGCAGCATCAATGATCACGTTTCAAGTTCCTAGAAAATTCTATGGTCTGCTTCTGTGCATAGGCCTCACAAAGATGTTATACTCAAGGCTTACTTGAGGTAGGGGAATAAAATTAACTTTTAAATGCAGTTACAACTCTTCCATTTCTTACTTATCTGGGTTACTTTGGCTAAGCCTGTGCTCACAACTTTCAATCATTCAACTTTCTTGGAATAAAAAAAGAGTCATCAGAAAACACTCACCCATCTTGTCCTGCTCTGACTAATTCTGAAACCATGGGTACTTTCTTTGAGCTGTGGGAAATACAATTTGGTGATCCCCTCTTGGGTCTGTCCTGTGTGTGGGTGCCCACATAGCCAGGAAGCAGTGGGAGGCCCTGAGGTTGAGTCACCCGATTTGATGCCTCTTGGCCACATACATTCAGCTGTTGTCACTGCCCCTGGAATGACTCAGACTCTGAGTCCCATGGATGCCTTGGTCCCTGCAGAGCTCTGACAGTCCTCACACAGGACATTTCTTCTTAATTTTTCATCTACCTCCCACTCCGCCAGTGACTAGATCTTCCCACTGGGGGTTGCAACCACAAGCTAAGGACTGCTGACCTAAGGAATAACTATTTTTGCTTTTGGAGATTCTCAACCCAGGGAATGGAAGTATTTATATTGTTGGCCTTTGAATTAAGGGCTGAGTAGTCTTCTGGGGACAGTATGGGTGATCCCATTAACTCTGGGAATCAGACATTTTCTCAGCTCCTTTGCTGAAGGCTCCCAAGAAACTCAGCACTAGGGAACAAAGATGAGGTATCTGAGGTTCAGGGAAGAGAGATAGTTAAGAGACAGCAGACTCAGACGTCATTGCCTTGAAGCAAGGAAAAGCAATCTTCCATGAATCTCTGGGATCTGGTGTGTGATGCTCTTAGCTCACAGGCCTCAGATGTGAAGCCCATACTACAGACCCAACAGCCCCATCCACAGTCCTGGACCCCGTCCACTTCTGAGATACCCAAAGACCAGTGATGTCTTTTCCATGGGTTGCCTGAAATTCTCATCTGCTTCTTACCCCTCACATCCATCTTTTCTTGCCATGCCACCAATGCATGGTAAACTGTATCTTGCTGTATAAAGCCTGAGAGCTACAAAGAAAATGCCTTACCTAACCCAGGTCCTCTTGCGGGCGGCATCCACCAGAGGCACATGTAATGGCCTAGGGAGAAATGCTAGCTCAGTCAGGAAGAAATAGGACAACAGAGGTCTTTTCAGGGTCACTTGATTCCACTTCCCAACTCCAAGGTGGAGGCTTGTGGAAGGATGGGTAGAATTTTTCTGTGTTGTAAGTGAAGTGGCATCGGCGATTCCTCTTCCGAAGGCCACTTCCAGGCCATCACTCCTGCTCCTAAAGATCAGGCCTTTAGCACTAATCACTTCATTGCAGCCCCACAGGATTGAGGAAGAGATAGTTTTCCTTAAATGCTTTTAGTCATTCACCTAGCTAATAATAAAGAGAGCTATTAGTATCAGCATCTTCACAGATGGGGGAGGATATGCACCTCACCAAATACACACATCTGGGTTGAGATAGAGCCAGGTGATTCCAGATCCCATGTCACTAGGTTCCTGGGAACGTCAGGAGGGGAATCCCACAGTAGAGATGGCTGACTTGGGCTGGATCCTGCAGGCAAGGAGAGCTCAGTGTTACTCTTGCTTGTTGTCCGTTGTCCTGACGTCTAGTTTTTGACACTGACTTTTTATCCTCTCTCCCCACCACCACCTCCTTAAATGCAAGTGGTCTCCAAGACCCCACCCCGGACCTGTTTCCTCTGCCCCTGGGGTTAGTAGTGTCCTGTGCTGCTATTGCTGCCAGGACAAATTACCACACACTTGGTGGCTTAGAATAATGCATTTATTCTCTTACAGGTCTGGAGGCCAGAAGTCCAAAATCAGTGTCACTGGGCTGAGATCAAGGTGTTGGCAGATCCCACTCCCTCTGGGGCCTCAGGGGGACCCCATTCCTCGCATCTTCCAGGTTCTGGTGACTGCTGCAGTCCTTGGCTTGGGGCCACATCTGTCCAAACTCTGCCCCTGTGATCCAGTGCCTTCCCTTCAAAACTCTGTCCCTGTGATCCAGTGCCTTCCCTTCAGTGTGTCAAATCTCCCTCTACCCCCCTCTTATAAGGATACATATGATTGCAATTAGGGCCCACCCTCATAATCCAGTATAATCTCTCTACCTCAAGGTCCTTAATTTAATCACATCTGCAAAGACCCTGTTTGTTTTGGTTTTTGTGGCTTTTTTTCTACATAAACTAACATTCACAGGTCCCAGGATTAGGACATGGATATCTTTCGGGGAGCTATTTTCCAGCTTACCTCAAACTCAGAATCCATACCTTCACCCTTGGTCTTTGTATTGAGCTGCAGATCTAAATTTCTAATCGCCCACCAAGCACCCAAGGTCAGGGAGAGCAGGTTCTGGAATTGCTGCAGAACACTCCCTCCATACAGCTGCATTAGATGTATAGCGCTGCAGTGACCCAGGAGGACCAGGCAAGGTCTTGCTTTGTCCCTGGGGCAGGCCAGGCTGCACTCAATCATGAGGAGGAACTGACCACAGCTGGAAATTTGGGGGCAATATCCCAGGTATTTGGGGAATTCGGCATGCCCTCTGGATCCGTTTCCTTGCTTTGTTTTTGCAAACCTGTTGCAGTGCTCCAGGTTCTGGAACAGTCTGCAGGCTCTGGTCTGTGTGGAGCATTCCATGTGGATTCATTTCCTTGCTCTGATACATCTGGAGGGAGGGCCTCTCATCAGGAGGGCGACACACTTGATATAAGACACATGAAAGGTACTGGAGGAACAAAAGGTCAGAGGCAGCAGTAAAGCAGTAACTCCTTCCTAGGGTGGAGTCTCTGTGTCAGGAAGGAAACTTAAAGACACACAGGCTGTGGTCGGTCTCCAGCCACACTGATGTCACATGTACATTGTGAAGACGCATTTCCCCAGGTTGGGGGCCTGGCCAGGAGTGCTCAGCACAGGTGTTGTGAATTTTGAGTCCACTCTTGCAAGCACTGGGTAACATCTGGACCTGTAACTCTGCTGGCTCAGCCACTTGCCAGGAAATGAAGTATTCCACAAAGAAGGGGTTTGTGTATATAAATGAGGGCTTGGGAGAGGTCCCAGAACTGCAGAGAAAGTTCTGTGAAGCTGTACAGTTCTCTGTGACTTCTGGGACTTAGGGGGAAGAAACAGCAGCTGACCTGTGCGGCCCTTAGGAAACTGTCAGAATTTACATGACGAAAGGAAGCCCCCTATCACCATCTGGCATCATTAGACTAGCTTTCTCTTTTCTTTAGCAAGAATCTGCAGTTGCCTCCAAAGGCAGTGGAAAATTCTTATGAAAAGCCTCACTTCGATGGTTCCTGAAACTTTGCACTCACATGACCAAACCATTTGCTGTCAAACCTCACCTCTTCCTGGTTCCTAAGTCCTAATTCATTGCTAACAGAATCCACCACAAACTAGCTCTCCCATTGGAAAAATCACCAAACCCACAGTGCTGAAAAGTAATCATTATCGCATATGCTTTCAATTCTGATGGAGATTTGAGGGAAACAGGCCTGTTCTTCCACGGTTGGCCTGTCTGCTTCCACCTATCTGGGAGATCAGCATTTAAACCCTTGCAGCTCAAAGCTTTTCCTCTCTGCTTGTCTGTGGTCCCCTCCTTAGCCATGTTACTGAGACCCACAGATGGTCCCCAGAGATGGAAAACCCAGTCCTGCCTTCTACTCTAAAAGTCAAAAAGCATACCTAAGGGATTTTCATTCTTTCAAGAAGAATTCCATGTTATTTTGCTTCTTTCTCCCTCATATAATTTTTAATGATCTAAAATAAATCAAAGAGTTGAGTAACATATCTGATTTCTAGAGCACGGATCTTCTGCCAGCACCAAATTAGTGTTCTTACAAGCAATTATGACACAGTGGCAGGAGGGAGGGACTCGCCCCACAGACCTTGCCCAGCCTGAAGTCTTCATCACTGTCCTCCCGGAAAGATCAAGAATGGCAGCCAAGCAAGCAGCGTCCAACCCAATGGAGATTGAAACAAATCAGCAGCTGTGTTGATAATTGGTTGTACCAAAGGGTTAGAAACCCATAAGTCTGGGTGGAGAGGGAGAAGGTTCCATGCTACTTTGAAGGGAAATCTATTTGAATTGTGGAGCTTTCTGAGTTTGGCTAGACGCTGCAACTCCAAAGCCTGGAATATGGATGTCTTCCTTGTTAAGAACCAGTGATTACACCTAGAAAAATCCTAAGCTTTACAACAAAACACAGGAGATTGTGGTCCATGTACATGACTGTCCAGAGGAAAATCTTTGTTGGTCCCTCTTCTTCCCAGCCACAAAGCTGCTCCTTTGGTTTCCTTCTAAAAGACTTTGGAAAGACTTAGAAGGGAATTATTCAGGCCTGGGACTGTGACTCTTGTACCTTCTTGCCCGATCCTGGGACAGTGTCTCGTGGCTTGGCTTTGAGCACCATCTCCCCTGCTGCTGGAGGAATCTCAGCTAGAGATGGTTCTCAACCTTGGTTTCCCATTGGAATCATCTGGGGAGTTTTGAAAATGCTGAGGTGTGGGCTGCACTGCCAGCGTTTCTAGTTCACTTGGTCTGGGGCATGACCTGGGGATGACATTTTTGAAAGCTCCCCGGTGACCCTCAAGTGGAGTCGGGGTCAAGAACCACGGGTCCTGGACTCTCCCTCTATGGGCGCTGCTTGTCTCCTTGTATTTAAAGACTATTTGACTAAAGATAGGGTCTTAGTCTGTTTCAGCTACTGTAACAAAAATACCACCAACTGGGTGGGGGGGTTTAAATAGCAAACATTTATCTCTCACAGTTTGGGAGGCTGGAAGTCCAAGATTGAGGTGCAGGCAGATTTGGTGTCTGGTAAGGGTCCTCTTCCTGGTTCATAGATGGCCATCTTTTAGCTGTTTCCTCACAGGGTAGAAGGAATGAGGAGCTCTCTGGGGGGTCTCTTTTATAAGGGCACTAATCCCCTTCATGAGGGCTCCACCCTCATGACCTAATAACCCCAAAGTCCCCACCTCCCAAAACCATCATCTTGGGGGTTAGGATTTCAACATATGAATTTTGCGGGGGGACTCAAACACTCAGTCCATAGAAGGTGGGCTCTCAAAGTGTTCCTGTGATGACCTGTCAAGATTGCCAGATGCTTACTTCCTGAAGGAAGGGGAGCAAAAAAGGATAAGGAATGAAAGGGAAGTAAAGGTACAGATAAATATAAGATGGCCCTAAAAACCCTTTTGCAGGACAGGAAGTTCATGCATTTCAGGGAACCTGATTTAAGAAAAGCAGTACAAAATTAGGAATACAGAAGTAAGAACAGGGCTTTTGAAGACTGGTGGAGAGAGAGGTCTTGATCCTTCACCTCTGTGAGCTGTCTGCAAATCTATTTCAGATTAAATAAATGAACGATGTAGCCACATGGTGGATTGAGGGTGGTCTTTGGACATGATGGAGTTGAAGCACCCTTTTCACATGGAGAGATGTTTGTGAAATATTCATTTGAATTAAAAGGGTCACAAAACAGCATGTAAAATCTGCCGCATACTTATAAAATGCTGTATGCACACTCATGAAAGTGTGTCATTATAGTCCAATAGAAAAATGGATGATGCACTACTATATGTAAGATAGATAACCAACAAGTACCTACTGTCTAGCACAGGGAACTCTACTCAATATTCTTTAATGAACTATATGAGAAGATCTGAAAAAGGATGAATATATCGATATGTATAACTGAATCACTTTGCTGTACACCTGAAACTAAACCAGCATTGTAAATCACCTGTACTCCAATAAAACTGAAAAAAGAAAAATGGATGATGGTTCCTGTGAGCTGTAGGACCTCGGGCTTCGGAATGAGGTCACTGAATGGGAATGTCACTGTCCATAATGACTTGGCATCAGTGCTACGATCATGGCACACCCAGACCCAGTACGTCCCACAAGGCGGGAGCTGGCACTCTCAAATCCAGATGAAGCTCCTTGCAACTTGCCTGTGGAATTGCATTTCCCGAGCCTTAAATAATCTCTTTCCCAAACTCATTTTTTGGGAGAAAAGGAGAGATAGTTTCATTCATCCAATGACATACAATCAACATATATTGTACCACTAACATATTCTAACAATTTCTAGAATTTAACATTCTAACTAATGTGTGAAGCACCATAAACACGTATAATGAGACTCTTTGGGAGACATACATCTTTCCTAAATGAGAGGAAAGAGGAGGTGGGAAGGGGCAGAGATTCAGACAACAGGGCTTGCACACTGCACGTTTGCTGGGGAACATTTGGGTCAAGGGCACATGGTGCATTTTGGATTTTCATGGTATTATATGGAGCATGTCTCATCCTTAACTGATTCCGGCAACATCTAACTAAATACCCACATCATGGAATGGTCCACCTGGCATCAGGGAACTTGCTCTTCCTCACCACACAGACCATCCCTACTTCCTCTGTGAGTGAGTTCAGTGAGATTACAGACTTCTTTATGTTATTGAAACTTGTAGTAGAGTTCTTCCCAGGAGTGCTGGCAAAATAAAGTCTGCAACTTGGAAAGAACCCCCTTGTTTGGTGTGATATATGGCCTGTGAATACCACCGGTAACCCAAGGAAAGCAGTCAGAGAATCATAATATGCCCCTGGGTGCACAGGCAGTCAGCAGGGAGTTTACAGTGACCTGAACAGGAAGCACTGCTCTGTTCCCTGACACAGAACATGCTTCAATATAATGTTTGGCTGCTTCCACCTTCAGAAAAATCTGAAGACTCTGGTCTAGAGGTTTTGGGCTTTATGCTTTGTTAGGATAGAGACAAGACCAAATCAGAGAAACATCAGAGGCAGTTCTTACAACACTCCCCCTCCAAAAGAAAGAGGAAATGATCTCTGAAAATTGCAAATATATGCTGATGAGATCAATAAGATGCACGTGTGCTCACAGCTGGGCTGTCCCCACCACAAACTCTGAATGTCCCCTCAGCCATCTCGGTAGGATCTCCATAACTATGCAAGTTGCCATGCATGCATCTTTGCAAACAAATTGGAAGCTGTTTTGGGGGGGTTTTCTCAGTTGCAATCATGCTCCACATGCACATGGCTTTGATTAGTGGGCACATACAGGCTCCAAATCGAATGTCATCTGTGGCTTTTGCTTTTATGGGACTGGAAAAATCTTGGTGTACAGCCTGGAGATGGTTTGTCTTTGTTATTCTAGTGGCCCCAGAGCAGAGCTGACAAAGAGATGGAAGAGAGCAGAGACTCTTCTGACTCTGCTTGTTCTCAGGACAGCAGGCTGGCTGCAGGCCCGGTCTCTCTCGCGTCCCCGTCTCCCCTTGGCAAAGGCTCTCATCTGCCTTCTTAACTGATCTCTGAGCCCTCCATAGACGTACCCGCATGCGAGCAGCTGAGGAATCGGTGTGTGCAAACCTCACACAGCCCAGGAAGGACAGGGCACAGTGATAGCGAGATTGTGCGTTCCTAATTCCTAAACACAAATTGCAGACACTAGAATATCTGGCACCAAAGATGGTGCTGGCATGGAGGGAATTTCTCAGTACACCTCATGAAAACAAACACCTTGTGGTGATGGGGGGGGGTTCCCTTTGATGGCACTCTCCCGAAAATGCACCCCAGGAAAAAGCTTACTGAGTTTTAGGATGACTCCTTCCAGAGAAGGGTAAACAATCCTCACCATCATTTTTGACCCTCTTTTCTATGACTCAGACTAAATCATTAAATACTGTCCACTTTCTCTTAGAAAAACAATAAAATGATAACTTTGGGGGGGGGATATTTTTAGACTATAAGAAAAATGCAGGCAGTCATGTATTGGGCAGAGCAGTGAAAAGGGGTAGAAGAGTCTCTGCAGGAATGAGTGACTCCTAAGACCAAGTTAAGGACACTGCTTCCGGGCCAACTGTGAGAGTTAATCAGGGATGTCTCTAAGGAATGAATCTTGCTCTGTAGGCACATAAGATGCAGATAATTTGAATTGTGTGCTGATTAAAATCTGTAGCGTGTCAGTGGAATTGGAGCCAAATGCTGAGAAGTAGAGGAAATGCAAGGCTATTGTCATCCATGGTCAAACAATATAATGAATTGCACACCAAACCTTCTCAATCAGTCATTCTTCATTAGGAAGTAGTTCCGCATACCTGGTATTGTATTGAGCACTGCCGGGCATCCACACAGGGAGAGGAAGGAAACTGGGGCAACCTGCCCCACTTTCTCAAGATACAGACATGGCCTTTTTCCTTTGTGTTTCCAATTAACTGCTCAGATTATCATCTTTCCTATTGCAAACAGTACACCCTTCCCACCCCCAATTTATCCCAAAATTCAGTCCAAAGAAGCTTCAAGCTTGAGCCCCAAAGCTCAAGCCCCATTTTTTCAGTGGAAAAATACACAGAGTCTATTATTCCACCTTCACACAAGCATGATCACTGTGAGCAAAAGCCACTCAATTGACAGCTGAGATCGCCCATCCACTGCCACCAGCATGACCCTCTCTCTGGTCCAGGCTTTGCCCATGGTTGGGCCCCAAAGTGGCATTCATTCATTCTATGAACATTAATGAGCATTGACTATGTGTCAGGCACCACTCTTGGTTCTGGGGTTACAGCACTGAACAAAACAGAAATCCTTGCACCCTTTTTCTGGGGTAGAGGTGGACAAAGAATAAAATTAGTCATTAAATTACTTCTAATTAAATCATGAGTAGAAAACATTAAGGAGGGAAAAAATTCAGTTAGAAATGGAGATATAAAAGGTTGGAGGGGGAGGGTTAAATTATCTTAAGCAACGGCATGAAGGATGTGAAGGGACTCGTCCTGCAAATATAGCGGAAGAAAGAGCCCTCTGGGCAGGAAGAACAGCCCGTACAAAGGCCCTGAGGCAGCAGTGAGCCTGGCTTCATCTTCATTGAGGAAGAAGAGCAGGCTGGTGTGGCTGAAGGGGACTGATCAGCGAGGCAGGGAGGTAATGAGGACTGGGGTTTTCATTGTTGTTCACACTCATGTTTTCGGCTTTGGGTATGAAAGCACAGGCACCATGACAGAGCAGCAGCTTCAGCCAGCATCCCTTCCCATGGCAAATCCTCAGGTCTTTGTGCCTGATGGGATCATCTCCCAATCCTCCACTTCCTTGATGGTAAAATTTAAAAATATTCTTCAAGGCATGTGTTATAATTCTTGTTTTATGAAAGACACATATGAAGCTCAGACATTAAATAATCTACATAGAAATAAGTAATAAAGGGAGGTTTTGAAACTAGATTAGTTTATTGTCTTTCAAATCCACCAGTCTCCTTGTACTCTGAAAAAGATCTCAGTCCAAGTAGGGAAAGACACGTGGAAAAAATTCACTGTGAAAAAATAAATAAAACCCACTGTACTCAGGGGCAGAGGTCTTCACTACCCTCTCTGGAAGCTGAGGCTAAACAAGGATGGATTCTATAGAAGGGGGTCAGGAAGAGCTTCAGTGAAGGGGTGACAAACCAAAGAGGCCTTGAAGAGCAGGCAAAGATGCCCACTTTCACCACTCTTATTGAGGATTGTATTGAAGTTCTCAGCCATTGCAATAAGGCCAGAAAAAGAAATTAAAAGTTTAAAGGGACTTTCCTGGTGGCACAGTGGTTGAGAGTCTGCCTGCCGATGCAGGGGATACAGGTTCGTGACCTGGTTTGGAAAGATCCCACATGCCGCAGAGCGGCTGGGCGCATGAGCCATGGCCTCTGAGCCTGCGCATCCAGAGCCTGTGCTCCGCAACGGGAGAGGCCACAACAGTGAGACGCCTGTGTACTGCAAAAAAAAAAAAAAAAAAAAGTTTAATGATCACAGAAGAAGAGGTAAATACATGCAACTACAGTGATCTCCTCAGAATTGTCCTAGCAGAGATTGAGGAGGAGAGGGCACTTATCACCCACTCCCATCCCCCATTTGTTCATGGCTATCCCTAGCAGACCCTTCCCCTGCCACCTTTCAGAGCTAGTTCTACACATAGCCAAGCAAACTCCCAGAGCATGGGCGGAAGCCTCCAGAAGAGAAGTGGGGCATAGATGCTTTAGGTGGAAAGCTGTCAGCATGCAGAGAACCATTCAAAGCTGTAGGTGGGCTTACAAGAGAGAGGCCATCACTGCAGCCTTTCTTACATTCAAGAATTAGTCAAAATTGCCACTTCTTATCACTAATTAATATCACACTGAGTGTTCTAGTCACTCACATTAAAAAGTGAAAATATTAGACATATTAAAACTCAGTATAAACAGTTCCATAATTTATAGATGTGGTTATTCCCACAAATTAAAATAAGAATGAAAATTGAATTTGAATTGAATAAGGTGTCAGTTTAAAAAATAATAACCCCCAGTAGCTTTTCCATATTTCATCATTGGCAATCTTAAAAATAAAAGGAGAAAGATTCTCCCTACAATATAAATGAAATATAAAAGAGCTGGATGTATACCCTCTTACCTATAGTCACTATCCTGGTTTTTATTTCTCTTGGGTAAATACTGTTTTCTATATACATTTTCTGTATACATTTCTATATACATTTTATATCTTGTCTGTACCATGTATTCATTTTGTATTCTAGTTTTGCTTCCCTGAAACAGAATTGTTCATGAAGGCTCCTAAAACTCAATGTCTCTAGTCAGACATCGCTTCTTTCTCTAGTAATAAAATTATTTACACTCACCCTATTTAGGCCACAAATAGCAACTATGTCCTGCTCTAATGTTTTTGAGGGAACTTGCCTCTATGTTTAATATCCAGTTTCAATTTCAATTGCTATGGAAAACTGGCTGAATCAGGAAATGCTTTCCTCAGCAGCACAAACCCCTTGGAATAAAAATTAGCTCCTGTGCTGGCTGTCGACATTATCCCCCTGTACTCTGAAGCATTTCTCTACATTTTAATCAACCTATTTATTGAGATCTTTTAAAATACCAGATGCCCCATTTTTAAAATCTGATATTTTTATTAGATATTTACAAGGTAATTATACGGTGAAAATACTTTTCTTAAATATGCACTTATTTGTGGCAAAATAAACAGAGACTTCCCATTACCTTAGTTGAGTCAAGGATGGCAGAGCTAAATCATATATGCATTTAAATTAAGCCATTGCGATTATATGAAAACAGGTAGATGAAAAAAAGAATTCCACAGTGAATCTGTCTGTCCTTCCATGTGACAGCATAATGGCGTATGCTCTCCTGAGTGTGGAGTGGGAGTCACCAGGCTGTTGTCCCCTCAGTTGGTCTCAGTCTCCAGTATGACACTGCACTGAGTGGGACGTGCATGTTAATGTGAGATATTTTTCAAGCTGTATCCCCTTTATACCATCAACTGTTTCATCTGATGCTCAGCCTTAGAGAAATAAGTGATTATGTTGAATTAACCCACTGGAAAAAAAGTGTGTTGGACTTTAGTGAGGCACATACATAGGATCTATTATATTTACGGATTTTTGCAAGATAATTAGAACCCAATCCTCACCAATGCAATGACACGCATTAGTCAAGGACTTAATACATGTCAAGATTTTGTTTTCCTTAGTGAGACTGAAAACATCGAGGATTTAGACCTAATGTTGAGAGGAAGAGTCAGGGACCGGATGCTAGGAGAACGTGTGCGTGTGTGTGCACGCGCGTGTGCATGTGTGAGTGTGTGTGTGTGTGTTTAGAGTAGGAGTAAGTAAAGGGAGAGTGTGGCCCTTCAAGTAAGAGCAAAGATATTGCAGAGAAATGCTTGCTGATATTTTGTTCTAAGGGATGCAGTGCAACCACCTCCTCTCTTCTACTTTCAAAAACCATAAATGTCATCAGAAAGCTTTGTTACTGATTGCAGATCTATGGGATCCGTTAGTCATCGGGGCTGTGCTACAACAGAGTTAAAGCAGGAGGAACCAGGGGAGGTTTGGACATAAGGGTTTTACAACATTAAGCTCTAATATCCAACGTTTGGATGTTTTCCTTGGATGAATCACCTGCTTTTCAGAAAGAAGCGAATTATGGAAATGGAGTGCTTGGCAGACATAGAAAGCAGCTGCTTATAATCTTTAATTTTCAATAAATATGTATTAAGCAACAGGATATATATTACTCTGTGGGGTTCGGGACCTTGGGAAAATATGGTATCCTAGAGACAGCATTAACACAAAGAATGCCTCGAGGCAGATCTGTCATCTGCACGCCTCCTTCCCCCGTGTTGCTGGCTCGGCGCCTTCTGTCTGAGGACTAGGGAGAGGTACCACATACGCCTCAGAGTGATGGCAGCAGTCCTGCTGTATGCCTGGGACTCGTTAGAAAAATAATCAGGGAGAGGTGATGTGGAAAGGGACCTTAATTTCTTTGAGATTATGGGGAGGGGACATTTCATTTGAGGACATTCATTTCCCAGTGGGGAGGGAGGATTTGTAGTTGAGGCTCTAATTTCTCTAGGGAAATTTAATAATTGAAGAAGGCTCATATTATTAAAATTGGGGGCATTTTCTATTTCTGGCCTTATGATTTTCAGAGTCTACCATGTGGGGGTGCTCATTGCATGACCCTCTTGTAAGTAAGGCTGACCAATTCACCAGTGATGGAGTAGAGCTGGGAGTGAATTTCCAGCTGATCAGAGTAGACATGACAGTCAATTAACGTTCTATTTTCTCCCATGCAAGGGCTTCTCAGGGGCAAAGCTGGACTGCTCTGGATTGTTCTGGGCTGGCAGTACAAAAAAAAAAAAAAAAAATGGATGCATGGGGAGAGATTGTTGAGGGGCAATTTGCTAACTTGATCAGTTAAATTCCAGACATAGTTTTGGAGCAGGCAGAGTCACTGTGAATTAAGAGGTCAAATATATACATGAGAATCTTTTTCACCATACAGCAGAATCTCTAAATTGTGTATGACTCCCCTTAGGGCCTGATGATACCAATTCTCTCTCCATGCAAACATACATGCATGTACTGGTCATGCCTTTGAGTCTTCTACAATGTGAGTGGCAGGAAATGCTGAGATCCTGTGCTTCAGATTGAGAATTAAAGAAAGATATAAAAAAATACTGACCAGATTCTCTGACTGTAATACAGTGAAGTTAATGTTAATACCTTAAGTAGGAAAAAGTAAAAGAAAGGAAAAAGGCAAAAACAGAAAGCCTTGCCACATGGAAATTTAAAAAAAATCTTCCTAATCAAATTTTGCTAAAACTAAAAAAAGAATAAAAATTAGTTAAGTATTAGGCTCAATATTTAGAAAAATAACACCTAAATTACGCCAAAGAAAGCTGATAAAATCAATGATGATAAACATTGTACTGAATATATTATAGAGAAAATAATTTCTTAAATGAGGAGTAAAGCATAAACCATTAAGGAAAAAATAATAAATCAGGCTTTGTGAAAATGAAAAACATTGTGCAACAAGGGATATCAAAGCCAAGTGAAAAGAAAAGTTGCAAATTGGAAAAAAAAGATATTCAGAATGCAGAATAACTGACAGAGAACTGATAGGCAAAATGTATAAAGATGTCTTTCAAATCAATATGAAAAAGATAAGAAACCTACAATGACCCCAAAATGACCTACAGAGCTGAACAGACAATTCATGAGAAAAGAAAACCTCGATGGTCAGTAGGTATATGAAAATATTCCCAAACTTCCTAACTATTAGAGGAAATGTTAATTAAGTCAATGAGACATTTCACCCCATCAGATGGCAAAAAATTAATAACTCTGAGTTTTGGTGATGTATGCAGAATTCATGTATATTTTTGGCAGAAATATGAAAATTTTTATGTGCAATACAGGTCAAAGTTGAAGATATGTAGACTCTGACTCAGCAAATCTACTCTGAGACACCTGGAAGTCTGTTCTTGGGAAATCTTGAAAGTGCTGAAAGAAAGAGAAATAGCAATCTAGAATTCTATACGCAGTAAAAGTATTCTTCAACAGCGAAGAATAAATAAAGACCTTCTCAGACAAGCAAAAACTGAGGGCATTAATGCCCAGCAGACTTTTCCTGCAAGAAATGTTTAACCTTTGTCAGAAACTTGGAACCACAAAAATAAAGGAAGAGTGTTGGAGAAGGAATAAATGAAGATAAAATAAAATCTTCACCTCTCCTATTCTTATTCTTAGTTGATAATTGTTTGTTTGGAGCAATAATAATAGCTATGCATTGGGTTTTTATAACATATGGGTAAGAGAAATAAATGACAGCAACAGGAGGAGGAACTGGGAATAATCTGTCATAAGGTTCCTGCACTACACGTGAAGTGGTACAGAGTTATTTTTAAATGGGTATAGATCATTTAGACATATACATTGTAAGCTGTAAGTCAACCATTAAAACGTTTTAAAAGTATAAATGATAAACTACAAGAGGAAATAAAATGGAATCAAATAAAATGCTCAACACTAGAGAAGAAGAGACTTCATTTCCAGGAAGACAGCGTAGATGTACTTCTCCCTATGCCTCTAAGTCCAACTAAAACCCCTGGTGTTATGTATAAATGAACACAGGAGACTCTGAAAGGTGGAAAGAGGAAGGCAGATTGGTTAGTGAACTGGAGACCCGAAGAATCACACAGCAGTGAGTTCTCTGGGTTTTCTTTATGCCTCACATATCTAGCTGGGTGCTGAAGAAGGTGGCAACCCAGAAACTCTAATGAGAGTAGTCAGGAAAAGCCCTCCCCCAAAGCCAAAGGAATGGGGCAGCCTAGCAAGACAGAACACTTTCAGACAATAAACACCCTGCCCCAGGCAACTGCCACACACACACGTGCACGCACGCACAAGCACAGATACACAGCTGTGGCTCCAACACACACCAGCAAAGGCTGAGTGGGGAACCTGTACTTTGACTTCTCCTGGCTGTGATAAGGTTGCAATCCACCCCATCTCCCCACCGTACTCTGCCAGAATGGGTCAGAGGAAGCCAGCTAACACCTAACGTTTAAATAACACCTAGATTTCATAAAATAATAGCCAAAATGTTCTGGTTTCTATTAAAAATATCACTATACAGAGAATCAGGAAGATCTCAAACTGAATAAAAATAGATAACCACACCAAGGTGACAGAGATTAGAATTATCTGACACAGATTCTAAAGAAGCCATCAGTAAAATGTTTCAAGGAGCAATTACAAACATATGTGAAAAAAATGCAAAGAAATAGAAAGTCTCACAAAAGAAATAGAAGCTATAATGGTGACCCAAATGGAAATGTTAAAATTCTATTCTTGGAATAAATCCCACTTGGTCATGGTATACAATCCTTTCTATGTGTTGTTGGATTTGGGTTGCAAGTATTTTGTTGAGAATTTTCAAGTCTGTATTCATAAAAGATATTGATCTGTAGTTTTCTTTTTTTGTGATGTCTGATTTTAATATCAGAGTAATTCTGGTCTTATAGAATGAGTTGGGAAGTGATCCATTATATTCCTTTTCTTTTCTGTTTTGAAGACTTTGTGAAAGATTGGTGTTAATTCTTCAAACATTTGATAGAAATGACCAATGAGGCCATCTTGTCCTGGAATTTTCTTTGTGAGAAAATTTTGGATTAATAATTCAATCCTTTTACTTGTTGTAGGTCTGTTCAGATTGATTCAATTTCAATAGTGTGTGTCTTTTCAGGAATTTGTTCATGTCATCAGGTCAAATGATTTCCATAATTCTTTTTTTAATTTTCTGTAAGATCTGTAGTAATGTTCCCCATTTCGGTATTGATTTTAGTATTTTGAGTCTTCCCCCTTTTCTTCTTAGTCAGTCTAGCTAAACTGTGGATTTTTTTTAGATGTCCTTTATTAGATTGAGAAAGTCCCCTTTTATTTCTAATTTTCTGAATTGTTTTGTGTGTGTTTTCTTTAAATCATAGATGGGCGTTGAATTTTGTTAAATGTTTTCTCTGCTTCTGTTGGAATGGTTCTCTCCTCATCTACCACAGTAGGAAGATGATAGATCTGGTAGTATGAATAGTACACATGTAAATACATAAAAGGACTGTTGTTTCCACTATAAATATTGTAGTGGCATTTCACCTTTTGTGTACATGTGCTGTTTTAATTTTTAAAGGAAAATTGTAAAATAAGATGCATGCCATGTTTTTGTAGGGAAAAATCTATTGTGAATATTAATGATATCAAAATATATCCATAAATTCAAAGAAATGTAATAAAAAATCCAGTAGGAATTTGGCATATTAGCATGACAAGGAGAACAAACATGAGAGTAGAGCTCAGAAAATTCTGGGGAAGGGAGGAAGGAGAGGAATCAGACTTACTCTGTCAGATACTGAAACACATTATAAAATGACAGTATAAAATATAGAAGTATACTTAACTGGCAGGGGAGATACCATGATCACGAAGGTGGTTTTCCCAGGGTGAGGCATATCCACTGCATTCCGGATGTGCTGACCCCTGTGATTTCCCCAAATGTGGGAAACTCGACTGCATAATTTATGGTAGTGGGGGACTGCATTCGCGCTTTCTTCTGATAAATTTAGTTTAAAAATAGAACTTTCAGGGCTTCCCTGGTGGTGCAGTGGTTGAGAGTCCGCCTGCCATGCAAGGGACAAGGGTTCGTGCCCCGGTCCGGGAGGATCCCACATGCCGTGGAGCGGCTGGGCCCGTGAGCCATGGCCGCTGAACCTGCGCGTCCGGAGCCTGAGCTCCGCAACGGGAGAGGCCACAACAGTGAGAAGCCCGCGTACCGCAAAAAAAATATATAGAGATAGATAGATAGATAGAAGTATATAGAAGTGACACTGGAAAAGATAGGCTGATAAATGGACTAGAAAGAGAGCCAACAAATAGAAATAATATGTGAGAATGGAATTTACAATAAAAGTGTCATTTCAAACTCAGTAGGGAAAATGAATTATTCAATAAACATTTTTGGTACATTTGTAAAAAAAAAAAAATTAATAAACCTGGATCTTTGGCCCATTCTCATTATTAAAATAAGTTCCAGATGGATAAACTATTTAAAAGCAAAATATAAAATCATGAAAGAATGAGGAATTATTCTTAGTGAAATCATTAATAATATTAAGATCAAGTGATTTCATAGCCAAAAATTATAAAGGAAAAGAAATAGATTCAAATATATAAAATTGCTTTTTAACAAAAAAGAGTAGGTAAAAGGAAACTCCACTTTAAAACTTCTATTCACCAATTATATATTCAGGAAAAATCTTTGCAGCATAGAGTAGAAAATGGTCGATTTCCTTAATGTACAGAGTTTTTTCAAACAGTCAGAAAAAGATGAGCACACCAATTAAAAAACAATAGATGAGGCTATGAGCAAACACTTAAAAGAACAGACACTTGAAAAGTTTCAGCCTCATGCCTCATCCAAGAACTGTAAATAAAATTAATAAGATATGAAACCAGTATCAGTTTCATAAGAATTTGAAAGATTGGCAAGAGACCTCAACCCTTTCTGTTAAATATTTCTCTTAAGTTTCTATTGGGTTAAAGTTTAAAATTTAGATTACTATAAATCTTTTCCGTTGTGATTTCTTCTTTTACTTTTGTGAATCAAGTCCTTTCCTATTCTGAAATTAACATTTGCTTATAATTCATATTGTTTCTTAAGGGAAATTTTTTACATGTAGTTCTTTAATACATTTAGAGTCTACTGTGGTTATAAGGTATGAGCCTAATACAATTCATTTCCCAATAGTTTATCAGTTACCCAGGACTATATATTGTGCAATACTTGCTTCCCGAATTGATAATAAAACCAACCTTATCACGCCCTTTAGATGAGTCTCAGAGTGTTAGACTGTCTCCACTTATATTTATATCTACACATGTTTTCGTCCACCAGACCTCTCCTTTCACAGGTAAAGAAAATGAAGACCAGAAAAGGTATGTGCTTTGCCCCAGGTCACACAGCTGATGTAGGGTGGAGTTTGGGTGGGGGCCCTCATTCATCCCCTGACCCCCAGCACAAAGTTCTTCTCCCTAAGCTACACTTCCTCTCAACCAGACTTTGATGAACCCACCCTTCCCCACCTGAATACCCCATCCTCTGCTCAGAAGTGATGATCTACCCTGTGGGCAATGGCCAGTCCCCCACCGTGTCTGCAGAAGGGAAGAGTGTGACCTTGTTCTAATTCCCAGGCTCTGTGCTATGACACTGTGTCCCATGAGAGAAGGTCCACCTGGCTGGAGAATCCAGGCACTGCTTCCTTCTCCTGCCATAGGGGCCAGCGCCCAGGCCTTGCGTAGGAACGTGAGCACTGGACTCAGCCTGCCTAAGTTCAAATCCCAGCTCTGCCACGTCCTACGTGAGTGACTTGTCTTTGCCTCAATTCCTCATCTTGAAAATGGGGGTAACGAGAGTGCCTAACTCAAAGGGATTTTGTAAAGATGAACTGAGTTAACGCATACCACAGGGCTTGTAAATGTTAGCTATGACGATTAATTTTCCTGTTTGTATTCAGTTGGAGGGTATCTAGTCAAATTTATACTGCTTCTTTTAAAAGATATAGGTCTTTTCTCTAGTACTGAGATTGGAGTCTTAGGGAGCTTGCTGTCAGGCCCTAACAAAACAAACCGACTGAAAGCCAAACTTTCCCTCTGCACGTGTGGCAAGATCGCAATAATCATTGTCTCTGTTGAGTCAAAGATGCAGGTGGTTTGCTGACTGAAGGGAGAAACAGCAACCACAGATGGTGGACTTCCTGTTTATAATGTGCATGGGGAAATGAACATTTTGCTCCTGAAGAAAAAATTTTTTTTATCTTATTGGGCAGAGAAAAACAACAGATGACAGAGACAGAATATTACTCTCACAGCATTTTTGTCTCATGAAAAATTGATTGGCTTCCCCAAATATTGATTAAACATTCTACATGCAGTTATTCTCTAGGCAATAAAAACCCTGGCCTAAAATAAGATTGCAGGCAAAGTTCATTTATGGTCAGGGAAGTTTCCCCAAAACAACAATGTTCCAGTATTGTGGATCTCAAAACCAAAATGCCTGAAACCCTTCAGGGACAGAGATTTTTACTGGAGAAAAAAAATTGCTCACAGAGCTACTATTTCGTATCCCTTCCTTGGTTTCCCTACAACTGAACAACATGAGAGGCAGGACAAAGACAGTTCAAGCTTCATTACCCAGGTGTGTATGGTCCAGATGTGTGGAGTCTGCCCTCATCTTACCTAAAAGGATGCAAAGCAGCTGCAAGGTGGATCTCTGTGTTTGGATGCAAACCACCTACAAGCTGATAACACCAATACACTCTGGAGAAATGCTTTCCTAGGCTTAGATAGTCAAGCAGAAAAATTCCTTGCCTTTCTCATGGCTCCCACCTAAAATGTCCCTCCTTCAAGATTACCTTACACCTAGGGAATTCTGTTAGGGGATTTATCCTCCTCGGTTCTATTTATCCTCTGGTTCTGCTGTTAGCCTTCGTGGTCTTTTCTTGTAGGTCCAAAGTATACAACAATATAAAAACCAGTTATTGTGCTCTGCAGTGAGACACATGACCACATCTCGCCAGCCAGAATAGAACAGAACAGCCCCCATACAGTCCTATGAACATTTTGAATTGACCTAAAAGCCATCCCTTTGTGTGCTCTACACATTGTTCACGTGTGCATCTGCATTCTGTGCACGCAGACACACACGTGCTCACACGTATGCATGTACACTTTTCCAGGATGACCTCAGGGTGGTGAGGGTCAAAAGGAACTTGTGGTCCCAAGGGTTGCTCTCATGACAAACTCCAAGATCCAACTCATTCTTGAATTGTTGCCAGGGCCTCAACTGGCCTTAACTGGAAGGGAATCCTTCCAGGAAGAATGTGCATATTGGTCTGGTGTGCCATCAGTCACCCCCGTCTTTCTGACATCTGGGACTGTGGCCTTTGATTCACAGCAAACAGGGGCCACTGAAACCTTGCAGTGGACGCCCTCTGTACCCTGGCAGCGTCTCTGATCTGGCCTGCTGGTCTCCAGCTGCTGTGAGCTTTGGCTGCTGAGGACTCAGCTGCCCTTTCCCAGAGAAGTACCCTTGGGACAATGACAACGTTCTAGCCCAGAAGTTCACATCCACACACAAGGCAGTCAGGGGCCAATCCCCGAGTAGTACAAAAGGCCAAACCCTTGTCCCAAAGTGGGACCAACTCTGTGGTGAGCCTCACACTCCAGAGCTCCCCGTGGGATCGGACAGAGGCTAGGCTCCAGCCAAGGCCACATGCTCGCTCAGCAGCTTCCTCCACCCCCTCACTCTGCTGTCCTCACTCCATTTCTGATGAAAGTGACCCCTCAATAAATCACTTTCACAAGACTCCCCATTTAGGCTTTGCTTAGGAAATACCTCATCTTTCCACAGATCACTGAGTCCATTTACAACCGTCTCCTATGTAGGCAATCAAAGTTCCCTTGGGTGGGTCAGGACGTGGACAATAGTCTCATCCCTAGGACTATTGGAACAGCTACTGTCCCTTCACCCTGCCCTACTGGAATTATTATCAGCATTCACCAAACCTAGGTAAAGAGACACAAACTTGGAGAGTAGGAAAAGAAAATACTCCGCAGGCAAATTGTAGTTTTTAAAATGCAATCAGATATTAAAAATATGATATGCATTTGTTAGAAAACCATGGAAAATTAAGAACTTCAAAATCATTTCTACAAGTAAATGTGCCAATCAGTAAAGATTCAGGGCTCCAAGGTACCATCTGAGTTAATGACCTTCGTATAAAATTCTAATTTGTGCTCGAAAATTCGAATTTTATCATTGGCCACAAAGACTGTCAACGTTTTTTCCTTCAAGTGAGAGGCTCACTTCATTCATTTTTGAGCAACAGTTTGCCAAAACCCTACATCTGAATGACTATAATTTGTCAGTTATTCTTTCAAGTAAAAATGGTGTTCCATGAAAAAAAGAGATTTGTTCAGGTCACACCTCAATCACACAAGACCTCTTCTTCAATGTAACCTACCTTTATATTTTGGTGCTTTGTGTGTACTTCTCGTTTTGTCACTCAGAATATTCAAAGGAAAAGTACTCAAGCGTCAAGATTTAATAAAATCACTAATTTGTACTGCTGTGGCAATGGAAAACACAAGGTCCACTGATAGAGTTTTAATGTCACCACCTAGATTCCTGCCCAGATGTTGGCACCATTGTTTTTGCACATCAGGGAAAATGTCAGCACAGTGGAAAAAGCAAAAAAGGTTTTGGTGGGTTTTTGTTTGGTTTTTTGTTTTTTTTTAAGAAGATGTTGGGGGTAGAAGTTTATTAATTTTATTTATTTATTTTTGTTGTGCTGGGTCTTCGTTTCTGTGCGAGGGCTTTCTCTAGTTGTGGCGGGGGCCACTCTTCATCACAGTGCGCGGGCCTCTCACTGTCGCGGCCTCTCTTGTTGCGGAGCACAGCCTCCAGACGCGCAGCCTCAGTGGTTGTGGCTCACGGGCCTAGTTGCTCCGCGGCATGTGGGATCCTCCCAGACCGGGGCTCGAACCCATGTCCCCTGCATTGGCAGGCAGATTCTCAACCACTGCGCCACCAGGGAAGACCTTGGTGGGTTTTTTAAAGTAAGATTTTTATTTTAGAATACTTTTAGATTTACAGGAACATTGCAGAGATAGTATAGAGTGTTCTCAAGAACCCCACACCCATTTTCCCTTATTATTAACATCTTGCATTAGCATGGTACATTCGTGTCAACTGAAAACCAGTATTGAGATATTATTATCAACTAAAGTCCAGTCTATATACAAATTTTCCTAGTTCTTACCTAATTTGTTTTGTTGTTTTGTTTGTCCACAAATACCTCATTACATTTAGTTCTCATGCATCCTTAGGCTTGACAGTAACAGTTTCTCAGACTTTCCTTGGTTTTGATGACTTTAACAGTTTTGCAGAATATTGGTCAGATATTTTGTGGAATGTCTCTTAATTGGGATAGGTCTGATGTGTTCTCTTGATTAGAGTGTGTTCCTGGATTTTGGGGGAGGAAGACCACGTAAATAAAATATCTTTCTCATCATACCTTATCAAGGATACATATTATCAATATGACATCATCGTTGATGTTGACCTTGATCACCTGAGTGAAGTAGTCTTTCTCAGATTTTTCCACTGTGCGGTAACTCTCCTTCCCCCTTTCCACACTGCTCTCTTTGGAATGAGGTCGCTTTGTGTATCCCACACTTAAGGAGCAGGGGCTCATGCTCCACCTCTTCGAGGGCAAAGTATCTACTTGAGTTACTTGTAATCCTCTGACACAGGATACTTTCCTAGTGTTATTTGGAAAATAGATCTGACTTACAGAATCCTGAAAGGTTCTTGGGGGACCCCCCAGAGGTCGGCAAACCACACTTTGAGAATCACCGTTCTACACAATGGCGACAGGGAGGGATGTTTCTGGAATGGAGGAGGTATGTTCAGGTGCTTCCAGGATTCCCTGGAGATAACTGCAAGAGGAAACTGCAACCACTATCACTAGGCAAGTGCAAGTCTGCTAATGGAGATGCAGGCCTAATTCCCCTGCATCAGGCAAGGAGCCCAGATCTACAGAGTGCTTCTGTAGGGGGAGGAAAATATAGACTGAGTGATGGAAAAAGGAGAGGTGAATATCAATTGTGGCTTACCGATACGCAGTTTCAGTGATTGTACATTGTTTCACTAACCTTCTTTTTTAAATCTTCAGGGATTGGGTCTGACCACCACACTGAAGGAAACTCTTACAGATCCCACTAGATCTCCCCTTCTCCAAAAAGGAGTGAGAATATCTTGTTCTAATAATCAGCGAGATAACATTTTTAGAATTGGAACCAGATATAATGTACAGTATGGTTAGATATGAGAGACCCAAATGGACTCTCAGATGTGATGTAGACAACCTTCCTTTGCTCCAGGCACCACAGAGACAACAACTCTGTGTGCACAATGCATAGGCCCTGACGGTTTCATCCGGGTACAGCCTGGCAGTGCCTTGCGCCGGGCCTACACCATACATCTCATGGCTTCTGAAAAAACCAGGGCATGGGATGCCACAGAAAGCTGCCAATGTATGCATAGCCCAGAAGTACAGGGTACTCGTCTTAGTCCATTCAGGCTGCTATCACAACATACCATAGACTGCGAGCCTTATAAAAAAAACATTTATAGCTCACTGTTCTGTAAGCTGGGAAGTCCAAGATCAAGGCACTGATGGATATGGCGTCTGGAGAGAGCTTCCTGGTTCATAGATGGCTGTCTTTGTGCTGTGTCTTCACATGCTGGAAGGGGTGAGGGAACTCTCTGGCTTTCTTTTATAAGGACACTGATCCCGTTCATGAGTTCTCCACCCTCATGTCATAATCACCCCCTGTAGGTCCCACCTCTTAATACCATCACCTTGCAGGTTAGGATTTAACATGTGAATTTTGGAAGGGACACAAAAACTAAGTCTATAGGTAGTTAATACCCCATTGGAAAAATCTCTGAACAGTGAGATGGGATCCAGTGAATAAATGCTTCCTTCCATCCTACTCCACACACTGATAGTGAGTCCTACTCAATTTTGTGTGGCTTCTCAGAACGTTTCATGGCATTAAACACTAATCTCCCATAGAAGTGATCAACTGAACAACACTGCTTGCATTTGTTCTGTCTCCTTTGCTGAAACACTTTCTCTATCCCTTAGTTTTGCTCTTAGGAACACTTCCCAATGAAAACACTAATACATAAATGTTTGTCTCAGGATCCCTTTCCTGAGGAACTCAGGCTAAGACAGATCAATGAAGTGTTGTGACCGTCAAGTGTTCATTCCTTCCACAAATATTTATTAAGCTCCTACTGTGTGAAAAGCACTGTGGTAGGTTTACAGACAACTGGGAACATCATCAAACAAATTATTACACGTGTAACTGCAACACAAGGAGAAGCATCGTGTGCTTTCAGATTCTGTAACACCCTAATCTAGGGGAATAAGGAGGGATTCTCTCTAAGAAAAGGACTTCTCCACCAAGACCTGAAGGATGAATAGGATTGTTCATGGGAGGAGGCAGGAGAAGAGGGAGTATGTTGAGCAATGAGACATCAGGTTCAAAGGAATGGAGGCAATAGAGGGCATGGCATGTTTAAAGAGCTAAAAGAAGCCCAGTAGAGGTGAGTGAGTGGCTGAATGGAGAAAGCAGAGAAGCTGGAGAACAGTGTGGAGAAAAACAGGTTGATGAAGGAAACCAGAACCCTTTCTGTGAAGAGCCTTGAAAATTTGTCCTATGAGCAATGGGAAACCACTGAAGGGTTTTGAGTACAATTATCGTTATTCAAGAGTGCATGCAGGAAGACCAACTGGAAGGTGATTTAACTGATCTAAGCAGAAGATGAAAATGGTGATACCCACTAAAATGGTAGCAGGTGGGGATGGAGACAAGCTAAAAGATTTAAGAGGCGTTCAGATATACAAGAAATTCATTTTTTTATGGTTAAAATGGGAAAGGGTTTGGAGTTTTACAATTGGTTGGAAGTTAATTATAAGAAGAATAAAATTTGTCAAAAGATTCCACATATCCTGTCCAGAATTTGCATGAAAACTCTACTTTTTTGCCTAGTATGTTTTCCTATTTGTAAATTTCTTTAGATGAGAAGTTTTTGCTAATTTGAGAATATGTCAAGACAGTTCATTATATTATATAATTCTAAATTCTTCATCTTCACATAGGTAAAAATATAAGATCTTTTTACCAACAAGATCAGAATTCAAACTCTATCTGCCACTTACTAGCAAGGTAACCTTGGACAAGTCACTGAATATTTCCAGGTCCTTTTAAAAATAAACAAATCAGTAGATGGGACTAACACCACCTATATCTTGTGCATCTGGTCTTTGTTATTTTTTGCAAGAATGAAGTAAGATAATGGATGTAACGCCAAGTACAGTGCCTGGCACCAGTATATAATTGAAACTGGTATCTGTCATTTGTAGTATCCTCAGATACTAATCAGGAAGCCCTCTCCAACTATGCCAAAATCACCATCTTAAAACTATCTACTCTTGAAAATTAAGTTTACTATTCCCTCTCACTCGTTTAGTCTGTTGGTCCTAAATGGCTCACCTGTTCTCATCTCATCCATCACTTGCATCAACAATTCCAGATCAGGCTCTCCACTCCCCTCCTTCCTCTAATTATGCACTGAGATGCTCTGTCATCTTAGCCTCAACATGCCTGAAATGCCTGCTCACCACCTGTCTCTGCCCAAACCTCACTTTGGCCGTTCCAGAACTAATGCTCACTTTTGTGCCTTTCTGCTGCAGCCACCGTGACTAGGGCAGCCCATGCTGCTGCTGCCATTGGTGGGATAATGGGCAGTCGGTACACCTGACCTGTCCCGGGTTATGCACAGCACCCGGCAGCATTGGGGATGGGGTTCAAGCTTGCTCTGAGTGTCCTTCTAGAATGGATTCCTTTTCACTGGCACCATTGGCAATAGTCTTGCAGACTTCTTAACTCCATTAACTTTATCCATTAGTTGAGTCATGCTTAAACACATGGTGATAGAGTCAGTACAGTTGAGCTTTTAGCTCAGATTCTTTAGAAAATAGTTTCCATGCCTACATGCATTTTGCCAGCAGAGACTCATTGGCTGGGAGAGCCAGTGATCATGACAAAGTAGGACCAGATTTTCAGTGAGTTTCCATCTTGGAAAACTCTCGAGAGTTGAGTCAATCAAAGCAGTGACCTTTAATCTTTATTTTTAGTAAGGAAATGCAACGTTTCCAATAAACTTTATACAGAAAATATATGAAACAGATAAAGGAGGAGCAAGTCTGATTAAGTGGCAGAGAGGATTGGAACCCAGTCAGTCCCTCAGCTCCTCTCCCCAAATACCCCAGAGGTACCACCACTGAATTTAGAGTACCTAAACCACTGCTTTAAAGACCACAGCATTCTCCAAAAAAGCCACCAAAGCATGAGTGAACTAGCAGCAGCAGACGCCTGGGTGCAGCTTGGGATGGGACACGTGGGAAGGCAGAGTGCAGCCAGACCAGATCTCCACCTCTAAGAGCATCTCCCTGGTGAAGAGCCTCTCTGAGGCACAATCTCCCCTTCAAACTCATGACAGCTTGACACTTAAAATCACTGAGGATCAGAGGCAGATCTGTATCACTTTGGATCCTTTGGCTCCAGGCAACAGAAATTGACTCTACCTCAATCCCAAAGAAACTTATTAGACGAATATGGGGTGGCTCACAGAATTAGAAAAAAAAAAAAATCCCTGGAAAAGCAGGCTTAGAAGGGGAATCGGAAAGTTCCAAACATCCAGGGGGCAGGAGGTCACTGACATTCTCGCCTGGGTGGGCACACTGAGACGAATGGAGTCCGATGTGGAAGAAATGGTGTCCACAAAGGCAAGTCCCAAAGTAGATGGCCAAGCAACAGTAGCTGACCACAGGAGCCCAGAGGACCTAGTGTCTGGGAGAGGGAAGTTGCTTGATTCATTACTAACAAGGTCACCACAAAACTCAAGCTTCTTGTCCCCCATTGGTTGCTCTGTCTGCTCCAGCAATGCTGCAGTCTCGTGGGTAACACCTAGATCATTTGACAATCAGGTATCATAAACTGTCCTGGCCAAGATCCACATCTCTTCCAGCTCTGACCTTGGCCATGACATCTGCTCTTGAGTCTCCTCGAGTCTTGACTCTTCTCAACTCTTCACTCATGATGTTACTGTCTCCTCCTCGTTGCTCCTGTCCACCAGCCCTCAGCTTCCTACAGCTCTTCCTCTACACATGCTGTCTCAGCAGGGAAGATGCTTCTCCTCTCACTGGATCCACCATTGATTTCCTATTTGACCCCAAGGTTGTCTTTTCTGGCCCCATTGTAGGATGGGCTTATCTGGTCTCTCATCCTATAAGCTGGGAAACTCAGGAACAAGAACAGTGAGAAGGTCATGTGGCCAGGCACTCAGGGAGCATGAACAAAGGATCAAAGTCTCATCCAAATGAAGAGTATAGTCTGGACTCAGTGTGGCCAGAGTCTGGACACTAGGAGAGCAAACTCAATGCTAGAGCAAGAAGCTGGGCAGACTGCAGGATGGTCCAGGGTCCAAACCCTACAGAAGTGAACAGATTGAGTGAAAATCAAGATGTGAGTCTTCATACTAACTCCTTGACTGAGGGTTTTGACAGCCAGAGCCATCACTATGAGGAAGCCTGCCTGCCTGGCTGCCACAGGGTGACATCAGACAGGCTTTTCTAGAAGGCCAGAGGACATCTTGCTCAGCTTTCCCTGTACAGACACTCTGGTTTAAATCTCTACCGTCTATCCTAGCCAAAGTTACTTTACGTGTTTTCCGTGGCTATCAAGTTTGTCTGCCACCAAAACCTTTTGTTCTTATCTAAGAATAACACTGGTTCCGAAAACATCTTTCTTCTCTCACTTCGGGTTAATGATCTGAATTAAAGAGCGGGCTGAGAAGGTCCCATTGTCACCATATAGCTGTGGTGTACAACGTGAAGTTCGGAAATGATGCCAAAGGAACAAATCTGAGTCGGCTTGTGAACATTCCGGAAAACTAAGTCAAGGAGTTTAGATTTGGTCTCTTTTCACTGCTTCTGGAAGGTGGGAAATCCATAAATACTTGTGGAATGGATGAAAGCAATATTTTAGAACAAAAATATTGGTAATAATAAAGAGTGTTGTGAAAAGTGAGGGACAGGGTGGATGCTACAGGCAGACACACTGGTTCTGAAATAATTATTAAACACCAAGAAAGATGAGGAGGGTCTGCACGGGGACAGGGGCAAGTGGGGCTAAAGGGAGGTGATTTGCAGAGACCTTTAAGAATTGGAACTGATCATTGATTGGGGGGAAGTCAGAGGAGTCATCAAGGACTTCCAAAGTCATGAGGCTGAAAAAATGTGACAGCAGCAGTAGCAGCAATGGAGACTCGTGGGGACGGATGAGTTTGGAAGAGAACTCTTTCAGTTTGGCCATCAATGTGCCTAAATGGATGTTTCAGTGTGGTCCTAGAGCTCAGGTGAGAGATTGACAGTAGTGAAACCGTGCCAGGAGGGCAGAGTGGATAAAAGTGAGCAAGGGTTTCCTGAGACTGTTCTCACAGCGTCCACCCACACTGCTACCTTGGCTGCCCCCCTGCTACTGTCCCATCCGGCCCCATCACATGGTTGGCCTTTTGGACCTGTCAGCCCATCTCTAGGAAAGAGAATGACCAGACTAACTTCCTCTCCAACTCACTGCCCTGAAAGCAGAATTTCACCTGAGAACTTAGGCACAGAAATTCTACTTGAGATGTGATCTCAGAGAATATAAGTGAAGGATCAGGGAGAGGGAAGGCAGGAAGAAAAGTAAAGTCCATGGGTCTTTACATGGGTCACTGCTGTGGCAGCTGGTGCTCAATCCCACCCAGGACCTTAGCACACAGAATGCCTCTTAGAATTGCCCAAACACCCACCACAGCCAGGATCAAAAGGGAAAGCACTTATTTATCAGCCCCCCTGCCACATTGGGTGCCCCAGGGACATGGCTATACCCACACTTCTAGGCTGCTCTTATATGTGTGCCATGTGGAGACCAGCCACATCCACAGCACTGCAGGAGCTCCAAGGCAGAGAGTGAAGTATGTGGGCTCTTGCTTGAAGCCAGAGGTGTCTGCAAAATATGAGTGGAAGCCCACACAGAGCTTCACACCATAGTCACAGCTGGAATCTAGGTGAGGCCAAGAAGGTGTGGGAGGAGCCCATGAGGTGTCTGTTACATAAATCCCTTGCACTCTTCAAATATCTACTCCTGCCCTTTACATCCAACCCAACCAAGCTTGAGTCTTCAAGACTGAACATACACAGTTAGTGAAACAAGGTACAGCCGCACTGTGTCAATTGATCCAGAGACCTTCATCAGCATTCATCACCTCCTACCTTTGCCATCCTTTCCAGACCTCACTCACCTTTGGCTAACACTTTGGCTGGTCTATGTTGATGGCCTGGTCGGATGACCTAGATCTTCTCCCCTGAAGGGTGTGAGGCTCGACTCCCTTGCCTACGTCAGGTCATGATTGCTGCCATGATTGCTGTCTATTACTCACATCACTGGCCTAAAAGCATTGGGAGATGTTCCAGTGCATCCTGTGGGCTCCAAAGATTCTTATCCTCCAGGAGCAACCCAAGCTCCTGTTGACAAAAAGAGTCAATTATCCCTCTGTACTCACCTGCTGATCCACTGGCATGACTAGTCCAAAATGAACAAGCTGTACTCAGACCTTCTGAATCAGTGAACTCTGTGTCCCTGGAGGAAGTTTCTTGCCTGGAAATCAAGGCCTGTGATCTAGAAGAGCCTGATGTTACAAGGCTGGGAAGTACAAATTCCACAAGAGGGTTTCTGGAAGCAACAATGTGAGAAGGGGTTCAGCTCCAACCCTTGTTGCCCCCGCCTATATATTCTAGCTAATGTGACCCATACATCAGCTATGAGCTCAGTCCATTTACTGCATCCTGGGGTGCAAGACCCCCAATGTCTGCCCTGGCTCCCCAGACTGTAGGATTTTAGTTCAGGTAGGCAGCAGGCTTGATGAGACCAAAGCTGCCCCACATCTCAGAGGCTATAGTGATCTAGCTAAAAAGGTGGAATCCTACACCCCTAAGTCCAAGAAGATGAGCACACACTTCTGCCCAAGCATAAAAAAAGATGTAGGGAGGATTAGGTCTTCTCCTTCAATCTTCAGTAGAGTTGGGAGGTGGAGAGAGGATATAAAGAGCCAGAGGCACATGCACTACATCATCAGAACATATCCAGACAGAGCATCCCCACTGGTCACTCCCAGTTACCTCCTGTTCACATTTCCTCATGCCTTACTACCACCTTCCCATTGTCTACCTTCTTGTTTGACCACTGATTCTGTCTCCTTCATTCAGCTCTTTCTCTGGAACATGATGTCCTGTCCTCATTCTCTACACCATGCATCGTGAGAACAGATGAGGCTCCCCATCCTTCTACCTCCCACTCACCCACCCCTATATTGCCCCTCCCTATGCAACTTTGACAAGACTCCTATGTGAAGAAAGACACTTATTTGGAATAAGTGGGGCATTGAGACATGAGATGGGAATATTGGATAGACAGAATAATCTGGAAACCTTGAAGCTCCAGAGAGTTCCCCTTCCCAGAAGAATTAGACCTTTCTCCATGTACCTCTGAGGAGGTACCCTTCCCTTGTTTAAAGAACAACATTTGGGTCCGTTGTCTGAATGACTGTGCTCCTCAAGACCATCCTCACTACCTCTCATTGCCTCTACTCTTACAACTCAGACCCATCATGACACAAGAGACAATCCCTAGGTCTTCAGGAGAAGGAATGGCTTATGCGCCAAAAGCACTGCAATGATTCGTATATGCAGGAACCTAAGAAAAAGATTTTAAGGATATCAGACCAAGGAGGATGAAATATAACTGGATTGGATTGAATGTGCCAATGTGGGAACACTTGCGTAAGATTCAGGATTTAATGTTCTAGTTTTCACAGCTGGAATGGCTTTACTAGCTGACATTTTTCATTGAATGAAACTTGGATTTAGTGGGGACCTACATTCAACGAGGTCAGGGTGTCAGAACTTCTGCAGCATTGTGTGGAGAAAGGAATCCAAATGCTGAGGGAGATGAGGATAAAGAAGTAGGTTTTATTATGGGCATCCCACTCACCTTCATCTGAACTGTGTCTTCAGGTGGTCCCAAAGGACACTAAATAAGGAATTGAGAACGAGCCTTCTTGAAGATCTTTGTCATATCATCCTCAGTAAGTGAGGATGAAAGGAGAGCTCGGCTGTTGAAATAGACTCCCTGGCCTGATTTCAATAGGAATGATGGTCCAGTGTGACTGAGCCCAGATGGCAGCACCTAACCATCAAGATCAACGGGGGCTGTGAGGTTAGTGTGGTGATAGGTTTTATACTGCAGGAAATCACAGTGATGGCTAATTTACTGTGCATCCTATGGATGAAACAGATATGAAGCCTACTAAAGTGTCACTTTCTATATATAACTAGAAATATTCTGAGTCCAGTGAGCAGAAATATGACTAGTCACCTAGTAGGGAGCCCTGGCACCTCACTCAGTTCTTTTTTTCCCCAGGTTTATTGAGAAATAATTGACAACATCACTGTATAAGTTTGGGGTGTACAGCATGATGGTTTGATTTTTATATATTGTGAAATGATTACTACAGTAGAGTTAGTTAACATCCATCATTTCATATAGATACAATAAAGAGAAAAGAAAAAAATTTCTCCTTGTGATGAGAGCTCAGGATGTACTCTCTTAATAACTTTCCTATGTTTCATACAGCAGAGTTACTTGTAATCATCATGTTGTACAGTACATCTCTGGTACTTATTTATCTTATAACTGGATCTCACCCAGTTCTTATAAAGAAGCCACTTAATTGAAGGGGAGGCTGGTGTCCTATGTAAGGACCCTGCATCATGGCCACAAATATATACTGTAAATTTTCCATCAAGCCTTCCTCATATGGCCCCATAGGGCCATATTGCAAGGGTTCTAGATAGTCAAGATCATACTGGAGGGCCTAGCCAGTGCAATAAGACAGGAAAAGAAATAAAAGGCATTCAGTTGGAAAGGAAATAAAGATATCTTTATTCATAGATGGCATGATGGTCTACATAGAAAAGCCAAAAGAATTCTGATACTAGAAAAGGTGCATGTATTGGTACATCATACAAAAAAAGCATCATTTGGTGACAAAAAGAAAATAGTTATTAAGCCATGAAAAAAATAGAGGAAACTTAAATGCATATTTAATGTGAAAAAATCAAGGAAAAAAAGCAGAGAAGCCTGTGTCAGATTCTGCCTGAGTCTGGCAACGTGAAGAAAGCACTGTGTTCCCTTCTTAGGAGAAAGAAAAAACATTCTTATGCCCTGTTAAATGTTTTAGAAGACATACAGCAGACAGGGGTTTTTTTTAAAGCCAAAGGACAGGGCCATGGAGTCTTCATGAAACAGTGACTTGGGGAACCAGTCCCCATCAATGGAAGTAAATGGAAGTTCTCTTCAGTTGGGGTAAAAATCATAAGGGATTTTCATAAAAGTCACCAACATCCTGAGGTGGTTTACTTTTCTTTTTTTCTACTTTGAAATGAGGTCAAAGGAGAGTTGAGGGGAAAGCAGCACGTGAAAAAGAAAACAGGGCTCTTCTGATTATTGTTGGTGGCCCTCGAGCCCTCCTGACCAGAAGGGAGTCACCCTTAGAGGTCCCCGACAAGGACAATCATGGTGTTCATCAGTCTTTGTTGGATGATGATGGAAAATAGTAAGGGCTGTAAACATGTATTTTATTTTATTTTATTTTATTTTTGGCTGTGCCACGTTGCACGGGGGATTTTATTCCCCGACCAGGGATCAAACCCTCGCCCCCTGCATTGGGAGCTCAGAGTCTTAACCACTGGACCGCCAGGGATGTCCCTGTAAATGTACTTTAAATGGTGTGATATATATTAAGATCTGGCTTTGTATGTCTGTGGCTCTTTGATGGGCCAGATTGCCGAGGTTATCACTCTTGTCTGCTTAAAATCCTTTAGTGGCTTCAAGAAAATGCCAGTCGTCCAGCAAGATAACCCACCTCCCGATCATCAGATCCCTGCCCATCTCTGCCTCTTCTCCAAAAGCTGTCACCTGCCTCCTCAAGGCCAGCCATTCCCAGTGGCCATGGTCACTTGACGTCCCCTTATCTCAGGCCCCCAGTCTTGCACTTGCTGTTCCCTCTGGCTGGATCCTGCCCCCCTTCTGCTCCCCACTCTGTTTATTCCTAAAGCCTCTGCACAAGCCCCCCCCACCCCCACTCCAGCCTGAGTCATGGACCCTGTACTTGCAGGTCCCCTTGGCTCTCCCCCAGTAGCCTGAGCCCTGGGTGGAGAAGTGACTGCTCTGAGTCCTCTTACACACGGGTGCTTAAGAAATGCTTGTCGAATTGCTGTGTTTGTGAAATATGACCTCCCCGGAGGAAAAAATGACCTGGCAATAAGGAAAAGTCATGTATTATTTGATCAAAGGGTGGAGTCGTTCATGACTTACTGGTTTCAAAAGGAAAAACACACAGGCAGAGTCAAAGTTGCTAAGGTACCTAAATGCTAGGGTACCAAATTTCACATGGAGCCAAGTGTGAATTTCACCACCATCAAACATTCATCTTAGAGACTGTTTATCAGGAGCGTTTGCACTGAATAGATGTGTAACTATGGCATCTGATGAAGGTCAGATGATGGAACTGAGTCAGCAGTGCAGAGGCCATTCAGTAATGAAATATAAGGACAGCCTGGCAGGGCTCTGCCGGTTTCCAGAAGCTGTTCTGTTCTTTTCTGGCGATCCTCTGTACAACGAGTTCTGTCCCTGCTGCTCATAACCCTGCCTGCCCCCCACCTCCCCCCAGCCTGGCACCGACTCACATTGCTCTGTCATCTCACTCCCTCCCATGGGACTGTGAGCTCCAAGGCCCACAGCTCAGAGACCAGCCACACCCGCTTTTCAAATAACTGAAGTGAATAAATGAGTGGGGAAAAAGATAAAAGATAAATTAATGAATGGGTTCCAAATCATCCTTTTGTCTCAGATACCCTTGACATCCACCCCGAACTCTCTTTTTCCTTATGCCATTCGGGCTTTGGAAGACTGAAGTTCTTCCCATGGAAGAAATCAGGAGGTGGGCAGAGAGGCTAAAAGTGTGCATTCTGGAATCAACTGTCCGAGATTCGACACTCTTCTTCCCAGCTGTGCAGTCTTGGCTAAGCACCTAACCTCTCTCAAACTCAGCTTTCCCATCTGTAAAACTGAGGTATCAATAAGACTTAACCTCGTGAGGCCATGGTTCCCAAATTACATGCCAAGGCACCCTGGGATACCGCAGTAAACTCACAAAGGCACCAATGGGCTCTTTCAGTCTTTGAGGATGGTGGAGATGTCTACCAGACATAGCGTGAACTCTTGACAGACTACCTTGATAGGCGTCTATCACGATACTGTGACTCTTGGGTTGGTTAGACCTAACTGCTGAAAACTATTTGGTATTTCTTTTGTTCTAGGGAAACTGGGAAAATCTACTGAGATGCCAAGGGCACAGTAAACTGAGAAAGACTGGGAGTCCATGTCACGGGGTTGTTGTGACAATTTCATGAGAGCATATATAACATGTTTGCTACTTGTGAAGCAATTCACAATTGCTGGCTAAACTCATTCTCACCCCCATTCTCTGGACCAGTTTCATCATGGAATTATATTGTTTGTCTAAATCATTATTTAAATTATGAGCAAACTAAAACGTAAGCAACAGAATTATAAATAATAATGCAAATTCCTTTATTTTCCCCAACTGCAAATTGGGATGACAAAACGGTTTAAGAAAAAATATATACATGGACGTTCTTCTAGGAAGGGACACCCACAGACATTACTAAAATGTTAACTGGGCACAAACCATTAGAACCATTAGAAGAAAGTAAATAATCCTCACGCTCACTACACTGGAAATTCACACCAAAGACAGACATAATCCAATGAGAGATAATCTTCCAAATACATCATCTTAAATAGTAATTTGGTTTTTGTTTGTTTGTTTGTTTGTTTTGCGGTACGCGGGCCTCTCACTGTTGTGGCCTCTCCCGTTGCGGAGCACAGGCTCTGGACGCGCAGGCTCAGCGACCATGGCTCACGGGCCCAGCCGCTCCGCGGCACGTGGGATCCTCCCGGACCAGGGCACGAACCCGTGTCCCCTGCATCGGCAGGCGGACTCTCAACCACTGCGCCGCCAGGGAAGCCCCTTAAATATTAATTTGAATAATTCGTTGATTGTTATTAACCAAATATCAAGCACTCTGCTTCTAAAGAACAAAATGTACTGGAAACAATTGATTCTGTTATCCCTATTTAGTTGTTTTTCTTTTTTAATGGATGTCTTGTTTGTTTGCTTCCAAGGTATTCACCATTACATTCATTACTCTTTTTAACCCAAATGTCATGAGTTGGTTAGTGATAAATACCATATAAATATTATGTGTTTAAGTGGGAATTTCCATGTCATTTTTACAAAAACATTCCCAAGAATCACTGAAGCCAGAAACTAACTTTTTGTTCAAAGGTACAAACACCACACAAGACTTGTTGGTTTTTTTCTTCCGAAGAAATTCCAAACCAGTTGCATTCTTGAGTCTCGTCTTTTTAACTGAACCCATATATTAAGTTATCCTGGAGTCCTGAAGATTGTCAGAGTCCCGGACAATCTCAGACAGCAGTGGGAGAAACTGGCCACTAACATTTACAGGATGCTGACAAGCCACTTAGGTATTTTGGCCATCGAGCCTCTTTTGTTAACTGTGCAGTGATGCCTTTTCCTTTCACATCCAAAACTATTCATTGCACCAGGAGCACCAGAAAGTAAAAGAAAAACCTCACATTTAGTTTGAGTCTAAGTCGAACTTAAATGATTGATTTGTGTTTCTAAATGTTCAGATATTTTAAAACAGCAGATTCTTGCGTGATAAAATATCACGGTGAGTAGTGTACTCACCAAGGAGTTCAGAACGTTTTTCCACCTAAAATATTCTCAGCTCCATCCTTAACGACTGAGGGAGGTAAGCATGGTGATCTCTCGAACAGGAGAGGAGGCCGTATGGTCACAGATGCATACTGAGGGTTCGAGCATCCCAGTATCCTGAAGTTTAGTCCTAGAACCGGTTGCAAAAGTGTTGCCTCTACAAAACCATTCAAAGTCATACAGTCATTCATGGAACTTGGATATCTTTGCTTTGTGACTTGTGTCACTAGAATGTAAGGCTTTGGGGTGGTGGGTATCGTGTCCTCCTTTTTCACTGCTGTGTCTCCAGTGTGTGAATAGTATTGGGTCCAGTAAACCGTGGTGAAACTGACAGATAAATGTTCAAGTGTGAATATATGTTATAAAGTCATCCATTCAGCCCCATGTGCGTTGCTTCGTTTAATATTTACAACGCTCTAAAGGAAGTTAGTATCATCCCCGTTTTCTACAAGATAAAGCTAAGATTCAAGAAGGCAAATAGATCACCCTCTATCACACAGCCAGCAAGCACGAAGCACAAGCACAGGGCCTGCCCCGTGGTAGATGCTCAAGAAACTATGTTGAAAGGAGCCAAACCACACCCACAGGCCCACACATCTCCTGGTCCCATTGGCGTTTCCCATTCACTAGGGTCTAGAGCTTGTAGAAGGGGTGACCAGAGGCAAAGCAAATGGGAGTGGGAACACAGAGAGGGGCGGGGGGAGGGGCAGCCTCTCTCAACACGCCTGGGGATTGGGGACAAATCTCCCCAACCACCTTGTGATGCAACCCGTATCTTCTTTGGAAAATGGCAGGACCCAGATGGACTGTGAGGGGTTCACCGGGGACCGGGGTCTCCCCATCTCCTAACAAAGTTAGAGCGCTCCTGGGATGTCCCCTTGGGGGGCAGGGGATGAGGCACAGCAGGGCTCCCGGCAAATGCTCCACATCCCAAGTGCACCGTGCTTGACCACGCAGGAGTCACAGAGCCCTCCCCTCCCCTCCCCCACCTTCCCTCACAGCCCACGGTGGACTCGCATTTGAGCGCCCATTTCCCTCCTTCTCCAGCCCTGTCCTGCTTGGAGCCTTCTGCCAATTTAACTCCCAAAGCCTTGATCACGCAAACACACACTCCCACCATTTTTTTTTTTTTTAGACCATCTTGTGGGACTTACGTCTGCGGAACGTCCTTTCGCAAACTTGGTCATCTTCACCCTAATGGCTGGAGTAGGTGGATGTGGTCTTTCTCACATCACACAGCTCCGCAGACACTTGGCAGGGGAATCCGTGGCTCGTTGCTGCCACAGTCTTTCCAGGGTGGGGTTCTTTATGAGGAATTTAGAAGGAAACGTCAGGTAATAACATTGCTGAGCTCGAAGGAATCCCAGCCCTTCTCATTGCCAGTGTGGACATGGCCCAGAGCAGGGAGGCAGCAGCCCAAGTGTCACACGGTGAGTTAACCATGGGGGAAACTCACATTTCCCTCCTTACACTCCACTCCCTTTTCTTTCCAGAAAAATCCCAGACTCACCTGGAAGGACGACAACACTCCAGAAAAGCACATGGATGTGCAGCTTGACGGCCTTCACCTGTGAAGACTCTGTCTCCTTTCATTTCGGTTCGCTCCCTAGTTACACGTGTCCCATCTACAAGGCTTCGCGAATAGACATAGGACACACGCATAAATGGTTTCTGGCTTCTCATCCACATGTGCAGATGTGGAAGGTGGCTGTACCCTGATTGGGAGGGGACTTGGGAGCAATTCAGCCACATGAATTCAACAAGAAACGCCGCTCCCTCTAAAAGTTAAAAAAAACCCACACAGTGATCCAGATAATATTTTATTTAGCAGATGGGGGGAAAGGAAAGCCAGCCTTACCGAGAGGAAAAACAACCCCCAGAAATCAAAATCAGACAGTTATGCCCCATCTGGTGCCCTGGAGAGGGCTAGCCCAGCCTTGGCTGGTTCTAATTGCTTCAGCTGAAGAGGTCTGATATCACAAGTCAAAAGAATTTCCCAAATCTATATCCGGTACGGATGCGAGAGCTTTGCTCTTAACTGCCATTCCACTGAGAAATTAAAAACACTTTTCCTTTGAAGTTCAGGAGGTTTTTTGTTTGGTTTTTTTTTTTTTTTTTTCATTTAAGATTACAGTTTGAGGTCAGAAAATGAGACACAAGGAACATGTGCACATTCGATTTGGTAAAATTCCATCCTCCACAGCCCCGTTTTAAGTTGTCCTAAGTCCCAGATGGTTTACAGCTTGACCAAGCTGAGGCTGGCAAGCCCTCGAGGGATTGGGCTTACGACGCTTCCCTGAACGGGAGGTATTTGATGCTTATTAAGCTGATGAACGCTGGAGAAGACGAAGCACGCAAACTGCCTCTAAATAATGTTTATGGAGCTATGTTAGCAAAAGGAGCAGAACAAAAGACACACAGGAGCCAAATGCACAACCGATGAAGAAGATGTTTCAAGTCGCAAGAGTGGGAGCAGTGTGTGGTTTCTTCAATGCTGGGTGGATTTTTTAAATTTTCAAACTTGAATTTCTTCTCCTCCAAAGATTATAGTCTTGTGTCAATTAGAATCCAGTCAAGAGAGGGAAACCACACAGTGATGCAGACCGGGCAAGTTTACTATAAAGAATTGAGTTAAATGGGCGATTGGAGTCACGAGGGATTGGCTAGTAAGAAGAGAATATAGACCTCTAGAGGGTACGGGGTAGCAGATGGAAGGCACACCCAGTCCCTGGGTTGATACAGCGCCTGAGGGAGTCCCCGCCCCTGCCAGGCCTGTAGGACAGGGCACACTGCAGGACAGTCTCAGTGGCTGGCAGAGAAGATGCTGCTGTGTCACACCAATAGAACTCGCTGGGACACAGCCCTCTAGAACGTGCTGGAAAGTGTCCTCTAGAGAGCCAGGGAAAGCTGTTCATGAGCAGTTGTGTTGGTGGAGGTGCCCTGCCACAAGCCAAGTGCCGGCTGCCAGGTACCCATGAGCTGCCGCTGGAGCAGCCATCCACACCACAGGCAGCTCACGTGGGAACATCGCCTACGTTTCGGGAGCTGGGATGCTGGAAAGGCCGCACCCACTGCAGGAACCTGCCGGGAGGACACTCTAGAAACAGGGGGAAGAGTCCCTTCCTCCTGCAATGTCTTTCCAGAGGCCTCTGCTGACAAGGACTGTGCCAGCTGGCAAGGGAAAGTACATAAAGGGTCCACCTTTCCCTTAGCAGATTCGGCAGTGAAGGTGAACTTGGATCCTTTGGTTTTCTATGCTAAAATGGCATGGCGGTTCCACAACTCCTATCTCTAGCTTTCATGCGCACCGCCATACAAACGAGGGAGGCAAACTGAATGATGACACGACACGTTCAGGAAGCTTGAAATCAGGAAACCTTTCCTGGGTCTCTGCATTCATCCCTGAAGTTTGAGGGCTGCCATTCAGGCTGAGTTAAGGAAAATGGGCCATATCCTTCTACGTGAGTTGCCCAAAGAAATGTTGCTACAATACACAAACTGAATCTCAGATTTGTGTAACAACCTTTATGCCCCAGCAGAGACCCAAAACCCAAGTGTGATAGAGATTTGTTGAGTTTACGACAAAGCTGAGTCTTGATTCCAGGTTTGCTCTTGGTGATAATGGATTTTTCCGTGGAAGAGGCTACCTTTTGAGTTTAAAACACCTTCTTGGCACCACATCCAGGCGAAAGCCCCTGAGGGTCCCATAGCACAGCCAACAGTGACGATGACATTGCACATCAGTTCTGCAGTCCCCATGGACAGCTGCCAGTGGGCCCGGCGCACCCCCCCCCCCCAGCACAGGAAAGCGTGATATTTACTGAGTTAACTCTATGTCCGAGACACATCCTGCTTTAGCACAAAGTATCTCCCAGGGAATGATGTAATGGACTAACCAAGTTCTTTCTTGGGGAAAGCACTGCCATTTTGGATTGAACATCTTGGACTAGATCACAAGCCCGGCATTTGGAGCACCTATGGAAGGAGCCCAGTGTGTGGTCACATATGTTAATTTTGACTAGTTTATGCTAAACTATAAGACTTTTCTCAATATTTCAAACCAAGTCACTTCTCAGATATCCAGGCTTTCTTTCACAAGAGGTCCAAAAGTTCTGTACTCACAAGGATCCCCCCTAACACCTGGAATCCATGCGGCTTATTGGGGAGCAGTATTTATATCTGGACTCTCATCAGTTACAAGAAAATAAGGCTACAAAAGATTAACTTATTCTTACTTTATATCTTGGCCTATACGTTCTTTTCTTAAAATACATCTTTATTGGAGTATAATTACTTCACAATACTGTGTTAGTTTCTGCTGTACGACAAAGTAAATCAGCCATATGCATACATATATCCCCATATCCCCTCCCTCTTGCGTCTCCCTCCCACCCTCCCTGTCCCACCCCTCTAGGTGGTCACAAAGCACCCAGCTGATCTCCCTGTGCTATGCTGCTGTTTCCCACTAGCTATCTGTTTTACATCTGGTAGTGCATATATGTCAATGCTACTCTCACTTCACCCCAGCTTCCCCTCACCACCCCCCCATGTCCTCAAGTCCATTCTCTACCTCTGCGTCTTTATTCCTGCCCTGCCACTAGGTTCATCAGAACCATTTTTTTTTTTAATTCCATATATATGTGATAGCATACGGTATTTGTTTTTCTCTTTCTGACTTACTTCTCTCTGTATGACAGACTCTGGGTCCATCCACCTCACTACAATAACTCAAGTTCATTTCTTTTTATGGCTGAGTGAGGCCTGTAAGTTTTTGGCTGTGACTGTAACAGACTGAACAGCATATTTCCACTTAGATTTTCATTTCTAAATGTTTTTCTCTGTTCAGAACATAGCATTTCTACTGTACTCCAGCGAAACTCTTTCATGAACTTACCATCATGTCTGGACAATTCTTTTTCACTTAATTCTAGGTGCATATCTCAGTCACATCAGTTACTGAATTAAAATTTAAAAGGCCTACTGAATTTTGTCTTTTTATAATTTATTAAATTTTCCACCATATATCTCTTTTGTATATTAATAAGAGATCTTATTACTATTATTTCTTTTCTATTGCTATCTTAATTTGCACTCATTCTGAACAGATACACTTGGTGTGCAAAGTAAATGTATAGAATTTTTACTCATTTTTACTCCTCACTTAGTTTGCTCCAATTTTTCTTCTTGGAAACTAGAGTCTTCTTATTCTTTTATTTTTGCATTTTTAGTAGGGCACAAGTAAGATATAAGAAGCATCTTATTCCCATACAGCACACAAAGGATGATTGATGGCATCTGAATCCCTTGTGTGGGAACCAGTGGGAGGTGCTGGGAACCGTAGCTATGGAACAGTTCCTGTCTTACTGCTCAGCGACTGTGGAATAGTTGTGGAACATGGCTCAGTGTCTGCAGAACTTGGTGAGTTTTAAAGAGACACATGAAATCAACATCTTTGTGATTTTTCAACCTTCTCTACTAATTTAATGATAATCAAACGAACATCCCCACCACGTTGACCAAAGCTGGGCAGAATGAATCAACTCCTTGGGGCAAAGATGTGACCCACGGGTCCCCTATATCTGAGACCCTTTCCTGGAAGCCAGCAATGCTCAGGTGGGCGTGTGCAGGACAGCCAGTCACCCAGCCCTTTCTCCCACAGGACCCCCGCTCCGTCAGTGCATCCTCAGGGGAGGCTTCCACATCAGCCTTTGCAGCTACTGCTTTTGGCATCCACTCCCAGCGCTGACTCACAGAGCTGAGGCTCCACCAGCTCCCAGGGGCCTGGTACACTGCTGAGCCCTGCCCACACTGCAGGGCTGCTCAGTCCCCTGTCCAGGGTCTTTAGAAACAAGGGGAGCCTAGGAACCGTCGTGGCCCGCCATTCGCCTTCGTAGACAAGGAGACTGGATCTGAGGGAAGGTATAGCCCACTTGCCCAAAGTCATGTCTTATCAGAAGTAAAGTGAACATTGATCTCTTTTAAAGCTCGCTGATCCCTGTCTAGGCTCCCTCCCTCTCTCCCTCCCTCCTTCCTTCCCTTTCCCCCCTTTCTTAAATATATATGAACTGTCTTGGGTGTGCCTGCTGAATTACACAGTGGCTAAAAATCGAGTCGCAAGGATGGCTCTCCATCACTCAACTTTGTCTTCTTTCTCCCACCCCTGTAGCTCTCCCTTCCTTCACCAACAGTTTTAAAGGGTCTGATGTATACAACCAATACCTGAGCCACAAAATCACATACACACAACACACAGTGTTAAAAAAGAAGGAACATGGACTATCTCTTATATTTTTCCCCACCTCCCCCTTTGTGTATGACATGGCCTTTCTGTCTGTTACCAAATAAATATTCCTTGAATTTTACAGCCCAGAGATAAAAATTCATCCATTTTTAGTTATGACTGTATAATTTAACTGTTCTATCAAAGAAATATAAAATGTAGTGATTTTCCGATCAAATAATTTCAAATATGTAAATCTTTTTATCTTTAAGATCTCGGGGGAGTACCTCTATTTTTTGTTGTTGTTGTTGTTTGGGATTTCCCTAAAATAAATGGAAAGTCATCTTTAAAAAGAATAATAATAATAAAGCTGGCCGATCCCTGACTCAACCTTCCGCTCCCCTCCCTCACCTTCCCAGAAAACAGATGTGTGCACTGTTGCCTGCGCCCAGAAAGCACGTCTCCAGCACCTCCCAGTCCACACTGACTCCAGGACTCTGGTGTGAATTAGTTTCCCATACAAACAGAGAAGAGAGAAATGTGATATTTAAAATTGACAGGTAAAGTATACTACCAGGAAAACTAACTCTTTGCCAAAAAAGGTTCTGATTTCACACTCACCTACAAATCATGTCCTTCCTGTAACCAAACACATATTCATGCACCCGACTCACAGTCAGGCCAAACAATACAGAAACGTAGGAGTTTGGAGCAGAGAAAGGTTTATTGCAAAGCCGTACAAGGAGAACCGGTGGCTCATGCCCCAGAAAACCCTGCACTCTCCAAAGGGTTTCAGCAAAGCATTTTTCAAGGCCGGGGGAAGGGGAAGGCTTGGCTGGTTGCTGCAGACGTCTTGGTGTCGCAATCCTCTGTCCTCACAGTCTTCAGCTTCGGTCAGGTCACGGTGTTCCTGTAAACCTCCAGCAGGACAAATGTTATTCTCTGTTCTGCAACTTTGTATCTCTATAAGAAAGGAAAAGGGCTATGCCCTTAAGGGTCCGAGCCTTGAGAATGGGCTCTCCTGTATATTTCAGGCTCTGGGCAACATTCTTAACTCAAAACAATAGACGTAAAAGAAAAGGATCCGATGTGGAGTCAGATTGTCCTTCCCTATTACATATCTTCTCCATCTGTCTTAAAATAAGTTAACTCAAATGGACTAAATAATTAAATATATTAAAATAAAAGCGTAAATTACTACAGAAGGGTTTGTTGACTTTATAATATCTGAGGGTGGCAAAGCCCCCTCGAAGCAAAACCTCAGGTAAAAACCACCACAGAAATAATTTGCTACATAAAGTAAAAGTGTTTTGCATATCTGGAAATACCATCATCAAGTTTAAAGACAAATGAGTGGAAAGAAATTGTTCCAAGATAAATGGCAGATGTGTGATAGCCTCGATGAATGAAAAACATTTACAAATCATTAAGAAAGAGATAAATATATACAAATTGAAAAAAAGACAAATTGAGGAATTACAAAGAAGTAACACAAGGAACCGAAAAATACATTTAAAAGGTTTGAATTTAGTTTATCAAAAAATGATTTTAAAATAATTAAGAGTATCACTTTTAAAATTCTAAGAGAAAAAAGAAACGAAGATTAACAAAACTCCTTTGTTGGCAAAAATGTAGCGAAGTAGGCTTATGACTCTGCTCCTGGGGGAAGACAACTTGGTTTAAGGTTTTTAGAGAACATTCTGGTCACAGACCCTCTGGCCACTTGAAGGGCTTTAGAAAATCCTAGTAAGGGGCAGTTAGTCACGTAGATAAAGTTGTTAATCACCTCACTGTTGTAATAAGGAAATAGTGGGAGAAATCTACATGCCCCCAAAGAAACAATTGGAAAGCCAGGTAATGAGAGTCCATGTAACCCATTCATGAATCATGTTGCAGGAAAGTGTCTGATGGCACAAGGAAATACTTCCCCGTTAATTTTAAGTTAAAAATTGGTCCATTCACATAAACATCCATATATGGACAAACATTTGAAGATTTTATACCAAATAGTAATGATGGCTATGGTTAGGTGATAGGCTGTAGCAAATTTAATGACGTGGGAAGATATGTGTATATTAATGTTACAGGAAGAAAAATACACATTTATGAATGATTGTAATTTAGTAATATTTTAACTTTGTTTAGAATTATATACTTATTTTAATTTTGTTCAAAAACGGAATAAAGAGTAGGCATAATATCAATATCCAAAGTACAACCTTAAGAGAAGGAAAGCAAAAATACTATAGAAAATATTACACAGTTTTTTCAAAACACAGAATGAAGAATAAAAGGAGTGACTAAAAGAATGGCACCTAGAGTCAAGGATAGGTGTGGAAATTGGGGTCTATTGGAAATTGGGGTCTATTTTCTCTTTTATGTTCTTCATTCTTCCAAGTGTTCTTCAATGAATCCTTATTACTTTTATAATAAAAATATTGTTAAAAATAGTTTTTGCCTTCACTTCTTTATAAAAGAAATGAAATAGCCTGGGAAAGGACCCAGGCAACGTTTGAGTTTCATGGGAAACAAATTCTACTGTTCATATGTTTATAGATTTCCTTTTCATCAAACAAATGTTATATTGCAACCTATAAATCACGGATCTCATTTTCCTTTGATATGCGATCATTATATTTCATCTGCAGTAAATTGTTTAATGACTTTCTTTGGGAAGATCATTCAGATACATAAGTGTAATAAGAATTTTATATACATAAAGGCAGAGAGTCTTTAATTCTCCTGTTGACTGAGAGGAACACCTAAAATCACTTTTATTCTGGAACGAATAAAATGGTTCTATTTCTGTCCCAAGTGACCTCATGCCGTTTCTCTGGTAAAAAGTCTGTATCGATGGAAATAGCTCTTTCATAGACCACTCGGGCCGCCCAGGTTCGATGTCACTTCTATACTTGGTGCCCTTTTTGGAACTGTCACCAGTGGGTGATGGTGAGTTTGGACCATCTACCAAGTACCGTCTGTCAAGGAAAATAACTCAGAAGCTGCCACATTGGACCAGGCGTTTGCCTCTTCTGGAAGTTTCCAGACCTTATCTCTTATATATCAAAGACGGCTTTTGGAATGGCTTCCGTTCTGAGACTGGTGAAACTTTAGTCTCAGGGTCCATTGTGTGCACAGGCCTCCTGCATGGCACGGACCATCTGGGGCTCTCCTCCCTCATCCCGAGCCCCATCTCCTCTTCCCCCAGGAACAGCTCCACCCCCAGTGCCCAGAGGCACAGCTCTGCCTTCCTTTGTGGCAGGTCTTCACTCTGGCCTCTCTCTTGTCACACGTGTCCTTCCTCCTGTCCTTTTTCAGCAGGTGCAGGGGAGAATCTCACAGCTCACTAGGACACCTTGCTTGCACGAGCTCCCAAAGAAGCAAAGAGCTTGCACTCTGGATCCACACAGACTGGGTTCGAATCCCTGCTCAGCCCTCACTGGCTGTGGGGTCCTGGGGAAGTCCCTCACCTGCCCTGGAAAGCAGAACAGTGAAGGCCTTGACCAAGCTCCACAGAATTGCTGGGGGAAGAGAAGAGCTAATGCTTTTTGTCAACTGAAAAAAAAAAAAGCACTATGTGAGAGCTGTGAGTTAAGGTTTATCTGGGGCAAAATGAGGACTGTAGCCCAGGAGACAGCTTCTCGGATAGCTCTGAAAAGCTGCTCCAAAGGGGGCGGGGGGCAGCATTACCTGTGATTTTAGTGGACAGGGACGTGCGGTCAAGCACACATGTTGGCAGAGGCTGGCTGCTCGTCAGAGGGAGCAGATGTCACCGTTAATAATTTCACTGCTTTTCCAGATATGAGGAGATGCAAGAAATCGAGCTCATAAATTCTTCTCCTGAAAGCACCTATCTGAAGGCCTGTTCCGCCAGTTTTCCCAGAGCACAGAGGGCCTCCTTCCTGATCTCCACCCTGCACTCCTTTCAGGGTGTGTTGAATGACTGCGGTGGCTAGTGACTCAATCCCTGTAGAGGCAGGTGGCAAGTGCCCATTTTTAGCTGGCATCTCCTAGTGCTGAGCGTGGGCTCTGCAGATCCTGCACGTGGTGAAAGGAAGTAGGTAGCATCATTTCCTGAGCACCTGCTTACAGGCGTTGTATGCACGTCTTAGTTCATTCTTAGAAAAAATCTTCTGAAACGTACCTTATCGACATAAGACGGAGGCTCGGAGAGGCTCTGCAGCACGCCGGCACTCCCGGCCACCGGGACTTGTGGAGTCCCAGACAGCGCTCACTCCCAAACCCTGGTCTCCTCTGCTTTCCCACGCCTTTCAACTCAAACGCTAAAGGGGACGCCCTGAACAGAGCATCTGCCTGAAGGCTTCACGCTGTTATTTATTTATATAAATAAATAAATGAACCATCAATTCATTGCGTGCAATTACTGTGTGATTAGGTACTTTGATCTGTAGTGTTTATTCACATGGCTAAAAAATAATCACAACTAAGTGAAAAAAAAAAAAAAACCCCAGTTAATGAATATGTAAATGCAGCCACCTAGGAAACGCAACGTGGGCTCATGTTTGAATGGCTTGGATAAGTATCAGTATTTCTGCCTATGAACATAGACAAAGAGGGCTACCGAGTTCCCCGTGGCTCTTCCATTGCCCTTTCATTTGGCAAAGGCTGCTCGCAGAACTTGAAATTGGACTTGGGATTCTTTTTCCATACTGGGCTGTTCGCTGCCAACCGGGGGAAGGATTTGGCTTCCCGATGCCGCCCGCTGGCAGAGGCCCTGGAGGCCAGGGTCCAGGCCAGGAGACGAGGGAACACGCTCCGCCTCCCCCCCTCCCCGGCTCCAGCCAGCTGGCAAGCAGGGGCTCACGACCCCCTCTGTGTGTGTCGGGTCCAGGGAAGAGGCGCAGCCCTGCGAGTGGGAGAGCGTGTGACGACTCCATGCAAGAGACAGGGCGGTCCTCGTCTTCCTTTCGAGTTTTCTGGAGCCAGGCGTGGAAGCAGCTGTGAGACTGCCCTGCAAATGAAGCCACAGACATCCACCCTGTGCCAGGCCTGACTCCCAGACTTTCGCCCAGTCCCCTGACTCCCCTGCAACGGGGCTGCTGTTATACCTTCACATGCCTTGATGTGATTATTCTCAAGTGGGATTAAGAGTTTTCCAGGGACGCTGCTTTGCAGAGTTCCAAACCAAGGACCACCCCCCACGCATCTTGTTTTCCTCCAGTACTGAGCACTGAGCTGGCAGGTCGGCTGCCACGTCCAGCCTCGTGGGTGTCAGGGTCCCTGGAGGGGCCCCGCCTGTGCCCCACACTTGCTTCCTCTGCTCTCTAGCAAGCGGCACAGGAGTTTCCTGTCTAGGAGAGCCGGGGAGACTCCCTTTATCCCTCGGGGACGTGTTGGGGGACCCCTGAGCTGATCTGGTTACAAAGGGAAGGCGGCAGCAGGCAGGGAATCCTCCTTCCGGTCAAGCCCGTGATGACAGTTACCTTAATTTGGTGAACTACCCGGGCAGAGACTGCATGGATTTAGGGGAGACAGGACTTTTATTACCATTACCAACTGTTTGTTCATCAGCTGGGGCCCAAGCACAGCAGCAGGTGACGGTGCAAGAACCAGCCTATTTGCAGCCGTTCCAGGCCTGGGTGCCCCACGCCGTCCAGCGTCCCACCACCCCTGTAGCAAAGTCCACTGAGATTCAGTCCAAGTCCCCTGGGCCCTGTCTCCTCGCAGACGTGAACTCCTAGGACCACCGGGCTGATGACAATGAAGGGTCTTCTGACATCCAAGGGCAGTTTCTCAGGCTCCCCGGGGACCCCGCTCCCCTCACGGTGTGTCCCCCTCCAGGGTGAGCACATCACTTGCAGAGCAACTGAGACCTTTATGTTGACTGGAGCCGAGCCCAGGAGGGGCTGCTCTGGCATCCAGCTGTGCAGATCCCCGAGTTTCCAACTTCCATCCCCTACCCACTCACTCAGGGAGGGCAAGAGGCTCCCTCCGCAACCCCGAGGGCCAGGGAAGCTTCTCAGAGCAGGCCGTGCTTAAGCTGAGGCTCGAAGCAGGGTAAAGCCTGTGGGGGAAGAGCGTTCGCAGAGGCGAAGGAGGGTGAGCAGGGGTGAGGCGGTCGGCAGGGCTTGGCAGGACCAGGGATGGCCAGCGGGTGTGATGGGGACAAGATACAAAGCAGGGGTGGGGGGACACTGAGGACGGAGAGGCCGTCAGAGCAGCGTCTAGGGTGGGAGGACGGCATGACCTCTCCTGTCAGCCAGCCAGGAGTCGGAGTCAGCCACTTTCTAGACCGTGTGACCACGGGTGGCTCACCATCCTCTGAGAAGCTCTGCTTCCTGTTGCAATAGAGGCCCCGGAGAAAAAGCAAAGACATCTCAGCAAAGGATGGGGCCTGGGAGAAGACATCCTGGAAAAGGACAGGGACCCAGGAGAAGCCCTGCCTGTAGCAGCTGCTGATCTTTCTCTCTATCCATCTCTCCCTCCCTCCCTGGGCCATCTCCCTTCCTTCCACATTCCAGCACTCTTGGCCTCTCCTCCCAACTCCTTTCCCTTTAAAAAAAAAAAATTCCGTTTGTAAAGATAAACACCAGAATAGATTAAAACACAAACTGAGTATGAGAGGGAAAAGAAAAATAATAATGATCCAGGAATAATAATAATAATGACAAAGAAAGAAAAATGATCCAGAAGTGAAGTCAGCACCCTATGCAGCCTATGAGGATCTTACGCTTGATACAGTTGCTGTTAAACGTGGTTCCACCCTTTCCAGCAGCAAGAGAGGAAAACTCGATTGAGCGCAGTGCATGAATCAGTGTCCCTGAGGAGAAAATAAACGAAAAAGTTACTTTGACAGATGGGCAATGATACCTGGTTTTCCTCCTACAGTTCATCCTAGGTTTCATATCTATCTATCTATCCTTCTCTCTGCCATCTGTCCATTCAACCATTCATTCATTCATCTATCTACCTGTCATCTATCATCCATCCCTCCCTCCCTCCATCCATCCACCCAACATCTATCATCCATCCATCCATCCATCCATCTATCCATCCATCTATCATCTATCTAGATCTCTTGATTATCTATCCATCACACTTTCTATTTTCACGGAGAATGCAGGATCAGATTCAGTATACAGAAACTCCTACCCTTCCATACTTTCACCTTGGAAACTTTAATATCATGAAAAGACCTGCGACCTGAGCAGAAACTCCAGCTAGACCCTCCACCCACACGGGTAATGACAGGAATCTGTTTTGTGAGGCTCTGGACCCAAACACAACAGAACTTAAGGAAAGGAACCTGGGCGTGTTTAGAAGACAGGACTGAATGCAAGCCTGCATTTCTAAGTCACAGTGCAGAACAGCCTGATTTTAAAATTGTTCAGAACTTACACGGCTCAGCTTCTGGGAGCTGGGATGTTGACCTCCGTAGGGTGATTAGTTTACAGTTATAGATCCTTAGACTTAAATGAAGCTGAACACATGGAATAATTGCCTATTTTTCTTCCAGAAACTTACATTAGAGCATGAAAATGTTCGCAATAATTCCATAGGTTAGACAGATATTTGAAAACATACACTTTGACTCAGCTCTTATTTCGTCCAACTACTAAGCACAATAAGCAACAGGAAAGCTGCCATGTGTTTGCTCTGTGTTTGGGGTAACAGTAGTTTGCTACTCCTTCGTGTTAAACATTTTGATAACTGATTAGTGGTGTACATCTATCCTCTATCAGTCCTAATGCGGGATTAGGAATTAGAAATCTAGAATATCCTCTATCGATATTTTTAGTAAGAAGAATCTAGTAAACAGAGAGAAAGGATATGCTATCTTCCATCCATTGTTAGGACTGATGGAGTCCCACTTGTTTATTTTTGCTCTTGTTGCTTTTGCTTTGGGTATCATATTCAAGAAATCATCTCCAATCAAGAAGCAGAAGAGTTTTGTTTTTACAGGTGATCATGTTAAATATCACACAAATACCACACAAATTTGACAAATTCATCTTATCTGTTGAAATGAGCCTTTTTTTTTTTTTTTCAGCTCGTTCCGTGGACCAAATTACAAAGCCTTGCCCTAGACTTTTGATCTTTTTATTTTGTTTTGACAGCTCTCACCTGACTACCAGGCTTTCTGAGCCATGATCTGATCTGTAAAATCCCCTCCTGGGACATTAATCTCATAGAAGTTCATCACAATTGTTCACAGTCTGTCTGGCCCGGTTTTACTTCCATTAGTCCTGGTTACCAAATGAGGCCAGGGCTTCTGGTTGCTCAGAAGTGTTACACCCAGCGATCACCAGAATGCTGACCAGTGATCCATTTTAGGACCCACCTTGGAAAGAATGATTTTAAAGAAAAAACATTACCTACCCTGCTATCACTGTCAATATAACCTCATGACGTTGCTTTAGAATTGTTTTGCGGTGTATTTAAATATTGAATGAGCCTTTAATTCATAGCCTAAACTACGTTTGTAATCTGTATTTCCACACAGAAGTCCTGCTGCCTCTGCTAAGGCCTTGTCTACTTTAAATTGGAAGCAGAGACCCCTGTAATGTAATCTCTTATTGACTCTCGGATCTGAAGGCTGATTCCAGCTTGACCATCACCCGTCCCAAGGCCCCCGAAACAAAAACTATAGTGTGCACGCTCCACTGTGTGTGTGATGCGGGGGTGGGGCTGGGGTGGGGCGGTGGCAGGAAGCATTAGGGGGAGAACGGGAGGAGAGCAGAGACACAGACTCAGACCAGATCAGGCAGGACACTGCAGCAAATGCAAGGAAAACCAGGAGACAGTGGAGTCACGGCAACTGAGGGAAGAAAGGTTTTCAGGGAGGTCAAGGGTACTACAAGCCCCAGCAGTTTAGGTAAGATGACAACAGAGTCTTAGCCATGGAATTGGCAACATGGAGGGCATTGATGATCTGGGGAAAAGCAACTGCAGTGGATACAGAAGTCTGGTTATAGTAGTTACATTATAGCCGATAGAAGGGGAGGCTTCACCAGGATGTAGGGCTGAGAAGTGAGGTGGCTGGAGAAGTTTGCGGAATGAAAAAAACATTGGCGATGTTGTTTGTTTTAGGACAGGAAATGTTAAAGCTTATGCTGCTGATAGAATGGTGTAGAAGAAATAGCTAATGACACAGAAGAGAGAGAGATTGGGAGGATCAAGTTTCTTAGAAGGAAAAGAGGAGAGGATTCAGAACACAGGTGGATGGGTCTGCATCTGATGGGAGCAGGGTACAGCCGCCAGGTGAGAAGGAGAGAGATGGAAAGAGGCGCAGGCCCCCACAGGTAGGGGGCAGGGGGGACCAGGGAGGGCAGTGAGTAATGAGGCAGCCCCTCAAGGACAGCCTCTCTTTCAGATGCCAGTTCTGGAGTCTGTACGGGGTTGGCTGTTCACACATTCTGTGGTTCTGAGCCAGAAGCTTCACTAAGGAAAAACAAGAAGTGATTCCTGTCGCTGAGATTTCTACTGTCCTCACTCACTGGTAGTTCCAGGGCAAGATCTTGTCTGCATTTCACATGTCCTTTCACATCGTGGCTTGTGATGTGGCAGGATTCTAGCAATACAGCACTGAAGAAAGAACGGCAAAAGGCTTGTATGTTCCACTCTGATTCCCTCATTTTACAGAGCAGAAAGCCAGAAGAGTGAGCCCAAACTAACCAGCTGGGACTTAAAAGGGATGGATATGAATTCCTGTACTTAAGTTAAAAAAAATTCAGAACATGTTTGAAATTAGAGGAAACCTGACAACTAGTGTTGTACACGTAGGGGCTGATCTACTGGAAAGTTCCAGTAAATGGAAACACCAGAGACCACTGCCCTCCACGTCACATCATAGTAAATTCTCCCACTGAATCATCCAGGAAGGAAACATCTTCAGTAGCGCCCACTACAAAGCAGGAGAGTCATCCACTCTCTGTATCTTGCAGATGTTCCTGTGGTCACTCACACCAATAGCTTCAGATGAAAAGTTTGCCCTATGAAGCCAGCTGACCTGCAGTCTCTGGATGAGGTGACTCCAACAGGCCCTTGCTGGGAGAACCCCCCAGACCATCTACACCTGCGCTTGAACTGACTGAGACTCACTCACTTTAGCAAGGTAATCTAGGCCACTGTCTCCATAGTGTTTCATCTCACTTTCATTTCTAAGCCTCCATAGCAGATAGAAGAGGGCTCTACACACAGTAAACACTCAAAGCTATGCTTCTACTCAACTGTAAAATAAGACTGATAACATCTGTATCTGTATCACCAACCTCACCAGGTTATCAGGGGGCACAAAGGAGAGATACTGCTGGGAGTCTTCGCAAACATGGACGTTCTCCAAAAGGTATATTTAGCCCTTTCTGAAATGTATAACACCTCAAATAGGTTGGAAATAAGTTTCTAGCTGACTGAATTTGGGGGTTAATCAAATACGCTTTTTGTTTCAACCTATGTGGATGGACCTAGAGTCTGTCATACAGAGTGAGGTAAGTCAGAAAGAGAAAAACAAATATCGTCTATTAACGCAAATATGTGGAATCCAGAAAAATGGTACAGATGAACCTATTTCCAGGGCAGTAATAGAGATGCAGACGTAGAGAACAGACATGTGGACAGAGTGGGGGAAGGGGAGGAGGGGATGAATTGGGAGATTGGGATTGATATAAATACACTATCGTGTAAAATAGGTGGGAACCTGTTGTATAGCGCAGGGAGCTCAGCTCGGTGCTGTGTGATGACCTAGATGGGCGGACGGAGTGGTGGGAAGGAGGTCCAAGAGGGAGCGGATATATGTATACATATAGCTGATTCACTTTGTTGTAGAGCAGAAACTGACACAACACTGTAAAGCAATTATACTCCAATACAAAAAAAGTTTCTAAAATGTTTGTCCATGTTCATTCTTTAGTAACACCATCTAGGAGGCAAATTTTAGCCCCCTTGGCTGAGGGGTACAGAGTCAGGGGTGAAAGGCTGGAGCTGAACAGAAAGGATATTGACCCCATTAGTACCTATGTTTCATTTCTAATCAATTTCCTGGATGAGACAATCTCCATGGAGACAGCAGCCATGTCTGCCTTGTTCACAACAGGATCCTTAGTAACCAACAAAGCATCTTACCTTAAGGAGGTGCACAATAAATATTTGTTACACGAAGAAGTTCCTGATGTTAGTCTTGTTTTTATTTCTTTTTCTTCCAAAGAGATAATAATTAATAAGATTGATGTTCTAATTGGTTGGAATAATTTAGGGTGTTACCATCTTCACAGAATAATAATTATCTTCAAATGGAAAATCAGAATGTTTAGAGAATGACCACTGATTGCTCTGTCTACATGTAATCAAATCGTAAAGTGAATTAAGAACTTTTTAAAGCAACAGTTCTAATGTCTATCATCCTGGTGGCAAAGCCCAGAGGCTCTCATTGGCTTGGGGCAGGACATGGGGTCCTGCAGGAGAAAGGCAGAAGGATGACATCAAGGAGATGGGTCAGGTTAATTACGAAGACTAGGAAAGTCCAGGACAAGAGAGGTTCCTCGGCAAGAAAAATTCTAGAGACCTAGACAAACGTGTCTACATCTCCTAATGTCATACAGACAAAATCGCGATGAAATTACTGTAACTTTGAAACAACTTGAACCAAACAACAAAAATTTTGCCCTAAGTGTACATGTGAAAGGGGTCCTGCCTTAGCTTCAGAGTTACTTCAATTTTCTTTTATTAACAAAGGTTCAGTGTAAAACGTAATATCATTTTTCTCCCAAAAGGGTCTGACTCGATGGTAAATGGTGATGGAAGTGGTAAGGCAGTGGATGAGTCTTTGACACTGCCCTGAGGAGTAAATTGAATAGAGCTGGAGGCCTCTGTGACCACAGCCCGGCAGAAACCCAGCCGCTTCTCGATGGTAGGACTTCTCAAAAACAGGCTGGTTTGTGGGAGATCCCAGGAAATGTGTTCCAAGTTCATTGACCTCAGTTTGGAAATCACTCATGTCTCATCTCAAAGACAAAGGAGCCCACACACAGGGATATGGATTATAGGATTTACAAATCCAACCACAATTTAAATGCCAAAAGCTTGCTAAATCTGCAGTTTCAGTTATGTCTACAGGGATAATCATATATTAATGTGTGGAGCAGTGCATACCTTGTGAAAAACACTTACTAGAGAAATGTTTGCAAGGGGAAATAGGGAGGGGACGAGAGGAGGCTCGGGAGCCATCAGACCACGAGGAATGTTTGATGTTTTGTCAAGGAAAGAGGGCAGGAATGGAGGCTAGTGGAATAGTCAGAGACTGCAGTGCAGTTCAAGAAAGTTTGGTAAGGCCAACGGGGAGTTCTTGGGCCAAAATCAGCTATCAGAAGAGTCAACCTCTCCTGGAACAGCATTCCTTAGAGTTCCTGCTCTGCCTACTTACAGAGAAGCATGGTTTCAGTATGAATATGGTGTAGATTTCAGAGTGCAACAACTAGGACATCAGTTCACTAAGGTCCCCATCTTTGGAGATCCAAGAGGGACATTTTCAGTCTCCACAGCCTGCAGATCCTAAGGTAGATGTCCATACTAGTTCAAGACGCTACATTAGAACTCCCATACCAACCAACACTCTTCCTTTATACAGCTCATTAGATATTTAATTGTTTACTTGTTTTAATATCTGTCTGCCCAGTCAGACTATAAGTTCCATGAGGGCAAGAATTACATCTGTTTGTTCTCTGGTACATTCTCAGCGCCCAGTAGAGAATCTGGACTAAGACATCCTCAATAAAGATCTACCTTTTAATGAGTGAATAAATGGACAACAATACAAACACAGCCATAAAGAATACAAACATCTAATAGGAATCCAGATCCCTGAAGTGCAGGCAGGACTCACAGATTTGACCAAGACAAGATTCCGGACTTTGTTGGATTTGGGGCAACTCCAGGGACTTGATCAAGCTGCTTCTTTGGCCTCTCAGCAGCAGAAGTCTACTCCACTCCTCTGTTTCCGCTTTTCTTTTGGGTGTGTTCTCTTCTCATGACGAACTTGTGAATTACCAAAATTTCTCAATTTAAATTCTGAGAGAAATGAGATGCTGCTTCAGCTTAGGATGGAGAAAGTAGGAAAGAGCACCAACCCCTAACAACAAGAAAAGCCAAATAAATTACAAAGTCATAAACATCCTTCAACCAATCAGAGTTCTGAGGTTACAGGGAAATCAAGTGGCCTAAAATCCAAGGAAAAATTGGTCCCCCCAATAAAAGAAGCAAAATGCAAACACAGGAGGAAGACATTCCAGGTACCATACAAGCAGATAAGAGGTATTCAGATAAATTTTGTAACACTTTTCTAAAGCAAAGTGTGGGGTGTGACAGTTATGAGCTCCTGGGATTTCCAGATAAAAAGGGAGGTTGCCACCATCAATGCTCTCATCCATGGACCTCCACCTGGTGTTCATTACTGAAACTGAGGGTGAGGGTGCATTACATCAGCCACCCTGGGCTGATTCAGAACTGAAGGAAGGACTAGAACAGGTACAAAAATTTTAAACCACTGTGGAAAGAGCAGAAACCACTGTCACCCTCAGGGCATAAATAAAGACCCAGTGTACCGCTTGGAAGAGTAAGAAGAAATCCCTCTGTCCACGGGGAAGGTCCAGAAAGAGTCCTGGCCCAGGATGCTGTACCAATGTCATTAGATGTCTCCTGCTATTGGAAAAAGGGACAGGCTACTAAATAATTGGGCTGTCATGAGGAGAAGAAGAAGGACCACTGAAAAATCCCCACCCCCAAGACACACAGAGTCTGCTTAAGACTAAGCCTGGACCAGGACAACAAAGAACTCCCATCATCTCCCCCACCAAGCTAGAAACCACCAAGAAATGAGAAATCGCGGCCTACAGCTTAGAGAAGGGCAAGGCCATGGACAGAGAGCCTGTCCAAGGATCTGTCTCACAAAGAAGGCTGAAAGCAGAGCAGGGATGTTGGGAAACACCCTTGAGCCCCACCTCTAAGCACAAAGGAATATTAGAGGAATTTGAAGCAGGAGGCTCACTGAAAGTAACCTTAGCAACAGCAAAGTCAAATTGTAGTTCAACTCCTGGCTAGACTGACTCAACTCCCAAACTAATAGCTTATCTAAAGAAAACGTGTGCCCATTTCCAGGAATAAATAGTATTGACTCCACACTTTTCTGTTTTATACATAATATCTGGCATTTGATCAAAAATTATGAGATATAGATACAAGAGCAAGACATAAACAACCTACCACCAAGAGACAAAATAATCAGTAGAACCAGATCCAGAGATAACCCAGATGTTAAAACTATCAGAGAATTTAAAATAACTATGATTAACATATTAAAGGCTCTAGTGGAAAGAGTAGGCAGTATGCATGAGCAGATGAGCAATTTCAGCAGAGAGATAGAAACTATAAAGAGTCAAATGAAAATGCTGGAGAGGGAGGGAGGGACAGATTAGGAGTACAGGATTAACAGATACAAACTAGTATACATCAAATAGATAAGCAACAAGGATTTACTGTATAGCACAGGGAATTATATTCAAAATCTTGTAATAACCTATAATGGAATATAATCTGAAAAAAAAAACTGAATCACTATGCTGTACACCTGAAACTAATAAAATATTGTAAACCAACTCATCTTCCTTTTTTTTTAAAAAAAGAAAACGCTGGAAACAAAAATATAATTGAAGACAGTTTCCACAGGCTCTTCACTAGACTCAACACAACCAATGGAGGAGGACCTTCAAGATGGCAGAAGAGTAAGACATGGAGATCAGCTTCCTCCCCACAAATACATCAAAAAAACACCTACATGTGGAACAACTCCTACAGAACACCTACTGAATGCTGGCAGAAGAACTCAGACTTCCCCAAAGGCAAGAAGATCCCAGGCTGAAAGGATCTGGGTGCTCTGACCGGGTGTCAGGCCTGAGCCTCTGAGGTGGGAGAGCCAAATTCAGGACATTGGACCACCAGAGACCTCCTGGCCCCACGTAATATCAATTGATGAGAGCTCTCCCAGAGATCGCTGTCTCAACGCTAAGATACAGCTCCACACAATGACCAGCAAGTTCCAGTGCTGGACATCCCATGCCAAACAACTAGCAAGACAGGAACACAACCCCACCCATTAGCAGAGAGTCTGACTAAAATCATACTAAGTTCAAAGACACACCAAAACACACCACCAGATGCAGTCCTACCCACCAGAAGGACAAGATCCAGCCTCATCCACCAGAACATAGGCACCAGTCTCATCCACCAGGAAGCCTACACAACCCACTGAACCAACCTTAGCCACTGGGGGCAGACACCAAAAACAATGGGAAGTACGAACCTGCAGCCAGTGAAAAGGAGACCCTTAACACAGTAAGTTAAGCAAAATAAGAAGACAGAGAAATATACAGCAGATGAAGGAGCAAAGTAAAAACCCACCAAAGCAATCAAATGAAGAGAAAATAGGCAGTCTACTTGGAAAAGAATTCAGAGTAATGATAATAAAGCTGATCCAAAATCTTGGAAATAGAATGGAGAAAATACAAGAAACTTTTAACAGGGACCTAGAAAAACTAAAAAGCAAACAAACAATGATGAGCAACACAAGAAATGAAATTAAAATTTCTCTAGAAGGAATCAATAGCATAATAACTGAGGCAGAAGAACGGATAAGTGAGCTGGAAGATAAAATAGTGGAAATAAGTACTGCAGAGCAGAAAAAAGAAAAAAGAATGAAAAGAATTGAGGACAGTCTCAGAGACCTCTGGGACAACATTAAACCCACCAACATTCGAATTATAGGGGTCCCAGAAGAAGAAGACAAAAAAAAGGGACTGAGAAAATATTTGAACAGATTATAGTTGAAAAATTCCCTAATATGGGAAAGGAAATAGTCAATCAAGTCCAGGAAGCACAGAGAATCCCAATCAGGATAAATCCAAGGAGAAACACACCAAGACACATATTAATCAAATATCAAAAATTAAATACAAAGAAAAAATATTAAAAGCAGCAAGGGAAAAGCAACAAATAACATACAAGGGAATCCCCATAAGGTTAACAGCTGATCTTTCAGCAGAAACTCTGCAAGCCAGAAGGGAGCGGCAGGACATATTTTAAATGATGGAAGGGAAAAATCTACAACCAAGATTACTCTACCCAGCAAGGATCACATTCAGATTCAAAGGAGAAATCAAAATCTTTACAGACAAGCAAAAGCTAAGAGAATTCAGCACCACCAAACCAGCTTTACAACACATGCTAAAGGAACCTCTCTCGGCAGGAAACACAAGAGAAGGAAAAGACCTACAATAACAAACACAAAACAATTAAGAAAATGGCAATAGGAACATACATATCTATAATTACCTTAAATGTAAATAGATTCAATGCTCCAACCAAAAGACATCGACTGGCTGAATGGATACAAAACCAAGACCCATATACAAGCCGTCTACAAGAGACCCACTTCAGACCTAGGGACACATACAGACTGAAAGTGAGGGCATGGAAAAAGATATTGCATGCAAATGGAAATCAAAAGAAAGCTGGAGTAGCAATTCTCATATCAGACAAAATAGACTTTAAAATAAAGACTATTACAAGAGACAAAGAAGGACACTACACAGTGATCAAGGGATCAATCTAAGAAGATATAACAATCGTAAATATTTATGCACCCAACATAGGAGCACCTCAACACATAAGGCAAATGCTAACAGCCACAAAAGGGGAAATCGACAGTAACACAATCATAGTAGGGGACTTTAACACCAGACTTTCACCAATGGACAGATCAACCAAAATGAAAATAGATAAGAAAACACAAGCTTTAAATGATACATTAAACAAGATGGACTTATGATATTTATAGGACATTTCATCCAAAAACAACAGAATACACTGTCTTCTCAAGTGCTCATGGAACATTCTCCAGGATAGATCATATCTTGGATCACAAATCAAGCATTGGTAAATTTAAGACAATTGAAATCATATCAAATATCTTTTCCAACCACAATGCTATGAGATGAGATATCAATTACAGGAAAAAAAATGTAAAAAATACAAACATATGGAGGCTACACAATATGCTACTAAATAACCAAGAGATCACTGAAGAAATCAAAGAGGAAATCAAAAAATACCTAGGAACAAATGACAATGAAAACAGGACAGCCCAAAATATATGGGATGCAGCAAAAGCAGTTCTAAGAGGGAAGTTTATAGCAATAGAATCCTACCTCAAGAAACAAGAAAAATCTCAAATAAACAACCTGACCTTACACCTAAAGCAATTAGAGAAAGAACAAAAGAACCCAAAAGTCAGCAGAAGGAAAGAAATCATAAACATCAGAGCAGAAATAAATGAAAAAGAAATGAAGGGAGCAATAGCAAACATCAATAAAACTAAAAGCTGGTTCTTTGAGAAGATAAACAAAATTGGTACGCCATTAGCCAGACTCATCAAGAAAAAATGGGAGAAGACCCAAATCAACAGAATTAGAACTGAAAAAGGAGAAGTAACACCTGACACTGCAGAAATACAAAGGATCATGAGAGACTACTACAAGCAACTATATGCCAATAAAATGGACAACCTGGAAGAAATGGACAAATTCTTAGAAAAGCATCACCTTCTGAGACTGAACCAGGAAGAAATAAAAAATATAAACAGACCCATCATAAGCACTGAAATTGAAACTCTTCCAACAAACAAAAGCCCAGGACCAGATGGCTTCATAGGCGAATTCTCTCAAACATTTAGAGAAGAGCTAACATCTATCCTTCTCAAACTCTTCCAAAATATAGCAGAGGGAGGAACACTCCCAAACTCATTCTACGGGGCCACCATCACCCTGATACTAGAAAAAGATGTCTCAAAAAAAGTAAACTACATAGATGAACATAGATGCAAACATCCTCAACAAAATTCTAGAAAACAGAATCCAACAGCACATTAAAAGGATCATACACCATGATCAAGTGGGATTTATCCCAGGAATGAAAGAATTCTTCAGTATATGCAAATCAATCAATGTGATACACCATATTAACAAATTGAAGGAGGGGCTTCCCTGGTGGCGCAGTGGTTGAGAATCCGCCTGCCGATGCAGGGGACACGGGTTCGTGCCCTGGCCCGGGAAGATCCCACATGCCGCGGAGCGGCTGGGCCCGTGAGCCATGGCTGCTGAGCCTGCACATCCGGAGCCTGTGCTCCGCAACGGGAGAGGCCACAACAGTGAGAGGCCCACGTACCACAAAAAACAAAACAAAACAAAACAAAAATATGGTATGGTATGGTACTGGCACAAAAACAGAAATATAGATCAATGGAACAGGATAGAAAACCCAACGATAAACCCCCACACATATGGTCACCTTATCTTTGATAAAGAAGGCAAGAATATACAATAGATAAAAGACAGCCTCTTCAATAGTGGTGCTGGGAAAACTGGACAGCTACATGTAAAAGAGTGAAATTAGAACACTCCCTAACACCATACACAAACATAAACTCAAAATGAATTAAAGACCTAAATGTAAGGCCAGACACTATAAAACCTAAATGTAAGGCCAGACACTATAAAACGCTTAGAGGAAATCATAGGCAGAACACTCTATGACATAAATGACAAAAAACATCCTTTTTGACCCACTTCATAGAGAAATGGAAATAAAAACAAAAATAAACAAATGGGGCCTAATGAAACTTAAAAGCTTTTGCACAGCAAAGGAAACCATAAACAAGACGAAAAGCCAACCCTCAGAATGGGAGAAAATATTTGTCAACGAAGCAACTGACAAAGGATTTGATCTCCAAAATATACAAGCAGCTCAATATCAAAAAACAAACAATCCAAAAATGGGCAGAAGACCTAAATAGACATTTCTCCAGAGAAGATATACAGATTGCCAACAAACACATGAAAGGATGGTCAACATCACTAATCATTAGAGAAATGCAAATCAAAACTACAATGAGGTGTCACCCCACACCAGTCAGAATGGCCATCATCAAAAAATCTACAGACAATAAATGCTGGAGAGGGTGTGGAGAAAAGGGAACCTTCTTGCACTGTTGCTGGGAATGTAAATTGATACAGCCACTATGGCGAACAGTATGGAGGTTCCTTAAAAAACTAAAAATAGAACTACCATATGACCCAGCAATCCCACTATTGGGCATATACCCTGAGAAAACCATAATTCAAAACGAGTCATATATCACAGTGTTCATTGCAGTACCATTTACAATAGCCAGGACATGGAAGCAACCTAAGTGTCCATCAACAGATGAATGGATAAAGAAGATGTGGCACATATATACAATGGAATGTTACTCAGTCATAAAAAGAAATGAAATTGAGTCATTTGCGGTGAGGTTGATGGACCTAGAATCTGTCATACAGAATGAAGTAAGTCAGAAAGAGAAAAACAAATACTGTATGCTAACACATATATATGGAACCTAAAAAAAAAAAAAAAAGGTTCTGATGAACCTAGGGGCAGGACAGAAATAAAGATGCAGACGTAGAGAATAGACTTGAGGACACAGGGAGGGGGAAGAGTAAGCTGGGATGAAGTGACAGAGTGGCATTGACATATATACACTACCAAATGTAAAATAGATAGCTAGTGGGAACCAGCCACATAACACAGGGATATCAGCTCAGGGTTTTGTGACCACCTAGAGGGGTGGGATAGGGAGGGTGGGAGGGAGACTGAAGAGGGAGGGGATACGGGGATATATGTATGTATATGTATAGCTGACTCATTTTCTTGTACAGCAGCATCTAACACAACCATGTAAAGCAATTATACTCCAATAAAGATGCTAAAAATAAATAAATGAATAAATAAATAAAATAAAATACCCATAGCCAATGAATCACTGAACATAATGGAAGCTCAATTGTAAATTACCAAATTAAAACACAAATAGAAAAATAATGGAAAAAATAGAGAGAACAGAGAACCCAAAAGCTTTGGGGCAATATCCAAAAGTCTAACATGAGTGTAATTGTAATCCCAGAAAGAAGAGAGAGGGAGAGAGAGAATCAGAGGAAATATTTGATGGAATAATGGATAAGGACTTATTGAAACAATGAAAGAAAGACATTAGACCACAGATCCAAGAAACTGAAAGGATACCACAGTGAAAAAGGAAAAACACACATAGACACATCATATTCTAACCACCTAAAAATGAAAATAAAGAAAGGAACCTTGTAGGCATCAGATACATGACCAACATAAGAACAGAGATGAGAATCAGGGGACTTCTTGTGGAAAACCATGCAAGGTAACTGCCACAGAGTGAGAGAAAGACTGATCTTGACTGTCGCAGCTGACTACTATCCTCCGAGCTCTGTGTCAAGCTGACTCATGGCTCTCACGGAGTGACCACCTTCACCCCTCCTCAAGCACAGAGTGACTCTCCCATGCAGGGCCTCTGCTGAGAGGCACATGTGGGCTTTTGCACACTTATTTGATAAGGGAACATTCTGAAACAGTTACAGAAGAAAATGCATATGTTGATAATTAAATTTCATTTCCAAGTGCAGTCAAGTCAAAATACATTATATAGTCAGCTAACCTCGGCACCAAAGAATAGACTTTCCAGCAGGAAAAAAAGACAAAATCAGAGTATCCCGGAAGGAGAGGTATTCCAGTCCAGAATACTGAGGTTGGCCTAATGCAGCACATTTCAGACTCCATGGGAAATAAAATCTAGAATGAAATTTTGTGACCTCTCAAAGATTAGAGTTTTATTATTGTGGTTTTTAAAAGAAAAGGGAAATAGAATATGGATAATAAAGATTTATTTTTCAGTTCCTTTTGCACCCTGCATATTTGTATTCAAACACTTTACACTGAGCCTTTCTACATTTAAGAAGGAATAACGGTAGTGGTTAAGACTCTTCTCAGTCCATGGCTCTCCCTCTTACAGCTTTGACTTTGGAAATGTTACTTTGCCTCTGAGTCTGTTTCTTCATCTTCAGAAATTTATTATGAGGATTAAATATAATTCCAGGGAAGTGATAAGCAAAATGTCTGGCTCCTTATAAACACCCAATAAATTGTAGTTGCCATTAGCTTAACTATTATTTTTTTGTTTATTACATTATTATTTTCATTATTATTTGACTAGAGCCACTTTTATCTAAGCAAAGGTATAATCTGGTAACTGCTTCTCTTTGCCTTATTCTTTGGGTCTCTCCAAAGACCCGAGCACATTTTTCTGTGACTTTTCACACTCACTGCTCATTTTCCTTTCTGAGGTCTGAAAGGTGAGTGCAAGCTCTGAACCTGGAAGCTGGTCAACTCTGCGCAGACCCAGAGCATCATGTGCTCTTCCCTGAGATGCAGCCAGACAGCCTTTCCGTCCCTGCCTTTCCGCCCATGTGTGTTGCTTGTTAGCTTTGCCCATTTTTGAGGATGGAGTACAATGGATTTGCATGAAGGGATCATATGAGCTTTAACCAAATCAGCACTGCATAGGGCTATAAAAATATGTCTCAGATTGTTTTGTTTGTGGCAATTATTATCAGGCTGACCTGTTATCTTATTTCCTTGCTTCACTCACAATGATGTTGTATTTTAGATCCGGGGTTGAACAAACTTTTCTGTAAAGGACCAGATGGCAAATATTTTGTGCTGTGTGGGCTACACACAATCCTGTTTCATATTCTTTTTATTTTGTTTCACCACTCTTTAAAGATTTTTTTTAAATTCTTAACCTGTGGGCTATACAGAAACAGTCTAGGGGCCCAAAGTGACCCAAAGGCTATAGTCTGCTGACCTTTCTTCTACTCTCTTATTTCCTTTGTATTAGACATTTTGGCATCAAAAAGAATACACACTTAAACTTTCTTCTCTTTGCTCCCATTAAAAGTCAATCTCGGGCTTCCCTGGTGGCGCAGTGGTTGAGAGTCCGCCTGCCGATGCAGGAGACACGGGTTCGTGCCCTGGTCCGGGAAGATCCCACATGCCGCGGAGCGACTGAGCCCGTGAGCCATGGCCGCTAGGCCTGTGCGTCCGGAGCCTGTGCTCCGCAACGGGAGAGGCCACAACAGTGAGAGGCCCGCATACCGAAAAAAAAAAAAAAAAAAAGAAAGTCAATCTTGGTTTTAGGTTTTCAGGAAATTGGGCTCTTTCAGAGATGTAATTGGAAGAGAAGAGGTATTTCATTGAAATAACTTTTGAAATACATTGCGTATATTTACAGACACACACATATGATCTCTGTACTCCAAGTTAACAAAAATGTCCGAACTTTCTCAGCTGGTTTCCAGGTTTCCATGGGAACACAGGTGAAAACAAAATGTATATCCTAAACAAGTACCAGGTTTTCTGGCTGATGAAACATTTTATGAGTTGATTTTGGGGGGGTGGGAGTTTCATTTCCATCGTTGCCTGCCTGGCCACCCCTCCTCCCTCCCCTCTCCTCCTCTCTCCCGCCCCCTCCTTCCTCTCCGTGTGCTCCCTTTGTCACACGTGTTCCCCATGGTCTCCCGTCTGCTGGTCTCTCCCTCTCCTCCCTCCTTCACCCCCCTCTTTATGCTGCCCTCGCTCTGTGAGCCTCTGAGATGAAGTTTAAACATCTGGTTTCCATCTCCCCGCACTGTTTAACTGAAGCCCAGCCGACCCAGATTTCCTGTTCATAAATCATGACTCATCTGGAACACACTCAGGACCACTTTGGGGACTGTTTACTCAGCGTATCTCCTTTTTTAGAAGAACTGCTTCCCTTCCACATCGTTTCGAGTTGGCTGCCATCTTCTACGTTGGTAAGTTTCTCAATTTTTATTTTCGAAATGTAGACAGAAGGAGAATGAATTCCTTTGATAAGGCATTGAAATAAAATGTATCAAAACTCGAGTTTGGCAAAACATGAGACTTTATGATAATAAAAGTAGTGAAAAATTGGAGGTCCACGTATATTGTGTTAATAAAATCAGATATTTGATACCTTAAACTTTTCAGAAGTAGAGGAGTTCACACATGATCATAGCTATGTGCCAGGTGGTGCTTAGAATGTTAACTCATTTAATTCTCACAACATTACCTCAGAACAGGTACTATTAAGCTTGTTTTACAGATGAGGAAATGGAGGCCCAGAAAAGTTAAATACCTTGCCCACACATTGAGTAAGTGATAGTCCTGTGAAGAGACTCCAGACAGTCTGGCACCAGAACCTACTTCCTTAGACAGCTGATTCAACTGCTTCTTATTTTCTTCAACTATAGAATTATCCCCATTTCACAGATGGGGAAACCAAGGCACAGAGAAGTTCAGTAAATGAAGCCATTGTAGCTATTTTCAACCTTTTTCTAAACATTGTCTCTTTTCTTCGTACTTTTGGTATATTTCAGTGCTGCACTCTCTGTCTGGGTTTACACTAAATTTCCAAGAAGTCTTTTAATTCTTCTCTGTAGAATTCAAGTTTAAAAATCTATTTCCACTTTCATATTTTTCACAGAAACATGTGATGCATAGGTTTCTCTTAACCGACATCTCATAAAAAAAAAATAAAATGAATGTCAAAATATTTTTACCTAAAAATTGACCAAGTCAATCAGATGTTTCTCCTATGGTCATAATTATTTCAGAGGAAACTAAGAAAATGAAAATGTGAATTAAGGCAAAAGGCAGTGAATTGTGCTCTAGTTCTTGATTGGGAAGGACTTGGCCATATGTCCATACATAACTTTAAGGGTCATTGGAAAGCAGAGTTTTGGTGTGCATCCAAAGAAGAGGAGACTGGATTTTGCTGAACAGCTTACAATCTCTATAGAATGTTCTTCCACTAAAATGTAAGTTACTTGGAAACGGCAACTTTGTTTTGTTCACGGTTATATGCACAATGCCTAGGACAATGCCTAGAACATAGTAGACATTCGATAAATTCGTATTAAATGAAGGAAAAATATGAACATAAACAAATTTGATTTGAATGTAAACTGAGAAGGCTTGGGCTACAGTCCAGGGCATATTTGAGAACCAACTCCCCCAGACTCACACCCTGTTTATTTCCCCACGTGTACTTCCCGCAGATCATTAAATTCAGAACTAAGGAGATTCAAAAGCCTCAAAGTTGCCCAAGTATGGGCAGTTCCCTTTAGGGGGCCTGATGAATTAAAATCATGATTATCCAAAATTTCTGGCATTAAAGATTTACAAGTATATACCCCCAAAATAAAAGCGAAAGGACCCTTGGCAATATTTTAAGTACATAGGTCAGTAGAAAACTCTCCAGCTTAGCTCAAAGAGTCTTGAGATTTTTCCATCAGTTTCCAGGATTCACCCCCATGTTTCCTGATCTTCCATGCACCCCAGGAATGGATTAGAATGAGTAGTTACACACACACACACACACACACACACACACACACACACATACACACACCCCACAGGAAATCTGCCTTTTTCAGTCCACGTCCAGGGCAACGTCTCAGCCCAGGGCTGGGTTCCTTCCTGCAGGCTCAAGGAGAGAGTCTGTCCCCTTGCCCTCTCCTTCTTTAGAGGCTGCTAGCATTCCTTGGCTCATGACCTCTTCCTCCACCTTCAAAGCCAGCCACACAGTATCGCTCTGACCTGTTTCCATTATCATGCCTCACTCTCTGATTATGATCTCCGGCCTCCCTCTCCCACTTTTAAGGACCCTTGTGATTATATTGGGCCCACTCGGATAATCCAAAATAATCTCCCTATCTGCTGTTTAGCAAACTTAGTTCCATCTGCAATCTCAATTCCCCTTTGCCTTGTAGTGGAACATATTCACGGGTTCCAGGGATTAGGACGTGGACATCATTGGGGGCCCATCATTTTATCTGCATCAAGGTTGCATAGCTAACAAGTAGGAGAGTTTGCATTCAAATACAAGTCCAATTACAAAACTCATAGTCATAACCATGACATTCTCCAGCCTCTCATCTGATTACCATGCTGCTCTTTCTGCCCTTTGAATGACTTCTTGGGACACTTCAAGCCTGCATCCAAGATGTCTTCATTCTTCAAAGCTCAGCGTGACTTTCATCTCTGCCGTTGAGAATTTCCTGAGTAAACTCTCTCAGTGAGCATCAAAGCCATGGTCAAACCCCCATCTGTAATCTTCCCTTCCAAGTGTTTGCAGAGTCTTGGATGACTGGAACCCAGCCTTACGCAGGCCACTTCATCTTCTACCGCCTGCCCATCTGGTTTTAAACCTTAGGAGTGAAAAGAACGAGAATAATCTTTCTTCTATAGGAAAGCTTTTCACGTATATGCAGGAAATAACCAATGACCTCTCACCCCACGTCTTCTCTTTGCCACGTAGAAGAGCTCTGTTTCCTTCAGGCATCCTCACAGGCCAGGGACTGGTACCACCTCCACACCGTGGGCGTTCTCTCCTGCACATACAAGTTTACCAGTGGGCTCCTTATAGAGTAGCAATTCCTTTGGTGTGGTCTAACCAGACCTCCACCTAGATACCATATTTCTCTAAACTCATGTGAGATCAAACTAGCTATTCAGTGGGTATTTCATAGTGTTTACTCAGATTTAACTGATAGTAACATTGATTAGAGTCCTTCAGATACTTGCAACATGCTATTACTATTATTCCTTTATCCTATATTGGAAGGTAGTTTATTTGTGTGATTTGGATGAGCAGATCCAAACAGAAGTGTTCACATTTATGCCTATTAAAGTGGATTGTTACAGATTCAGCCCCCTTCAGTCAAGGTCTCCCTCCCAGTTTCACGCTACCTATGAATGTAAAACTAGTGACTTCTGTTTCCGTCCATGGCACTGACAAAAATGCTCAATAGTCTAGAATTGGAGAGAACTCTACAACACAAAGACCAAAAACCTTTGGGTGACTGAGTCAACCAAAGGACACCATGAGCCAGCTAGTAATTCACCTCATTATCCCAGACTCCACCCCATATTTCTTCAGCGTGTCCACAAGGAGATCATAAAAGCTGGTCAAATGCCTTGACAAGGAAGAGATGATTCACTATGCTGACAACATTTCCCAGCTAAACTCTTGTAAAAGAAAGAAATGAGATCTGGGTAGTGGACGCAGTACATCGAGTAGCTGTTTTCCCCAGATCTTCCAGTGAATGAAATATTTTCAAACCAGTCACCTTACACAAAATTACAAGTATCTTTTTTTAATATTGTGGAAATTATTGAATCAAAGAGCAGAGTCATATAACCAAGGCTCCCTTCAACACCTTTGGACATGTCAGTGTTCCGTCAATGAAATGAACATAGTATCTGCTGTGCCTGTCTCTCTGGGCTGTGGTGAGTATCAATTTAGCCAAGATAATGAACTTGCACTGTGAAAGCCACAGGACTATGCATTTAAGGTGATCTTGACATCATCCAAGAACACCTTTCATGGCCCTGCCTCATTATCCTCAACCATCTTGGGAACGCCATACGTATGGATGCAAACCTCAGGTGAGTTGTAGTAGCAATAAGTTCCTTAAAAATGCACCTACTACGGATGGACAGTTTGGAAGTTAAGAACAATTCGTGTATTTTATTTTTTATTATATGAATTGCTCTTAACTTCCAAACTGTTCATATGCAGTAGGTACAGTTTTAAGGAACTTATTGAAACTAGAACTACTGTATATAAAATAGATAAACAATAAGGACACGGGGAACTCTATTCAATATCTTGTAATAACCTAAATGGATAAGAATTCGAAAAAGAATATATATATATATCTGAATTACTTTGCTGTACACGTGAAACTAACACAACATTGTAAATTAGTTATACATCAATTTTTTAAAAAAGCAATTCATATAGCCGAAAACTTTAATAGTACTAATCCCAAGAGAAAGGTAATTCTTTTAATAGAACAATTTCTAATTCACAACCGAATTTGTATTTATGAAAGCGCTTAAGCCACAATTGTGGCATCCTTGGGTTGATTTGTCCAAAGAAAAGAGTTAGCCAATCACATTGAAAGGATACCTTTCATACATGTGTGGTCACACCTGCTAGTTTAGCGCCATTCAATAACCAGAGAGATGACCAACACAGAGGATGAGAGTGTGTTTTCTCCAACTCTCATCTAAACACACAGAGCAGGGACCCGAGGTGTGTGAAATGTGGGGAAACAAACATAATAGGCAAAAGACCAGCACTCTTCATTCATCAAGTGTGTGACCTTGACCCGGCCACTCCAAGTCTCAGAACTTAATTTCCTCATCTGTAAAATCGGTTCACTGTGCATTCTCCACACTGCACCTTCTTTATAGAGCTGTTGTGAGGGTTAAGTGAAATAATGTATATGAAATTGCCAACTCCAAATCCAGGCTAGACCACAGGATTTTCCAAGACTAACACAGCAACAAATGTTTTCCTTGAGGTGAATCATGGCTAATTCATACAAGACCAACTTCCACAGATGACTGAACATAGCCTTTGATCTCCATCTTAACGTTCATTGTGGTGTCAGAGCTTTCAGTCAATATACCACAATCCCAGCATATCCACTTTGGGCTAAAATGAAACCTTGTATAATGTATAAGCACTTTCGAGTAAACTGACCTTGTCTGCATTTGCAATAACAAAATTCCAAACTTAGGAAGTTACTTAAAAGTAGGGGGCAGTGAGACCATTCACTCTTAACTAAGATATGAAATAACAGAAATGCAAAGTGGTTTCCAGCTTTAATGGTAATGTTTGTAATACCTTTTTTAGTTTTATTTATTTCTCTATTTTTAAAATTTTTTTATTGGAGTATAATTGATTTACAATGCTGTGTTAGTTTCAGGTATACGGCAAAGTGAATCAGTTATACATATACATATATCCACTGTTTTATAGATTCTTTTCCCATACAGGTCATTCATTACAGAGTACCGAGTAGAGCTCCTTGTGCTATACAGCAGGTTCTTATTAGTTATCTTATTAGTTATCTATTTTATACATAGTAGTGTGTATAATATCTTTGATAATGAAGAAAAATAGTGTTCCATAGTAGAATAGTAAATACTAAAGATTTAAAACAAAAAAATATATATTGATCTGTGCAATTTATTAAGAACATTCCACACACCTTAGCTCAATGAACCCCTTCTGAAGATGAGAAAACGGAAGCTTAGAGAGGTTAGGAAGCTTCCCCAGTTCTATGCAGATGTTCAGTGCCCAAGCCAAAACCCGAATCCAATCTGTTCCACTCCAAAGCCCGTGCCTTTTCTCTCTGATAGCAGACACTTTCCTGTACACCAAGCTGCCTCCGAGCTCTTAAGTCACCTCTTGCCACTTTCTTCCCTATTACTTGATAAAAGCAATGTCCATGTATTCAGGTTTGGGGAAGTTGTTCTGGCTTATACACAAGTTAACTTGAATTTTATGCTAACTAAAGCAGTCTATCAAACGTACATTGTACATCTGCTTTAATCATTAAAGAAAAGGGTGCATTGATGAAGTAAAGCAAGTCCGTGTTAAAAATAAAGATGAAATGCCTCCCTTCCTGGGACGCTGATGCGGGTCCTCCTTCGATGATAAGACTCCCTTCCCAGGGCCAAAGCCATGCTGGCTTGCTGTGTACCTGCTGGTCTGTTTTTTTGAAACCTTGAAGAAATGTATCCCTGACATTGTTTTTTTCTTTCTTTTTTTTCATATTCTTTTCCATGATGGTTTATCACAGGATATTGGCGATAGTCTCTGTGCTCTACAGTAGGACCTTGTTGTTTATTCATTCTCTATGTAATAGTTTGCATCTGCTAATCCCAAACTCCCTGTCCATCCCTCCCCCACCCCCCACCCCCTTGGCAACCACAAGCCTGTTCTCTAGGTCTGTGAGTTTGTGTCATAGATAAGTTCATTTGTGTCATATTTTAGATTCCACTTACAAGTGATATTATATGGTATTTGTTTTTCTCTTTCTGACTTAGTATGATAATCTCTAGTTCCATCCAGGTAGCTGCAAATGACATTATTTCTTTCTTTTTTAATGGCAGAGTAGTATTCCATTGTATGTATAAGTGTGTGTGTTTGTGTGTTTGTGTGTGTGTGTGTGTGTGTGTTTGTGTGTGTGTGTGTGCGTGTGTGTGTGCCACGTCTTCTTTATCCATTCATCTGTCAGGGGACGTTTAGGTGGTTCCCTGACCTGTTTGATGCTCTCTGTTCTGACAAGGTATACACGCAACTGTGCTGAGAACCACACTCCCCCAGAGCAGTCCTCAGAGACATCTGGGAGGCTGGCTTCTGGGCTGTAGTCCTCAGCTTGGCTCAGATAAAACTCTGCCCTACTTTTATGATAGACAGCTTCCGATTATTTTCATCGACTTTTACTGAAACTGCCTCCCTGCGCTCTCTCCACTGATGTTTCCCTGTCTGGTTACGATCAAGAGTACTCAGACACGGGGGATGAGGATACGGGTCACACAGGCTGTGGAGTTAGCAGGGAGTGGGACATGGCTGGAGGAAACCAGGAAGCCCCATGGCTTGTGTCCAAACGGGGAGAATGCATTCAGAGGTATCCACTTGAGGCTACCAAGGAGGAGCCATCAGGCTGCTCCGCACATGGATCCGCTCATATCCCGAACAGGAGGATCTTGAGCTCCTTGTACACCGGGCTCAGGTCTTCTGCAGCCAGGGTCTGGAGCAGAGGAACCAAGAGCCAGCGCTCCCGGAGGGAGAGCGGGGTCAGGCAGGAGTCAAGACCTCAGCCAAGACAGGGGTTGAGGCTGAGCTCCAGACTCGGGCTGAACGGCAACATCAGGCAGGGAAACAGAGCCTCAGTCACACCAAGTGCGTCTCACTAGGGGCCGGGGAAGCAGGCGTGGGATACCAGGCAGAAGAGTAAGTCAGGATGCTGCCAGGTTATGAGCCAAGGATGCTGCCCTGGTCAGAACTGGCCCAGGAAGCATGAGAACTGATCCACCCAAGGGAGGAGGTCAAAGTGAGCCCAGCTAGGAAGGGTCAAGAAAGAAGGAACTCAGAGCTCATCCATCCTGCATCACCCTCTTCGCCTCTGCCCTGTGACCACTGTGCCTTATTATTATTGCTGTTGTTGTTATATTAATAATATTTATCACTATTATTAAAGAATTATATGTCCACTGATCACTAAAGATTCATTGAGTTCCTACAACAAGCTAAGGGTTGTACCAAGTGGTGTTTATACGACGGTAAGGGAAGCAGTCTGGTCTCTGCCACTACGGAAATGTACAGGCCACGAAGGGACACTGGTGAGACGGGTAGAGGAAGGATGGGGCCAGGGCGCGGCAGGTGAATCACTCACTTTGGTCACAAAATTTAAGGGGGCGCCAAAAACCTCAGCAATCAAGAAAAATAATATGGTGATGAAATATTTTTATAAACAAAGTAAATGCAAGAAAATCCATGGTGAACAATATATGAAAGCATCGAATAAAACAGAATCTTCCAAGAGAAACACGCAGGGAAGACATGAAAATCCCCTACTTTCCTGAAACCAGGGACAGTACTTCGGTGAGCCTTTCCTTCCTGTTTTTAAGTATGTTTATTTGCATTTTCAAAGGGAGTGATGGCTCTACCCTTCATCTGATCCTTCAAGGTTGCATTTTAATCAGGATCTATCCCTGGAAAGTGTTCTCAGTTTGTAGTTTACTAGTTGAGTTAAGTAGCAACTGATGCTTCCAAGCTGCAAATTAACTACAGCCACCATATTTCCTACTCATGCAATGTGTCCATCCAGGGAACTCTCCGAACCCTAGCCCTTGGGATCCAGGCTGATGGAGACCCATGTTGTATTTACGTCCTCAATTGTAGAGGCAGGAAAAAGGAGTCGGGCCATCGCACCCTCTTCCAACCTCTGCTTCAAAGTGAGCTTGCCGATTCCACCCACCTTATCGTTGGCCAAAGCCAATGACGTGGCGACTCCCAGACTACAAGTGTCAAAGAAGGTCAACCGTACCATGGCTTGTGATGGGCTTTAGTGACATCACAGCCACCCTCTGTCCAACCAGGACAGTGAGAAATTCTTGCCCCTTTTAGCCACCATGCAGGAAGGTGGACATCAGATCTGTTGTTCCAACAGCAAAGAAAGAAATGACTGTCTGGAAGAGCAGAGAATGCTGGGCAGCCAACGAACAACAACCGTGCACCGGAGTAAAAGCTGTTCAGCTACGCATTGTCCGTGCACCCTCGACAGGGGCCTCCAAAGAACAACACTCCCAGTTAATGTTTTCCTCTTTGGATGTCATTTGGTTTGGGGTTTTGGTTTTTCTGTTTGTTTTTTTTAAATTAGTAGACTTTATTTTTTAGAGCAGTTTTAGGTTTATAAAAAAATTGAGCAGAAAATATTGGGGAGAATTCTCTTGTAGCCTTTCCCCAACACACACACACACACACACACACACACACACACACACACACACACACACAGAGACACTTCCCTTATTAACATGTTGCATTAGTATGCTGCATTTGTTATAATGATGAACTCAGTTGGTTGAGGTTCTTAGCCAGGGAAGAGCCTTAATTCTCTTGGCTGAGGAGTCTGAGCTCTTGGTGGTCCTGCCTCCAAGGAAGAGCAGTCATTTTCAATGGACCTTAATCACTGTACCTGGAGGTTCAGTGAGGCACAGCAGAACATCCCGCGGGCTGCCTCCGTACTCCTCTCCACCTAAGTTGTAGCAAACAGCTTTTTACCCTTGAGGGTCAGGATCAGTCACGTAGGCACTATAACCCTTCTTTGCTTTAATCCAGTAGCATGAGGAGTCCTGAATGGCCAAGTAGCAGCACGATTTCCTACTCAGTGGAGGCACCATTATTGAAAAAAATGGAAATCTTACTCAGTCCCTCTTAGGGTACTAAAATCTCTAACCCAGAATATCCCAGAGTCACATAACACAAAGGAAAAAAATGCAGTCGGGTTATTGGGGACACTTGTGGGAAATTGCACATCCCTTTTCATGTCATTGTTCTTAGATTCATATTTATTAACTGCAGAAGAAACAGCCGCATATATTGGTCTCTGGCTAAGAGAATTTAACACAGGCTGAAGGTCAGCTGTTCAAAATCACAAGCCAGGACAGATCTGATCTTCAGTAAGACATTTCTTTTTATCATTAGGTTGATAACATATATTCTGGTTCTCCTCTCCTTCCAGCAACCTAGTAGGAAGGTCCTTCCTCACACCCTGGGAGTCAAGTTTAACCTTGTAACTTGATTTGATCAAAGACATATAATGGGAAGAGATAACTCATGCCAGGGTGTGAGTTGCCTTATCTTTTCTTTTCCTACCTCGGTAACTGTAGACGCATTTGCCAAGATGAAACCTCTGTCAGCCTAAGTCCAGGTTGAGTTGAACCTGAAATGTGAGTGAGAAATAAACCATTGTTGTGTTTGGGCTTGTTGATTATGTCACCATAACCTAACCCATTCTAACTGACTCACCATTTCTTCTCTAAGGGCCAGTTGTTATGGGCCATGGGGTACATGATGAAAGTAGTGAAACTTCATTTGCTGTAAAGAGATTCCCTTAATTTTTTTAAATTATTATTATCTTTTTCAGAGGGGGGCATGCAGCATAGCTTGTGGGATCTTAGCTCCCTGACCAGGGATTGAACCTGTGCCCCCTGCAGTGGCAACACAGAGCCTTAACCACTGGACGGCCAGGGAATTCCCAAGAGATTCCCTTTAGAAGCAAGCCTGTGTGGCATCGTGTGACAATGAATAAGGCATTTGATCAGCCCATGGATGGTGGTGCTGGCAGAGCATGGTAACCAGGAAAAGCAAATCCAAATTCAGAACAAGTGTCTGTTCCTAGTAGGACAAATCACTGCTCCCTTGTGGTGGAGTGAGACCAGTGCTATCAACCCTCCATGGAGTTGTTGGTTGGTCCCTCAAGATGCCACATCAGGAGATCAGGGTCAGCCTTCATTGGCTGTCAAGTAGACCACACAACAGCAGCAATGGCCAGACTTGATGAAGTGGAGCCCACACCACAGTTTCCACATGTAGGCTTTATCACGAGCTCCAGGGCCACTTGGTTTGGTCAGCCGTTGATCGCTGGAGGAAAGAAGCTAACGAAGACGCCCCAGGGTCTTTGGGTGGGCTTTCAGACAGGATTTGCATAACCGGAGCTTCTGGGCTCATCTCAAACGGTCCAACCTTTTTCTCCAGGTGTCATGGTCTCTAATCCTCCAGGCGTGCTCATTTTGAGTCGATGACTCTCACACTATGGTCCACGGATCAGCATAGAGCCTCATCTTTTGCCATTTCTCCCCTCTGGTTACCACGAAAGCAGTAAATGTGAAGAGGACATGGTACCTAGCACACGACTGCTGCTTGTGACCTTCCTCCCTGTTAGGGTGACTTAATGCTAAGTGGATAAGGGAATGGTTCAGAGCTCTGCCTTTAGGAAGGCTTCCCTTCTCTGCTGAGGACTCCCCAAATAAGAGTTTAACACAGCATCCACCCACTGTCACATGGCATTGACACATCTTGCAGAAACATCTATACACCATGTTCTATTTTTCTTCTCCGTAAACTGTTATCGGTGCAGGTTGAAGAGGTGGCGCCGTTGTAGCAGAAGTAGGAACGTGAGCTACTTGCTCACGCCAAGGTGCAGAGTCTGCAGACCCTGCTTGCGCTGACCCAAGTCTTCCACTGAATGATGGAGTGATGCTGAGCACATCTGACTAGGTGGGTGGCTAGGTAGGCTGGGAAATGGCTGGTTCATGACTGGGGACCTAGGTGGCATTGTCACCTTGCACTTACTCCTATGGCAGGAGCTGTTTCCAAAGGAGAGTCTTTACATCATCGAGGGGATGGGGATGGCTCCAGTCTCCACGGGGCTCTGTGGTGACTCCACCCCCTGGGGCTTGTCACTGGCTCCACACCGCTCCCTCACGTCCACGGAGAGTCTGGGGCGGACTGGCTATGTTGGACCAAGGACACACGTAAGGGCCTCACAGCTGGTCCCCATCTGCTGGCTCCATGTGTCTGTCTTATGATAAACTCAAAAGCCTTTCAAGAAAATGAGCGAATAGCAGTAAAAATAAATCTAAAAGATCCAAGGCCTGAAGTTTACCAAGTTAATTTTGGAAGAAATACAAAGAGTAAATAAACAACCTAAAAAGTTTTTTTGAAAAGGAAAAATGAAGTAGCATAAACTGAGATTATGAACAACAAAGATGCTATTAAAAAGGATTAAAAATGACACAAAGTTTTGAAATGATTCAAGAGGCATAAAATAAAAATAATTGAAAGATGGAGGAACTGGGGAATAAAGCTGAAAAGGGCAGAAAGACAGTAATGAAATAAGATGGCAGTTCAAACTCAAATGCTTTACTTGACAAAGATGAACCCACTGAAGGACACTTCAAATGGTCTACATGGACCCTTTGACCTCCGGTTTAGAGGGGAGACCAGGCAATGTCCTCAAGTTGGCATCCAATCAAACACTTTGGCTCCCTGCCTTGGAATAAGCAAGGCTTTGGAAGCTGGAAGCCTTGGTGGTTGAGGCAGTTTTGCCCTCAGTGGGACATTGGCACATAGCCGCATGTGTCCCAAGAGATGTCCTAATAGCCTTCACTGCCAAGCAGCCAGCATGCACACATTCATTCTCCATTCCATGCATACGCGTTGAGTAAGAGGTCCTGCGGTTTACGAGGGACGCACACATGAACTAATCCAAATCCTCACTCCCTAAGGCTCACGGAATAACTAGGAACAAGAGTTATACACAGAAATTGCTGGAACCTAAATGTCTGTTTTCTTCACCCCCACTGACCTCCGGCCTTGATCCTTTCCCATCTGCATGGGAAAAGGGACTTTGCTTTGGGTCCACACCAACTTTGAACTGATATTCCTATTCTATAGTTTTACTCAAATTTTTTTGGCTCATAAGAGGTAATGCATTACCTACGGAGCATTTCACTGAAAATGTCAGACAGCCACTCACCAGATCTCTTTCCTTGTACCAGACCACTGGGTGCTTCCTGACTGCCACAGGTCAGGGACACCAAACCGGTATCTGAGACGGAGATTTGCCAGCAGAAAGGTTATTTATTGGGACATGCTTTGAGGATCAACTCTGCCATCTCTGAGAATGGTCACAGTTATTCGGCTGGAGGAGGCTGCAGTGCAGACAGTGATAACGAGGTGGGCAGGAGAGGACAGCAATCAGATGGCAAGGGGGCATTCTCGTGAGGTTGGGGGCAGGGCAGGAACAGCCCCGGGAGGTGGTGATGGTGAGCCGAGACAGCAAACCCATCCTCCGGCACCAGCATTGATGAGATTCAAAAAAAAAAACCCTTGAAAGGAGGCAGAGAGCATATTCCCCAGAGCAGAAAACCAGTTTTCAAGTAAGGCGAATAGGAGAAAAAAAAAAAAATCACTCTGAAAAATTTACTGACGATACAAGGGGGGTTTGCTGATGATAGCCGTGATTCAGAGGACACAGGGGAAAGGTCTGGGAAGCAGGGAAGAAGTGGAGGATGGAGTCTAACTGGCCGATGTAAAGAGCACGTGGGAGGAGACTGCACAGTGATGAATGAGAAAACCTCTCATGAACAAGCGATAAGATAGCCTCACACTAGCTAGTCCAGAGCTTCTGCAGAAAGGCTTCTGGGCTGCCTGTGAAACTTAAAATTCAATGCTCCTCAGCCTGCATGTTTCAACCAAATAAGGCACTCTTCCAGACCCTACCAAAAGGGAAAGAAACCAAAACTCTGGGGCGTCAGAGTCAAGAAACAGAAAGAAGATGGAAGAGGCCCCACTTCTGCCCTGCCCTGCGTTACGCAAAGAGGACGATGTGCTCCTGCTCCGGGTGTCCTGCCAGGAGAGGGGTGAGGCTGGGGACAGGTGCCACTTGTTGCCACACGATGCCATGTGGCGCCACTGCCGCTGCGCCCCCATTTCCAGAGGACTCTCCTTCTCCACACGCAGGCCACTTAGAGCTGGGGGCAGACACAGGACCTCGGTGAGCTGCCTCTCAGCTTCAGTTTGTGGTACCCGCGATGTCTGTGCCACGGCGTGTGACATCTCTGAGCCACGGCTGTTCTGAAGCCCCTCGCTGCCTAATCTGACAATCAAAACCACTTTGCTGCTACTGCTTAACAGTTGATCCGGGGATTTTGCCCTCTGCTGTGGTTCCTCGAGTGAGATATGGCTTCTGACGCTGGGGCTGGGAGGGGATCAAGTCACGGAGCACTTGTCGTCGAAGGGGCTCAGGGCCTGGGCAGGTGGCCAAGCAGCATCTAACACACAGTTTTATAACCTGAAATAGAGATTTCATTTATAAGCATGGTAGCAAAGATGAAGTTTATAAGGGAAAATAAAAATAGATATGAGCTCAGAAAAATGCAGAGCCTCGCAAATAAAAGGAAAATGGTGAGTACTTTAAAACTTGGCAATATTTGTGAAAGTCGCTTAATAAGTAAAGAAATCTTTCGAATAGAATGATAAATAGGCCAAAAGGAAAATAGGCAAAGAGGACGAGAAGTCAAGACAGACTTTCAGACCATGTTGAATTCAAAAGCCAATTTGTCCGCTAGCAGCTGTGTGGCTAGGGGTGATCACGAAACCTCTCTGAGCCTCCATTGCCCTGCCTACAAAATGAAGAGCTGTTAATAGGCTCCTTTCCTACCTCTCCGCTCCCCTTGGCATAAACCTAACAGTTTGCAACAACAGAAAGTGGGAGGAGATTGTGCAGCTGTGCTGAGATATAATCATGTCATTTCCCTGCTTACATTTCAAGACAGTGTCCTCTGCCTTCAGGGGACACTGAAGGTATTAAACACACACTCTTTTGAGACACAGCAGGGCCCTTGAAGACTTACCAGCTGGCTTTCAGTCCAGCCTCATCTCTACCATCTCAGGAAGGTCCAGCAATAACAAAGTTCACGTCCCCTGAACACTTCCTTCTCTCCAAAGCCATCAAGTGTCTGCACGGGCTCAGGGACACACAGCATTCTTACCTCCGTTGGAACAAATATCTTGTATCTCGTCTGCACATTGGCCTCTAAATGCTATTTAAGAGCCAGGGCCAAGGTGTTTCTTTTTCTCATCCTACCGCCTTTCTCAGGGCCCCATGTCCATCGTGTGCGTGCCTTTATCAAAGCTCTTGCCCGCAGGGAACTCTACTCAGTGCTCTGTGGTGACCTCGATGGGAAGGAAACCCAAAACAGAGGGGATATAGGTGTACATATAACTGATTCACTTTGCTGTACAGTAAAAAAGAAAAAAAAAAAAAGCTTTTGAGGTATTGCACTGAGAATATCTTTTTTAACATTTTTATTGGGCTATAGTTGATTTATGTTCGTCATGTTTAACAAACTAATGTTGTGTTAGTTTCAGGTGTACAGGACTGTGAATCTGTTATACATACACATATATCCGCTCTTTCTTAGATTCTTTTCCCAAATAGGCCATCACAGAGCACTGAGTAGAGTTCCCTGTGCTGTACAGTAGGTCCTTACTAGTTACCTATTTTATACATAGTAGTGTGTACGTGTCAATCCCAATCTCCCAACTTATCCCTCCCCGCCCTTATCCCCCAGTAACCAAACGTTTATTCTCTACGTCTGTAACTCCACTTCTGCTTTGTAGGTAAGTTCATTTGCACTGCGATTATTGTGTGCACGTCCGTCTCCCCTACATGACCAGACAGAGACGACTCCAGCGTTTCCATCGCTGTCAACACAGAGTCCGGCTGAGTGACGCACACACAGCCCCAGCCCTGAGGGTCTGACACCGCGCCCCAAAACAGTTGTTAGACTCACACATACCCCCATGCACGCCAGCATGACTGTGCTTAGAGCTGTTTGGATTTTGCAATTACCAGGTATGCTGGTGACCAGAAGCGGCGAAATCCCGAAGGCTGGTGTGAGAAGGAGGAACAGGTCTGAGCTTCCCTTGCAGAACTTCTTCCTCCAGGCACTTCGTTTATGATAACATCTTAAGCATTTGGCTCATGTGACAGGTCGGCCTCCTCTTTCCTCGCCACCCTGAATGCCCTCCAGGACACTCCCTGCATTGTATCATGTACTCTGTTTATTCTCCGTGAAAACAGCCTTGCTGAACATAAGCAATCTTCAGACAATTCTGGCAACTCTCACGGTCAGGCACGCATTTACCGTTAGACCTGCAGACCTTGTCATCTGCTCTGTCCTTCTGTTGGGGTCACGTCCAATGCTTCTGAGGTCAAGTTGGGGTGTATTTCCAGGCCACAGCTCCACGTTTTGCATAGTCGTATATACAGCAGAACAGACTAAGCAACAATGAATTTTAACGCAGTGCCTCTAAACGGGAGATTGCAAAGTGGTGGCCCGAGCTGACTTGGTAGCAGCGTATTAAACCTGTAAACGTGAATGCCCGTAAGATGGACATTCCCCCCTCCATACCCCAAGCCCTAGCAGTCCCTCCCCTGGCCTTGCTCACCTATGAAACCTGCCAGGCCTTGAAGGTATGCGTGTCCATGAGGCCACCCACCCCACATACTGAATGAGCTCCAAACAGATATGGGGGCTGGGACTGAGGGTAGGTCTCTGATGCCTCACGGTGGCTGCTTTGGCTGCTTTGAAAGGACACCTTTCCTCTGCAGTGTCCCATTCTGTCCACTTTAAAGGGTGGGGACCCCAGGGCCCAGAAGCCTAGGAAGGCATGAGCCTCTGTCACGGCGATTACAAGAGGGCATGGCCTGAGAGCCCCTTGCCGGTGAAGGTCTTCTCTGAAAAGCAAAAATTAATTTGGGGTGGGGTTGGAGTAGCAACTTCTGCCAAATAAGGGAACCACAGAGTCCCAGCGAGACCCAGCAGCGGTTCCTATATTTTCACAGCAGCTGAGAATGGCTGTTGCAGCGAAGCCTGCTTCACCCCGCCTGCTATTTTTAGCCTCCTCTCTGCCACGCTGGCGAGGCCGTGCTGCCACATGGCAGGGAATGGGATCCATGTGTGCAGACTGGACCACTTCCAGAGGCCGAGTGTTCCCTTAAAAGGCATGAGAATGTCACATCCGACGGCTACAGGGACAGGAGCGTGGACTCCAAGCGGACGGTGAATTTCCATCCTAGAGGGCTCTTTGGGGACCAGGAAACTAACAGGAGCCTGCGTGTGAGCAACCTTTCAGTGAAGACGGGTTTTCATTTTGAAACTGAAATAAGGATGAGGATTTGAGCTGATATATGTTGCATTCTGGTCGTCCAAGGAAAGACTATCCCTGTGTGATTCATCTGTGGCGGGGACTTGAGAGCCGCTCATATAAATTCCCTCCAGACATTTACTTTACAAATCAAAGCTGTTTGGCCATTTGGTTAGAGTTGGATGCAAAACAGACCCAGTCTCAGCTCAAGCCTTTCCCAGGGCAATCCCACAGAAAGAAACAGTTTTCTGAATATATTCTAATATAGTATAACATGAATAGAATAAAGTAGAAGATAATAGAACAGAATTAAAATATATTCTAAGTTAGGACCTTTATTCTGAATAGTATAAAGCCTGCATAAGTTTTTGTTTCTGGAAATGATTAATACTTATTTTTATTATCCTGAAGTTGTGTCTTATCGTGAGTAGCATAAATTCCCTTGATGAGGTGGGAAATCTACCAAACTTTTGTATATAAATAAGGGCTAAACACTTTAACACCGAATCCCTCTTTTGCCCCACTAAAGTAGAGAAAAGCAAAGATGGAGAAATGTTTGAAGTCTTTTTTCACCTACTGTTTTCCAGACATTGCCGTGGGTCACAAGCATTAGGTCTGGTGCAGGGATGAGCTAAGGCCACCAGAAAAATTCAGAAGGTGGGGAATTAGGCGTGGGCTGGGTGTCGGGCACGGACCCCTGACATCCACGTTGAGAGATGCAGCGAAGCAGCTGCCTTGCTGATACAGTCAAGTTGACAGGCATGACTTTTCCTGGACCACAGTGAGGGAACCACAATAGACAGGAAATGTCAGCAAGCGCCATTAGTTCAAGTGCTTTCTTTAACAAAAACCGTATAGCTTTGTTTCTGCTGTTCTATTTTGCTTTGGAAAATGTCAGGAGTTAATTTAGAAGAATAAAGCTTACGGCATTGGGTGGAGTACACACAGTTTGTTAAATGACACGTTGCTATGTCGTGGACGCACACTCACAAACCTATGCACGCACAGCAATGGATACAGTCAGCCCCCAACCCCCTGACCAGAGCCCCACTGACCTTCACGTCCTGGGCCTAAGAGATGTGGGCTTGTTTCTGGGAGTAATGTCAGCCATCTTGCAAATGATTGGCCTAAGGAAGGCCGCCTCAGCCAATTCTAAACATTGGAATGTTTAGGCGGTGGGGGGGTCGGGAAACACGCCGTCACTCCCGAGACAGCCACAGAAACAGATGGTCTTCCTTTTCCATTAAATACTGCCGTGTCCAAGTGAGGACCATCTCATTACCAACCTGAGGGTGGAGCCCACACTGAAAATAGCACAGAGAGATGAAGAGAACCTGGTCTTTGAGGACATCATTCAACCATCTAATTGACCGACCCTACAGCCCATGCTCTGGATTTCCTGTGAGGTGGGGATAAGAAATATCTTTATAGGCAAAGCTAATATGATATGGGGATTCTGTTCCTGGCTGCTGAGGCCACCTAATACACACGTCAACATCTGCACGAATCTTCTCGAGATTTCCCCTGCCCTCGTTTCAGCAGCACTCAACACAGCTGAACATGCTTATTTTCTTGAAATAGTTTCTTTTCATACTTTCCAAGATACCATTCTCTCCTGGTTCTCTTCTATTTGCTCCAGAGGTGTTCCTTCTCAGACTCTGCCTGGGCCCATCTCCTCTGCTCACCGTCTAACTGTCAGTGTGCTGAGAGGTCTATTCTAACCTCCTTTCCCTTTTCTATCTACACTCGCAAACTGGGTTGTCTCCTTTGGACCCGTGGCTTACAATATCCTATGCTCTCCCAAAGTGCCAGCTCTCTACCCTTAGTCCCAGTCACTGCCCTGAACGTCAACTGCCTTCTTGACATTTTGACTCAGAAGTTCATCTGGCATCCCAAATTACGATGCACGTAAGGGAATTGCGGAGCACAGGCTCTGGACGCGCAGGCGCAGCGGCCATGGCTCACGGGCCCAGCCGCTCCGCGGCATGTGGGATCTTCCCGGACCGGGGCACGAACCCGTGTCCCCTGCATAGGCAGGCGGGCTCTCAACCACTGCGCCACCAGGGAAGCCCGGGAATTCTTGATTTTAGCACCCGTTTCTAAAAAGAAGCAAAGAGCACACCAAAAACATCATTTCTCCCTCATTTGCCCTCATCACAGTAAAAAGCATCTCATCAATCATTTAACTACTTTTTCCTTCCCCATGTGTCTAATTCGTAAGCAAGTCTTATTGACTCTGCTCCCAAAATAAGTCCAAACCCACCCTCTCTTCTCCATGTCCTCTGTCTTTTCCAACCAGGGCTGCAATTCCAAACCACCCCTCCCTGGTGTGCTCCAGCCCCACTAGCCATCTTGCTCGTTCTCCAACATGCCAGACTCAACGTGTCAGACTCAGAAGACCCAGCTCTACTCCCAACCCAGAACCCTCCTCCCTCAGGTTTCCCTGTGCCTGGCTCCCTCTTGCCTTTGGGGTTTTAACTTATAACTCAACTCTTCAGGGGGTGGAGTCAAGGGGGCGTACTAGGAGGATGTGGAATTCACATCTCCTCACAACTAAGGCACCTACCAGGAACCAGTGGGAGACCATGGACACCTAGGGGGATGGGAAGAACCCCCAGCGACCAGCTTGCGAGATCTTGGTTCCCAAGCTGGAGGTCGGGCCCGAGCTCCTGTGGTGGGAGCTCCAAGTCTAAACTGCTGGACTAACAGAGAACCTCAGACCCAAGGGAATATCAATCGGAATGAGGCATCCCAGAGGTCCTCATCTGAGCACCAAGATCCAGCTCTATTCAATTGCCTGCAAAGTCCAGTGACGGATGTCTCAGGCCAAACAACAAGTAAGACAGGAATACAGCACCACCCATTAAAAAAAAAAAAAAGAAAAGAAAGAAACAACAAAAAAATATATTACAGATGAAGGAGCAAGTTAAAAACCTACAAGACCAAATAAATGAAGATGAAATAGGCAACCTACCTGAAAAAGAATTCAGAGTTATGATAGTAAAGATGATCCAAAATCTCAGAAACAGAATGGAGAAAATACAAGAAACATTTAACAAGGATCTAGAAGAACTAAAGAGCAAACAGACAGTGATGAGCAACACAGTTAGTGACATTAAAAATACTCTGGAAGGAATCAATAACAGAATAACTGAGGCAGAAGAATGGATAAGAGAGCTAGAAGATAAAATGGTGGATATAACTGCCAGGGAGCAGAATAAAGAAAAAAGAATGAAAAGAATTGAGGACAATCTCACAGACCTCTGGGACAACATTAAATGCACCGACATTCAAATTATAGGGGTCCCAGAAGAAGAAGAGAAAAAGAAAGGGTCTGAGAAAATATATGAAGAGATTATAGTCGAAAACCTCCCTAACATGGGAATGGAAATAGTCAAGTCCAGGAAGCACAGAGAGTCCCATACAGGATAATTCCAAAGAGAAACATGCTGAGACACACATTAATCAAACTATCAAAAATTAAATACAAAGAAAAAATGTTAAAAGCAGCAAGGGAAAAGCAACAAATAACATACAAGGGAATCCCCATAAGGTTAACAACTGATTTTTCAGCAGAAACTCTGCAAGCTAGAAAGGAGTGCCAGGACATATTGAAAGTGATGCAAAGGAAGAACCTACAACCAAGATTACTCCACCCAGCAAGGATCTCATTCAGATTTGATGGAGGTTAAAACCATTACAGATAAGCAAAAGTTAAGAGAATTCAGCACCACCAAACCAGCTTTACAACAAATGCTAAAGGAACTTCTCTAGGCAGGAAACACAAGAGAAGGAAAAGACCTACAATAACAAAGCCAAACCAATTAAGAAAATGGTACTAGGAACATACATATTGATAATTACCTTAAATGTAACTGGATTAAATGCTCCAACCAAAAGGCATAGACTGGCTGAATGGACACAAAAACAAGACCCATACATATGGCTGTCTACAAGAGACCCACTTCAGACCTAGGGACACATACAGACTGAAAGTGAGGGGATGGAAAAAGATATTCCATTAAAATGGAAATCAAAAGAAAGCTGGAGTAGCAATTCTCATATCAGACAAAATAGACTTTAAAATAAAGACTATTACAAGAGACAAAGAAGGGCACTACATAATGATCAAGGGATCAATCCAAGCAGAAGATATAACAATTGTAAATATTTATGCACCCAACATAGGAGCACCTCCATACATAAGGCAAATGCTAACAGCCATAAAATGGGAAATAAACAGTAACACAGTAATAGTAGGGGACTTTAACACCCCACTTTCACCAATGGACAGATCATCCAAAATGAAAGTAAATATGGAAACACAAGCCTTAAATGACACATTAAACAAGATGGACTTATGATATTTATAGGACATTCCATCCAAAAACAACAGAATACAATTTCTTCTCAAGTGCTCATGGAACATTCTCCAGGATAGATCATATTTTGGGTCACAAATCAAACCTTGGTAAATTTAAGACAATTGAAATCATATCAAGTATCTTTTCCAACCACAACGCTTTGAGATGAGATATCAATTACAGGAAAAAAATTGTAAAAAATACAAACATATGGAGGCTACACAATATGCTACTAAATAACCAAGAGATCACTGAAGAAATCAAAGAGGAAATCAAAAAATACCTAGGAACAAATGACAATGAAATCACCATGACTCAAAACCTATGGGATGCAGCAAAAGCAGTTCTAAGAGGGAAGTTTATAGCAATACAATCCTACCTCAAGAAACAAGAAAAATCTCAAATAAACAACCTAACCTTACACCTATAGCAATTAGAGAAAGAAGAACAAAAGAACCCGAAAGTCAGCAGAAGGAAAGAAATCATAAACATCAGAACAGAAATAAATGAAAAAGAAATGAAGGGAGCAATAGCAAACATCAATAAAACTAAAAGCTGGTTCTTTGAGAAGATAAACAAAATTGGTACACCATTAGCCAGACTCATCAAGAAAAAAATGGGAGAAGACTCAAATCAACAGAATTAGAACTGAAAAAGGAGAAGCAACACCTGACACTGCAGAAATACAAAGGATCATGAGAGATTACTACAAGCAACTATATGCCAATAAAATGGACAACCTGGAAGAAATGGACAAATTCTTAGAAAAGCACAATGTTCTGAGGCTGAACCAGGAAGAAATAGAAAATATAAACAGACCAATCACAAGCACTGAAATTGAAACTGTGATTTAAAATCTTCCAACAAACAAAAACCCAGGAACAGATGGTTTCACAGGCGAATTCTCTCAAACATTAAGAGAAGAGCTAACACCTATCCTTCTCAAACTCTTCCAAAGTATAGCAGAGGGGGGAACGCTCCCAAACTCATTGTATGAGGCCACCATCACCCTGATACCAGGCAAAGATGTCTCAAAAAAAGTAAACTACTGGCCAATATCACTGATGAACATAGATGAAAAATCCTCAACAAAATACTAGTAAACAGAATCCAACAGCACATTAAAAGGATCAGACACCATGATCAAGTGGGGTTTATCCCAGGAATGCAAGGATTCTTCAATATATGCAAATCAATCAATGTGATAAACCATATTAACAAGCTGAAGGAGAAAAACCATATGATCACCTCAATAGATGCAGAAAAAGCTTTCAACAATCTTCAACACCCATTTACGACAAAAACCCTCCAGAAAGTAGGCATAGAGGGAACTTACCTCAGCATAATAAAGGCCTTAAATGACAAACCCACAGCCAACATTGTACTCAGTGGTGAAAAATTGAAACCACTTCTTCTAAGATCAGGAACAAGACAAGGTTGTCCACTCTCACCACTATTATTCAACATAGTTTTGGAAGTTTTAGCCACAGCAATCAGAGAAGAAAAAGAAATAAAAGGAATCCAAATCAGAAAAGAAGAAGTAAAGCTGTCACTGTTTGCAGATAATATGATACTATACATAGAGAATCCTAAAGATGCAACCAGAAAACTGCTAGAGCTAATCAATGAATTTGGTAAAGTAGCAGGATACAAAAATAATGCACAGAAATCTCTTGCATTCCTATATACTAATGATGAAAAATCTGAAAGAGAAATTAAGGAAACACTCTCATTTACCATTGCAACAAAAAGAATAAAATACCTAAGAATAAACCTACCTAAGGAGACAAAAGACCTGTATGCAGAAAACTGTAAGACACTGATGAAAGGAATTAAAGATGATACAAATAGATGGAGAGATATACCATGTTCTTGGATTGGAAGAATCAACATTGTGAAAATGACTATACTACCCAAAGCAATCTACAGGTTCAATGCAATCCCTATCAAACAACCAATGGCATTTTTCACAGAACTAGAACAAAAAATTTCACAACTTGTATGGAAACACAAAAGACCCTGAATAGCCAAAGCAATTTTGAGAAAGAAAAACAGAGCCAGAGGAATCAGGCTCCCTGACTTCAGACTATACTACAAAGCTACAGTAAACAAGACAGTATGGTATGGTATAGTACTGGCACAAAAACAGAAATATAGATCAATGGAACAGGATAGAAAGCCCAGAGATAAACCCACACACGTATGGTCACCTTATCTTTGATAAAGGAGGCAAGAATATACAGTGGAGAAAAGACAGCCTCTTCAATAAGTGGTGCTGGGAAAACTGGACAGCTACATGTAAAAGAATGAAATTAGAATACTCCCTAACACCATACCCAAACATAAACTCAAAATGGATTAAAGACCTAAATGTAAGGCCAGACACTATCAAACTCTTAGAGGAAAACATAGGCAGAACACTCTATGACATAAATCACAGCAAGATCTTTTTTGACCCACCTCCTAGAAAAATGGAAATAGAAACAAAAATAAACAAATGGGACCTAATGAAACTTAAAGGCTTTTGCACAGCAAAGGATACCATAAACAAGACCAAAAGACAACCCTCAGAATGGGAGAAAAGATTTGCAAATGAAGCAACTGACAAAGGATTAATCTCTAAAATTTATAAGCACCTCATGCAGCTCAATATCAAAAAAACAAACAACTGAATCCAAAAATGGGCAGAAGACCTAAATAGACATTTCTCCAAAGAAGATATACACATTGCCAACAAACACATGAAAGGATGCTCAGCATCACTAATCATTAGAGAAATTCAAATCAAAACTACAATGAGGTAACACCTCACACCAGTTAGAATGGCCATCATCAGAAAATCTACAAACAATAAATGCTGGTGAGGATGTGGAGAAAGGGAACCCTCTTGCACTGTTGGTGGGAATGTAAATTGATACAGCCGCTATGGAGAACAGTATGGAGGTTCCTTAAAAAACTACAAATAGAACTACCATACTACTCAGCAATCCCACTACTGGGCATATACCCTGAGAAAATCTTAATTCAAAGAGGCATGTACCAGTGTTCATTGCAGTACTATTTACAATAGCCAGGACATGGAAGCAACCTAAGTGTCCATCAACAGATGAATGGATAAAGAAGATGTGGCACATATATACAATGGAAAATTACTCAGCCATAAAAAGAAATGAAACTGAGTTATTTGTACTGAGGTGGATGGACCTAGAGACTGTCATACAGAGTGAAGCAAGTCAGAAAGAGAAAAATAAATACCGTATGCTAACACATATATATGGAATCTAAAAAAAAAAGAAAAAGTGGTTCTGAAGAACCTAGGGGCAGGACAGGAATAAAGACACAGACGTAGAGAATGGGCTTGAGGACACGGGGAGGGGGAAGGGTAAGCTGGGACGAAGTGAGAGAGTGGCATGGACTTATATATACTACCAAAAGTAACATAGATAGCTAGTGGGAAGCAGCCACATAGCACAGGGAGATCAGCTGGGTGCTTTGTGACCATCTAGAGGGGTGGGATAGGGAGGGTGGGAGGGAGGGAGACGCAAGAGGGAGGAGATATGGGTATATATGTATATGTATAACTGATTCACTTTGTTATAAAGCAGAAACTACACACCATTGTAAAGCAATTATACTCCAATAAAGATGTTGCAAAAAAAACTTGTTTGAACTAATAAATAAGTAAATAAATAGACTTTTTTTTTCCCTCGAATATATAGAGCCTCCACCAGTTTTTTTGTATTGTCTCACTATTTCTTTGTCTAACCTCTCCTGGAAAATATGTGCGGATACTGGAACTTTGGCATTTCTCTTGAATTCAAACATGCTTGGCTGGTTCTCTCTGCAGTTCCCCGAATCCCTTCCACTAGATGACTTTTTGTACCAGTAGCCTGAAGGTTTTCATAGACACCTCTGATTTAAGGCAGGAAATTCCTATGTACTTTCCAGCTTGAGTCTTACTTGGAAAGTGTCACCCTTATGCACAGAGGCCCTTTCTTCTTTGTTTCCCATTACCCTCTACCAGGTGTCTTCGGGGCGGAAGGACTGGATTTTTAAACGCTCCTTCTTCAGTGTTTCACTCTTGGGCAATTTTATGCCTGCCTCGTGAGTCGCAGAATCAGGAATAGTGTGGAAAGAGATCTCTGAACTGGTTCGTGCTGGGCCTCAGGACCTCTGAAGGACTGTGCAACTCTGAAATCCTGACTCCAAACAAACAGGAAGACCCCCGGGAATCCGATGGCGCTAAGAATAGCACTTCAGCTCCAGGGAGAGACAGGAGGCACACGCAGCATCAAAGGTCAGAACCCTGAACTAAAATCGGAGAAGGAGCAGACCGCTGGGGTCCCTCGACCGGGCCTAGAGGCTCAGCACCATCGGCAGAGACCCCAGTTTCTCCGGAAGCCACGACCCAGAAGGCTGGGCTCCGAGAACCTGACCAACAGCCAGGTCCAGCTGGAAATCTGACAACGAGGGAAACTTGGCAGCGAAATCTGAACCATTCCCTAAAAATGAATCACTGTGGGGGAGAAATCTCGAACTGATCTTGAGGGTTCAGGATACTGGCTTCCTACAGAAAGACTGGTGCCCATTCACACTCCTTGTAATTTTTTTTTAATTATGTAGAAAGTTGTAAAGGGGGTAGGGGCTGGGGGGGGAGGAGTAGAAGGCACTCATATTCACAAATCCAGCAAAGCTGATGAAAGGATCGAAATGTGCTAATAGTACAGTCCAAACAGATGTCTCAATGACCTAGCCTCGGAGAACCAGGCACAAGCCCAGAATGGCTAGCTTTTCTAAGTCCTCCCCTGAGCAGCTCCAGATAATGAAAAAGAGATGGGAAAACTGTCATTAAAGGAAAAGGAAAGGAGAGAGGGACTTTCTGCCCGCTGAGAGTTTCAGAAGGTCTTAGAAAGGGACTGGGTAGGGCGTGCTTTGTGCTGGAAGAAGATACGGAGCTTGAGATTAGATCCAACTTCCAGGGATACAGCCCCTGGGGAACGACAGTGAGGGTCCCACAGGAACCAGTACACCTTTGGGAGCTCAGGGAGAGCTTCTAGGTCATGATGACTTTCTCAGATACAGCCTCCATTAGGTCATAACTGGGTGAAATGGACCACTCTGACCCTCCGTTTCATCATCTAAAGAACTAGTATAGTGACCGCTACCAGACAGCACTGCCTGAGATAATGTGGGTGAAGCAGTTAGTACAGTGCCTGACAGACAGCTGCTACTGGTTAGAGGTAAATTGTGTTAAGATTACACCATCTTCTAGAACAGCCCCAAACCTCAGTGCATTACCCCAGTGGAAGTTTAGTTCCTGCTCACAAAATTCAAAACAGGTGTTGTTTTCTGGCTAGCCACCTCCATGCACACAGCCACGCAGGAAGCTGTCCAAGGTTGCCCCATAAAGCACTGGGTGGACCCTCGGGTCAGGGGCATGCCCCAGTGCAGGCAAGGATGTGGAGACCGTGGCACCGTATGACAAAGAACAGGTCTCAGAAAGAGGTCCACAGCTGTCTCAGGTCAGGAGTGCAGCTCAGACCACACTTTGCTGAACACAAAGTCAGGACAGATGATCTAACATCTGTTTGGGTTCTAGTTCCTTTGTGGAAATCATGTGTAAAAAACTGTACATAGACATTACCTCAGTTCTTGCACATTTTAGACCAAAATGGACCCAGAGTCCACATTTCATTTCCTCTGCTGTTGCTCTGGTCTTGGTCACCATCGCCTCTCCCCTGAATTTCTTCCATGGCCTCACCACCGATGTCACCACCCCGTCACTGGTGTCACCGCCTCATTGCTCTGAGGTCTTGTCCACGCAGAGCAGCTAGTGGATCCTGTAGAGTTCAAGGACGCTCCTGTCGGTCCCTTGATGGAACTGCTGAACGATGGCTACACGTCAACTGAGTAAAAGCCGGTAGATCGACCCGGGCCACCGGTGGCCCCCGGGGGCCCCCGCCCTCACTTAACAGAACCCCGCCCAGGGCCTTCTCCTCCACCTGAGACGTGAGGAACACGCTGCTGTCGGGGCCCCATCTGCCCCGAGCTCTCTCCTCAGTTACCCGCTTGGCTCACCATCTTCATGTGTTTTTCAAAGTCTCCTCAGCGAGGCCCACAGTGATCGCGCTACTGAAACACGGTGGCTGCCCCCTACCCCACCTTCTCTGCTCCAGAGCCTCGTCACCTCCTGCAAAAGCACGTCTACCATCTGCTGCTCCTTCATGGTCCTTGCATGCTCTCTGTCTCCCACCAGCAGAATGTAACCCCTCGGGGGCAGGGATCCTGTCTGGTTTGTTCAACACTCTATCCTAAAAGCCCAGAGGAACACATGCAATGTGCTCAGGTGTCAAATGAATTAGTGTAACCAATTGTCTCCATTGAACAAAGCAGAATTATGTGGAAATGGGATCTCAGTGTGAGATGCCAAATCGGCCTGATTTTCCAGGGGTGGAATGAACCCATTGATGACTCGTCCACTCTGTTTTATAACTAACATTGGGGCGAAATGCACCTTCAAGATTAGGGTCTAGACACTGGGAAGGGAAAGTGCTGTCGCTGGGTAGGGGACATGTCTGGTGGCCAAATGGGGTTTCGAGGACCGCAGCCCTCCTTCCAGTGGTGTTTGATTCTGCACGTCGGAGCATCCCTGGCCGTGGATGCAAGCTGTGGCCACAGGGGATGCGTGTGCCCTCAAGCTCTCCTAAAGTCCACGTTTTCTCGGGGACCACCCCATGCTAAACTGCACAAGGGTAAGAAACCGAGGGAATTGGAAAGGCGGCTGCGGCTATTTTTCGTCTCAGCTCTTCCCACGTCTTCATGCTTTATAGATGCATTTGTGTTGTCTGATTCCCCCAGTAGGTCAGTTCCAGCAGAATTGCATTTCTAGTGCCTAGACCTGGATCTAGCACATGACACATGTTCAGTAAACACTTGTGGAAGAAAGGAATGAAGGAAGGAAGGATGAGTGGTTAAGTACATCCACACAACACAGATTATAAAACAATTAAAATTTATGAATAGTGCAGTTCGTATATAAAAATATCTTCAGGGCTTCCCTGGTGGCGCAGTGGTTGAGAGGCCGCCTGACGATGCAGGGGACACGGGTTCGAGCCCCGGTCCGGGAAGATCCCACGTGCCGCGGAGCGGCTGGGCCCGTGAGCCGTGGCCGCTGCGCCTGCGCGTCCGGAGCCTGTGCTCCGCAACGGGACAGGCCGCAGCAGCGAGAGGCCCGCGTACCGCAAAACAAAAACAAAAACAAAAATCTTCAAGTTGAAAATAACTGTTTGATAAGGGTAATACACGGGTTTATTTTAGAAACAAATTTAAGTGTAGGAACATTTAAAGAATATTTAAATCACCACGCCAGAAACAACCACTGCTTGAATTTTGTTGTATTTGCTTTTGTTATTTTCCTTCACAAAAGGGAAATATATGTGTGTGCATATGCACATATATATGAAACTATCATATTAAATATACAGATTTATATCTTTTTAACATTATATCATATATATCAACTGATTAATGGCATCGACCATTTACCAGCATCATGATGTATTTTTAAATTAAATTTTATTGGAGTATAATTGCTTTACAATTTTGTGTTAGTTTCTGCTGTACAACAAAGTGAATCAGCTATCTGTATATATATATCCCCTCTTTTTTTAGTTTTCCTTCCCATTTAGGTCACCACAGAGCACTGAGCAGAGTTTCCTGTGCTATACAGTAGCTTCTCATTAGTTATCTATTTTATAATAGTAGTGTATGTATATCAATCACATTAATGGCTATGTTTTTGTTTTGTTGGTGAAGCAGGATGTATGTAAGCATCCTTTTCTTTTTTCTCATTGTCATGGCCTCTCCCGTTGCGGAGCACAGGCTCCGGACGCGCAGGCTCAGCGGCCACGGGCCCAGCCGCTCCGCGGCATGTGGGATCCTCGGGACCGGGGCACGAACCCGTGTCCCCTGCATCGGCAGGCAGACTCTCAACCACTGCGCCACCAGGGAAGCCCTGATCATCTTCTTATAAGGACACCAGTCAAACTGGATTAGGGACCCACCCTGCTCTGGTATAACCTCATCTTATCTATAACTATATCTGCAATGACCCTATTTCCAAATAAGGTCACATCCTGAGGCCCTGGGGGTTAAGACTTCAGCATATCTTTTTCGGGGGGACACAATTCAACCCATAACACAGTTTTAGGGTTTCCAGTACCAGTTCCCAGCTCTGGTCTGTCGATCCACTGTTAACAGCAAGGTAGCAGCTGTAGTTAAGAGATTTCAGTTGAATATGCTGTCACTTCTTCACTGGCATTGGTTATTGAAACCATCACTACTGGATCTTCAGGCTGGGTCTTATCCATTTCAAAACTTAAATCCCAGATGCTGTGCAGAGCCTTTTCCCTGTAGACCAGCGCAGGTACTGGATGGTTAGAGTGGAGAAGCCCATGGCTTGTTCCCTCCCACCTCCCTTTTTACTCCCCAAGCCTGTGGAGTTCTGGGCTGGAGCTCCTTCCCAGGCTCCAGAGGTGAACTTGGAGCTGACTTTCTGTTGGCTTCTGTTCTCTCCTTGACTCCTTTCTGTGGTAGGGTCCCATGCCGGCTCTCTCGGGGTGCATGTCGGTTCTCTGGCAGAACCTGGGGGGCCCTAGCCTGGCAGTTCTGTGAACCTCTTCCTCCCCTCACAGCCCCCTACTGGGGGTCGTCCTCCTCACAGACCCTCGGGGCTGGTGTCTTTGTGAAGGAGAGCATCCTCTTGGAGAGCAGTGTAAGCCAGTTGGTTCAAGTCCGGCCACCTTCTCGGGTCACTTAATCCGTAGGAAACGCTCGTGACCTTGCCACATCAACTGCCACATCCCTCTTTCCACTCGACCAGGGGTCAGGGGTCCTGCGGGTTCAGGGGTCAGGAACATGGCCAGTTGAGAGCTGGTCTGCAGCCCCTGACTTGGCGGTGGTGGGAAGGAATGATTCAGACCATCATCTCCAACTCTTGAGTGTTTCTTTGTCGTCAGGGACAGGGTCCAGTGGGCGCCCCTTCCTAAAGCCGCAGGGAGTGAGTCCCTTCCTCCCCACCCCCACCAGGAGGTGAGGGAAGAGCGTGGCCTCTTCATAAGCACTCTGTTGCTCTCGAAAGGCCCCGCCACCTCTCCCTCGGCCCTGTCCTACCTCATTAGTGACTGGTCGCTGCGCTCTAAGCTGGGGCCCTTAGCTGTCAGCTCTGGGAAAACAGGACCCACCAGGCACCCACCAGCAGCCTCTTGTAGGAACTTGATGCGTGGGCAGCTCTGAGCCCCAGATCTCTAGTGCGGGCTGAACACTGCTTTGCCTCCTGCCCCTCGGTGTCCTAGAAGTGAGCCTCGGCGCCCCGAGGCACCCCACTCGTGTGTGTGTGAGCGAGTCTGCCTCACCACACGGTAGTGACCGAAGGCTCCTGGAGGGGATGAGGAAGAAGGCTCTTCACATGTCCATGGTTTGGCTTCCTACACGCGCCCTTTCACAAGCTGTCTCAGCCCCGAAGCTCCTCTGCCCAGCAGCGACCTCAAGTCTCCCCTCCTCTCCCTTCCCCCTGCTGCTTAAAATCCCCTCCATCCTTGCAGCAGTTTTCAGGTCTTCCCCTCGCTGGGGGCACTTCGACTGGGAAAACCGCAGCCCGAGACAGGGCAGAATGGCGGGCATCTTGCTTCCTGCACTGGTCACGCGGGGTCTGTTCACCCCATCACATTTTAAAAAAAATCAACGTGACGTACGATAAAATGCATCCACTTCTGTGTGCTGTGCTTGATGAGTTTTGACAAATGAAAACACGCGCAGAACCCTCACCACGCTCGTGACGCTCATCTCTCCCATAACCCCATCCGGCAGCGTCCGCAAACGCACGGCATTTAAAGTTACCATGACTTTTCTCCCAGTAAATTTATCCCGAGGAAGCAATCGGAGATGCGCAAAAATTTACGTTTAAGGATATGGCTTTATTTGCAATGACAAAAATGAATGCGAGATCATCAGAATGGCCAACAAGGAAAGGATGCTGGGGCTTCCCTGGTGGCGCGGTGGTTGAGAGTCCGCCTGCCGATGCAGGGGACGCGGGTTCGAGCCCCGGTCCGGGAGGATCCCACGTGCCGCGGAGCGGCTGGGCCAGTGAGCCGTGGCCGCTGAGCCTGCACGTCCGGAGCCTGTGTTCTGCAACGGGAGAGGCCACAGCGGTGAGAGGCCCGCGTACCGCAAAAAAAAAAAACAAAAACAAAAAAACACAGGAGATGACCATGTGAAGACAGAGGCAGAGATTGGACTTACATGCCTACAAGTCAAGGACTCACGAGAAAGTAGGAAGAAGCAAGGAAGGATTGCCCTACGGGTTTCTGAGGCAGCAGGGCACTGCCAAGACCTTGATTTTGGACCTCCAGCCTCCTGAGCTGTGAGAGAATAAATTTCTATTGTTTTAGGCCACCTGGACTGTGGCACTTGGTTATGGCAGCCCCAGGACAAATGCACACAGCCTGTCGCATCCTCTACACCCGTGAAGCTGCCTTTCCCAAACCCCCTGCAAATGTTTGTCTGCTCCAGTGGGATGGGATGCGCTTGGCTTGACTCCCCACAGCCTGAGGGGAGGCGCGCAGGCCTGTTTCTGTGCAAGGGGGCTGCTCCTGTGGGGCTGGAGAGAAAAATCTCTAAGAAAGTCACAGAAGACACATTTCCCACCCAGGTCGAGTACCTGTTTGAAAGGAATTCATGGCCATCACGGGGCTCTTGGTACTTCCATTGGCTTGGCCTCATGCTAACAAAGGGGTCCTCCAAAGGTGGGGAGGCAGTCAGCATGGCCTAGAGGGCAGATGTGGTCCAGGGGCCCCCTGATTGTAAGAGCTTCTCAGGAGTCCTCAAAGCCATGCAGACCGCCCCGGGCTGCCCTGATATTCACCCAGGCTCTCTCCATCCCGACAAGGTGCCGGTAAACTCACATCCCCAACATCCTGGATTGTGAAGCGCTGAGTCCTCGCCCAGATTCCTGCAGATTCCAGCAGAAGGGTCCTTTGCCCACAGTGCCTTCCTTCCATCTCTGCCTTTGGCTACATTCTCTGACACACCGACTCAGGGACAAAGCTCAGTTCTTCCTCCAATTGCTATGCAGATGGGCTCACTTTGAGTGCATTTGTGAATTTAGAAAATGCACCCAAAGATCTGGGTGGAAATCACAAGGAGCGGTCTCTGTGACTTCCCAGCCTCTCCCCACCCATCTCCCTGGCTCTACACACCCTCTCCCTCCTCCTCCCTCCCTCTGATCAATAGATTAACTGACAGATCCTTCCCCATCTTACATAAAACAGTTCTGTCCACACCCAAGGTCCCTAGAGCTTGGCCAGAAGCACTTGTCAGAGTAGACGTGTTTTTTTTTTTTTTTTAGCATCTTTATTGGAGTACAACTGCTTTAAAATGGTATGTTAGTTTCTGCTTTACAACAAAGTGAATCAGTTATACATATACATATGTTCCCATATCTCTTCCCTCTTGTGTCTCCCTCCCTCCAACCCTCCCTATCCCACCCCTCTAGGTGGTCACAAAGCACAGAGCTGATCTCCCTGTGCTATGCAGCTGCTTCCCACGAGCTATCTAATTTACGTTTGGTAGTGTGTATATGTCCCTGCCACTCTCTCACTTCATCACAGCTTACCCTTGCCCCTCCCCATATCCTCAAGTCCATGCTCTAGTAGGTCTGTGTCTTTATTCCCATCATACCCCTAGTCTCTTCATGACATTTTTTTTTCTTAGATTCCATATATATGTGTTAGCATACAGTATTTGTTTTTCTCCTTCTGACTTACTTCACTCTGTATGACAGACTCCAGGTCTATCCACCTCATTACAAATAACTCAGTTTCATTCCTTTTTATGGCTGAGTAATATTCCATTGTATATATGTGCCACATCTTCTTTATCCATTCATCTGTTGATGGACACTTAGGTTGCTTCCATGTCCTGGCTATTGTAAATAGAGCTGCAATGAACATTTTGGTACATGACTCTTTTTGAATTATGGTTTTCTCAGGGTATATGCCCAATAGTGGGATTGCGGGGTTGTATGGTAGTTCTATTTGTAGTTTTTTAAGGAACCTCCATACTATTCTCCATAGTGGCTGTATCAATTTACATTCCCACCAGCAGTGCAAGAGGGTTCCCTTTTCTCCACACCCTCTCCAGCATTTATTGTTTCTAGAGTTTCTTTTTTTGTTTGTTTGTTTCTAGAGTTTTTGATGATGGCCACTCTGACCGGTGTGAGATGATATCTCATTGTAGTTTTGATTTGCATTTCTCTAATGATTAATGATGGTGAGCATTCTTTCATGTGTTTGTTGGCAATATGTATATTTTCTTTGGAGAAATGTCTATTTAGGTCTTCTGCCCATTTTTGGATTGGGTCGTTTGTTTTTTTGATATTGAGCTGCATGAGGTGCTTATAAATTTTGGATATTAATCCTTTGTCAGTTGCTTCATTTGCAAATATTTTCTCCCATTCTGAGGGTTGTCTTTTCGTCTTGTTTATGGTATCCTTTGCTGTGCAAAAGCTTTTAAGTTTCATTAGGTCCCATTTGTTTGTGTTTTTATTTCCATTTCTCTAGGAGGTGGGTCAAAAAGGATCTTGCTGTGATTTATGTCATAGAGTGTTCTGCCTATGTTTTCCTCTAAGAGTTTGATAGTGTCTGGTCTTACATGTAGGTCTTTAACCCATTTTGAGTTTATTTTTGTGTATGGTGTTAGGGAGTGTTCTAATTTCATACTTTTACATGTACCTGTCCAGTTTTCCCAGCACCACTTATTGAAGAGGCTGTCTTTTCTCCACTGTATATTCTTGCCTCCTTTATCAAAGATAAGGTGACCATATGTGTGTGGGTTTATCTCTGGGCTTTCTATCCTGTTCCATTGATCTATATTTCTGTTTTTGTGCCAGTACTATACCATACCATACTGTCTTGTTTACTGTAGCTTTGTAGTATAATCTGAAGTCAGGGAGCCTGATTCCTCTGGCTCCGTTTTTCTTTCTCAAGATTGCTTTGGCTATTCGGGGTCTTTTGTGTTTCCATACAAATTGTGAAATTTTTTTGTTCTAGTTCTGTGAAAAATGCCAGTGGTAGTTTGATAGGGATTGCATTGAACCTGTAGATTGCTTTAGGTAGTATAGTCATTTTCACAATGTTGATTCTTCCAATCCAAGAACATGGTATATCTCTCCATCTATTTGTATCATCTTTAATTCCTTTCATCAGGGACTTATAATTTTCTGCATACAGGTCTTTTGTCTCCTTAGGTAGGTTTATTCCTAGATATTTTATTCTTTTTGTTGCAATGGTAAATGGGGTGTTTTCTTAATTTCACTCTCAGATTTTTCATCATTAGTGTATAGGAATGCCAGAGATTTCTGTGCATTCATTTTGTTTCCTGCTACTTTACCAAATTCATTGATTAGCTCTAGTAGTTTTCTGGTAGCATCCTTAGGATTCTCTATGTATAGTATCATGTCATCTGCAGTTTCCTTCCCTAGTGGAATTCAGGTACCACCTAAATACGTATTTATTTGTTTCTTGTGTTATTTATGAAGACAGGAGCAAAAGGCTCTTTAAAGAAAAAAGAAACTTTATGCTTCATCTTTGAGACTCCAGAAAGGGGACTGGGCTTTCCTGGGCCAATGATATCCCACCTCTCAACCACTGTAGACAGGAGCAAAGGGAACCCCCAGGAAACAATTATCTTAAAGGGGCAGGGAAGGCCACATCTCTGGGACACAGCTAGAAGTTAAAGGAGAGCATGAAAGCCAGCCTGGTTGTTAAGACTAGGAAGACTTCAGGGGCCCTAAGCAAGGAGCGTGACCCATCTGGCCACGGAGAGCTGGATTCACCGGGTTTCCCACTGTCGATAGAGCGCCCTTGCCCCTTCACTGGAAACCAAAGGGTGGTACCCAAGACTATGGGCCTGAACGGGCTCCAATTTCCCTGTCCTGGGGTGATTCTGACAACAGGTGTTAGGGAAACAACATAGCCAAGAACACCAAACCCACACCACTTTCAATATACTTTATTAAAAAGTTTCTTTGTATAAATTTCCTAAAAATTTTAAAATTAAAATTAACCCCCCCCCAAAAAAAAACAACACAGACACAACATTAGAGGAATGCCAAAAAAAATCTTCTCTATTATGACTTTCTTTTCATTCTTTAATTAAGGCATTGGTCCCACAACAGTGCACAAAGATTAGGGGATTTTGCTTCCTTCTAACTAGATTGTTTGTTAGAAGCTCTAGAAAAAGGAAATTAGCTCAAAATCTAATCCAGGAAATTGGGAGGGAAATGGAAAAGTTAGATTCTTGTTTTTTTCTCCATACACAGGCTTTCCATCTAAAGTCATGCTTAATTAAGAGGGAAAAAAAATGAACCAAGCAGAAGTATATAGAGTAGCTATGAAATTGGGGGTTATTTTCTAGATCTTACACTTGCCAGTAATAGGCATAACGTGAAACTCCAGAGGGAATTTGAATTTATAGGAATGTCCACATAAACACCAGCAGTGGATAACTATTACACAACGTTCAAAGTATACGATGTAATTACCCGGAGACAAAGAGCGTTGACTCCACAGACACATTTAGCACCATATTGATAGGTCATGCAGCAGATGTTTCCTCCCAAGTTCGAGTGTAAATCAAAGCATGAAAAGGTACAGTGCAAGGGAATCTATACCCAGAGCTTCTACAAAGACGACTGGCGTTGGCTGACTCCTTCTTCTTCAAGAGGTATGTGTCACTGGTCGGCCACACTTAGGTCCCAATTGCAGCAATGACTCCAGGCTTGATGAGAACTGGGCATGGATGGAAGGGTGGCGGGTGAGGGTGGAAAGGAAGAGGAGGGGAAAGTCACATTACTGACCCAAAAGGACACTGTATTTCTCATGAAAATATCCATGGCCTCTGGCTTTCATCACCAATCTCACTTTTCAGTTCATTTCCTTCAATGGCTCCCCTGGAGCTTCTTGGCCTGGGGTTTGGGGCTCTCTGTGCCATCTGAGCCCTTTCTCTCTCCTGGCATCACCTGCCTGGCCTTTAAGCAAATCCAGCGCTCCCATTCCGCACTGGCCTCAGACTCTCTGTGTAGCTGTTCTGATTTTATTACCAATCACGTTGCCCAGCATAACGGAGATATTGCATGGCCTGGCAGTCAACATTATTATTTAGAGGAAGCGAGATTATTTAAAGATGAATAGACTATATAGCGGTTATTATTAATTGTTCATTATATTATTTCCTAATAACCACGTCTGTTAAAATATTTTATGGATAACAGAAACTTAGTAATATTTCTGAAGGGTGAGGAGTGGTCCACCATATGTTTCCTCATTGGCAAAAATACGTATACAAGTATGTTTTTAGGAAACCATAATAACTTAGAAAATTAACCCCGTGTGTTGTATTTGTACACCTTCCTCATCTGAAAATCCAATTTATCTTCTTTTTCAAATCTATCATCATCATTATCATTCAAATATCTTTAAAAGGTGAATTATTGGCCTGGATCCCTTACCTGCAAAAACCACCAACACAAAAGAAGAATCACTTACCAGGAGGGCAAACCTTTTCACATTCATCCTGCGAATCAAATCTGTTTTCATTTCCACCACAACCTCCATACCAGAATCTGGCGCAGCTTTCAGTAACGGCATCATAGTACCATTTTAATATAAAGTCCCTGCAAGTTCCTTCTTCTTTTGGCAACTTACATATATCTTGAAGAGCAAGATGGGGAAAGAGGATTAATGAGAACATGTCAGTTACTGTGCTCCCAGCATGAGGGACTGAAGGTCTAATCACAGTGCTGTCAGAGAGAGAAAACAGAAGAGTTTCCAGGAGGAAAACTTCCTTTACCTCCCCAAGCTTCAATTTCCTTACTGTCAAATGGACTTAATAATCACGTACAGATCTGAGAGCAATAAATACAATCTTCTCGATGAAAGGATTTCATAAACTACACGTGGAATCCCAAATGTTGGCAATTGTTATTGGATGGTTTCAGATTAAATGAACTGCGTTTTCCCCTTTCCAATCACTGGGTCACTTAGTCTCCAGTTCTTTCAATACTCAACCCCCAGAGAAGAAACCTAATTTTAAAACCTTGGAGTTTTCTACTCCTTGGCAAAATAACAATTAAGTTCTGTCAGAATGTCATTCAAAAACAAGACTCTCCATTTTACTACAAGCCAGGTGGCTTAAAAACAAAAGTCCAAGTGCAAAAAGGAAATCCTATATGAATATGTGTGTAGGGACTTCCCTGGTGGCGCACTGGTCAAGAATCCGCCTGCCAGTGCAGGGGACACAGGTTCAAGCCCTGGTCCGGGAAGATCCCATATGCCACGGAGCAACTAAGCCTGTGCGCCACAACTACTGAGCCTGCACTCTAGAGCCCGCGAGCCACAACTACTGAGCCCACGTGCCACAACTACTGAAGGCCGAGTTCCTAGAGCCCCGCGCACCAGAGAGAAGAGGAGCCCCCGCTTGTCGCAACTAGAGGAAGCCCGCACACAGCAATGAAGACCCAATACAGCCAAAAATAAATAAATAAATTTTTTTTAAAAATGTGTGTATATGAACATGTGTGTTGTGTCTGTGTGTGTGTAGCTACTACCTTTGTGACCAGTCAAATTTAACAAGCCAAAAGAAGTGCTAACACTGATGCAAAATTCACAGAAGCAAAAATGTCACATAGTGAAGCTATTTTGAAGACAGAGAAGCATTCTTTTTCCAGTTAAGGAAGTTTATGTTTTAAATGCACGCTTCTGATGCAGCCCAGCTGCAGAGTAAAAGCTACATTCTCCACCACGCCTGGAAAGAAAGAAAAGTTTACTGTTCACACACACTAAAACTTCTGTTTACAGTGTTTTCTGGCAAACTCTAGATCGGGCTGGAAAAGAGAAACATTAATATCAACTGTTATCTGAAAGTTTGAAAAATGTGAAACAAACCCCTGGAGTGGACAATGTTACATGTTTACGTGCGTAACTAACACGGGTGAATCACCGGCCCTCCCCACACAGGGCTGACATTTCCGGGGGCCTCTCCCCCAGCTCCATGGATGGCAGCAGGGGAAGGCATCTTCAGGGATGGTTGGTACCAAGAAGTAAAAGGAAAATCTAGGTCTTCAGGTAGAAAACCAAAGCTCAGGTCAACCATAATGGACCAGACTTCCAGGCACAGGATTGAGGCTCAGAATTGGTCTAAGACGCTACCTGGTGACTCTGGGAAGGCTGTCACCCCCGCCCCCAGTAGGAAGGGGACCCCACACCTACAGCATCTCTGAGTTGCAGACACTTTCAGAGGCCCAGAAGGCCAGCAGTGCTACCAAGAGCTTTTGAAGACCCAAATGAGGCCAGGATAAAATGATGACCACTTACAAAAACAACTTTCTTCCTCTCAGATGTGCCACCACTAGAGGAGAAGGCCTGGTTTGAAGGAATGAGGGGACTGAGCAAGGCAAGATCTTTCAAGCACCAACACACATCCCTTGTTTACCAGGGGGTCCCCTGTTAGCGTGAGAACTTGGCCCAATGGTCACCTTATCCCCTCCCCTTTCTTCCCCAGAGCAACCCCCAGTGGCCCAGGTTGGTTCCACTTTGTCCCAAGTGCACCCAGTCCTGGCCATCTGTGTTTAGCTCTTTGGGTCCTACTCCCCTGTGCTCTTCTGAAGCAACAGAAGTCTTCCCAGACCCAAGGACACCCAGCCTGGAGGCAGTCCAGCAGCAGGACACTGCTCCCTGACCAACTGGCTTTTCCAATTTCCTTTGATTTTCACCTTCGGTCTCCGGTACCAAACTACGGCTCTTGCATTCTACATCCTTTATTCCAGCAGGAGTCACTGCCAAGACCTTTAAGGTTTACTAATGGAATATAAGGACGCTACTACTCTGGACACGTAAATTCTTGGAGAACCAAGAGAAATATGTTAATGTGGGCCTCAACTTTATGCAAAGACAAAAGCCTGGGGTTCTCCATTTTTAAAGCAGCAAAATGGAAGGTTTTATGTTCTTAAGAAGAGAAAGTTTTAAACTCACATCATTTGATTTCTGAGACCCATGTAGGCTGGACTCGCCCAAGCTATATCTACATATGCTAAAACAACGGTTTCAAAGACTACAAATTTAAAATGTTCTATAGTCCAAAGAAGGATGGTTGGATCTCATTGAGTTTTCCCCAGAACAAGTCTTTGGACATGACAGCTATTTATGTTTCCCTCTAGAAAGAGTTTTCCCCTTGGGGCCCAGCCCTGGGGGAGCCTGGGGTCCTTGATCCAGGAGAAGTGTCTGGCTACACATTCATTGATTTTCTCCTCCTCATACTGAGAACCCAACCAGAGCCTAAGAGACCATGGTGGGGGGGGAAATTATCACCAACATTTCCTGGTTCACTTTTGCCTAGAATAACAATGTAAATAAGTTTCATTTTATTTATTTTTTATTTTTTGAATAAGTTTCAGTTTAGGGCTTCCCTGGTGGCGCAGTGGTTAAGAACCTGCCTGCCAACGCAGGGGACACTGGTTTGAGCCCTGATCCAGGAAGATCCCATATGCTGCAGAGCAACTAAGCCGGTGCGCCACAACTACTGAGCCTGCGCCCTAGAGCCCGCGAGCCACAACTATTGAAGCCCGTGCGTCTAGAGCCCGTGCTCCAAAACAACAGAATCCACTGCAATGAGAAGCCCGCGCACTGCAACAAAGAGTAGCCCCCACTCGCCACAACTAGAGAAAGCCCGCGCGCAGCAATGAAGACCCAACACAGCCAAAAATAAATAAATAAATTTATAAAAATAATAATAATAATATAAGTTTCATTTTAAAAGAGAGACTTGAAAGGCTGCCTGATTCAGATCCCCATCTGGTGAAACTTGCTGGTGAAATAGTCAATGGTTACTGGGCTTCAGTGAGCTTCCAAATACCAGAGGAAAGTGATGTAAGTGTGATGTCTGGAGAAACCCTGTCCAAGGAATCCCATGTTCACAGAAACCACAGGAGCCAACCTACATTCTGGAACAACAGCCATGGGGTGGAAGGCACCCAGAGAAATACAGCCTACTTTTGTAATAAAGACATGTGTGTGTGCACATATAATATTCATGGGAAAAAAACAGGAAGGATATGCATTGGATCATTAACGGTGGCCATAAATGGCCATCAGTGTTTGATTATGGGAATCATATTTTTCTTACATTTTTCTGTATGTTCTGAATTCTTCACAATGAATATCTATTATTTTATTACTAGAAAAAGTGTTTGAAACCAAAAACATACTGAATTGGAAAATCTTGCCTTTTTTATCAGTTGAGATTTGTATAGTGTCTAAAAAGAAGCATTTTTTTTTTAGCTCTGTGATTCTAAAATTATCATTCATTATTTATTTCTTTAAACTTCTTTTTTTAATTGGGGTATAGCAGTTTTACAATGTTGCGTTAGTTTCTACCGTACAGCGAAGTGAAGTCGAGTTCCCTGCGCTATGTAGTAGGTTCTCATTGTTATCTATTTTACACATATTAGTTAGTGTATATTTGTCAGTCCCAATCTCCCAGTTCATCCCACCCCCCTTTCCCCCCCGCCCTCGGTGTCCATACGCTTATTCTCTATGTCTGTGTCTCTATTTCAAAGCAGCATTTTTAAAGGCATCAATTTGACGTTTTCCAAACCAGCAAGTTATCAGTATTTAAGTTCTTTCTTAAGCAAAATCATGGGAGCTGAGAGGAGGGGAAAGGGTTTAGGCTGCAGTTGTGAATATGTGTAAATATGTTCCTCATTAGTTTAATGGTTTCAAAACAAGAAGAAGGTTTAATTGCCTAGGATCAGACATTGTTGACATGATATAAAGTGCTTCCAAACCTCTGAAGCAGATACAATTGGCAGGAATGAATAAAACTTTCCTGTGTCTACATTTTGAGTGTGGATTGGCTCAAAGGTACCAAAGAAACGTTTTTTGTACTTTTAACTTTATTTTAAATGTAGCTGTAGTTGCATTTTAAATGTAGTTTCAGGTCTTGACCAATAGAGTTTTTATTTCATAAGACTTTTATACTTCACAATAAAAAAATACCAAATGCCCTTGGAGACCTGTCATAACCCAAACATGGTAGCTGACTTAGCTACATTCTCATGCAGCAATAAACACACAGCCTTGAAGATGGCTATGTCTTTTCAAAGTAGAGAAGATATTTGTAGCCATTTAATGTACCTCAACTTGTGAGGTTAAGTTAGTTCTTTAAATTATTATCAATATAATATAGTCACATCATTTTATGGCAGCCAATGCTGTATATTCATGGTGGAACACAGCCAAGCAAATACTGGATTTCATCAAATCTAAGATATTTTACTTTTATAATATACTATTGTTTTATAATCCACTAAGTAAGAGAAAATGCTGCCAATAAGCCATGACATGTCATCAACTTCAAGTCACATTTCAATTTCAGAGGTACTACAATGGGGAAAATTCTACATCTTAGAATCAACAAAGTAAGTAAAACATTGGTGAACTTATTTCCTTCAGAGCTGCGTAACTGACCGAGGAATGCCTGATCAGACAAAATATGGTCATTTCTAGAGACTGCTAATTTCTAGGGTAAGTAAAAAAGAATGTTACATGTTGTGTTAGTTATTTTTATTCTCTTCTGCATTGAAACATTTCTTCACACATGTGTGGGCCAATAATTTAGGATTCACTCTTTAATATTGTAAAAAGTAAATTTTCTGAGTTAGATTTTTTTTTTTTTTTTTTTTTTTTTTTTGCCATTTAGAAACTTCAGAGTCTTAGCTTTACTAATCATATGCATGTAAAATATTCATCCAAGTCTTCTTTGGCCAAAAATGAGAAAGAGGAAGAGAGAGATGGTAACAAAAACCTAAAACCAACGTTAGCTACAACACAGCATCCTCAAAACTAGCAGTCACAAAACATACTGCAAAAATACCTAGCACCGTCAGTGCTTTTTTAAGACTGTGATAAGCACTGATAGATTTGTTTAATTGCTGCTAACTGCCATTTTCAGGCAGCAAATGTATCTCAGAAAAGTGGGTGTGATTCCCTTAGGTGCTGAGGAAAGCAAAAAGTGGAGTGGGATTTTTCTTTTTGCAGGGCTTGTTTTGTTGAGGAAAATACAAGTATTAACCATTTAAAATGGAATCATGTAGTATTGCAAAGTCTGGAATCCTGAATGGTTAGCAATGATGCTATTGGTTTGCTGTTGTAATCAACCTTCATCTCAAGCTCAGGTCTTACTGACACACCTCACACTCCATGTGACACAGGGCCAGGCCTCAGCTGGGAGACAAAGAATCCCCTCACTAGGCTATCCTCCCATTATATGCCTGTGTCAAATTTCTGGTAAAGAAGTACCTATTAAATGGGAATTTCAAAAGGGGCAAATATTAACATATGAAAACTCAAATATTAGTACTGCTCAATCTTCTTCCCCTTCATTGGATGCCATGGACCAAAGACCTTTTCATTTCACAGGATTGTTGCCCACAAATTCCTGCATAGATTCAAACACTGGTCACCATGTTTCCTAAACCCCAAGTGGTAAACTATGACAAAATTCAGTTCCTAAAGATAGAATCAAAACCCAGTAAATCTTTTATTCATAGAGGTAAAAAAGCAAAGTGTCTAGGGAATTCCCTGGTGGTCCAGTGGTTAGGACTCGGTGTTTTCACTGCTGTGGGGCCCAGGTTCAATCTCTGGTTGGGGAACTAAGATCCCGCAAGCCGCGTGCCGAGGTCAAAAAACAAAAATAGTACCTAGCATTTAAAACTAAGAAAGGAACACATCTCTGTAAGCACAAACTGTGTTTGTGCTTACAGAGATGAAATGTAATGAACTGGTTCTGGAATTAAACTGCATTCACGTCCACATATAAAAGCTAGTTTTAAAACTTATTTTTGCCTGAATTGTCTAGAAAATACATCTTTGGAGAAATAATGCATATTGTGGCAATTGATATTTAGATGTGAAATATACATGAAACTACTGAGGAAGAATATAGTTAGTATATTTTTTAAAGTTTCTTATAAACAATGATTTGTTGTTACTCCTTTTCTATCTGCAAAAATATGAATATATTAAAATGATTCACCCCCTGGAAAAAATTTCTAAGATGCCTTGATTATATGGGGGAGGGGTTGGGAGGGAGGAGGGAAAACAAGCTTCCATCTCCTAATTCTGTTTACCTATTTTCAATTTATACATTTTAAAGCAAATATCCAATTAATTTCACTGAAGAAGTGCTTTCAAAATGGTGTGTGTGTGTACACCTACATATGTTCTTTTAGCAAATGTTTATTAAGCGACTTCTCCAGGCAAAATGCTGGGTTTGTTTTTTTTTTTCAAAGCGCTGTTTTGTTACTTGCAGGCTAGAGATGAATTATGCAGAAAATTGTTCTTAAGAAGAGCAAGTAAGGGACTTCCCTGGTAGTCCAGTGGTTAAGAACCCACCTTCCATGGGCTTGATCCCTGATCGGGGAATTAAGATCCCATGTGCCGACACAATTACTGAGCCCACACGCTTCAACTAGAGAGAAGCCCACATGCCACAACTAAGACCTGACACAGCCAAAAATAAAAATAGATAAATAAATTAAATAAACAAAAATTTTTAAAAAAAGAAGATCAAGTAATTTATATTTTCAGGCTGACTTGAATCACTGGGGGGAAATACACACACATGTGTGAGCACACACACACATTGAAGGGTGAAAGAACGTTCACATCCTGGGTTTGAGGGCTCTGTACTGATCAGAAGGAAGGAGAAAGGTTTTGGACTCATCTGTATTTAACTACCACCCATTGCCTTGAAGGACACAAAAGCCCCAGTCTCAAGGTCTCTTTTCTGTCTGTCACATGAAGAGAGGAGACCCAAGTGTTGAAGGTCTAGATTGAAAACACCTTCTTAGGTCTGAATCTGTGACTCAGTCTTATAAAAAGACAGCCCAGCCAGACTCTTGCTTAAAGATTGTGTTGTTTATATTAACTCAACACTGTTTATATATTCTTATCCCCTCTGGACCATACAGAAGAGAACCAAAAACATCCCCAAATCTCCCTGTGTAATTTATTCCTAATGATTTTCTCTCAGTGAAGCAGTGAATTTGCTAGAAGTTTTAATTTTCCCACACTCTGGGAGGGGTGAAGTTACCAGCAAGTAGCAAATAATATGCACAGATTTCAGGGAATTTGAAGCCAGAATGTCATCTGTCCTGACCCATATCTTTGGTGAAATTCTAGTAGGTCCATTGTGGCTTCTCTGAGCTCAAGCATCGTGGTGGGAGATGACTCAGAAAAGTAGCTAGGGTGCACTAGGGCCTGCAGGGAACCCCCAGTGCAGGGGACAAAGGCTTATCCATTGTCCCTTGATTATGAGCAGAAATCAAAGGAGTTGAGAAAACTCTAATTAAAAAAGATACACGCACCCATGTTCACAGCAGCACTATTTACAATAGCCAAGACATGGAAGCAACCAAAGTGTCCATCAACAGATGAATAGATAAGGAAGACGTGGTACATATATATAATGGAATACTACTCAGCCATAAAAAAGAATGAAACAATGCCATGTGCAGCAACATGGATGGACCTGGAGATTATCATACTACGTGAAGCAAGTCAGAGAAATACAAATACCCTATGATATCACTTATATGTGGAATCTAAAATATGACACAAATGAACTTATTTACAAAACAGAAACAGACTCACTGACAGACATAGAAAACAAACCTATGGGTACCAAAGCAGAAAACGGGCAGGGGAGGGATAAATTAGGAGTTTGGGATTAGCAGATACAAACTACTATATACAAAATAGATAAACAGCAAAGTCCTTCTGTATAGCACAGGGAAGTATATTCAATATCCTGTCATAACCCATAATAGAGAAGAATATGAAAAAGAATATATATATATATATACGTATAACTGAGTCACTATGCTGTACACCAGAACCTAACACAACATTGTAAATTGACTATACTTCAATTTAAAAAAAAAGAAATCAAAGCGGTTGAGACTTGTTTTCTTCTCCATCCCAAACCACCATGCCACATCCTTACTGCCATTTTTTTAGTTTGAGTTAAAAATCATAGCATTAAAAGTTTTCATAAAATCTTTTTATACAACTCTTAAGTTAAAACTTAATTACCCAATCTACCATGAATTCCTGGATTGTTCCCATAAATTCATGTCAAGAGGAGAGAATTTCTTGTTTTTCTGTCAACCTTTCCATTGGAAAGGCAAAAGGAGTCTGAAAAACACAAGGCTGTCTCTAACAAAGACCAATTCCTAAACTTGTTTCTAAAAGTAAACTATTTTAAAACATTTTGCAGATCTATAAATAGTGTGTTTTGACCCTTATCACACATCTGTGTATGTAATAGTTTCATAATTCCTGCATTGACTCATCTTCTTTCTAGTAACTCCTGATGCCACATGTCAGTATGGGTTGTGGATGAATTAAGAGATGATAGATAGGTAGATAGATAAAGGTAGATGTACAGATATAGATATACCATGTATACATGGACATAGGGAAAGTCCATCAATGGAATAAAATGCTATTCCAGCCACTATGGAGAACAGTATGGAGGTTCCTTAAAAAACTAAAAGTAGAAGTACCAGATGACCCAGCAATCCCACTACTGGGCATATACCCTGAGAAAACCATAAATGAAAAAGAGTCATGTACCACAATGTTCATTGCAGCTCTATTTACAATAGGCAGGACATGGAAGCAACCTAAGTGTCCATTGACAGATGAATGGATAAAGAAGATGTGGCACATATAAACAATGGAATATTACTCAGCCATAAAAAGAAACGAAATTGAATTATTTGTAGTGAGGTGGATGGACCTAGAGGCTGTCATACAGAGTGAAGTAAGTCAGAAAGAGAAAAACAAATATCATATGCTAACACATATATATGGAATCTAAAAAAAAAAAAAAAATGGTTCTGAAGAACCTAGGGGCAGGACAGGAATAAAGACGCAGACGTAGAGAATCAACTTGAGGACACGGGGAGGGGGAAGGGTAAGCTGGGATGAAATGAGAGAGTGGCGTGGACGTATATACACTACCAAATGTAAAACAGAGAGCTAGTGGGAAGCAGCCGCATAGCACAGGGAGATCAGCTCGGTGCTTTGTGACCACCTAGAGGGGTGGGATAGGGAGGGTGGGAGGGAGACGCAAGAGGGAAGAGATATGGGGACGTGTGTATATGTATAGCTGATTCACTTTGTTATAAAGCAGAAACTGACACACCATTGTAAAGCAATTATACTCCAATAAAGATGTTAAAAAAATACTATTCTAGTAATAGAGAAGCTTCCCTCTAGAAACAACTAAAAGAATTGAGAGCCCTGTATTTCCAAGTGGCCCCAAAGAGATGGGTGTGTGGAGTCGGAAACCACCCAATTTCATTTAAACACAGATGAATACGAGGCAGACTCTACAAAAAGGATGAGGTGGAGAAACAAGGGTCACCTTAAAACTTAAACTGGAAAGAGTAAAATAGGGAATCCTTGCCAACAGCTCAAAAAATAACTTGTTGGGCTTCCCTGGTGGCGCAGTGGTTGAGGGTCCGCCTGCCGACGCGGGGGACGCGGGTTCGTGCCCCGGTCCAGGAAGATCCCACGTGCCGCGGAGCGGATGGGCCCGTGAGCCATGGCCGCTGAGCCTGCGCGTCCGCAGCCTGTGCTCCGCAGCGGGAGAGGCCACAACAGTGAGAGGCCCGCGTGCCGGAAAAAAAAATAAATAAATAAAAAAACATAAAAAAAAAAATAACTTGTTGCTCCTTCTGACAATGCAGGGCGTATTAAATCTAGCACTGTAGGAAAGCAGTTGGGCACTCGATATATGGCTTTTGTCATATAATCCGTTACAGAAATTAACAACATAAAGAGATATGCCTTCCTTCTCCTGACTGTGGCCAATATATCAAAACCTAATGAACTGTCCCTATAATTAGTGGAAACCCTTTGCTTTGGGGTCTGTAAACAGTAAGATATCTAAATACCCTTGACTGTGGAATTAGTACCGATATCTTTTGCAGAATACTCTTAAGCAAAGCATATCGGCTATTTCAATAACCCGTTTCCCACAGATGAACAATCATAGCTCGTGTCCCCCTGGAGGAGAGGTTACGGGTCCCCCAGAGTTCCACTGCCCGGGACAAAAGCAAGTCACAACTGTCACTTCCAGAAACACATCTAACTCATCATGGATTTCACCTAAAATGTGCACACGCTTTGGTCTCAGACACACAGAGGATGGCAGGCTAGACTAAGCCGGGGTGTGTGCTTAGGAAATTGGGACAAGGACATTGATCCCATGGGTCACTTCCAAACCCATTTATTTCATGGATTCCAGTCTGAATTGTCTTGTATTCTTCTGAGCAGTTTTTTATTAGATTCAATCACCAAGTGGATAAAATCCTATGCTTCGCTGCATCACACACCACAAATCAACTCGGGTCCCAAGATGAGGCACCAGTGAAATGACTAAGAAACACATGCGTTCCTGGCTACAGCCCCCAAAGCAGCCCTCATTCAACTTTTCCCAAGATCCTGGGGGCAGGCAACTTGGAACATGCAGAATAAGCCCAGGAGGGGCCACACAGAGCCACTTTGAAACTTTCTCCATACAAGTCACTCCTGGTCTGAGCATTAGAACCCCAGCAGATGAAAGTGTTCAGAAGACTGCTTTCTTAGTGCTGCAGTGGACCTGAGAGTTTCACAGCTCACCTGTTTTACTCCCAGCCAGCCGTTCTGCGCTCACCACTAGATTGATGGTTGAACTAGAAGCTGACCTCGCTGTTTGCAGAGGTGGAGGCTGAATTTTCTCTATAAAAGAAAAAGAGACACCGATAATAGGTAACTCAGAAAATGAAAGGCTTAGGAAGCCTACGGGACTGAGGCAGGCTTGCCGTTCTGGGTCGTGTCTTATGTAAGGAGGGGCCGCGGAGACATAGAGACCCAAGAAGTCTCCACACACACTGCTTATGTCTGTTGTCTGCACGTTTGATTCATCTCAACAAGCAAACAGAGGAAATTTCTGAACCGGGAAGAGGTGCTCTCATTTTTCCACATAGCATCTTCTGCTTCCTTCCAAGGAAGTAGAGCCCTGGGGTTGAAGGGTCTTTGGACTCAAATCTTCATGGGTTGTATGGTAACTGATGAGAATTGTCCTTCCTCAAGCATAGTTCCTTGATATGAATAACTCTGGCCCAAGAGAAAAGAATGGGAGCCTCCCCTCCACGTCCCAGGAACAGCAGGGGTCGAGAAGAGTCAGGGGTGGGGGTGAGGATCCAGGAGAACTTGGGGAGGGGGCTGGGAAATCATGCAGGCCAGGCCTCGGGGCAGCAAAGGAGGCACAGGGCCAACACAGCAGAGGGCAGTCTGAGCGCGGCGAGACCAGGGCAGGGAGACGCTGGGGCCCTTTCGACAGGGCCTGTGGACATCCCGTGGCCCCTGGGATGAGACTCCCTAAGGAGCTATGACTCAGTGGCGTTTCCTGTTCACTGACCATGGAAACATGCTTCCAACACGGGACATGGTGGGGGCAGCCGAGACCCAGCCAGGTTCCATGGCCATATTTCTTCCTCCCTGGGAAGGGGCTGCACTCAGGCCACATGGATCTGGTTTCCTGCATCAAGTAGCCCAGGACCCCCAAAGGCAGGACAACAGTTCACAAGAAACCCATTTTCCATTTTGTTAAGTTATCAAGTTGGGTGCAACCGAAACACACAGGATTTCGTTTTAACCTTGTTGCTGTTTCAGAAAAAGGTCAGTGAACAAGCATTGTTCCCTTTACGGCACCGTTGGCTAGCCCCCGCAGAGATAGGAAGCAACGTTCTTAAACCGACAGTGCACTTACTTGTGCTGAAACTGCCTTGGTAGATGGCTCTGACCTGAGACCTTAGGTAACAGATCACCGTGACATGGTACGTCTGCCCAGGGAGCAGGCCTCCGATGACGCGGTCCGGGACCGTGAGGTTCTGCTTCAGAACCGGGGACTGATCGTGGGCCGAGGTGATGGTGAGGTTGTATAAATAAGGGCTGGGGGGCTCGGGCCTCTCCCAGTGGAGTCTGGCGCTGTTCTCTGTGATTTCAGACGCGTGGATCTCTCGGGGTGCCTTAACTGCAAGATAGAGTGCTGAGAGCATGAGACAAAAAATAAAACCCTACATGACTTTAACACACAGGCCAGAGATGGACTCTAAAAGACATGTACCAGTAGACGGTCGATCTGAAATTTAGGTGAGGCAGACAAGGAGTTTCTCTTTCAAGCTCCTGAGAAATATTGATCTTGCAACCTACCAGCATATGTGAAATGTGAAATTCACAGCAATCAAAAATCTCATTGTTCATCGGCCAGGTACACAACTACCTTTTTTTTCTGCTGAAAATCTCTCTTATTAAGGAAATGCTTTGAAAATGTGTGGTCCAGGGTGCTTAATCTGAAGCGTTCAAGACAGAATGAGGCCCCTAATTTAAAATATATTAAATATACATCATGGAGCTTTAGGGTATGACGTGAAATTCTTTCAAGGAATCCCTGCTTCTCTCTCTCCATAAAATGAAGACAATCTCCATTTTTTCATGAGCACATACATCCTGCCTTCACTTTTCTATACAGTTTGTGACTCTACAGGAACTTCTAGCATCTTCTTTGCGGGAAAAATAAAATAACACAGTCTGAGTCCCATTAAGCCCACCAACCCCCCACCCGCGTATCTAATCCAGCCTGGAATGCATTCTTCCCAGGGGCAGTACCAGCGCGTAGGTCAGTCTGTGCGGACAGAACGATCGATCCTCTGGGCTCTAACTTTTCAATTTGCTAAACGAAACGCCCCAATGCTGCCACAGCACGAGGCTTGGGCCTCTTCTCTATGGGTACATGCTTCACAGTGCGGACAAGGCTTACAATTACAAAGCTCCACCCAGATCTTCCAGAGTCCTATTCTAAGGGAGGCGGGTCTGGATCCAGAACTAAAGCATAGAAACATAAGCTTCATCATTTAAGAGCTGACAACAGGCTTTTTCTCTCTCTCTCTCACTCCCTCGATGGGCTCTAAAACCCTACGTCTACTTAGAACTCATCCCTTTAACTGAAGACAACTGCATTTCCAGGAGAGGTGGGTGGTGGCCGCCCACTGACATCCCTGAGAGAATGAGCCGCTCCTATGCTTGTCCCAATGGGGGTTCGGGGCTGGGGCAGGGAGTGGGAAAACGGGCAGCAGAGGCGGCGGAGGGGTGGATAGTTCACCTGCTCTTTGCTTGGAACTCACCAGCCTCACGGCGTGGGGGGCAGAGAAAGATTGCTTTCTAATATAGAAAAAAAGGGATGTTTTGGTAATTCCATGCGCAGACCAGCACCTTTCAAAATACATCATCTAGATGTCAGATTGCAGATCAAGGACCGTGTCTGGATTGCTTTGTAAACAGGCTTCCAAGGACAAGCCCTGGACACAGTAAATGAGACATCCCAGGTAGGTGGCTTTCTTACCCATGGGCTTAGCAGTGGCTGGCCTGGTGGCGGCCAGTTTGGCTGCCTGGGGCCTGGGGGCCTCAGGCTTTGCGGCCATGGGTTTGGCAGCAGCAGGGGGTCTGGCAGGGGCCGACTTTGCTGCTGCGGGCTTCGTGGCCACTGCAGATCTAACTGTGGCCATCTTCGAAACCTCGGGCTTAGTGGCCTCGGGCTTGGTGGCCACGGACTTGGCAGCTTCAGGCTTGGTGGCCTCGGGCTTGGTGGCCACGAGCTTGGTGGTCACAGGCTTGGTGACCTCGGGCTTGGTGGCCACAGGCTTGGCCAAGGGCTTGGCGGCCTCGGGCTTGGTGGCCATGGGTCTCCCAGCCGCGGGTCTTTCGGCCACAGGTCTCATGGAAGCTGGCTTTGAGGTCGGCAGGTTTACCACTGTTATTGGTTTGGTGGTGGTGGTCACTGGCTTTGCTGTGGTCACTGGTTTAGATGTAGGACTTGAAGTAACATTATTCGGAACATTTCTGTTAAAACATATTAAATATTATTTCAACTCATACATATTTTCTCCTGCTATCTAAAATAGACAAAGACATAACTCCATGCACTATGCAAAATTTGCTATCTCACCAAAATGCATGCAGTAGCTTTTATATATTACATATAGCATTGCATATACTAAATTCCTTCCTTTTAGGATCTGTGCCACAGAAAAGACATTGAACAGCATATAAAAAATAGAATTATTAAAAATGAAGCCTCTATTGTACTATAAATACACCTGAAATCTTATTTTCAATTTATAAAAGCTGGAAGAGAGCAAAGAAATGGAAATAAATATTGTCATAATAATACTTATTGTTAATAATAAATAGTAAAAATAAAATATTTAAATAATGCTCTAATTATAAAAATTGACCAACTGAAACACATACATCAAAAACTAAGATCAGTTAATAGCTACGCTCGCTATAAGAAAGTAGCCACTCAACAAGATGCTATGTTAAATGAAGCTACCTACGAAATAGACAGACATAGAGAACAGACGTGTGGTTGCCCCCGGCTTGGGGGGTGGTTGGGGGAGGGATGGAGTGGGAGCTTGGGGGTTATCAGATGTAAGCTATCATATACAGGATGGATACATAACAAGGTCCTGCTGTATAGCACAGAGAACCATATTCAATAACCTGTGATAAACCGTAATGGAAAAGAATATTTAAAAAAGAATGTATATAGGTATAGCTGAATGACTTTACTGTACAGCAGAAATTAACACAACATTGTAAATTAACTATACTTCCATTTAAAAGTTTAAATAAAAAAATAAGCAAAATGCTGTGTTGAGCTGGAAAATGATCAAGTCGGCATATGCTTTCATCCCTAGGGCGTGTTGTGTATTTTTGTTTGTATTAATTTTTGTGTATGTGGTTGTTTTTCTCACAATCTCTTGATTTACTATGAATCCCTAAAGAGAACAGCAACATTACCATCAGACATGGTAGCGCAGACCCAATTTTGTTCATTACTTGCCCTGAGATGCACATTCATTATTTTATAGAAATGTCATGCTATATGGCATACGCAGTATATTTTCAAGTTGCTGTCATAAAACTTCAGATACTAGGTTGCTTTGTTCCTTCTGTTTTCCTAAAGATAAAGTTGAGCCAACTTGACGGAATGTTCGAGGGAAATTATACAGATAACACAAGGCTAGAAAAACAGAACCTGTGAACCTAGATCAAGCAGAATGAGCATCATAGCACCAGAGAAGGGTCACCGCTGCCTTGGGAATGATTTTCAACGTACTAGGCTGAAATGTGAAGCGTTCCCTCTGAGGACAAAGGCAAAAGCTGAAGGAGTTAAGGGGTATAGGGAGAAGTATGCGCAGTTGGAAGAGGTCACCCTGGGGCTCAGCCAGGAGGAAGGCAGGTAGTTACTTAACAAGGATAATTCGAATCTGCGTCTCCTCTGGATGCAACAAACAAAACCTCCCCTTCTCCCAAAGCATGATCTTCTGTGGCCTTCTCTTGAGGGCCACAAATTGCTGGTACAGTGCCTGACCTCAGTTCCTGCCACCATGTCCCCCTTGCCCAGCCCTCTGTCACACAGCCACAGTGCCCTCCTCTCTACTCCTGGAGTTGGCACCGACGATGGCGCTGGACGTAAGGCCACGGAGCATGTGCCAAGCAGCCAGCATCACCATGGGCACTGCAGCCCCACCCACCTCCCATCCATCTCATCGGTCTTCCTAGGAGACCATGCGTGTCCCCTCCCTTTGCTAACACCATCACCTGTGTCATTACAGCATTAATCATCTTGAGAGACGGGGAGTCCATTTTTCACTTAATGTATCCAATCTTTCTGTATGAAATCATTGCACACCAGTTATAGTAGACTGTTGGGACATACAGCCCCAGGGGCCCGCTTTCTCTGTACCCACGCCCTTTGCAATGTGACGTGGCAGGTCCTCCCAACAAGCCCAGCTCCCCACTCTTGAATCTAGCGAGGCCAGCTTTGGACACGCTTTGGCCAATAGCATAGGACACAGGTAACAGTGTGCCAGCTCGAGCCTAGACCTCAGGAGGCCTTGCTCACCTCCACCTTCTCTCACGGAGCCCTCCCAGCCTCCTTGTGCACAAACCCAGGCTTGCCACATGGAGCCCAAATGAGCCCACCCTAGATCACCAGTCCACAGCTGACCAGCAGCTGATCACAAACATGAAAATGAGCTCTGTAGAGGCCAGAAGAACTGCCCAGCTGAGCCTAAGCAAAACCCACCAGCCCACAGAATCTCAAACTACATAAACAGTTGTTATTGTAAGCCACTAGGTTTCAGGTAATTTGTTACACAGCAAAAGCTAATGGATAAAACAGACTCTTCCCCTGAAATGCTCCACGTGACATTTGGGAAGTCACGTTTTCTGGATTTCAACATCCTCACCCCATAAAGTCAGGCGTTGGCTGAAGGACCTCTGCATTCCCTCTAGCGCTCTAATTTCTAAGACAGTTATTCTAATCACTTACATTTGTTTGTAACCAAACTGCACAAGATTCTTTGCCGGTTGGTCCCCTTGGAACCAATCACACTGTTTCCTGATATCTGGGGACAGGTAAAAAGCATTTTTACCTAGAGACAAAGAGAGAAAGAAATATTTAAGGGCATGTGAACCACATGCAAATTAAAATCAATCTGCTAAGGAGTTAAATGGATCACGTATAGGTAGTCCGTGAATATTTGTTGAATTAATTCATTCTTCCAGACAATCTAAGTCCAGTGATTTGAAACATGAAGCATAATGGTGCTTGATCCATAAAACATCTTAAGCCAGTATCTCCTATTTGGCAATATTTGGGTGATTAGGTTAAAGGTAACATTTACTCAATGTGAGGGAAGACAGGAATAGAAGAAAAATCAAGTGCAGAATTTACCAAGTTCCAAGCTCTTGAACATCACATTATAATAGAATTACTTTTTTTTTTTTTTTTTTTTTTTTTTTTTTTTTTTCAGTATGCGGGCCTCTCACTGTTGTGGCCTCTCCCATTGCGGAGCACAGGCTCCGGACGCGCAAGCTCAGCGGCCATGGCTCACGGGCCCAGCCGCTCCGCGGCATGTGGCATCTTCCCGGACCGGGGCACGAACCCGTGTCTCCTGCATCGGCAGGCGGATTCTCAACCACTGCGCCACCAGGGAAGCCCTAGAATTACTTTGAACATTTTCTTAATGCTGTTTAACAAAACTTTTGTTTTAATTTTCCGAAGACAGTAATAGTGGCTCCTGGGTGAACTTGCTGGCCTACCCTTGCTTCACATTTTTCCCCTAAAACTTTAGGGGGACAGGTCATACTTTATAAATCTCCCTCATTTGTTAGATGCTTTCCTGTGCCTGACTCCATCAAGGCAGTGATGAATGATACACCTCCTCCAGGTTGTGCTGTCTACTGGGACCACATACCCATAAATGAACGACCAGCGGGCCATGTAATAGATGCGGTAAGTACAACATCCAGATTAACAATGCCCAAGCCTTGGGAGTGGAGACCATCGCAGTGAGCAGGGGGTCTGGAGATAATTTTTGAAGATGAATGTGGGTTTGTTGCTGAAGCAAGGGTGGAGATCATTTAGCGGAGAGAGAGCCATATTGGGTAAAGGCTCAGAGGTATCCAAGTGTAGGGTTGTGGGCTAAGCCCAGATCAATGCTGCTCCTTCTAGAAGCTTCCCTGATCCCCATCAGGGCACAGTCAGTGTGACATAACAGCATATTATGTCATGCCTGATAAATGTGCACTTGATCCCTTCACCGACCTAGACTATAAACTCCCAGGGACACAGTCCACGGCTGGGAAGGGTCTAGTCAAGTCTGGTTGAATAAACGAGTGAACAAGGGCAGGATTCCCGTCTGTGTCAACTGCCAACCCCAGCTCCTAACAGTGTGTCTGGGATGTGGTAGGTGCCAGTATATACTTGTTGAATGAAAGTATGGGTCAACGCGGGCTCACTAGCTATCATTCCCATGCCCGCGGCCCCATCCCTGGGAGCCAATAGTATGCAGGACTTACTGCTGATGAAAGATGGTAACAGCCTCCCAAAGCGCATCAGAGGCTCTTCGTTGAGCTCCGTAGACTTGTCCATGAGTTTGAAGAAGATGTCGTTCGGTTCACTGGCGAAGCTGTACAGCTCCTTGATGTTCACCTTCCTACCGATGCCCAGGATCACGAAGAAGTAACCCTTGCATTTGGCCTGCAGGATGGCTCTCTGGGCCTCCTCCAGCTGCTGGCTCTTCACCTCGCCCGTCAGCATCAGGACCACGAGCTTCAGGTCCCGTGGGTTGGGTGCACGTTCAAAGATGTTCTCAACGGTATAGTCGATGGCACTGCCCAAAGCCCTGGTCCCCTGGAGCTGTGTCATCCTGCTGCCGAGGAAGGCCAGGAGCTTCTCCTTGGAGCCGTAGTCAGTCAGGGAGAATTCCACCTTCACGGGCGGCACGCTGGCGTTGCCCACGGACTCGTAGGGTGCGTGCTGCACGACCGCTACTCTGGTGAAGTGCTGGGAGGCCTTGGGGTCCGGGCTCATGTCCAGCTGTTGGACCAGGTACTCTATGTACTTCCTCATCTCGTTGAACTGGAACAGAGTGGTGGACTCGGAGCCATCTAAGATGAAAGCCATGTCGATATCCACGTCGCTGCCCGCTGCTCTCCGGTCCCTGAAGGAAGGCCTCCAGTTGCCAAATCCACAGGATGGGTCGATGTTGCAGATGTCTAGAAAGAAGCATGGCAGCCCATTTATTCTGTGACTCTCGTGGCGAGATACCGCACATCAGTCTGCAGGGCGTCTGGGGTCGTGAGTATTGTCACATAATGTAGGAACCTAGGTATACCTTGCTGGCAATGTCACGGCCAGGTTTCAGTTACCATCACCTAGCACTTACCAGAGGAAACAAATCAAGCGGAAATCCTTGTTAATATACTATGGCATTGGCATAATGCCAATAAAGAAAAGAAAACTACCTTACTTCTTTGCCGCTCCTTGAAGACATGTGTTCCAGAAACACATTACCAGATAATAAAACAAAACCAGATCATCAAATTCTGGACTCCAAGGTCAAACTATAAGCAGAGCCCACTTCCTCCTTTGTTACCTATAGAACTAATCATTCTCTTAACAAAGAGAGGCTCTGCTTGGGGGCCGTCGGCTTTAAGCATGGCAACTGCTTATGCAGCATATACACTGGTAAATACAAAGCTAGGTGAATCTTCATTTAACTCAAGCTCTTTGTACAGATGATGATTATTCACTCAAATGTCCCTCTGTGGATAGTGTGTTTTGCATTTGCAGCCGGACAGATTTTTTTTCTCTTAGAGGAGCACCTTACCCAAGCAGACGTGACAAGTCAGGACTTTCTTCAGGAAGTCCGTGAGGTCTCCGCTGGCTGGTAGGACGAGGGCGTGACCCACCGCTGTGTTATTGATCTGGTTTAAACAAAAGGAAGTCCCCAGTAGGAGGACACAGGGTAAGTTACCATTGGAAAATGTAGCCCAAGGATACATTAGAGTCACGTCAATTAAGCAAACCCCCCAATAGATCAATATCTTCTCTCTCTCTTGGGAAGCGGGGTTAGGAAGGAAGGCACTGTTTATGATAGGAAAACATAGGTTTTCTTCCAATGAGATGAACCGGAGTTCAAATCCCACTCCTGCTGGACCTGAAGCACATTTAACTTCTCTGGAATTCAGTTTCCCTAGCTGCAAAGTGGAGATAATGGTAAATTCCCACTAAGTTATTCGGAAGATTAAATTGGATAATGTATGCAAAGTACCTGGTATAGCCTCTACCAAATGGCAGGGACCTAAATGTCATTGTTATCTAGCAATAATGATAGCAACTAACGAATATTCACTCCGTCCCTCTCCCATGGGCCCAGGTCTAGAAAGGGATTTAACAACAAAGCAAGTTATGAAATCACTTCCAGAAGGCTCAGAATGTCCTGCCCATCACAGCCCCTGGCACTTCATCGTTCAATTGAATAAATGAATGAATATTTGACTTTTGGAACTTGCTGAAACTACGCTTTTTAGGAAACATGCGTGGTTCTGGATCACTCAGCCCTCACAAGGGGAGAGGTATACATGATCCCCTAATAAGAACATAAGGCTGGTAGCTCAAGCCGGAGTCAAAAGCCCAATACTATGTTCTCAAATTGGCCTGGAGTTTGGCCGAATAAACCCTAAGAGATGGTGCGAGTGACCCAACTGCCTCTTGCTGACGTGGCAGTGATAAAACCGTAGAATATCCAGTTTGGAAAGGAAGACGCTAGGGACCATCTCATCCACCCGCCTCTGTTACAGGTGAGAAATCGGAGACACAGAGAGCGTAAGTGACAGGGCCGTGTTACTTTTGGTGACATAAAGCTAGAAGGTGGTTGGACTAACACTAGAGCCAAGACATCCTCACTCCTGGTCCCTCTGTGTCCCTTCCTGCCCATTATCCACCCATCCTGGACTACAAAACCAGAATCAGCATTAAGTAAATATTAATTGACTAATTAATCTTTATATATATATATATATATATATATATATATATAATTAGTATAACTATTATACAAGTCATTTAAGCAAAGAATAAGGAAACACTTAGCTGCTTCATAGGCTGAAGCTAATGCTTCCTTGTCCTATGCTTAAATAACTTGTTTCATTGTTAGATGCCAGCCTGGCTGAGGAATGTCTGAACAGGGATGCAGCTTGGGGGTTGGGCTTGCTGATTTCTGGAGAACCTCCCAAGGAGACTGTAGGCCTCCAGGGTCAGCCTGGGAGAGTCTCATCTAAGAAGCAAAGAGGGACCTGGTGGGAATAAGTCATGGGCATCTGGATGTCCATCTAGTGCCAGAGCCGTCAGGCTGTTCTGGAAGTCTCACAAGTGAGACCAGCCTCATCGAGAAGCTACGGGGTGCAAACCCATCAGGGAGGGTACAGTTGCACCCAAGCACCTTCTCAGAGTCAGAGATGCCCAGAGCACAGACCTGCAGGGCGTTGACCAGCTGCTGGTCCTCCTGGCTCGTGAGGAACAGTGGTGTGATCCCAGCATCCGAGAGCTTGAGCACGGCCTCCCTGAGCTGCGGGGACTCCCTCGTGGGTTTATTGCTGAAGAAAACAGACACCTTCCGCATCAGGAATCCATTCCGCACCCGCTTAAACGTGTTCCTGGCCACGAAGGACATGGCGGTTTCCAGACTCTGTTGCTTGGACGTCAGAGCCACCTGAAGGTTCTTGATCTTGTCCTGGAGAACGGACTTCTTCTTGGAGTCAGCAAAGCGGATCTCCGTGGTGACCTCATTGTTGTAGGTGACCACGGCCACGCGGGCCCCCCGTGGGCAGTTGCTCTCGGCGATGGTCAGGTCGTCCACGATCTTCAGGACCACATCCCTCATCCGGCTGAACGTGTCCTGGGTGACCCCCTCGGAGGTGTCCAAGGCGAAGGCCAGCTCCGTCGGGAAGACAGGGCATTCCAGGGGCCCTGTGGGAAGGGGGAGGGTTTCCACAGATAAACTACTTCCTGGAAAAGGGATCTTCTGCTTTCCTCGGAAGGAAGTCCAATTACTGAAATGACTTACCGTAGCAGCAAGCTAGAAGAGAACAGAGAGGAGAGTGAAAGCCTGGTCCACCGGGTGCGAATTTCACACATAAGGATAAAAATGAGGCACAGACGGCAGAAAATCGTGTACTTACGACATTTATCTTTGATGCTCTGGACCAGGGCACATTGCTGGAGAAGGAAAGAAGATGTAAGAGAACAGATAGAGAAAGCTCACGGGGCAAGGGCTCGCGAGGCACGCACGCAACTTACGTCCATCGAGTCACCTCTGCTGCCTTTGTAACCCTGCAAGACAAGGACGGGGGCTGAGACCTCGCAGAGGTGAGGGCTGTGGAGCTTCCCACCAAGGAACAGCCCGGGGCCCACAGTCGCACGACAGAGAGAACAAGGTGGGCCCTGACTGACCTTGACCGTTTACAGGCTCTCCCTATAAATTTGATTTAACTGCTCGAAGAGCAAAGGAGAGACTTTGAGGACAGAAGTGTTTCCCCTGTAAGATAAACAGCTCCACGCCCTGGAATCCAGGATACTCATTGCAAATCAACGTAAATCACACATTTGAACTTGAGTCTAAACGCTGCTTCTCCCGAGAGAAGAGCTGCCTTTCCCCTGCTGGCTTCCTACATCCTGTCAGAGGAGGGACACCCAGGAGTCACTTAGCTATCCTGAGGCTCCAGGTCTAAGCATCCCGGGATTCCACCCCAGGGATACACTCATGGCTGCCCGCGGCATCTCATCCCAATGTGTGGCCACCGAGGGTCAAGCTGTCACCTCTTGGGCTAGCCAGCGTCTTTCCACCTGGCCGCTCCTAATCATCCATCCCCCGCTGCAGCTGGACTAACCGTCTCCCGTTAAAGGCTCCTCTCCAGATTAAACACCTGACTCTACCATCTTCTCCTGGGTTCAACCACTCCAACCCTCTAACCTTTCTTTCTAAGGATGATTTTTCCACTTCCTGAGTTAGCTTTTCCATTCTTCTGTGAACCTCACCAATTTCAATGTCAGGAGACAGTACAGGAAGAAATTCAAGCAAGGAAACAAAGACATTCATGATGAAGGATATGGAAGGGCTGGAGAAAGGTGCCCTCCTGGCTCTAGGTCACTAGTGGGGTTTCAACCACAAATCAGTAGTTCCCTTGGGGATTTTATAGACCAAAGGGAATCTTCCCCAAACCGAGGTCTATACTATACTCCTTCCACAAGATGCAGTCGAGAGGTATTCAAATGTGTTCTCTTTAGTTTGTCCTCAACTCAAACCTCAAGCAAACCTACACCAGGAAATTGTAAAGGCAAATTACGACACACCCTAGATTATAGAGTTCCATGTGAAACTTGCTTTAAAATTTTCTTGGTACTCTAAAGCTCAAAAGCTCTTTTCTCCACTGTGGTATCAGAAGGGAAGTGGTTAAAAAACAAACAAACAAACCACAACAACAGAAAAGCAGACAGCTCTTTTGTGAGGAAAAGAGATAGTGGAAAGTGTTCAAGGAGGGTCATATGTAAGGCACCCAGCCCTCGGGCAGCTTGATTGGAAATGGGTAGGTACTTACAGATGGTCCTGGGTAACCAGGGTCTCCCTTCTGTCCAGCTATCCCTGGAGGTCCTGAATTTCCCTAGAAGCAGAACAAACATTGCTCAATTGTGGCAGAAGATGGAGAATTCCCAGCTTCTGCAGTTGGAAGGGGTGGTGGAGATGATCTTGTCTAATGTCCCCCATCACCACAAGGAATCTCTCACTTTAAGAGACCTTACGTGTCTCCAAAATTCAGGTATCGGGACAAGTGGCCCTAACAAAACTGATGTGCATCTCCCACAACTCTGTTCTCTGGCAGGTCAAGGTGAGACAGACGCTTGCCTGAGAACCTTTAATAAGACCACTATGGATGCATAAGAAAGCAGTAACTGACAATTAATTAGCTCACTTTTCGATGTAGATAACCAATCTTAAAACTCTACCGTGAGTAATAAATGATCTAGTTTGAATGTCCTCCCTGAGAAAATTCACAGGATAATTACAATGAATTTAACTATATTGTAAGCTGAAAATAACTGTTAGAAGCCTTTACCCGATTCTAGGCCACAAGTTGCTAATTCAAGACTCAGGGCAATCTTAAAAGGATGAGTAAACATCCACTACGGAGAATAATCCAGAATGAAAAGTAGCTTAAGAAAGAGGAGTCTTTTCATGGTGGGGAGGCGAGAGAATCCGTGGTCTCAGCCTGGCTCGCCCCTGAACTTGGAACCCTAGTAAGCACCTCGTGCAGCTCATGAAATCCTGTCTCCGCACCGTCTGGTGGGCGTGACCAAATACGCCTGCGCAGACTTCTGACGTCATTCACTGCGAGACTTGAGTCCCCCGGCACCATGCGAGGAGTGGACCATGGGCTAGCGACCTTTGAGACGTATTAGACGCGGGGGCCCTCCAGAGTGCCCTCTAAAGGGAGCATGACCAGAGGAAGACGGCACAGACACAACTGTGGGGTGTCCTGAGTACATCCGTCTAAGGCTTACGATCCCTCTACTCCCACCCCATACGATCTCTGGCCAGGTTGCAAGTGAAGAAGGGTAACTTTCAAAGAAGCAGCGGAGTCTTCCGTGTTCAGACCTGCTACCAGGAAGGTGCAGGCAAACTTACCCTTCGGCCTCTGATGCCTTTGGGTCCCAGTGCTCCGTCTGTCCCCGGCTCACCAGGATAGCCCTGGAAAGAGAGCCCGGAAGCAGCACATTAAGCTCTGAGAGGCAGGTCTAGCCGAGGGTCCCTGGGGGCCTCTGGACCGCACTTCCCAGAGCGGCCAAGTGGCTAATTTTGATGGATTTTCCACCAAGTTACCGGCACAGCTGTGGCATTTGCAGACTCAGTCTAAGCTTACTGAACTTGGACTTCGAAGTTACATCAATGATAGTAACATCATACAGATTATACTAGCATCTTAAGGTTTATAAAGTATTTTATTGCAGCACCACTTCATTTCATCCTCACGAGCGCCATGACAAGAGCATACTGTCATCTCCATGTGACTGATGAGGGAGTGTCTTGGAGAGGGTGGGCCTTTCTCAAGGTCACTTGATTAGTAAGTGTCTGACTGAACACTAGACCCAAGATCAGGTGACCTTCAGTCCATGGCCACGTCAGACTCACCCTAGAACAATGATGCTGTTTACCCCCTAGGGGAATATTTACCTTTGGTCCCGGGTATCCTGGGAATCCTCTCTCTCCCTATAAAAAATAAATGACTCAATATTTGGTCCCAACTTAAAGTCATCAAACATAAATTATTCTCGAGCAGAAAAAGTATATCCGTAGCATCACCAAGAGAAAAAATTCACTACATTACAATTCAATTCTGAGAGATAATTCTTTAAAAATACAGCATGTCAGAAGTTCAAGAATCCTCGGCAGACACATACTTTTTTGCCTCTGCGTCCTTCACTGCCAACTCCATCTCGTCCGTCATCTCCCTAAGAGTGGAAAGACTGTGTTACTGCAGGTGCCCCTGTCAGGCACACCATGACCTTCTTTTTCTAAAGCCCTGAGCAGTGGGTCTTTGAGTCCCTGGAATGTTCCCAGATCAAGGAACAGCTCAAGGAAGAGTCCCTAGTCCTATCCCACCCTCCAGTGCAAACAAGACCGTGTCTGTACTAAAGAACTACTACGAGCTATTGGTAAAGATGCTGTTTGGATGTAGAATCAAAGACGCATGGAACCAGGGAATCTTAGAGTTGATAGGACTCTTGAAGGCCACCGTGATCTATGCATATATGAGTCTTTGATTCTACTTCAAAGCAAGAACGCAGGACTCAGTCTCACACCCTCCTGAGTCTTCTGTGCTCAGCCCCTACTCCCCTCTCCCCGGTGCCCCTTCCCTTCCTTCCAGGTCATGCCTCTAGACTGCCTTCCTTCCCCAAACCCACTTCCCTGTACTCAGAGATCTGCCCCTATCACTCTCTCCTGGGGGGCTTTCCGAACTGGACACTGTTGATTATTTCAAAAGAATCAAAAGAATTTGCATGAAATATACATTGATACCTCTAAAACATGCACAGAACACGCTCCTTAGTCCATTTACAGTTTTAAACAGCTAAAGAGCTGTTGCCCCCAAATTTATAGAAACAGAATCAGGAAGAGATTTCATTCAATGGTTTGAGTAGATTTTAAAGTCTGGGTTTTTTTTCCCCTCTGCTTCTGAGACTGTAATAGCAATGGATTTTTAAATTTCAGTTAGCTGTAGAGAAATTACAAACACAAGAAGAGTATTTTCAAGCTTTGGGATTGTGAATCAGATCAACCTGGTCCACTTATGTAGTTTTTAGGGGTAATGACTCATTTTACAGAGAAATTCCCAACGTACTGGAGATTTCTTTTTCCTGGATAGAAACGTATGTTACAACACTATTGCAAGAGAGCGGTTAGGGTGTTTTTAAATGACTTTTAAAAATGAGTTCTCAAAGTTAGAATTTCCATTGCTGGGATGTCTCATTCAAAACAAACCATTTCAATCTGAATTGAGATCTTATCAAAGCCCATTGCATTTTAAACCAAGGATATGGGGAGGGGGAAGGGTAAGCTGTGACGAAGTGAGAGAGTGGCATGGACATATATACACTACCAAACGTAGGGTGGATAGCTAGTGGGAAGCAGCCGCATAGCACAGGGAGATCAGCTCGGTGCTTTGTGACCACCTAGAGCGGTGGGATAGGGAGGATGGGAGGGAGGGTGACGCAAGAGGGAAGAGATATGGGAACATATGTATATGTATAACTGATTCACTTTGTTGTGAAGGAGAAACTAACACACTATTGTAAAACAGTTATACTCCAATAAAAATGTTAAAAAAAATAATAAAAAAATAAACCAAGGACGTTTATTTCTTTGCAGAAAAGCTCCATCTAGTTGAGCTCCAAAAGCATTTGCGAGACCTGAAATGAAGGTGGTTCAAGGGTCGGTAAACCACCACATTCACTTCTCAGAAAGAAATCAAGAAAAAATGTCTCTATTCACTCCCCCTCCAGTGAAATAAAAATTATTTTGAAACTTATAAGCAGCAGGTTTCACTATTTTCAGTCACATCCCCAGTAACATGAGAAGCAGCTATCAAGCTGTCTCTCTGTGGAGCCAACCCAAGTTGCAATGACAAAGGCCAGCCCAGCACAAGGCCACATCTCCCCGCCTCCTGAGCATCTCAGCGGAGCCAGCGGCAGCCTGGGCCCCGTGCACGTGTTGGTCTTACCGTCTCCCCACGAGGGCCCCGGTTCCCGATGCTTCCCTTGGGTCCTGGATCTCCGGGCTCGCCCTAGACACAAGAGACAGGGCTGAGACACCTGTGGGTCTGGGACGATTTAAAACGTGATTCCAAAGCCCTGCCCTTGTTCTGACTGACATCATCGGTAGGCTTTGCCACAAGCTGCTAACTTCACCTTTTAGATTTCGAAGTTAATGATTTTTTTAATTGCAACCTCCACGTGTGGACTCCTGGAAAAGAATCCGGGAAGGCTTGTGTTTGTTCTTTCCATCATCATGGCACGGGGACGTGCGGATGGAGAGGAGAGAGAGACGGGAAGGCGTGGAGTCAGCAGTGAAAGCCAGTGGCCCCACGCGCGGCAGAGAGGCAAGGCTGGAGTCACATGAACGCACCGCCTTCCCCGAGAAAATGCTGCCTCTCAGACTGGTTATGGTGAAGAGTCGCTATTCTCAAGGCTCAGAGAGAGGCAGCCTGCAGATAGCAAGCTGCTGTTATCCAAAGCAGCCGGGCCCTGGGACCCTTGGATTAGCTGCACGTGGCCGGCGGGGCTGCCGTGCACAGCGTCAACGTCTGGAGGATATTCAGTGCGACACGGAAGTGGCCCTCGTGCCGCGGACGTGCTCCAAGGGCCCTGAGGATGCTGAACTGTCCTCACAAGCCTGTGTCCAAAAGATATGGCAGCTCAGCAGCGGCTGGCAGGTCTGGTCATGAGAACGATGGCCGAGCCACTGCACACAGCCCGTGGGTGCCCTCAAGGCGGGGGCAGTGATCCCACTGGCCCAGCCACCGTCAACAGGGGAGGCCTGGTGGAAAAGACCAGAGGGGAGGAGAAGGGATATGCAAAGCAAGCAGCTGGACAGACTGACGAACGAGGGAGCGGTGACGTGGGGTCTGGCCAGGCCCCAGCCTGGGGAAACACGAGCTCCAGACAAACCTTTCTTCCCAGGGGCCCGGTTCTGCCACGTTCTCCAGGAGCACCTGCGGTCCCCCCGCTTCCCTGGAGCATGAGGAGAGGAGAGAGTCAGTGAAACATTCGCCCTCCAAGCCAAAGCGTCTGAAGCCCGTCTCCAGCAAGCCCCTCCCCACCCCCGGCTGCCACCGTGTGGAGGTCAGATCCCACAGCTCTCTGCTGCTCTCAGCCCCGGAGACCCCAGTGCAAACGTGCATGGAGATGGCTTGTGCAAACCTGAAATATGAGTGTGACCGGTTTTCACAGGTGTGCACACGTCTCAGTAATTAACGTTCACCTCCTACGTTGCCGACCCGGGGACAAACACCCGGATTTATACGGCTTTACCTCCTCTCCCTTTCCACACCTCCACAAGGAGCACCTGACTTTACAGGTGTGGAAACCTATACACACTTTCTCATCGAGTGAGTGAATACGTCAACAAAGGAACATAGCTCTTAAAATGCAGTGCAGCCTACAGAGCCCAGAAATGACCCTGACAGATGCGGCAAATCCAGATGGTGGCAGCTGTTTGTACTGTTAACTATTTGAAGAGCTGCAACTCACCCCTGCACCATCTTAAATTCTTGACTAATCAGAGCTTAAATAAATATTTAAAACAAAATAGGTATTTATCAGATTTCAAACTTGGGAAGGACTTTCCAAGCAAATAGGGGCTCTCACAAAGTTCCTACTCCCCCTGTAAGACATTTTTGGGCATTTATGTAGCCTCAGGCCAGTTCATGGCCAGTTTATTAGTCATTACGAATTTCTGTAACAAATTATAAGACGGCTCCCCGTCCCTAGCAGACCCAAGGGACACCAGAGTATGGGCACCCGGTCCTAGCTCAGTTACACCATGTTGCTGCTGATCACCGATAACAGCCAAGAGAGATGTTGATGTTTGTATTGACAGCAAGTTTAAGGAACATCTTCCATGTCGAACTTGAGGATGAGGAGCTCCTTTACACAAATACCAAACCGCAGGGGCAACTTCCGGGGGCCAAACATGAAATAATACAGAGTAATCTGAGAATTTTGGTCGATCCATCTGATTTCCTGCAGATCCACCCTAAGACTTCTGCAATGAGGCCCCTCCTTCCTTTGCTCACCTCCCAGGTGGCCTGCGTTTGGAAGGGGCAGCATTGGGACTTAGTCCCTCTGGAGCATCAAGAAACACGCCCTCTAACTTCATCAGGGTGAACGAGCCAGTGGCTCCGAGGACTGAGGTTGGCCCCGGGTCTGTGCTGCCCAAGCGTCGGGCTGAGGGGTCTGTCTCCCGTTCCACCCTTCACGAAACATGGCACTCCCAGCCTGCTGAGGCAACATGCTATCCATTTAGCTAAAGAGAGGGGTGGGGTCAAGACAGACTTACCCGAGGTCCAAGAATGCCCTGTTCACCGATCAGGCCTGGAGGACCGGTGGGGCCAGGAGGACCCTGAAAAAGTAAAATGCCAACGTAGGTGCTGTGTGGAGGTGACACACCACGACTGCCATAACATCCACACAACGGAATATTATTCTACCGTGGAAAGGAGCAAAACACTGACACCGGCTACAGCATAGATAAAACTCAGAAACATGGTGCTAGGGGAAAAAGCCAGACCCCAAACCTATTAAATGATTCCATTCATATGAAAGGTCCAGAATACGCAAATCCACAAAGACGGAAAGGAAATTAGTTGGCTGTCAGGAGTTGGGGGGAGGGAGCGTGACTGCTTAATGGGTACAGGGTCTCCTTTGGGGGACGATGAAAATGTTTTGAAACTAGATAGTGATGATAGTCGTGCAACGTGGAGGATGTACTAAACGCCACCTTAAAAGATTAATTTTGTGCTCAATTTTGTAAAAGCAAAATGGTCACCTCGATTTTTTAAAAAATGGTAGAACATGTCACAAGGCAAGCAACCACAGCGGGGGTACCGACCTGTGCACCTCTGGTCCCCTGCTCTCCCACAGAGCCCTGCTGGCCGGGACCGCCCTTGTTGCCCTTTGAAACAAGAGAAGACGTAGGGAAGGGTGAGCCTTCTGTTCTGCTGTCACATCTGCACAAGGGTGCAGGGAGCCAGTCACAGCTGTACCAGGGGTCGGAAGCGAGAACACCATAACTCCAGGGAGAGACACTGAATACTGGGAACCGCTTTGCTCCCTGAGGAGCGATTCTCCCTCCTCCCTCACCTTTTCCTCAAGCTGACTTCCTGACATGAAGCTGTTTGGGACCCAAACCTGTCTTGCACAGGTGAGAGGACAGAGCCACCAAGACATGTGACTTGCTGAAGGCCAGGTAAGTGGGCACGTCGCGGGCAAGAGGCCCCCAGGACGCAGCCTCCATCTCCCTTCCCTTCTCCCCCCTCCACTGTTGCTTTCATTTTGATAACCCGCCATCATCGTTTTTGCAAGTCTTATAGAAGAGGCTAAATTGAAGGAGATGGTAGAAAAGATGGGAGCTGCCAGCTTTGATGGCGAAGGAGAGAGTAATTTTTAACTTGTGGGGGGGGTGGGGACCATCTCCCGAGAGCACACAGTGACTGACATTGTGATGACAGCAAAGAGGTGGTGACTTTGAGGCTTACCTTAGCTCCTGATGGTCCCCTTCGGCCAAAGCCGCCCTGAGGGAGAAATCACACAAACGGTGAAAGGGAGGCGGGGAGGCTGGGGGAGGCCAGGCTCCCTGGGACTTAACCCGCACGTTCACGACACACGCTGGGCCCCAGACACGGTGCCTACCCAGCCCAGAGGAAACTCTCATGGAGGGACACCTTTTCTCCTGCCCTCCCCTCGGCAAAGTTTTTCTTCCATGCTGTCCTCGTCAATCATCCACATGGAAGTTTTGAGGATGACTTCGGACCTGCCAACCAAAATAAGGACCGCTCGGGCTGCACGGCCCCAGACAGCTTCAAGTAAGGAATGTGAAACAGGAATGTCGACCTGTCTATTTTTCTTCCATTTTTCTAACTGGAGGGAGAGGTAAGACGTTAATTATAATGGAAGGGTGTCCCAGACTCTCCACACTGTCCTGGCCAAATATAACACACACTCAGTTAAGTAAAGTATCCCGCGTGGGCGTATGTGAACCTAAAAGCCCGGCTATACTTGGTTTGGGCTCATGACTTGGCCGCATCTTCCCCGATGCTCCAGAAGTGAACCTTAGTTCAAATAAATGTGGGCTCGCTCTTAAGTAACCCATTAATCCCCACCTCAAGATGGCTCCCTCTTCAGTGGAAAGGTTTGGGGTGGGAATCCATCCTGGATGTATCTTTGCAAGGTTAGGGGCTGAACTCTGGAGCCCGTGACGCAGGCTCAGAGCCTGTTACACGTTTGGCCTGTCTTCTGCATCAACCCAAGAACCACCTTCTCTGCTCCCAGTGAACAAGCCCCATGATCTTCTGGGGCCACCATTCTGCCCTGATTCACTATAATGGCAGCTTCTTTAATGGAGGACCTTGGCCTCCTTCCAGGGGTGACACACGGACAAGAGGGGGAGGGGCGCGGCCAGGCCACTCTCCACAGAGCAGCAATCTGCCGGCCCCTTCCAAAGGGGCCCTCACCGAGTATGACCGGAGGCCACCTGTGCTCCGGCCACCTGAGGAGTGAGGTAGAGCCCAGGGGAAGGATGCGTTTCATCTGGCCGTGAGCCTGGCTTAGTGAGGTCCTAAGCGAGGACAGCCCTAACTTGACCGCCCTGGTTTCAAACCCAAATTGACACCGTGTGCATAGAATTAACACGAACTTTATGCTTGACTGTATTTTAAGTCTCTTCATGGAAACAAGCTCTGGCTCTACTCACGAACTAAGCTGTTCAGCACATTATAACAACGGAGTGTCTCCTCGTGGTTGTTTTTCATTGTAGAAATCAACAGCGTTATTCAAAAATAATACTCAAAAGCTTTTAAGATAGCATTTTCAAAATTTAAGTGTTCTTCTGAATTTTAAAAGCAAGGCAATGCCCACAGTCTATCATTTGCCTAGGGGCGAGACTCGTTTCTTTTCAAAGCCCTTGTCAGCACACACCCTCTGATCGTGCACTGCGGATCCCTAACCATGTGACCGCCCCGGGGGACAGGGCCGAGGGGGCCCCGATCTGGCCCGCATCCCCAGCCAGATGCTGAGCAGACACCTTTCTCAGGCCCCCACCAGCGCCCTGAACTAGCCGTGAGAATTTACAGACTTCCAGGCACATCTTCTCCCAGCTAGAAGGCCCGAGCTCTGTGTAACCCTGGGCCCTGGAAGCATTCAAACAGCTTCCCGAAGATCATTCATCTCCCTTTGGCTTCAGCAATTCTTCGACAAGACTCAACGAGGAGGCAGGCACTGAGCAATCGACAACAGGCGCTTCTGAAACGTCTTGAAAAAGCGATTGCGAGATGCAGTTCACTAGAAAATTGACCCTGGTTTCCCTGCTGGAGTTACAGCAGTACGAGAAAAACAACTATCAAACAAAACAAATATACACCCCATCAGCCTCCCCGCCCTTTATCTCCTCACTCCCTCTGCATTTGTGTTTCTGTTTAGATTTCTTTAAACATTCAGTGGGATAAAGCCTGGCGAAATAATTCGAAAGCAGCAGAGATATTACTTTTGAAAGTGCCCATTCAGTACGCTTTGGAAGGGGAGGGAAGCAGGCTGGGCGAGTCCAGAGTGAACGATAAGAAGGAAAGGTCCGCAGGGGCAGCAACATGTGGGGCACAGTGGTTTCCGAAATCGCCTTAAATTCCCCGAATAAAAAGTTGCTGAGCAGCTCTGCCCCAAAGAGTGTCCAGCAGAGTCAAGTGAATATCACCACAGAGCCCCCGCAGACCCCAAGAGGCACTCACGCTTTTCCCGGGTTCTCCGGGCCCGCCAGACACCCCATCTGTCCCAGGGAGACCCTGTCATGGGAAAGAAAATTAACGTAAGATTCTCGTCTGCAAAGAAGAACTTGTCACTCAAATATCGCACAAGAGGCCGGGGGGAAAAGGAATGGATACCCACAAGGCCAGTCGCACACTCTGGGGGTGCCTTAGACCCGGGTGAGCTCTGCCCCCCACAAGGCTTAGGCTTGAGGAGCACTTTCTGGAAATATCTATGGGGCACAACTCTGCCGAGAGGAAGCCCCTCTCGGGAGGGGCTGTTTCTGGTCCTCTTGGAGACCCCTTTGTGGGTGTGCGTGCCGGCTTCCGGGGCTTTCTGCTCCCAACCTCAGCCTTGTACATCCACAGCCTTAAAGACCATGTCGTGGCCTCCGGGGCTGGCAGTGAACCCGCCCGAGTTTAGTTTCTCGGGCTCGGCACAGGGGGAGTCTAGGTACACGGAGTGCTGTACCATGGGGCCGATGTCTCCGGTTTCTCCTTTGGGTCCTCTCTGCTGGCTGTCCTGTCCCGAGTTACCCTGAAAAGGGAGCAGGTCGGGGAATAAGCCACGTGTGCAGGGAAAGCCACTGCTGCTGGATCAGTGACCTGGTGGTCTGAATGCCACATCCCATCCAGATAACGCCCATCTCACCCTGATAGAGCCTGCCGTGGGGTCAGCAAACACTCTGAGCCCCAAACAGCGGGGGAAATGGCTCTTCCTCCCCCCGGGAGGATGGTGGCCAGGCTCACTCTTGCCTTGTCCTGGTCTGGACCAGAAGAGGCTGGCCCAGCAATGGTCACTTGTTGACAGGTTTTATAGACCCATAAAGCAAGAAAAGCTGCAAACTCTTCCCTTTTCCTAAAGTGAACTTAAAGCGTCCTGAGACCACATTTTAGGGAAACTTCTCGGGTCTTCACATAAGAGGCTTTGCAAAGACTTATCTTTGCAGCGAGAGAGCAAAGACATCTCCAGCCACCCCAAAATTCTAAGAAAAGGGAAAACTACATATTTTGCCAACATGTTTTAAAGCAACTCCACAAGAGTAAAATTCTTCCTTTCAACCCACTTCTCCCCACAAACCCCTTCCCCGGACTCAAGTCTCAAATCGGTGACAAGGATTTCCCCTTACCGGGTCACCTCTGATCCCCACATCCCCTCTTTCTCCTTTGTCTCCTTTGGGTCCTTTGTCACCCTAAAGAAAAACCACAAGCAGAGACTGAGAATTAGATGAGTTTCACATATTTATCTCACTCTCAAAATTGCGTTCTTTCAATCACAAATCTTAAAAAGAACAGTGTTTCAGCATTTACCATTTACTCATTTGCCATGAAGGTAAAATTATTTCCAGATACTTCAGGTAACCCATAAGTATTTATAGGGGACCCACTCTGTGCCAGGCGCTGGGATTTATTTCAACAAAACACACTCAGTCCTTGCCCAATGGGACATACTCTCCCAACAAGAAAATATAATGTAAATATGTCACAGCTGAGAAGGGACATAGGAGATGCCAAGGATGCACCCCAAGAAGAGGTCAGGGAAGGCTGCCTGGAGGAAGCGGTCTTAACAGACACAAGTAAAAGAAATAATCCCTAAGTGAAATGTTCATAGTTTTTCTATGACAGTAACACTGCAGAAATATACTTACCCTTCTTCCTGGATTCCCTTTCTCTCCAGAAATACCAGGCAATCCTTTGTCTCCCTGCCAAAGACAATGATAAAATGTCATTCCTGGCACAATTTCTACCACAGACTGAGGTGTTAGTCACTGGAATCTTCAGAACCAAAAACAATTTGCACTTAGAGTGCAAAATCACTTACATCTTCACCGTCAAGACCATCCAGTCCAATTTCTCCTAATTCACCCTGTGAGGGGACAAGACACACAGGTGAGTGTAAAATATGGCAAAACACTGGGAAAGTTTTAACTATAAAAAGAAAAGCAAGCTTAAGTACCTTCTCTCCTGGGAATCCACGAGAGCCCTAAAAGGGAAGGGAAAGAGGAAACATTAGCTCCTTCCCGGAGGCTGAATAGAACAGGCTAGAATAGGCTAAGGGCTCCCCCCTCCCCGTGCCCAACTTAAAAGTCAGTGTCTGGGGCTTCCCTCTGGCTCACTGGTTAAGAATCTGCCTGCCAATGCAGGGGACACGGGTTCGATCCCTGGTCCAGGAAGATCCCACACGCCGCGGAGCAACTAAGCCCGTGCACCACAACTACTGAGCCTGAGCTCTAGAGCCTGCAAGCCACAACTACTGAGCCTGTGTGCTGCAACTACTGAAGCATGCATGCCTAGAGCCCGTGCTCTGCAATGAGAGAAGCCACCACAGTGAGAAGCCCACGCACCGCAACGAAGAGTAGCCCCGTGAACCACAAGAGAAAAGCCCACACACAGTAGCAAAACCCCAAGGCAGCCAAAATTAAAATCAATAAAATAAACTTATATTTTTAAAAAGTCGGTGTCTGAAAATTCAGTGTTAGAGATTCATCTGTTTGGCTAGCTGTCTCTCTATCACGAGGGGATCATAAAACTAACTTGCCTGGACCTGAGCACTTGGGTAGTGTTGGCTCGCTGGGCAGGAGGGCTGGGCCTTGAAGGCCAGGGACAGGGGCTCCGAGGAGGCCCCTTTATAACATTGCAGTGGCCTGTCTCTCAAACTGCAGCAAATCGAGGAGAAAGTTCATCAGCCCTTGACTCCAAGTATTTCACACACAGAACCTTCCAGCACATGAGTCCTTTCCCTCTGTCTCTGCCCCCCTCCACTTCCCTCACTCCTCCCAGGTCCAGGGGCTGAAGCTGTCAGGCACCAGCCTCCTCTCTGCCCTGGCCCACATTCTGTCTGTCCTCATCAGTGTGTCCTGACTGCTTCACATTGCCATAGGAAACTGTTTCTCCAACCTCAGGCTCCCTTCCCGGCACGGTGTGTGCGCCTGAATCCTCCAGACCCTGGGCTGCCCCCGTGAGAGGCCACGGGCTGCTGGCGCTGAGCAGAGAAGCCGGGGCAGGCATCTTCCTTCCCCGGGAGGCACCGGAGAAAGTGTTCCCCTTCTGCACGCGCCACTGACCGTCCTCTCCCCACTGGGGCCTGGGGCCATGGTCCCCTCCCCACACGTGGGTGTCACCGTACCTTTATGCCTCTCTGCCCCGGGCAGCCCTGGAAACCTTGAGTGCCGTTGACACCAGGCGGGCCGCGCTCACCCTGTCAGGAGAAACAGAGGCATTTTGCAAGCTGGAGCTTCTTGTCACGTGTCTCCACTGAGCAGGGAGCCCTGTGAAAGGCGTGCATTAGGAAGCAGTCCACTGGCTGGCGGGCTGATGTGCCAGGTGGGGCCTCCAGCATCCCCGCCCACGGGCCCCCGCAGGCCGACCTCTGCACAGGGCCTTGAACCTGCAGTTCCCTACCCTGGAGGGAGTGGGATCTGGGAGTGTCTGCAGCACAGAGGGCACCTGCTGGTGGGTGGAGTTACAAGCAGGCCTCAGGGTACTGGGTCTGGGGGGAGGCTGGGCCCCGTGGAGAACCCTCAGGCTGCCTGCTGGCCACGGTCCTGGGCTCCCAGCCCTTCTGTGGGGTCCAGGCTCAGCCCTGACACCCGGCACTGCTGGACGGGACCTTTGGGGGTTTCAACTCCTCCTCCTGGGACCCTCTCTCCCCATCCCAGGGCTGGGCCTTGTTCTAGTGTCTCAAAAGTTCTCAGACCACTTCTGGGCGGGATTCTGCTTCCCGAAGGCCCTGCTTCAGGCTCTACCCACCCCCAAATGGACCCCTTGGTGACTGATAACCCATACTGGCAACCGCCCTCTGGGAGGCTGCCGTCGAAGGGCGTCACCGCTAAATGCGGGCTGGGCTTCCCCTGCACCCCGGGCCCAGGTGCGTCTCATCTCTGCCTGGACGTCTGAATCGGGTAGATGCTGGTTTGCCATCCTCAGTGGTCCTCTGTCTCAGAAGCCATTAGTCCCTCCCTCTGAGATGGAGCCCGTAAAAACCTGCACTTCCTATACCCATGTGTGTGTCATCCTCTGATCCTCAGACTAGTTTCCTTAGTGTAGAAATCTGAGTCAAGTTGTTAAGAAAGTTAGAAAGTAATTTTTTTTCTGGTGGAAAAGACTGGAAACAGGACAGATGAGGAACCCCCCGATTCAATCCCAACATGTAAAGAACAAGGAGGGAATGAAGATTTAAGGAATAAAACAACCTTTACTTACAGGTCCACCCTCGTCACCAGGATAACCTCGATAGCCATCTTCTCCAGGAATACCCTAGAACGAAGTAAATCGTTACCTTGGTTACATGCTGTGGTTTTCCCTGTTTCCTACTTAAGCATCTCTTCACCCGCCTTCATTCGGTAGAGCGGTGCTTTCGGTGTCCCTGGAACGTTGACGGTTTCCTACTCATGATTTCAGTGCAATTATTCTATCAGGATCTTGAAGGCTCTCGATCTACCAAGAAATCCTGTGCATTTCCTATAACTTAGAGGCACATGTGAAGAATCCCTGCTGGCCGTCCGAGCGGGGCTGCCAGTCAATGATGCCACTGGTCTTAACATAATTTTATAAAATGAAGAAGCAGTGCATAAAAGAACCCAGTGGAAGGAGAGGAGGGAGTAGACACAGGGACAAGGTCTGCACCTCAGATCTGTCCTCCAGCACGGCTAGTTCCTGCTCCTCCCTCTTCCATCTCCTCACCATCATAGCAGAGAAATTCCCAGCCAAAGTAATGACGGCTCTGAAGTCTAGTCTCAGGCATAAGAAAAGGGTAAAACCACCGTACCTTTGGTCCAATGCTGCCAATGGGCCCTCGGTCTCCTCTCTGTCCAGAGCATTTGCAGGGAACCCCACAGCAGGCTTTCTCGGCAATGTTGTCCTACCAAGACAAAAAAACGAAGTTCAGATCTCAATAAATGTCTAGAAAAAAAGGCATAAATGTGCCAGCTGAGGACCGTGGCATCCACAGCAAGAGATAAAGTCACCTCCTACAGCACTCCCTTGAAGGCTTAGCCATTGGTGGGTAATAGAGGGTCACAAACGGATTCTGAAGAACCACCAAAGATAATGCATCTTACTCACAATGTCACCTCAGGCTGGGCCTTATTTCTAGAAGTTTCCAACATAGATAGTCAAGCTTCAGATGTTAAGTATAGCTTACATATTTTTAAGCTCCAGAAAGCAAAATCTGACAAACCATTGCAGACAGCCAGGATGGAAGGTGGTTTCAGAGAAGGGACCATATGCCCTCCCCCAGAACCCTGGTCAGAGTCACGGAACATGGCGCCAGCCTGGAGGAGGCCTGGGAGCAGCTGCGGGGCGGGATCCCTGCCTCTGAGCCACAAGCACCGCACTGACAGTCACCAATGACTCCAGCACCCATCAGACACCCCGGACATCCCCTCCCATCCCAGCCCCTGGCCTTATGCGGGAAAGCGCACACCCAAAGTACATTTCAACCTGCTAAACTCATGATGGTCAAGGCCTTTGCTCGCTGTGAATTTCCTAGAGATTTCACTTTCTCCCATGTCCTAGGTTTGTCAATTAACTCAGCTTCCTTCCACTCAATAAAAAAATCCGAATTGCAGGCCTGGGAAGAAGGTCGGAGGGCAGGAGGGAGTCAGCTCGTCCCATAGGGCACCGCTGCCTCCGCCAAAGAACCTCTGAGTTGAACGCTCAGCCGCCTCATGTCCCAAAAGCCCCCAGCCTCACCCCCAAACCCCGGAGTTAACCCCACCTGCTGAGAGACTGAACCCAAGAGGATTAGGAGGCCTCACGGGGCGCCCTCATTTGCTCCAAAGGAAACTAGAAGAGAAGAGGCAACGGAAGCCCCTTTCCACCCAGAAATGGCCTTTCGTTTCCTGCATATTCTTGTTTTCCCTGTTTCCTGTTTACAGAGGGAAGGGTCAATCTCAATGTTATGGCTTCTCAACAATCTTATAAATGAAAAGAAGTCTCTTTAAAGGGAGCAGAGGAAACTCTAAGGCGGCAGCTGCCCCGACACCCACGCCCGGGTGGCCGTCTTTCTAGTTCTCAGATAGCTCCGTTTCCAGGACTCATGTTATGGCAACAAAGTAGGTCCCGAGTGAATTACATGAATTAAATTGCCCACCCAGCGGTCTCTCCTCCATTTGCCTGGTGATAACAGACTGCGTTATCCTGAGGTGCCCAATATTGTGCTGTCTAAACCAGTTGGTGTGTAGATACATAAAACACTCACAAGTTGCTCCGCTAGTTCGTAGTCTAGGTCCAGCAAGTTCAGTCTCAGGGGCCGGTTGTACGTGAATCCTCGCCCAAACTCCAGCTGCATCAGCTGCTCCAAGTTGGAGACACGTTCAAGGCCCACGAAGATCAGAGCTCGGGCGCCTGGGGGGCAGGTACACTTAAGAAGCCTCACCTAGGCTTTCAAGAGCCACAGCACTTTTCCTCCTGACGCTCTTTTATTTTGTAAAGAAAACTTCAGTATAAAATTTGGCCTTTAACTGAAACATGCTTAATCACACTAATTAGCTGCTCCGAAGAGTTGAAATACTGGAACTCTGGACTCCTCTGAGCAATCGTTTCTGATTTGTCAGTAAGTAAATGGATTAATGTAACTCTAGGAAACAACACCGTGAAGTTTATTCATACATAAATTCTCAAGCTCTGGTCTTATGTAACACAGGTATGCTGTGGGAAGAATTGAAATCCCACATCTCCATAACCAGATGATAGCGGTCTCATCTCCATTGCTCTGGAAAAGCAAGCTAATAAATAGAACATTCTTATGATAAATTATGCTTCAGCAAATTCTTCTTAGACCTGTTGTGTTGGCATCCACGTTTTTGATAGCCAGTGCTACCAAATTCCAAAGCAGATGAACAGTCAAATAGTACTTCTGATAACAGGTATCATTGCAAACGAGTCACCTTAAATTTGGAAAGTATGCTTTCCAAATGTTATGTGAAGGTGTATCTTTTCTTAACATCGGAGTATTTTTGAGCTGTGATAACTGCAAATGGAAAATACAGCAAGATTTTTTGCTATCAAATGAATTCCTAGTTTGTATAATGCAGCCAAATGAATCAAAACTTCATGTTCTTTTACAAAAGCATCATGCTTTCTAGATGTTCTACCACAGGAATGAGCCTGAGACCCCATGGGGTCTGTGCCAGGACTTGGCAATAGAGCTGTCTGTGTAAGTATGGGATCCCGGCTGCCCCATCCTGTAGCCCCAGGCAGGCGACAGAGGGCCAAAATGCTGGGATGAGGTGTCCCCCAAGAGAAGCTGCTCTCCCAGAGGGTCCCTTAGTGGATTCGTTTCTCTCCAGGCCAGCAGTGCACCTGCCTCACCCAGGTTTACTTCTCCCATAGAAAGCCCCAGAACCCACCTTCTTGTCGGAGTTGCTCCGATGCTCTTTGTAAATCAGCCAGATCTCCATCCACCCCATCAGTAAAGTGAATGACCACCTGAAGATAAAAGATACGTCAAGCACCAGCCAAAAGTAAAAGAAACATCACACACCCTCGAGAGGAGGATTAACCAGTTCAAAGCCTCCACCTTACAGCAGAGGAAACTGGGGGTCAAGGTTGAGAAACAACCACCCCATGTTCATAGCTTGATACTGTGCAATAAATGAGGTGTAAAATAAATGGGCATAGGGTAGGACTTGATTTATTAAAAAGCACAAGCAACAATGGAAAAAAAAAGTTTATCTCATTCTCTTATTTAGGGGATGTGGTTTCTAGAAATCATGTGTATGTGTGGGCGTGTGCCTGTGCTGTAGGCTCCAAACTTCATATTTTGAAGTCCTAACCCTCAGTGCCCAGAGTGTGACCATGTTTTGGCAATAGGACTTTTAAAGAGGCAATTAAGTTAACTGAGGTCATTAGAGTGGGTCTTCATCCAATACGACTGGTGTCCTTCTAAGATGAGGTGATTACGACATAGACACACACAGAGGGAAAACCACATGGAGACACAAGGAGAAGACGCCATTTCCAAGCCAAGTTGAGAGACCTCCAAAAACCAACCTTGACGCCCCTCTGATCTCAGACTTCCAGCCTCCAGGACTGTGAGAGAATAAATTCCTGTTGTTTAAGCCACCCAACCTGTAGAACTTTCTTATGGCAGCCCTAGCAAACTGATTGTGTGTGTGTGTGTGTGTGTGTGTGTGTGTGTGTGTGTGTGTGTGTGTGTGTATGAACCAATACAGAGAAAGAGAGAGATAAAAGTAAATAAAAATAGAGAACATCATGCATTTAATGGGCAGGATTATGATTAAACATGAATACTCACAAATTCAATGCATTCAAGCTTAATTACTGATTTCCAAGATTTTTTTTTTTTTTTTTTTTTTTTTTTTTTTTTTTTGCGGTACGCGGGCCTCTCACTGTTGTGGCCTCTCCCGTTGTGGAGCACAGGCTCCAGACACGCAGGCTCAGCGGCCACGGCTCACGGGCCCAGCCGCTCCGCGGCATGTGGGATCCTCCCAGACTGGGGCACGAACCCGTGTCCCCTGCACCAGCAGGCAGACCCCCAACCACTGCGCCACCAGGGAAGCCCTCCAAGATTTTTTTTAGAGGTTTAGTAAAACTAGAAGATATTCCATTTCAGCTCAGTTGATAATAAAGGACTCTTACATACAGGCGCCCCATTAAACATGAAGAGCATCTATAGAAGAACGGTTTGGGGAGGGGGCTTCCAGGCATCAAGGTTTGCCCCTGCCCAGTAAAACCCAGAGAAAGCACAGGAAGCGGAAACGAGGCAGCCGTCCTCACCTTCACACTGTCTGGCGAGGCCTGCTGGAACTTGTTCTGGTAGAGCTTCAGCGTGTCCGCAGTGAGGACGTAGGGGTGCTGGGTGCGCATGTTCTGGAACTTCTCAAACAGCTCTGGCTGGTACTCAGCAAAGTCAAAGGCCTCCACGGGGCCTGAGGGCGTGTTGGCCACCACGGACACCCGCACCATGGGCAGATGGCTGCCGCTGCAGCTGATTCTTTGCATCTGGCTGATTCTATTCAGGATGGTGTCCATCTTGGACTCAAAGCCCCTCTGAGCCACAAATATGTTCTGATCTCTTGAACCATCAAAGCCCAGAATCACATCCAGGTTACAGACTGTAAAGGGAAAAGCAGGCCATGAGCTCGAAGTCGAGCTGCCGAGATGTGTTCAACCTACAGGCACAGCTCGGGACGTGGACCAGGACACCACGCTCAAGTGCAAAATGGGACCTTCTGTGTATGAGCTCTGAGAAGCAATTAGATCTGCCTCTCTCACTGAGAAAACTCACGCTGACTCTTCGGAGCCAAGATTGTTGGCCGTCCAGTATGTTTGCTTTGCTGACATTAATCAACTTTGGCATGGTATACAGTCAGTGTCTATCTAAATGCATCCGGAGTTTGTGCTTTAGACTAAACACACTTGAGAACGCACACCCTCTGATCTCAAATAATTGATCTAATAAACCTACAAACTAAAACAGGCAACAATCAGTCTGAGTTATTTAGGGGATTAAAGAGTAGGGGGTGGGGAGTAAATCTGGTAAGAGTAAGAAAAGACGGACATCCACTCCTCTCCTGGAACCACATCCGATCACAGTGGTAGGTGACAACCAGGACCCAACCCACGTGGATGTAAGTCAATGCCTGACACACCAGATGCCATAGGAGCCCAGAGGCCAGCGCTGGGGAGCTGGGTAAACAGGTAACGCGCCAACGTCGACAGGACATGATTGAAAATGTGCACCTAAAGGGCATTACCTCTGGAAACATCGGGCACACCAGGACATAAGGTTTCATGCATCGCATCATGCAGAGTTTCCAACACCTGCTCGCTCAATTCCGACAGCTCCTGGACGTTCCCCACTCGGAACGCCGTGGCGCTGTTGGACGCAATCTTCCCAACCTCCTCTGAGTCGATGTTCTTCACGCCCACCGCAAACACTTTGACACCTCTCTGGGTGAGTGCCAGGCTCGCCTCCTGGGCATCCTCCACCGACCTTCCTCCGGTGATCACAAAGGCAATCTGCGGGACTCTCTGATCCAGGCGACTGCCTGCCTCTGGCACGAAGTGATTCTGCCGCAGGTGCTCCAGGCCCACCTTGGTGTTTGCGTGCCTCCCCGCTTTGTAGACCACCTTGTTGATGGCATCAATAATCTGCTGCTTGGTGGAAAAGTCCTTCAGGAAGAATTCGTCAGTGGGGTCAGAGTTGTACTGGACCAGCCCCACTTGGATGGAGTCTCCCCCTTCATAAACCGTGTCCACAATTTCAGACACGAAATGGAGCACTTCCTGGAAACTGTCCCTCCGGAAATTGATGGAACCATCCAACAGGAACACGATGTCTGCTTTCTTTTTCTCTAAAGATGATTACAATGAAAAAAATAAGGAGAAATTTGGTTTCTGTATCCAGAACAAAAACACAAAATGTAAGATGATTAAAATGAGGCATTCCTGTAATTCATTCACAGCGGACAGCTTGGGCTCTATTCCACACCTCTAGAGTTCCTTAATTCACAGTCCTCAAAACATGTTTAGGTGATAAATGATAAATCACCTAAACAAAAGGAAAGGAGACATGAAAAGTCAGCAGAACTGAGTCCCAGTTATCCTGTGCAAAATGAGATTACGCCATGGATTCAACAGTCCATGATATCAGGGGTTTTAGGAAATGCCACTACACACTTTCCTCCTGGTCAAAAACAAATGATAGTGTCTGGAAGGAGTCGAGGGAGGTGTGCTAGAGGCAGAGAAAGGGAGGGCTGGGAGAAACAGATTGGAAAATGGGAAGCAGACTCCGTGCACCTTTGGAGGGTCACCAGCCAGCATGCTGAGAGCTTTGTTGGAGCCTGTGAAACTCAATGACATTTGGAGATACTTCCCTAATTCTAATCAAGGGATCAAGACTGGAGTAGAGAGAAGGGGAATCCGGAGCAGTGTGAGATGTTCCACCACCAGCACAGAAGGAAGATGTGAAAGAGCTAAGTGTAGTGCAGATGCCCCATGGAAAACCAACCCTAATCATTTGATCCAGGTGTCTGAGAGGCTATCACCTGGGGTAGAAGCTAGGAAAGACGTGGGTTGGTGGAGGGACTCAGTTTGCTCTTGGCAGCCCCAAAGGTCAGACCCAGGAGCATGAGGTCAAAGCTATAGGTGGACAGCTCTAAATTCCCGACGATACCAGTCCAAAGAAAGAGGGTTGACTGGACCATGACCCCACCTAGGAGAGAGGCTGACTTCCAATCATGTTCGGAGGGGCGTGGATTGAACAACTTCAAAGATGCCATTTTATTCTGAGAGCCAATGAGTCTGTGGCTAACCCTCAATGCACTTTTATAGAACCTTTCAATGGGGCTGCGATTAGCCTCATGGAAACTCATGGAAGAATCAATGACCATATGCTTTCTGAGATGCATTTCCTTCTATTCCTCCTACAATTTCAAATCAATTAGTTTTCCCGTATTTAGTTTCTGATCGTATGGCAGCCACAACCCTGAGAGAAGAAAATTATTAAAATGAATGCTAATTGCTTTTTTTCAATTAAAAAAAAATAATTGGTGCCCTGCTCTATAGTCACGGGTACCACAGCTCATACCTGGCCGTGAGGGAGAGGGCGTGTCCACTCCCGGAGGTGCAGGGGTGACCTTGGAGGGTCCAAAGGAGTTCATGACCCTTTCTTCTATGTTGGGGAGCTCTCTGAACTCCCGAACCGTGAAGACTAGTCTGGAGTCGTTGGTGATGGTCTGCAGCTCCATTCTGTCGATGTTTCGGTCTCCTACCCCTAAAATCACAATCCCCGAGGAGCTTATCACCTGGGAATACCTGGAAACATCGTCCTGGGATTTGCCACCCAGAAACAGAACCAGGTGTTGGGGCACCCCGTCTTCTATCCGGCTCCCGGCAGACTTGACAAAGAAATTCCTTGCCACGAATTCCAGAGCTTTACCAGTGTTCAGCGGAGACCCCCCTTTGAACCTCAGGCGACGTATGGCATCCAGCACACTGGCCTGGGATTTATAGGTCTTCAGGTAAAACTCTGGGAAGACATCATTGCTGAACTGCACAACCCCAATTCTCACTTTATTAGGGCCAACGTTAAGTCTCCGCACGATCCTGCTCACAAAGTCCCGGATGTGTGCAATGCCGTCCGGCCTCACACTGTCAGAGCTGTCGATTAGGAAGATGATGTCTGCAGCATCACTCTCCACGGCTGTGGATGAAAAGGAAAGAAGAAAACTCAGTACAAGACTGGCACGCATCTGGTTTTGTTTCTGAACTTTGCTCTATGTTGCACCATAATATCAATTAACATGAAAGTTATAAGCTGATGTGCATGTGTTTATCTCTTGGGTTTCTTTTAATCAATCATTACAAATTGGGCCTTTTGCATCCAAACAATTTCTGCTTCTTGAAATATTTTAAGTTCTCCAAAACTTTCTCTTTCTGAGTTTACTCAATTTTAATTTGGCTTTGGGGTCTGGGTTACAACTCATTTCAAAAATTAGAAACAAATCCTGGGTTACCATAACCTATGAATCATGAACTGTTACTACCAGAAGGGATTGAGATCACCAGGATCAACCTCTTTGTTTTGCAAGAAAAGAGAGATAGCTGAGGACAAAGGCCCTCCCTTCATCCAAGGCCACCACTTAGCTAGTGACAGCTCAGAGAATCCCAACTCGCTCCAGCAGGCCACACCATCGTTCCTGGTGTTTAATTCTTGGTATTTCTTTTCCTCACATATCTCTAGCATTTATACAAAGTTTTTATTTTCACTATTATGCCCCTATTTTCTTTGCATGCATCCATTTTTAACTATAAAGTCAATCAAAGTCCTAGGAAGGATGAACCATGGCTTCCTATTAATTAGAATTCTAGGTACTTCTTGGATGCCACTTATTAAGTAGCTCATATCTTGCCTCTCAACAAATTCAACATTTGCCTCATAAATCACTGGCTACTTATACTGGAAACATAGCACAGCAAAAGCTAAGCAGGTCATGGAATTGACCCATTTATCCTGAGAAAGAGAAAAGCTGGCCAGGCATACACAGCCAGGACTTGCATTCTCCAGTGGCACATAAAAGATTTCACAGAACATCAGTATCAGAGACAGCCACACCCTGATCATGTCAGAACACTGACGAAAAGAAAACAAAAATCACCAGACACTCCCCATCCTGGATCCCAGGCGTGACCACTGCTTCTGTATCACTTTCAGCTTTAGCCGTGAGATTTGGTAAGATATCCAATCATACAGTTACTCCTTCTCGACAGCATTCGATCCGGGGCAAAGTCCCATTTCCTCAAGCCTTCCACAAAATCATCTATGATGAGTTCAAATCCTATCATAAGCCCGTCCTAACACCCTCTTGCTGAGATGCCCTGTGGTTCACCAGCGTGTGTGTCCTTCCTCCCTGCCACAAGCAATAGACCCAGCTGGTTCAATCTCAGGTGTCCCGTTATTTTAATTTTACTTGTGAGCAGCATGGCCTTAGAGCCTGTTAGTTTTTTATACTTTTTTGAGAAGACACAACAAAGAACAAGAAACACCCAGTCTTACCTGGAGGAGGGTAGCGCGTACTGGCCAGGAGCTGCTGAATCTGCTCAGAGGTTAGGGTTGTGATGGGTGTCAGCAGTTTCTGCTCCAGGGTGGGCAGCTCCCGGAAGGTGCTCACTGAGAACACGTATTCAGGGCTCAGGGAGATCTTCACCAACTGCTCCTGGTCTGCGTTCCTTGCGATTGTAAGTGGCGCCACGCCAAACTGCTTGAGCTCTACCGCTGATTCATCTACCTCATCGTCAGACTTCCCGGAAGAAATGAGGACCAGGAACTGAGGGACACCCTCTTCAATCCGGCTCCCCAGAGGCCTCTTGAAGATATTCTTTGACACGTACTCCAGGGCGCCCCCAATGTTGACCTGCCTCCCGCCTTTGGGCCGCAGCCGCCTCACCGCGTTCTGCACCTCATCCTTGCTGGAGTGGGCGTTCAGCAGGAACTCCACCCTGGGGTCCTCGCTGAACTGGATGACCGCCACCCGGGTCATGTCGAAGCCCACATCCAGGTTGTCAACCAGCCTCTCGATGAGGGTACGGATGTACTGAAACTCGGGGCTGGCGCTTTGGGACCCATCGATGAGAAAGACCACATCCCTCTTGCCGCCAATACCTGTGAATCAAACGTTATCATAGGACTTCAGCTTCGTTGACACCAAATTCTTAGTGTTAATGAACAGCCTCCCAATTTGTCACAGAATTGCCACCTGACCGGTAAGCTACCTTAATTCAGACTATTTGAGTTAGAATATCAGTCCCAGGAGAGAGTCCTGGGCATTTCAGTGATTACAAGTCAGAGAGAAGAGGAGGAACCAGCAAAGGGCAGGGAAAAGTAAAGTCAGCAGGAGGAAGAACCTAGACACACAGGAGCCAGGTCTAGACCGAGTGGGGATGGGGTTTCGGGAAGGAGGGGATCGAACCTGTGACGGATGACACTCACAGGTCAAGTGGGACAGTGCCTGACAACTGACTACTGGGATATGCCAGATGGAGGGACCTTGACCGGAGCGCTTTCTGTGGAGCAGGGAGAGCAAGCAACAGGTTAGGGTGTGTTCAGAGAAGAACTGTAGACAGCAACACTTTATAAAGGAGCCTGGAGCACTCCTGCAGGGGGGAGATGGGCATCAAGGGAGAGATGTTACGAGAAAAGAAAAGGCATTGCGTTTGTAGCGCGAAAGGAATCACCCAGTACGTCAGAGAACTGATGATGCAGGAGAGAGAAGGAGGGTTGCAGGTGACACCCTTGAGTAGGGAAGCGGTGAGGCTGCCCAGCGAAGCAGGGACAGTTCATCCAAGTAACGGGAGGGAAGCAGAGACATGGACACTGGTGCTGGGACAGACTGAGTATGACTTCTGGAAGGTCTTTTTCGATTTACTTATATTTTCTCAGTGAAATGGGAATCAAGATCACCAGCTCAGAGTAAGCTGAGGGAGGAGAAGTGTAGAAGAAGCAGGAGAAGGAGAAGGTAGAAAACAGTCGTCTTGAAGAACTGGAGAGCCGACGGACCAGGAGTCGTACTGTTGTAGAAACATAGGCTTGTGTATAAGTAAGCTGCACACACACGATGATAGCATTTCCACAGTGCCTTCTTGGGAGTACCAGTACCTTCAATGCACCATAAAAAAGATGAGGGGGTGATAAACTGGGAGTTTGGGATTGACATAGACACGCTACTATATTTAAAACAGATAACCAACAAGGACCTACTGTATAGCACAGGGAACTCTACTCAGTATTCTGTAATAACCTAAATGGGAAAAGAATTTTTAAAATAATAGATATATGTACGTGTATAACTGAATCACTTTGCTGCACACCTGAAACAAACACAACATTGTAAATCAACTAGACTCCAGTATAAAGTAAAAACTAAAAAAAAAAAGAAAAAAAGAAAAGAAAAGAAAAAGAACTCTTGCAGCCAAACAAGCTTTGGAAATGTTGTGTTCCCTGTACTTGTACTGGGGATACACAAAACATATCAATTAGGGCAAAACCCAAACCAAAAAGACCCTCACTTCATTTATCCCACTGCCTTCCCAAGTTTATCCGATGGCAAGCCCTCTAGAACATTCCAGGGAAGGCTTGCAGGGCATGCTGCACTCTGCATGGACACCAGCGAGGGGAAGCGATCCCTCTCTGCAGCGCCGTGCCAGTCACCCCCCCTCCCTCACCCACCCAAAAAGTACTGTGTCCTGCATCGACTTTTCTCTCACTTGCTTTTACTCTTCCCTCCCCCTTCCCCACAAGCCCTTCCTGTTTTCCTCTCCCCAAGCCCTGATGTGGATGGTTCTGTAGAATGTGAACCACACAGGAGCAAGGATGCACGTGCCCGTTCACCACTGTGCCCACCCCACCCAAGTGTCCAGGGAGGGCAGGCCCTCTGTGGGCATTATTGGAAGGGTGGGTCTATCTGAGCCCCCTTCCTTCTAAGCAAGTAAGGTTCCCTCCCCTTTCCAGTTCATTGTATCAGGCCTAGGAAAGAGGAACAGGAAGGAGGAAATAGAATAAGCCGAGGTCGTAACAGCCAGGTGGCCTTCCTGCCAGTTAAGACACTTACTTCTCTGCACCAAGCAAATTCAAAAGCAATCTTCACACATTGGCTCTGGAAATGACAATATTTCAGAGACTGTGCTCCAGCTTGATAGACCACCTGTGGTCAAACTCCCTCCTCGATCACAGGAGGCTGCCAGCTGGACCGACCGACCAGGGGAAGCCTGGATCCGGCATTGAACTGGAACTATCCATTAGATGGCATCTCTCTTCGGTTAGCTATACAGAGCCTTTATGCAGAATTAGGGGTCTGAGCTGAAAGCCAAGGCTACGCCCATCTTTGAGACTTGAATTTGGCCCAAAACATGAATCTTAGCATCCCCCCAAGCCATTTCTGGCACCGAGCCCACGTGGTTCCTGATTCTTCACGTAACTCTGGTTTTCACTCCCTACCGCTGAGGAAACAAAACTGAGAATACTTTGCAATCCACAGTCCAAACAAGTAGCCCAGATATTTCAAGGAATGAAGAGCCTAAGAATCTGCTCCTTACCCGGGGTCGGTAGAGGGACCACAGATGCCCGCAGCCTGCTCAGCTCCTCGCGGCTCAGCTGGGCCACCCTCTCGGAGATGACCTGTTGGACGGTCCCCAGCTGCCGGAAGGTGGGAACGAGCACTGCGAAGTCCGGGATGAGGGAGATGATCTGCATCTCAGTGACGTCAGCGTCCCCGATGCCAATGCCGATGGGCGCGGCCCCTCCCCTCTTCAGGACCACCGAGGGGCCTCTCACATCATCCCCAGACCTGTCGGCTGTGAGGACGATCAGGACCTGGGGGACCCCTTCTGCTATGCGGCTGCCGGCGGAACCAATCAGGATGTTCCTCAGGACAAAGTCCAAGGCGGCGCCGGTGTTGGGGGTTGGCCCGCCCAGCAGGGTCAGCCCGCGGATGGCACCGACGATGCTCTGCTGGTCCATGTAGGAATTCAGGTAGAACTCGGGTCTGGTCCGGTCGCTGTACTGCACCACGGCTACGCGCACCCGGTCCGCACCCACGTCCAGGCTCTCCACCACTCTCTGGACAAACTCTTTCAACAGCGGGAAGCCATTCCTGACACCCTCGGAGCCGTCAATCAGAAACACCACATCCTTTTCACCTGAAACTAGAAGGAAGACAGCCTCTGTGACTCACACGGGACACAATAGGGATAATTTCATAACAATTTGGGGTGGACCGAATAAATCCTAAGATATCCAACTCCTAATCCCTGGAATTTATATGGAAGAAAATCTGCAGGTGTGATTACATTAATAGAGGCATGGGGAGATTGTCCTGGATTATCCAGGTAGATCCAGTGTAATCAATCATGTGTCCTTATAAAAGGGAGATAAGAGGATTAGAGTTAGAGGGAGAAGAGGTAAGGATGGAAACAAGAGGCCAGAGATACGAGAAGATCTGCTTTGAAGATCTGCTGGCTTTGAAGATGGAGGAGGGGGCCATGGACCAAGGATGCAGGCAGCCCCTAGACACTGGAAAAGATAAGGAAGTGGGTAATTGGCCAGAACCTCCAGAAGGAAAGCAAGCATGTTGACACCTTAATTTTAGCCCAGTAAAAGAGGTTTTGGATTTCTGACCTCTAAAACTTAAGATAGTAAATTCATTTTGCTTTAAGCCACTAAATTTATCATAATTTATTAAAGCAGGATTAGGAAACTGATGCACAAACACACACAGATAGCCCTTTTATTTTAGAACTTTTCCATGTTTGAACAGTATTGTTAAGTTTCAACGCTGTACTCAAGAAGAAATATTGGGGGCAGGGAGAAAGACATGGTCGGTGGAGTCTGCGCAACCATTAGCACTTTATAGATGAGAGGTTTCGAATGATGTACTGCAAGTCACAGCAGATCAATGGGGGAAAACGTAAGCCAGATGTCCAGGTTACAACCCCAAACCCCCAGCAAACGTGCTCAACAGTCAATGTAGAGAAGCTCTAGATTCTCTATTTCCAATCAAAGGGATTATATGTGAAATTAATTACTCTTTTTGCTGCAGTTTTATCACCAAATGCAAAGTGGTTAAGCATGAAGTCATGGTAACAAAGATCAGTACTGAGAAACTTTCATACAGCGTTTATAACGGGAACGTGCCTGCCTCTCTTCATGCTTTATGGTTTTCATGAATGCAGAGAATGAATTACGACACAGTGATACCCACTTAAAATAAGAAATCGGGGAAATATATGAAGATGAAGACCGTTTTAGCACTAATGTAACCGTGTTATACGGGTTTTATTATATATATAGTAAAAACTGTGGGGTTTTTTGAAAAAAAGGATTATTTTTAACCACTGATATAGCTAAATCTTTATAATGTATCTTATTACAAAATATTCTAACGTCCTTAAAAATAATCACCCTGATTCTCCTGTTTTGCCCTAGAGAGCAGTTAGAGAGTCACCTCGGGGAAAGAAAAGCCATATTCCATTGTTCCTGCAGAAATCACCTATCTTTCTTGGAAGCCCAAGGAGGGTTTCTACCCAGAGACCGGGAGCCAGCCGCCTACCATCAACTCAAGCGTGGGACAACTGGGCTGCAGAAGCAACCAGAAGTTCTATGCCTTACCTGGTGTTGGCGCCCCATTTTGCACCGATTTTAAGAGGTTTACGATGTGTGGTTGAAGGTCTCCAATCTTGGGAAGTGACTCCGCAGCCAGGATAAAGGCGGGGGACGGTACTATCTGCTCCAACTCAGCAGGGTCTGCGTTCTTGGCCTGGAGGATGAAAGGCACCACCCCACTCTGTTTCAGGTTGAGAGCTGGCCTGTCCACACGATCGGATGACCTTCCTGCCACCAGCAGCACCAGGAACTGAAGCACGCCATCCTCGACCCGGCTTCCGGTGGACTTCACGAAGATGTACCTCTGAGCGTAGTCCAGGGCATAGCCCAGGTTGAGGGCTTTGCCCGTCTTGATCTTCATTCTCTTCACGAGATTCAGGATCTCGGGCTTGCTCTGGTGCTCATCGAAACGGGACTCCACCCTGACGTCGTCGCTGTACTGAGCCACCGCAACCCGGGTCCTGTCAGGTTTCACGTCCAGCTCATCGATGACCTTGTAGAGGAAGTCGCGGACGGCAGGGAACTGGCCCACGAGATTGGCTGAGCCATCAAAGAGGAACAGGATGTCTCGCTTGCTCTCTACAGTGGAAGAGAGTTAGGACACGGTGAGGGACAAGAACACAACAGGCACCAAACCGACCTGAGCCCAGAACCACCAGCTTTGGGTAAATGGGAGTTCACAACATTCATCTGATGATCACTGCACCAGCAAGGGAAGAGAAAACCCACACCGGGTGTCTTTCAAATGCCCCCTTTCATCTATGCACAGGATTAGGACAACTAGATTCGTCTGCCCAACCTAACATCATGCTTCCTCAACAAAGCAGGCCAAAGAAAAGCCCAGAGGGTCCTGCTCTTATATCAGGTGGCAACCACTCTAGGAGAACAGACAGTGTTTTCAAATTGTTATAAACAGAACTATTGAAAATATGGTCCTGTTGTTCTTCTGCTTAAAAGTTGATCTGTCTCTTGGGCTTCCCTGGTGGCGCAGTGGTTGAGAGTCCGCCTGCCGATTCAGGGGACATGGGTTCGTGCCCTGGTCTGGGAAGAGCCCACATGCCGCGGAGCGGCTGGGCCCGTGAGCCGTGGCCGCTGAGCCTGCGTGTCCGGAGCCTGTGCTCTGCAACGGGAGAGGCCACAGCAGTGAGAGGCGCGTGTATCGCAGGGAAAAAAAAAAAAAAAATTGATCTGTCTCTAGTGACAAAGGCTGATATGGGTTATCCACCTGACACACAGACATGCTCTAATTAGATTCTCTTTTCATTAAGTTTGAGCTTATGGGTTAGAACCCAAAAGAGTGTCCATTATCAGTCAGTGGGTCAGGATCTCTGTCAGTGATTTCCAATCTGCTGTGATCAGACAAGAGAAAACACAGACATAGGGGGCTACAGCAAGTCATGTGAACATTATTTTCGGCACAAACGGTTCTTAGAACTATTTTGATTATGATTCAGTGGGATCTAACTTGCTACCCATCTGTGATGTCAGCAACCGGTAGATCTAAGAGTCTGTATTTCATCACCCTGGTAAATTCGCAGTCATCTCCATCATCCAGACTTCCTTTGGAAACCTTTTTGCCATCACATAAAGATACAGCCTTCATTGGGTTTATGACAAATAATTTTCTAGATACAGCAGATTTGGAACATAAAAATATCATATCAGGAAAATCCTTTCCATTTTTAAATGCTCCCAATGCATACTGATGTATGAAATGGAATCCATCTCTCTCTCTCTCTCTCTCTGTTTTTCTCCCATTTCCATCTGGATTTGCTCACCAGAATCTTCAGAGGTATTGGGGCAGAAATAAATAAATAAGTAAAGCTTCTGAATCAAGAGCGGAATAACCAGGACAGACATACGCCGGATTTTCTAGACTTTCTTTCATGAACAAACATCCTTTAGACAGAGCATCTAAGCTTTGCTGGTACAGTGTCTCAAGCCCCCCTTCCAAATCCTTCAACCAAAGAGAGCCCATCATCTTTCCATAGCTTTACTGCCACACTCTGGAGTTCAGATCGGGCCATCTGCCTGCCAAAGTGGTGTCAGTAGGGAGAGGGAGCCCGGAGCAGTCGGAGAGCGTTACCTGGCTGGGCGAGTGGCACTTCCTCCACACCTCCACTAACATAAGTGGTTAGGGGCTGAATCAGCTGCTGAGGCAGAGCAGGCAGGGAGCTGAAATCATCCATGAGATACACCAGGCTCGGGTTAAAAGCAATCTGCTCAAGCTCTGCCTTATTGGCCTGGCTAGCGCCCACACAAAAGGTCAGGATGCCTGCGCGTGCTAGGGCGTTGGCAGCTTGCAGATAGGAGTCCTCGGACTGCCCGGCTGTGAACAGGAGCAGGAGTTGCGGCACACGGTCCCGGATCCTGCTGCCACCAGCTTCGGTAAAGTGGTTGTCATGGACATAGCTTAGGGCTGCGCCCGTGTTCAGGCCCAAACCCCCCTTGGGCTGCAGCTGCCTCAGGTGAGCTAGCAAATCTGCCTTGGTCTGGTAGGTGTTTAGAGAGAACTCCGTCACCGGAGTGTCACTAAATTGCACTAAACCGACACGAATATGGTCGCTTCCAACATCAAGGCTGTTAACTACGTTCATGACAAAGTCCCGCACATAAGGGAAATTGGTCTTTCCAACGTTGAACGATCCATCCAAAAGAAAGATGATATCCCTTTTGTTTACGTGAACTGCAGTGGAGCACAGAAAACAAAGTGAGACATACACAACCGCAGAGGGCTTCCTCATGTGTGCCCACAGCCCAGGCACGCATGCCAACATGTAGAACACAGAGAACATCAGTGAGGCCAAGCACGTCCGTCTCGTAAAATATGGCAGAAAGCTGCATATTTTCCTCCAGTGGGAGCTGGTGTTTGTGAGGAGTATTGAGAGCCGACATTATGAAACCAAGTTGGCTCACAGAGAGATACAGTGCCGAAAGCTAGAATGTTTACAACCAACAAAAGTGATCAGAATCCTTGAAACAGAACATTCCTTCCCTGGAAGTGAATTCTGCAAGGTTGTTGCTCCTTTTTCCGTATCACTCGGCTTATGACCACGGTCAGAGCCAGGTTTACCTGGGTGAGACTGGGTCCCCCTGGGTTTCCCTCTACACATGCACAGAGACATTTCCACTTACAGATAGATTAGAAGGGTTAGCCCAAGTTAACCTGAGAACATGAGTTCCCTAAGGCTAAAAAAGTCAACAAAATTAGGCTGTTCTCATCTTGAAATAGTCCTAGGGAGGCCCATGGTCATTCTCTACTGAGACTCTTCTGTGGGAGAGTCACGGCATTGCCAGGCAATAATCCAACCAGTGCCCATGGGGATTCCTCCTGAGTGAGATCACAGGATCATGGAAACACATTAAAATGCAAAGAGACTCTTTGCTATGCTTGGCTGAGGTTGTGCTCATAAAGAATCCAAAGTACATTTCTCAAATCAGAGTGTTTTCCCCAATACATGCCACCAAATTCCTTCCCATCTCTTCCCTGACATTTCACTAAAATTGAAGCCTAACAACTACTTATATCCTATGTTCTATCAAATTGAACTTTGGCTCTGAAAGTGTGGATTAGAAGTCTTAAGGAAATAAAAGAGAGAGAGAGAGAGAGAGAGAGACAGAGAGGATTTTAGAAGACCAGAGAGCTTGAGGAGAAAGCATGCATCCATGCATCGTGGGTCATGCACCGAACATCCTTCCAGTGGTGAAGTTTGTGAGGCAGAAAAGCTTGTTTCTGTGATATCCATCTTCTTTAAGGACGGTGAATTGTACTGACTCAATTCGTAAGCTCATTGACCGTTATCCTGTCTTTAAAAATAACTGTTCGGTGATAACCGTAATAAATGAGGGGTCTGGAGAACCACTGGGTTTTTATCTGCACTCGCATCCCCTCACTACACTTCCCCATTGAAGGAAATCCCTTAAAGAGGGAGGAGAGAGGATGAATGCTCTATGCTGCTCAGGTTTGGACCATTTAGAAGTCAACTGTCTACTTGGGAAAGGAAGAGCCAGGCTTCATCTTGGTGGAGGGGGGAGGGGGCTGGACAGGAGTCACCAGTAGAGACAGAACACTGGGACCTCAAGAGGGATGAGAACGGACAGGTGGTCTCTCGGCCAGAAGCTCCAAAGACAGGTGGTCTCTGGTCCTATAGCCTAAGTCACACGATTCTTATTTTATGACATTTTAAGACATACAGTTGTATCACATGATGTTTTAAGTCATATATTTCCCAAGTCAGGGTAAAAGGAAACCCAAAATAAATCTTGTTTGTTGCTCTGGTTTCCATCATTTAAAAGGTGTCTGTCAGCTGAACACAAATAAAACTTAGGTTTGCTTTTTCCCCAGAGACTCTGCCTGGAGACAGCCCTCTCACGTGTCTGACACCCTCCCCACCGCACCTTCAGTGGTTCCAGAGAGGGTCCTGAGAGGCGCCAGCAAGCCAGGCAGCACACCCTGCAAAGGGGCGGCTCGGAACTCGGCAGGAATGAACACCAGGGAGGAATCAAAGGCGATCTCTTCCAGCTCAGCCCGGTTGGCCACCTTGTTCCCGACGGCAAAGGCCATGATGCCGCTTCTCTTCAGCTCCTGGGCAGGCTGGCTGACTTCGTCTAAGGACTTACCACCTGTAATCAGCACCAAAAGCTTAGGGACGCCCTCGGCGGCCCGATAGCCGGCCGCCCCCGTGAACAGGTTGTTCCGAACAAAGTCCAGAGCAGAGCCTGTGTACAAGGCCGAGCCGTCCATGGGCTTCATCTTCCTCACGGCGGACGTGACCTCCCTCTTGGTGGGGTAGGTATTGAAATAGAACTCCGGCTTCACTGTGTCTGCATACTGAGCCACTGCCACTTGGATATAATCCCGTCCGATCTCCAGCCTCTGGATGACCTTGGCAACGAAGTCGCGGATTGCATTGAAGCTGACCAGTCCCAGGGCAGAAGAGCCATCCACCAGGAAAACTACGTCCCTCTTGTTGATTTCAATGACTGTAGATAGCAACGTGACAAGGTGAGTACAGTAGCCTTACGCATCGCATTCAGTATGACTCTACACAGCTAACACCACCCAAGGGGAGTTCCCTTCGCCCTGGCCAACGTCAAGTCCATGGGAGCCTAACACACACATTCGTTATAGCTGTGTCAGTTATAGCTTCCCTACGGCTGGCAAGTGGGGCTCCTCAAACCCCCACCCTCTCTTAGTACTTTTTACAAAATAGTTGCACCAAAATCCATGTAGGTGTATTAGCCACTTATTTACCATATTGTCACTAAAAATGTCAGAAAGCTCTCTTCTACCATAAATCCATAGCTTGGGTTTTAGAGGTGAGAAGGAAGCCAGAGCTCAAATAATTAAAGAAGCAGTCAGTGTCTGCTCGGAGAGCCCTGTGCTTCACGATGCTGATTTCATGAATACCTACTGCCAAGTGCAAAAGTTGAAAAAGCATAAGCACCTCTATTCCTTTTGGTATCCTTGCCATGCCTTGATGTTTTCAGGCAAGGGGAAAAAAAACACCAATTATTTGGCATCATAAACTTATAAAAAGGAAATCGATGTCAAGACGAGCGAGTGGCCCAGAAGTATTTGCATTTAAGAGAGAGGCATTGTGCAGGTCCCACGTTCCATGTTAAGGTTATGATAATTCAAAGACAAATCACAAAGCAAAAACACCTTCACAAGATCACTGCCTCCAAGTGACTATGAACTTGTGTCCACCTGCTGTATCGACACCCAGGCAGCACACCTGAGTCTCGGGAACCGAGGCTCATATCGGACCACAGCACCCCATCCAGAAAACGGAGAAGGCTTCCACAACTCGTAAGATCATAAATGGTTCAAGCAGAGGCAGGAGGGTTTGCAATTTATTAAATGATCATCTGGATGTGAGGAGGCCTCATTATTCCCGGCAGTCAGGTGAATGGCACGCAACACTTTAGTTCACTTAACGTTTGATTATATCGACAGCTTTGGTCCAAACTCTCCTCTTTAAGAGAAAACATGTTAATGTACCATAGATACAAAGCATTCAGGGAGAGGCGCGTGGGAACCACTGCTTTGGCATTAAGTCGTGGTGTAAACGGTGAATTCCAGGTCCTTCGACTCTCCATCAAGCCCTGCAGACGCATGGATTCTCCCTACACGGTGGGGCTGAGAGACCCTGAGAGCCACACCCCCTCCTTCCTCCCTCTCCCTCTCTCCATGTACACGTGAAAGCCATATACACAGCTGTGCAGTTAACCACATGTGTGCTTTCTAGACACATACAAGCACAGCACGCACACCTGGAAACACCCATTCTCACACACGCGCCTTCCATACCGTGGATGTAGGAGTTGAAACGATAAATGCAGGGCTTCCTGAATTCAGTAAGATGTATGCAGCACATGAATGGATGGAGAGGAAGGCAGGTCCCTTTCATCCCCTGGTCACTGGGCTGACTCACCCCCACCTCGTCTCCTCCCTCACCCTCCAGTAAGAGTCCTCCTCTCCCTGCTGTGAGATGCCAAGAGAGCCGTCTCCCCTCTTTCACACGGTTCTGCTGGGGCTGGGTGTGAAACCCCCTTACAAGGTGACCCTGAAGGTCCTGTAACCGGTCGACTTCAGCCCCACCTCCCTATTGACCCACAGGATGCCAAGTCCCCTGCAGCCCTGGCAAGCCCAGGACCGGGGGCAGCCCTCGCTCTCCCACGCTCCTGTTCCCAAGCAAAATCTCCTCCAGCAAACGTCCAGCCCCCATCCCCCTCCCTCGGTGCTGGGTTCCTCTGCACCCTCCTCTTAGGGCGACTCAAGGCTACTCTTAGGTGATTCTTCTCAGCGACCTGGGGACCCTGATCTCCAATAAAGCAGGTCCTCCTGTGCCCCCCAGCTTCACTGAAAACAATAGAAGCCACTGGAGGACTTCACGCAAGCTGGTGATGCTTGCGCCCTAAACCAGAGACTTCCCCGGGCTTCCGGGCATCCGTGAGCTCCAGCCCCGCCTCCTCCTGACGGTCTGGGCACAGCCAGGCTCCCTCATGCCGCACGACTGGCCGCCACACTTGGCACCTTCTTCCTTCTGTTCCTCGCCTGCTTCTGTCCTGCAGCCCTCACGCCAGCCTTCCCGGCCACCTGACCTACAGCTCTCCTTCCCCCTCCTCTCCACGACAGCCCCCTTTAGTGGCCTCATCTGTCACACTCTGGCAGTAGTTTTCTGGTCGGTGGTTTACGTTTTTGTGATCTGTCTCTCCATCACCTGCAACGAGCCAGCGGCCACGTCAGTCTGGTCCACCAGCACTGGGTCCCCAGTGCCTGGCCTGGTGTCCAGCACCTACCTGATAGCTAAGAGTATCTGTTGAATATTTACAGATGAAGCACAAAGATTAAAGACGGTTTTGTAAGTGAGGAGTGAAAGTTAGCTAGGGCAAAGCTGAAATAAGGGCCTGGACTGCCATAGATCAAAATGAACTTGAAACTTCTCCCGGCACAGAAATATCCTTTCATCCTTTATCATCAATTCAAAAAACTGGAGCCCAGAAAGTCTCTGTGGGCTGCCCAGGATCACACAGCTGGTTAACATAAGACCTAGGACCAAAGGCCCGCTCTTGGGACAGCAGCCATGGCGCTTCCTGAGTGTTTACAAAACTTATGGAAGTCATTCTTTTGTTTCCAAAAGCATGCAAGCCCAGAGAAACCTTAATATTGATAGACTGTATTCCAATCAGAGGGAAGTCTGGAAATATCAAGAGAATTTTCTGGATGTAATTTTGCATCAATTCTTAATTTACCCCACCCAGCCATATGCCTAAAACCATTAATAATAAAATCCCTGACGGATGGGTGAGATCACCAGTGATGTAACCTGGTCCACTTGGATCTGCCAGATTTTTACCTGCCACAGCATCAAGCACCACTGGGTTCTTACTTAAATTTTTAAATACACTTCCCACCTCCCATGTCCGTGAAATGTATTTTCTTATGTGACCTGATTAGCTTTATATGTTTTTTTAAAATGACTCCGGTCGGGCTCTTTTGCCAAAGGCCTCCCAGCTGAGTGTACAATCTCTCCTCTCCGTCAACAGAGCTACTCTACAACTCAGTAAACACAGGAAAAACGGTTTTCATAAACGTCCCCCCAAGTGAGTGCTTTGTTATTTCTTACCTCCAGAAATGCCACTTCTGCTACGCATCACAAAACTGACATTGGGAGACAGTTCTCACATGGCAGCACTCTCTAACGGGCTGAATTCTAGAGCTCAATGCCATTATCCTGGGGTACCTGTCTCAGAACCGTAATGATCCCCTGAGATCCATGTTTAGGATGACTGCACTATAAGTAGATCATACGACGATGTTTAACAACCTCCACGTAACAGGTTTGTTGAATTAGCCTTAAAAGCACACTTTCTTGACAACTCATGCTCTAAAAAGCACTTTCCACTCAATCACAGATCTCCGGTTTTTCTGGAACACTGCAACCGTCACAGACACCACATCCAAGAACTAGCTCATCTTGGAAGGACTCGGCTGTGGGTACTTACAGGTTCTCCCGAGGCGAATCATTCTGCAAGGTGCCCACCTGACTTCTACAAAAACACACACAGACAGCCCACTACCACACAGATGGTGAGAAAAGCATACGTACCTTGGGTGACAATGGTTGGCGGTTGCAAGACAATGTGCCTTTGGGCCACGCCAACAATGTACGGCAGTAATTGCTCCTGGACGTCCCCAAAGCTACGGAATTCCGGGACAGTAAACACCAAGTTGTCATTGGTAGCTATGTGCTGAAGCTCCGCCTTGGGGGCGGCCTGGGCTCCGAGGCCAAACGAGAAAATGCTAGCCTGCTTCAGTGCTATGACCGCGTCTCGGATTTCATCACTAGAAGGCCCAGCACTTATGAGGACCAGCACCTGCGGAACCCCTTCCTCCACTCGGCTGCCCCCTGCCCGGGTGAAGTGATTCTCCACCACAAAATCAAGGGCAAGGCCGACATTGGCCAATTCCCCACCGATGAACCCCAGGGCTTTCACTGCATCCAGAACCTGAGCCTTGGTGGAATAACTGTTTAATGAGAACAGGGTTCTGGGCTCATCGCTATACTGGACCACCCCCACTTGGATCTGCTGAGTTCCAACTGAGAGTTTCTCAAGGAGATTTACAAGGAAGTCGCGAATGACTGCGAAATTGACACTTCCGGTGTTGTTTGATCCATCAATTAGGAAAATAATGTCAGCAGAGTCTTGTGCTTTAAAAGAGAGAAATGCAAAAAATGTGAAAGCATTAGAACAAGTGACCACATGCATCGTTCGGTGTTCTGACATGTTTCTTGGGAAACCAATAAGAAACACGAAATATGGACAAACAAAACATATGTTGATTAAGGAATGTGAAATTCTCTTTTAGTTCTGCATTCTGAATGGATAAGAGGCAACTTCTTAACAGAAAAGATGGTGTTAAGTAGGGGCATTTAATATCAAATTTTCTTCTGTGCCATCTTTGTAGTCAAATTTCAAGACATATTCAATTTCTGGGTATATTCTGAAATTTTCTACTAAATTTGGAGGGAACTGTAGTTGCATGGAATTATGCCTTACCATACCTACAGGAGAAAGTAAAGGAGTATATTAACAAAGGTCCAAGGATGATTTCTAATTTGAGGACACTTCTCTTATAATCCTCAAGTCATTATAAGAATTTTCTTTGTCCAAATCCACAGCACAAAACAGAAACCCAGATTTAGGGTTTGACGATTCATCATCCCAGTATGTTAAACACTTGATTCCTTGAGCAACTGTTGTTCCTTCTTTTTTACTTTAAAAACCAAAATGACTGTGTATCTACCACTTTGGGAATATGAAAAGAAGAACTCAAACAACATTTACAGTTTTGATTCAAAAATACTCTGATACATTTTGGTTTGATTTTCGTTTCTCAAATGACGTTGAGTTGCGTGAAACTCAAATGCAGTCTGGGATTCAGCTAAATGTTTTCTTCATTTATTTTTGCCATTGCCTCTATATTCGATCACATAATGCAGAACAATGTTAAGCAGAGTGATATGAAACCAGTCATGACATAATTATCCAACCTTATTTTTATGACATCTTAGACCGAGTGCCTGGCAGGACCACGGACATCTAGTAAACCCTGAATCAGAATTAGCTCTAGAGTTATACAAATGGACATAAAAAGGCTGACCAAGGTCTCTTTTCTGCCCACAGTGGCAAACATGACACTTCCATTCTGTTACTGAGAATGGGGGTTTCACAGAAGCACTGAGCAAGGAATAGCAATCAATAAACTCTGAACCTGGGTGGAATATTTCAAAGCCTCATCTGCTAGAATGTTTAAATCTGGCTGATTTAAACGATATGAAAAGCAAAATTATTCTAGCAAATATATTTTAATAACTTAAGTATGTGTTTGGAATAGGAAGAGATTTTATGTGAGCATATATGGTATTTTTATTCTGGATTTTAGGAAGCTATGTTTGGAGTATAATTGTAATATTATATGTACAATCATTCGTTCTGATATTTTTAATGACAGTGAACATTTTATAGATAAAATTAATTTTTCCTGGTACCAACAAAATTGCTTTTATTTCCACAATGGAAACAGGATACAAATCTTGTCTCATGAAATTAAGGAATTTTGCTATAGTGAAATGATGTTCTTACCCAAGCTCTCCCTTGGGGAATCTGAGCCAAGTATGGCTACAATTGGGATTACTGGAACCAGAAACTGCTCTCTTGTTCCCCTTACATACATGAAACCCCTAACAGCAATTCTGCAGAGGAATTCCTTTCATAGGGAAAGATACTAATGTGAAAATATCTTGTAAGGTTTTATAAGATATTAACTTAGCGTTTGCTACGAATTGCAAAGCATTTGCTACTCTTTAGCCAAACCGTAAGGCTCCTGAAGCACCTTATGGGCTGGTGCGGTGCCAGCAGTGTGAATTATGTTGCAAGCCATAGAAATGGCCCACATGGTGCCAGGAGCTCCAGGCTCAGCAAACCATACCACAAAATTCCTCAACACTTCCCAGGCCTAAACCAATGACCCTGAGGGACAAAGGCAGATTTGCCCCTTACTCAGCAAACCGAGACCTTGAAAGGAAGGACTAACTCTGAACCTAAGATCAATAAAAGAAGAACGATCCCTAAATCACAGATGACTCATTCCTTATTAATTTATTACTTACTTTTTGATTGCGGTTCACAATAGAATAAATAAAATAAACAAACACTGAGGGAAAACCCTTGATTGTTGCTCTTCTAAAAAGCTGAACCGCAGCAGGTCATAGAAAAATGTTGGATAATTTGTCATCACTGAAAAAACCACGTTGTCCTCTTATGCACACAATGATGGGACACACAAGGGCATGCTGTTATCCAGGAGAGCCGAAGCCCCAGACAGACACAAGGGACACCGGTTCTTGTGTACAGCAAGGCATACCAGGGATCAATATTAACTCTAAGAGGAACCAGATCTTTCTAAAATTTTAAATGTGAAGTTGTCTGGTTTTCTGCTTTTATGGTGCACGTATCACACCATCTGTGGCATTTTCTATAGAAAAGTTTCGAAACATCCATGGAAAAATCATAGGTTCCTTCAACATCGTTGGAAACACTGCTTTCCTGAACACATTGGTGTGGGCACAATGCTTTCCTTAGTTCATGGGATGCTTCCTTTTTTCAAGCAAAATTTAAAAGATCACATTTGTATTTCCTATGCAAGCATAAAACTGCAGATAGGTTTTGTGAGTTTTCTAAATCTTTATATTTTGCAAAGAAAAGAAAGTTCATCCTCACTGATATATAGGTCACCTTTAGCTTTTGCTTTAGTAAAGCTTTTGTATTGTATATCCATTGATAAAAGGGATTTTTTAAAAAATGTGAACTTTCAGTGATTACTTGAGTACAGTTCATTTAGAACAGTGGCCATGATATATATATTCATGGGGAAAAGTTACCTACCTATGGGCAGGAAACAAAAAGAAATGGCCCTAACTTATTAGCAATCTCCATAATGTCTTCCTGACTACCTTTCCCAAAAACTATAAGCAGAGAATTTTTATTATTTTATTTTATTTTTTGCTGTGAAACATGCAGTGGGACATGATACTGGCAGAATTGCAGAGTGAAGTTAATTAGAAAAGACAACATAAATGGATTAATATTCCACCCTGGTGCTGCTAGTGGCTTGGACACTAGAAGACAGAGATGCTTTCTTGGCATAAAAACAAAGGTTTTGTCATCTCTGTGGAAACAGACGATGTTGACAGGCTCGTTTAGCATTCATATGATAATCTAATCATTTATCCATTTATATAATGGTTAAACATAATGGCAAATTCGTCCACCCTTTTTCCTGAATTGGCCAAAACACCAATAAAAGAGAAGATGTTCCATTTCTCTCCTGATCCCTTTCATTGTTTTTGACATGGATGAGTTCTTATCCCTATATTCAGAAAGACAATGATTAGTGAATTATTGATGCTGAGAACATTGTAGCAAATGGAAAAGGTCATTAGAGCTGCCATCTTGTAACCTCCTTGTAACCTGCAGTGCTTGGTTTGGGGAGCTCTCGGGGTCCACCTTCTTTTCCTGCAATCGGGCAGGATCGACACTAGGGTCATAATGCAGAGGTGAGACACATCATTTGAAGTGGGGAATGCTATTCAGGTTTAACGCAAATAATCCAGACTCCGCCTCACCCCTCTCTTAGAAGTAGACCCACTGGTAGGGTCATGAGCCCTCCCACCCCATCAAAGCTGAAATCACAGATAACCATTGGGGAAACCATTTTATGAACAATCTCCTGAAACACGTTGGGGTTGGTTAGTTCTAAAACCCTTCTCTTAACCACGATCTGCCTGCCCGGCTCCTATCTAATGACGTCTACTCATCTTGCTCCCCACTCCTTGTTTTCCGAATCTCTCTTATGAAAAACTGATGTCTAGTACTATTCGCCTACAAAACACCATTATTCGGATCATAATCCAGAAAGCCTTTCTCTGGACTCCTCCTCAACTGCCTCCAGGTCTCTTCCTCCTCCTCCTGGCCCCTTCTCCTCTGGCTTTCCAGAAGTCTCCCAGCTCCTTCCAGCTCTCATCTGCTTCCCCCTGCCCCCGAGCCAGGTCCCCAGGGCAGCTTATTTCAGGAATTTACTAGCTACCATCTTAGCAATGGTAAATGTCCTTCCCAAGAAGATCTTCTTGCCTCTCTATCATCCTCTCCTTGCAAGCTCCAACCTGGTAGCTTTTTCCTTCCAAGAGTGCCTGAGATACCTTCAGAACACCAGGGAGCCACACTCCTGGACAAGCCCCCAGGCTCTGGTCTCTGACAACACTGCACATCACTGCAAGTCAGCGGTTGTTTCTTGAACGTTTTGTGATCCTTTCCTCATAGCCCTGTTGCAGCCGTTCAAAAATAACCTCTATTCCTCCAAGCTCCCAAGCACCACTGCTTCTCTCCCTCTATCATCTTCTCTTACTGGATGACTGATGCCAACTCAACCTGAACACTCTCAACGTCTCCCCTTTCCACCTCAATATCTTAGAAATATGATACCTTTTTCCTCCTTTCCCTTCATCTTATGGGACACATGTCTCTCCTTCTGGAGCTCATTTCTCCCTTGAGCTCTCGCACCCTAGCTTTCTGCCCATTCTCCTAGAATTCTCTGCTACCCACTGTCAGTTGGCGACATGGACTCATTTTGGGACACAGGGAGGTCCCTCTGTCCTGCCCGTCACTGATGAGGAAGCCTAGCCCTGGTCAGAATGGCTGTGGTGCAATACATTTGAAATTTACCTGTGGAATTCCTTCCCAATCAGTCTTTAGGCACTTAGCACTGGCAAGAGACCTAATAGGTGTGAATGGTTAAGTGACTTGCCAGACAGTTAGCTCCATGCACATCACCATGCATGAACACATCCATGTAAAGTCGCTGCATCATCAGTACTTCCAGAGGGGCACTGATGAGGACCATTGGAATCAGAAGCATCTCTATGGGCACAGCCATGGTGACAGAGTTGAGGAGAAGTGAGAAAACCCACTCCAAAGCCAACATGTAAGGGCCTCCAGCTCTAAAACTCAATTTCTTCAAAATAGATTTGGACTGGATCATCTCTAAGGCTTCTCACAATTCTAATTCCATCAAATCTCTGCAATAAATCCCATAGAGTCTAAGAGAGGAGCTCTGTGTGTTGCTTCACTGGACCCAAAAGTGGACCCCCCCCAACTTCCCTCTGCACTCAAGCTCTTTCAGACACGGAGTTTTCTTTAAAGGAAACGGGCTCTCTATCCCAGGAACAATGAAGGGATTTTTGTTAGATGTCTGCCCAGCCACGCTGAGTCTGTCTTGTCCAAGGAAGGTAGAAACAACCTCTTGTGGGGTAATAACATCAGGATGGGCTTTTTTAGAGTTAGAATATTAATTGTCTCAAAAGCAAAGAATTCCTCTCGAAGGTAGGTGAATTGCTCTGTTTTGGAAGGAGGCTACAGAGAATATTCAAACCTTTGTTTTTAGACCTATGAACAGACATCTCTTCCCTAATCCGCCCACAATCTTTTAGCCGTCATATTGCCTTAATGCCAGCGGTTGCCAAGCTTATCTCCAAAGAAGAGCGAGGCAGGCAGCAGCTTGGCGATGTTGCCATTACCTGTGATGTCTTTAAGGATCTCTGTGCCTCCAGCCCTTTCTGGAGTCATGGATGAATGCACACAGGCCACTAAGTTTCCTACTATGTCATGAAGTGAGGTAAACTTCTCTAGGTTGAAAATATGCACATTGAGTGGTTCACTTGCTGTTTCTTTTAACGCTCCTTCATCTGCATCCTCAACTCCAATTGCAAACACGTTAACACCAGCAGATTTAAGTTCCACTAAAGGCAGAGCAAGGGCATCCTTCGAGTGTCCATGGGTTAACACTACGATAACCTGAGGCACTCCGTCACCGGCCCGGCTTCCGGCAACCTCAGTGAGGTGGCTTTGCATTACGTATTCTAATCCTTTTCCAGTCTGATTGCTTCCCCCAGTATAAGACATGTTGGAAACATGGAAGAGGACTTCTTGTTTAGAACGGTACGTATTTAACAGGAACTCGGTATCTGGGCTGCCGTTGAACCAGACCAGAGCAAAACGGAAATCATTTTCTCCCACAGCTAAAGATTTTATAACATCATATAGAAACTCTTGAACAAGTTGGAAATGCTCCTTTCCAATGCTCCAAGAGGAATCCACTAGAAACATTATATCGGCAGCAGCGCCATTTGTGACATCTTTAAAAAAAGACATTGGTTTAGATGTTTCTCCTGTTCAAGAAAGGACTTCCCATCAGTGCAAAGCCTTCCTCAACTCATTCAGTTTCCACTGTGCTGTTACTAAATAATTTACACCTCACGTGCGAGACAGGCGGGGACGCTGACTTACCTGAGAAACGGGGAACTGGACACATGGACCCAACAGCTGCCGGTGCCCAGTCATTGGCCCAAGTTCCATATGCAGTGACTGCCATACATGGGCCGGTAGTGGGTTCCGCAATGGGGAAAAACATTCCCTGGCATGTCCTTTAACTCTAGATGATTCTTTGTGGTAGTCTGAACCCCAAGACCCACCTGCTCAGATGGGAATGATATTCTATCACAGGTAACCAAGCATCATCTTTAGAAATTCCTTCCTCAGCTTTGGGTCTGGAACTGGGCCCTGACAAGATAGAATACTGAAATCTACTACTGTTTTACCTGAACTAAATCTACTACTGTTTTACCTCCCATGCTTTGAGTAATTTGCCAGACAAATAAATGTCATAAATACATCTTAAGTGAAGAAGACTTGTATAACTGTAGGGAAGGGCAAAGTCTCATTTTTTTCAGACTTTGTAGCATGATGAAAGGTAGCCTAACTCGTCGCTACATTTTCAGAGCCACCTAAGCCCTCTTAGATCTAAGCCCTCATCTCTTTCAAAGATGAATCCAGTTCTCTCTCAAAAGTAGGAGCAGGAGGCTCCAGGTGCCAGGCTGTGGGTGGCTGGGAAGTGTCCTTCTGCACTGGGCCAGGCTGGCTGTGCACAGCAGGCCCCTGGACTCTACTCACCGGGGGCTGACCCGATGCCCCAACCCATGCTCCCCTGGCATTGAGGTGGTCCTCACCAGGCCGCCATCTAAGGACTACCAGGTCTGGAGGGGAGAATCCCCATCAGAAGCTCAGCTCTCCAAGCAAAGGAGAGGGACCCAAGTCAATCCTTCCCAGCTCATAATACATGAACCATTTCTCATTTTTCTAAAACTCTGCAAGCAAGTTCTTAATAGGATTAGTTGGGATCTATTTTTAAATAGTTTGGGGAAACTGATATTTTAAAGATTTGATGATTCTAGATGAAATATGTCTTTTCCTGTCCAGAGTGAGAAAGAAATGGTGACATTTGTGTTTGTTTTTGTTGTTTTTGTCAGGGAAAATAATTTTTTACTCTCAACCATTGTCTTCTCTGGGTTTTATGTGCTCAGACATCAACCAGTGCCAGAAATGTGGAAGAGCTCTTCAGATGGTAAAATACTTTCGACACAAACTTTCTGCTCACACCCAAGGTGAAAACAAACCACTTGCAAACCACCGCCAAGATATCAAACCCAAGTTTCAGTAAAAAGAATCTCTCTCTCACTGGATAAAGAGGAGCAAAAGGTCTGTAAAATAAATGAACATCCTGTAGTCAATGGCTTGGCTATCTCTTCAAAGCTTATCTAAGCTCTATATTCAGCACATGATGTCTAAGATCTAAAATCAGAGAATACTGTTCTTTTTAATGAAATGAAGAGATGTTTCTGGATCTTACCTGCTTGTTGCTGTGCATGAGTAAAGGAAAAGCCTGAGAAAAAAAGGCAAAAGATGGCCACTAAAGGCAAATGCCGATGCTTCCTCATTTTGATTTTGTCTAAGCACCAAGTGAGAACCTACGAGAGAAAACAGGACAAAGGAGAATGATCAGGTCTTGACTCTCCGATTACTAATGAATGAATCAAGGATTTATCCCTTTTATGAAAAATAGTTTTGACTAAACATAGATATGAGAATCTTTGAATCTAGTGATTGTAGGACTTTGGCCATAGCTAAAAATTGTGCAGTTCAACTTTTTTTCCTCTCAAATGGACGCAGGAAAAAATAGTATATCACGAAACAAATGGCAGAATGAAAGAGGGGCAGGAGAAAAGGTGCTCAGAGGCACAAAGGGGCAGGTTGGTGACGCCCAGCCTGTTAATCGTGTCTGAAGGAATCCCCCAGGGAAGCTTCCGTTCAGGGAGGGAACAGGCTTCGTCCAAATCACAACGTGTGCAAACACCACCATGGCAGCTGGGACCATTTCGAATCTTGCCCTCATTCTCTGTTAATATTGAGCACTTTTCCTCCAACAAAAACCTGCTGTGTGTCCAACTCCAATCGCAGGATGGAGCACACCCTGGGATACTGAATTAGCAAGACTGAAGCCAGTCATGAGGGCTGATGGCCACACAGCGTGGTCTCCCATGCAAATTTAACTTCCGGCCAGCTGGGCTCAAGTCTGGATGGGCGCAGTAGGCTGTGTCACCATCACTTTTCTCTTCAAGCAAACACCACCTTCTCCCAATGCCACATCTAAGAACCCTGACCCACACCAAACCTTCAGGTCAGCATCATCATCCTCCAATCTCCCGTGAGAGCAGCTTGAGGGTCTGGGCTCTTCTTTATGACCCTCCAGAGAGCCGGCCTAGGTCTTCTCCATCTGGGCTTAGGTCCCCTTGCAGGACATCACCTCTTTTCTCTTCCCCTTGATCCAAGGCTCTGGTTTCCCCCAACTCTTTCTTAGGTCTTGGGTATATGCCCTGTGCAGATCCACTAGACCCCAAGCTTGATTTAATGAATTGTTGTTGCTGTCTTAAAATTCTTAATAACTTTTGGACAAGGATGCTTCATGTTCATTTTGCATCGAACCCACAGATTCTGGAGCTGGTCCTGGCTACAGCTGTGCATGTGTATCAGACTCTACTTACCCTTACCCAGACTTAGCAGGGGTTCCCTGGTCAGAGCCTTGGGTAACAGCATTAGAGAGGAGGGGCGTGCCGGTCAAAATTATTGGTTATTTTTTCTTGTCCTTAGTTTCAAGAAGTACTATTTGATATTGAAAATTATGTAGTATAGACTACAGTCAAGCAAGAAATCCCATTTGGTTTAAGAAACCTAAATATTTTCATCTGGAGAGATTGGGTTACCATCATAATTTACAGTTTGAAGATTAAGAAGGCGGCCTTGGGAATTACAGCATGAAAAGGTAATCATCAACAGTATAAAGAAAAATCAAAAATATCTCTCTGTGGGGAATTTTTTGGTAGAAATAGAAAAACAAATCCTAAAATGCATACGGAATTTCAAAGGACCCAGAAGAGCCAAAGCAAACTTGAGAAAGGAAAAATAGAGCTGGAGACCTCATATTTCCTGATTTCAAATCATATTACAAAGCTACAGAATCAAAACAATATGGGACTGGAATAAAGACAAACATGTCAACCAATGGAATAAAATAAAGATCCGAGAAACAAACGCTCAAGTATATGGTCAAATAAGCTTCTATAAGGGTACCAAGGCTACACAGTGGGAGCAGGATAGTCTCTTCAACAAATGATGCTGGAAAAACTGTATATCCACATGCAAAAAAATGAAGTTGGACCATTACCTTACACCACTTACAAAGAGCTAACTCAAAATGGATTAAAAATGTCAATGTAAGACCTGAAACTATTATACATTTAGAAGAAAATATAGGAGAAAATCTTCATAATATTGGATTTGGCAATGATTTCTTCCATATGACACCAAAAGCACAGACAACAAAAGCAAGGACAGACAAATGGTACTATATCAAACTTAAAAACTTTTACACAGCAAAGGAAACAATCAACAGAGTGAAGAGGCAACCTACAGAATGGGAGAAAATATTCACAAACCGTATACCTGATAAGGGGTTCATATCAGAACACATAAAGAACTCCCACAACTTCACAACAAGATGTGATTTTAAAATAGGTAAAGGACTTGAATAGACATTTCTCCAGAGAAGACATACGAATGGCCAATAAGCATATAAGAAAACACTCAGCATCAGAGAAATGAAAATCAAAACCACAATGAGATAATTCAAAAAGAGTCATGTACCACAATATTCATTACAGCTCTATTTACAAAAGCCAGGACATGGAAGCAACTTAAGTGTCCATTGACAGATGAAAGGATAAAGAAGATGTGGCACATATATACAGTGGAATATTACTCAGCCATAAAAAGAAACGAAATTGAGTTATTTGTAGTGAGGTGGATGGACCTAGAGACTGTCATACAGAGTGAAGTCAGAAAGAGAAAAACAAATACCACATGCTAACACATATATAAGGAATCTAAAAAAAAATGGTTATGAAGAACCTAGGGGCAGGACAGGAATAAAGACGCAGACATAGAGAATGGACTTGAGGACATGGGGAAGGGTAAAGGAAAGCTGGGATGAAGTGAAAGTAGCATTGACATATATACACTATCAAATGTAAAACAGATAGCTAGTGGGAAGCAGCCGCATAGCACAGGGAGATCAGCTTGGTGCTTTGTGACCACCTAGAGGAGTGGGATAAGGAGGGTAGGAGGGAGACGCAAGAGGGAGGGGATAGGGGGATATATGTATACATATAGCTGATTCACTTTGTTATACAGCAGAAACTAACACATCATTGTAAAGCATTTATACTCCAATAAAGATGTTAAAAAAAAACAAAAACAAACAAAAACCACAATGAGATCTTGCCTCACATCCACTGAGATGGCCACTATCAAACAAACAGTAAACAAGAAGTGCTAACGAGGATGTCGAAATATTGGTACTTAGGCACTGTTGGTGTGAATGTAAAACACTGCAACCACTGAGAAAACTGTATGGAAGTTCCTCCAAAACTTAAAAATAGAATTACTATATATGCCAGCAATCCAGCTTCTGGGTATGTATCCAAAATAATTGAAAACAAGATTTTGAAGAGATATATATACACCCAAGTTTAATGCAGCATTTTCCATAATAGCCAAGATGTGGAAACAACATAAATGCCCATCAATGGATGAATGGGTAAAGAAAATGTGGTATATACATACAAAGAAATATTATTCAGCCTGAAATAAAAGAAAGAAATTCTGTCATAGACTACAACATGAATGAACCTTGAGGACATCATGATAAGTGAAATGAGCCAGTCGCAAAAAGACACGTACCGCAAGATTCCACTTACATAGGGGATCTGAAATAGCCGAACTATTAGAAACAGAAAATAGATTGGTGGTTGCTAGAGAGAGGGGGAGGTGGGAAGGAGAGTTAGTGCCCAAAAGGTACAGAGGTTCAGTTCTGCAAGATGAAAAAGTTCTAAAGATCAGTTACACAACAAGGTACATGTAGATAACACTACTGTACTATTCACTTAAAAATGATTAAATTTGCTCACTTGCTCTACTCTGGGAATCTTCCAGGCCTTTCCATCCAGTCATACCTTTCTTCCCCACACTCTGCTAGACCTATTCCTGAGTTTGTCCTTTGAAAAAAAAAAAAAAAAAAAGCACATGCAATATTTGTGGTCTCTGTAAGTTTTCTTAATTGAGGATATACAGATTAGAATCATGTAAATTCTGTCATTTCTGTCATGTGTGTGTTTCCTACAATCTTTAAAAGGATAGGAAAAGTTACCTGAGATTTTTTAAAGTATGGGTTACTCCGTACACCTAAAATGTAGCCATCAGTTTAACAACAATGGTATAAATGTGGCATCTTTTTTTTGAGGCAGGAGTCTCTAAGAGCTAAAACAGGAAAACAATACAACAGCACATATCTTCTTAAAGCATATGTATGTGCCCCTATAATTAAATAACACAACATTTGTCCTTGCTGCTAAATAACATTTGGAAAGGAAGAAGAAAAGAAGTATTTGGCAGCAAAATATTAAGGTTTGGGGAAGAAGACTTCAGTCCCAGCAAAGTGAAAAAATCTGATATGAACACTGAGATGTGGTACAAAAGTTATTTCTACCCCAACTAGTGTCATTAGAGCCACGAAATCAGCTCCGCCTAAGGCCTAGGCTTTTGTGCCTGCTTGACCTTCCTACCTTGACCTTCCTCTCACCATAGGTCTTCCATGGGCCTGGTGATTCTATCTGTGCTTGTCCGTTGTATATATAATTCAGGGCTCCCAATTTCCCCCACATTGCTAAGGAAGACAATGTTAAGGGTGGTGTAAGGTTCTCAACCTTGCCATCTAGAGCAACAAAGGAAAATCTGTCTGGCTGGCTAATTAGCAACCTGGCCTTGGCAGGGGACTAGTGTCTAGATGGACTTCTTAGCAAAATGCACAGACGGCCAAGGAGAACAAAAGGCAGCCCCTTATCGAAGCTGTTTCCCAAGGATGTGGATGAAGTGGGCTCAGTCCCATGATTTTTCCTGCCAGAGATCAGGCCCGGAGGGAGGATCTGGGGTCCAGATCCTGTGGCCCAGCTGTGAGGAACAGCAGGACAACAGAATGTGGGTCCCAGGCCAGCCCAGCCAGCCAAATTGGTGGGATAGAAAAAGACAAGACCATAAGCAAGAGAATGGATTCCAAGACCCACTGTTGCTTTGGATTTTCCAGGGAGGTCAAACCAAAAGTATCATTTGTGATAAAACAAATTTACCCTGTGATTCAAATTCTGAGAGTTTGAAGATACAACCCCAGCACCTAATACAAAACCACCTGTCAATACAACTTTCTCTTGGAAATGTATCAACAGTGGGAAGGAAAGGTTTTTCTGACGATGATGAGAAGGCCAGTCATAAAGAGAACGTATTTCTTTCTACAATGAAGTGACAGCCAGTGGTGATAACGGCGACATTCCAAAAACACAGCCCAATCTTCTTGGCTTGAAATGGTCAACACGTGTTAGGCACAGATCTGTACGATATATGAGGGCAGTCCTCAGCTCGCAGCACTTTGGTTCCACAACGTCCCCAAGTCCTGGTCAGTGCTCAGGGGAGAACCCTCAGGCAGTGTAGAAACCCACGCTTGGCTGGTTGGTCCGTTTTCTTCACTGAGGATGAATGCCCAAGCCACCACCCCAGTGCTGCCCCATTGCTCCCTAGAAATCCTGCAAGACCATGCTCTACTCTAGGAATCTTCTAGGCCTTTCCATCCAATCATACCTTTCTTCCCCACACTCTGCTAGACCTATTCCTGAGTTTGCCTTTTGAAGAAAAAAAAAAAAAGCACATGCAGTATTTGTGGTCTTTGTAAGTTTTCTTAATTGAGGATATACACTTTAGAGTAATGTAAAAGTACATCATACATATGCTATTCTTGATTCTTTCCATTAAAATTGAACATCGGGTTTCTTTACCAGCAATAAGCATCCTACTAGAAAACTATTTTGTGGGAAAATTGTCCGCCCACATTATTTAAAGTTTACTGGATTCTTTCCAGAAATATATACTGTCCTTTCCAAGACAGCCTGTAATATTCTAATTGGTCGAGAACTTTTTTAAAAATGTGGGATCCACAGGTTTTTAATTTAATATGGGATCCACAGATTTCAAAGGATCTGTCAACCTCCCCCAAAAGCGTACAACATTGTATCTGTGTATGTGGGAAGTCTCTGGGGATAGCATCCAAGTTCAGATGTGATTCTAACTGCCTCTATTCTAACTCCCCATTAAAGTTCAAGCACCACTCCTTCAAGAAAAAGATTTGATGCAACTCTTCTGGGAGGTCCAGTTCAATTGTTTTAAATATTTGATCCATGCACAAGAGGCAGGATTTCAAGAGGCAGGATTTTTGTTTTGGAATGAGGGTAAAAAAATAGTATAGGACCTCACTGCAAAGCATTGGACAATGTAATCCATGTGGAAAAAATAGGACAATGACCACTGCTGAGTGTGGGATGGGACGAGCTTCAGGCTTCTCTGTGGACAACCTCGACAGAGAACATGGGTGAATTGTGCATTGAGTAGGTTTCACTGGTTTTGGTTTTGGTTTTACTATCCCTATACATTATCCCTATACTGTCCCCATGCTGTCCCTATACTATCCTTATACTATCCCTATATCCGTGTGGGATCTCTATTAACAAATTCCAAAATTTGGTAGTCTTTGGTAAAGCTCAATAAAATCAAAATCATGATAGAACAAAGTCTTAATGTCTTTCTGAGGCATTAATGAGTTACTTCAACTATTCTCTAAGGAAAATGTATTTTTAATTGGTTGAAAATTATACGTAAAGATTTTTACTTCCAAGATCTTAATCTTATAAAAGAGTAGACCCCTAAATGAATTCCTTCTCATTGGGACACAAAGTAATGAAAAAACATTCAGTGCACTGGAATTATCTTTTCTAAAACCTATCCAGATGTTGAGGAAAGGGTAAGAGGGGAGAGGGGAAGTGGGGGAAGGCGGAGAAGGCAGAGGAGGGCACAGGAGGGCAGAGCGGAGAAGCTCTTCCAACTCTGAAAGGGAAGGACAGAAAATGATGTTTGTTGGATGATGAGTTATCCAGGCTCCACTGATGATTAATGAACTCACATGTTCAGTTGAGCTGAACTCCCAGGTGGGGAAAAGGCCTTTAGATCCACACACTTTTCCTGCCACAGGGCTTAGGAGCCAGTCATGCGGCTCAAGCATTCCTAGACCAGCTGGTGAATATTTGTTAATGTTTTCGTTTGCAATTAAATCTCTCCTAGTGTTTACCATGTCATGGTATCCCACTTTTTAAAACTGCAATTCCTGGCAACAAAGCTTGGAGCATTTTTTTTCATTTAGATTTAAAAGATGTCAAATAGAATCTCCCCAAATGATCACCCAGTTTGTCCAATTTAATAAGGGGGGACAAGCCACCCTGCCATTACCCTTCCTTAACTCTCCCTCCCACCCCCAAGAAAGAGAGACAAAAGAGCACAAGTCATATTTGCTGGGCCCCTGTCTCGTGGGTGGGATTTCATGCCCTTCTCCCAGTAGCCCAGTGGCTGCATTTTCCCCCATCTTATAGCTGGGAAACTGAAAGCACGTGAGGCATAGTGTTTTGCCCACTGCCACATTAAAAAACAAAAAATAAAAACTGAACCAGAATCCTAATGAAAGTTTGTGTTTCCAAAGCCCAAGGGAATAACCCCAGGAAACCCTAAGAGGATGTGCCGGATTTGGCCCCAATCTCAAGGAAACTCCCGACATCTTTCAGGGAAAAAATACACTAAATGTCTTTGGTGGTGACAAACCACAGATTCTGTATCAACAGACTCCATTTGTCTGCTGCTGTTCTTTCAAATATGAAAAAAGTCAAAATTGGCTGCTTGAGACCCTTGTGTTGAGTGGAGTGTCAAGCTGCTTTGTGTCACAGATTCTGTCCTAAAGGCAATAGATTCAACCAGAGAACTTCATTAAATTCTTACCTTTCTATTGAGCATCAGTCATTCCTTTTTTTACTCGGCCTCATTCTGAAAAGAATTTGAGGTGCCTTTTTCCTTTCTGTAGCTGTCCACTTGAAACTTTAAAAGGTACCTCTTATTATGAAGACTGCTCTACACGGGCCTTCAACTCAAAATTGTATTCAGAGTCCAGTGACATTCCCCAGCCATTGTGCAATTCCATGAAATTAGTTTTCATTAAGTCTCCTCAGAAGCTTTTTCATTTTCCATGTCTGGAAATCTTTTTTAAGACAGAGACACACACATGCACACAAGGCAATCTTTTTCAAACAAAGACTTAAATACATCCAGAGCTCCCATTTTGAAGTCATTAACTGGATCTTCTCCAAGCTCTGCTTTTTAGAATCAGGCTGGTCCTCCTAACAAGTTCTAGGACTTCTGTTAACTCCTAACTGTCCCATTTTAAGTGGGAGCCGCAGAAATAGTGGAAGACCACAGCGACAGAACTATGCCCACCTGCCGTGAAATGAAAAGTCACATTTCAGTAAACCCTAGGGGTCTCTAGCTCGCAGCCACCCTAATTCTCTCTCTTTTTCTTACCCTTCTTCTCTTTCTTGCCTGAATCCTGGGAGAAGAGCCCCCATTCTTGTCCCCAGAGAGGAAGTTAAGAGAGGACTTATTCTCCTCCGGTTAGAGAAGGAGGAGAGCAGAATTTAACATGTTATTGCTACTTGAAAGAGCTTTGGGGGAATCCTCAAAAGCAAACAATTTGGAACAACTCTAAGAAGATTCCTCCAAAGAAATGCATCGGAAGCTGCTTTTTTACAGCTTATTTTACAACTTGAATCTCGCATTTCCATTCTGTGAAATTGTGCTAGAGAAGAAAATATCAGCCACGTGTACACATCTGTAAACAATTATCTACTTGACCCAGGCTCTGAAGGTGTATTCTGTGATAGCAAAACTTAAGTCTTCTGATCCTATGTGTCGACTTGGTCTCACTGCCACCTACTGGTATCCTTGTTAGACACTGAATACTGGACTCAAGGTCTTTGGCTCAAGTGAAACAGTGTCTGTTCATGTCTTGGCTATTATAGATAGTGCTGCTATGAACACTGGGTGCGTGTATCTTTTCGAATTAGAGTTTTCATCTTTTCTGGATATATGCCCCGGTGTGGGATTGCTGGGTCATATGGTAGTTCTATTTTTAGTTTTTTAAGGACCTTCCACACTGTTCCCTCTAGAGGCTGTACCAATTTGTATTCCCACCAACAGCATAGGAGGGGTCCCTTTTCTCCACACCTTCTCCAGCATTTATTATTTGTAGACTTTTGGTATCAGTCAACAGATGCATGAATAAAGTTGTGGTGTATATATGTATATATATATATATACAATATATTAGTCATAAAAAGAATGAAATAATGCCATTTGCAGCAACACGAATGGACCTAGTGATGATCACACTAAGTAAGCCAGACAGAGAAAGACAAATATCTTATGACATCACTTATATGTAGAATCTTAAAAAACGATACAAATGAACTTATTTACAAAACAGAAACAGACTCACAGACATAAAAAACAAACTTACGGTTACCAGGGAAAGGGGGATAAATTAGGAGCTTGGGATTAACAGATACACACCACTATATATAAAATAGATAGCCAACAAGGATTTACTGTAGAGCACAGGGAACTGTATTCAATATCTTGTAATAACTTATAATGGAAAAGAATCTGAAAAAGAATATATACCTATATGCATATGTGTAACTGAATCACTTTGCTGTACAACTGAAACTAATACAATATTTTAAATCAACTATACTTCAATTTTTTTTAAGTGTCTATCTTGTTAATAAACAATGTCTGTTCCACAGCTCATGCATTAGAACAGAACAATCCAGAAAGGGAGGGCTTGGCTGTGCCTTGGCAAGTTAGCGTCCTCCCGGAATGAGATCACGTGAGGATGTGCCCAGCGCCATCCGGGGTTACCTTCCTTCTCCCCATAAAGGCAACCTGAAGAACCTCCAGATTAACTGCCCAGATATTTGGAAATTTATTTAAAGACGTATTCCTAGGGTCCAAGAGAATAAACATGAAGCAGAAAGTTCCATATCTGCTATAGTTAGAAAAGCTAGACACCACGATGCACATGGAAAAGACATTTTACCCTCTTAAATATAAGGCAGCCAGACAAAGCATTTCCTCCATTTTTCCTGCTAATTATAAACATTAGGCAGAGATTAGTTCAGGTTTAATGTTAGGGCAGAGAATGCCTTAGAAGACGCTTCAAAAGGAATTGCACAAACACCCATTCCATTCCTGCCCCGTGACACACACAGTGCCGTCGGCTCTAGGGTAGATCCCAGCGCTATCCTCCCTTCCTGCCTTGGCCGTGGACTTCTGGGGCTACTGGCCTCTCCAAAACAATGGTGTCCCACTGCAGAACTGTTCAAACACAGCGGCTAAAATGTCCTCCTATTGTAAGGAAAAACTAAACATTTCGTTTTCTAATCTGATTCGCGATCAGGTCTGGAAGAGAAAAACTTTTTAAAGAGACTTTTTAAAAAATTACATTGAAACATCAGATAAAATATCACCCACACTGTATTTAGTGTAATATCTGGGAAAAAATCTACTTAGTTCCTGTCTCGATCAGTAAAGGTCAGTTAACTCTCCCAACCTCACAAATTTTATGTGCAAAATGAGGCTGACTGCCTGATGCTCTAACTGGCAGTGATTCTGTGACCGCTTTCTTTCATCTATCACCCTAGGCTCTGACCACCGGTGGGTTTCCTACCATCCCCACAAGAAAGAGAGAGGCCCGCAGTGCATGGCAGGGCAGTCTGTGGGCTTAGCTGAACTGGCTCTGGGTGCTGGCACAGCGCCTGCTGAATCAACTGATGAGGATTCCAGAAGAGAAAAACCAGTTTCCTGGAATGGCTTCTCTAGAGGTCTGAGTCATCTCCAGCAGCTGTTCAATTCTTAATTTTGAAATGACACCAACCCACGAGCTCTTCCATCCAGCGGCCAATTCTCGATGCTCTGGGTCCATGAAAACTGAAGGTACGGGTCAAACCAGGGGGATTTGACAGACACATTTGCCATGGTACCTTTCCCGAGCCGTTCCTACCTCGCAAGTGTTTCTCTGTACTTCGTGAGTCTTAAAATTTAGGAGAACAGCAGGATTACACCATGCAAAACGCAACCAGACCCCTACGAAAGGCTAACAATCTGCCTTTGGGAGAGGGCTTGGCAGAACTTTTCCTATCTGTCCTATTTTTCTGCTTTGCTTTCTCTTTCCAGATTTTTTTGAAACAACGATTACCTCTCTGCTAAACAAACTTAAACTATGCTACTCTATAAAAGACTGGTCGATGGCAAAAAGTGGCTTTCTTCACATGAGGCTCCAAAATATGCTCTTGAAGACGTGTACTCCCTTGATATTCCTGGCCTTAGACACCTACCTGCGAGAACCCATGAGCCTGTAGGAGCGCCCAGGAAATGCTGATTTTGCTTTCCTTCTAGTACTGGGACCTCAAACCAGCAATTCACCTCCCTGTGTTCCATTTCTTCATCTGAGGTGTCAAGGGTGTGGGGAGACCATCCACCAAGGTAGTAATTTGGGGATATTTCCAGTAGCCAAACGGAAATCATATATTTGCCAACCAGAGGGCAGGGCCGAAGTCTTAGTCATTTTTGTCCCCTCCCTCGAGCCAAAGCTCCACACCCCGGAGCACAGTGAGGTTTATTAAGCTTAAAGGAATATGAGACACACAGACCAAGGGCAGGTAAGGAAAAGTTTGGGAGTTACTGGATTAGATCATCTTAACATCTCTTCCAGTTCTAAAATTCAAAACTCCTACGGGGATACAGCCTTGCACGAATAGGCAGCGCTGCTCTGGTTCTGAAACACCTCTGTGTTCATTTAATTTAACCTTGTGTCTCAGTAGATGCCAGTAAAATGTTTCCTTTAAAAGTTCTTACTTGGTTCATGCCCTTGTCATGAAGGTATTTTAGAAAGCAGAATGCTTCATTGCAAGCAGAAGTTCACCTCAATACATGCATACCTGAGCATAGGGAAAAAATAAAATTCTAAATGTACATTTACTTCAGACATTACAGTCACATTTTTTTTTAATTATGTATTGAAACAGTCTCCAGGTGAGTCCCAAAGTGACCCACAAGCGCTGTCGAGATGTGTATCAACAGATTCCCTGCGATCCCGGAAACCCCACCCCAGGGACTCCCTACAATGCATGGAGATTTTTCTGGAGCTCAGAGGGGTGCATCTTTCCTCTACACTTTCAGGAAAGACTATACCAGGACAAAGGTGCCACTTCACAATTTCATCTCCTTCCTAAAACAGCCTGATGAGACCAGAAGGTACTAAAATTACGTTTTCAAAAATTAATATAATGAATTCCTGAAAAGAACCCCTCTTTGTAAATCAGGTGTTTCCTGAGTATGAGATGGTCATCACCCATGGTTTAGAGGGGACAAGCAGTGTCTCTTCTTGAAAGGGTAGGATTATCTCCCAGATTTTTGGAAAGAGGGAATCCATATCTAGAAATGTGGATGAAAAGAACCTTTCCTTGTCTCGCTCAAGGCTGTCTGAAGAAGCAGGAAATTTTTAAAGCTTCTCTACTTGAAAACCTGAATCATTTTGAGCTTTCCTTTCCTCAGTGAGAGCTACTGATAGGATTTTCTTTAATGTCAGGTCACTCCTCAAATCGTCAACTATTTATGTAGCAGTGGTGTGGTTTTTATAGCCTGCTTTCCACAGCTAAGACACCAAGAAAGGTTTGCTCCTGTGGGTTTCCGTGGAAAGGCTGCCCGGGACACAAGGTCCCATTCAGAGGGGGACCAGCCCACGATTCTTCTCCAAGACATAACCAATCCTCAGTCTCTTCCAAAAAGAACAGTGACAAGAACTAATTTTCAAATAAAACTTCCACCTAAAGTGATTAGCATACCTGCAAGACAGTCTCATGCAACAGAATTCGTGACCTGCCAGTGTATCTTAAATCCTAAATGTGGAATTTCACATAAAAGTGGGTAATGAGGGCTTCCCTGGTGGAGCAGTGGTTAACAATCCGCCTGCCAATGCAAGGGACACAGGTTCGAGCCCTGGTCCAGGAAGATCCCACATGTCACGGAGCAACTAAGCCCGTGAGCCACAACTACTGAGCGTGCGCTCTAGAGCCCGCGAGCCACAACTACTGAGCCCGCGTGCCTAGAGACTGTACTCCGCAACAAAGAAAAGCCACCGCAATGAGAAGCCCGCACACCGCAAAGAGTAGCCCCCGCTGGCTGCAACTAGAGAAAGCCTGGGCGCAGCAACAAAGACCCAATGCAGGCAAAAAAATAATTAACTGATTGATTTTTTTTTTTAAAAAGGTGGGTAATGACAAAGACCCCTGTAACCAGTTGTCTAAATACTCTGAGCAACAACACAGATGACGCCTCCAGGGCAAAAGTCTTCTCACTTTCAAAAGGGAAGGAGGTCTGATTTCCAGCTGGTTTTAAGCGGCGGCATCTGTGATCGCCTAACCTAAAACTAAGGTCAGACGGGGAGCCGCATTTGAGTCACGAATCCATCATCAATCATCAGTTGAAGAGAGGGGTTCCTTCCTACTTTATCATCAGTGTTGTCTTAGGTTCTAAGGCACAAAATCGCAGAAAAGCACTTATGATGCCAGAATGAGATGCCGCGAGCCCTCAACACTGTGAAAATAGAGGGATGAGGTGCAGAGACAAAAACAATTCCTGCTCAGAAAGATAGGAATTCTTCTTGCCTGACATCAGAAGTATCCTTAAGACCCCAAGTTTGGACATTCACCATACATCCCATCACCTAAGGACCACAGAGCCTGGTGGGGCGAGGCACACACCCTCCCAAGTGCTGGAAGAGCCCGTGCCAAGGGCTAACGTTCTAGAGACTTCCCCAGCTGCCTCCCAGGAAGGTGGGAGTAGCTACACCCTCCAATGCCCCCACTGGAAAAGGGCAGGACACCCACGCTCACCACCCTGCTCCGCGATTCTTCCCCAAGTCCTTCTCTCCACCAAGTGTCCTCTTAATGGCTTCCTCACTGCCGTGAGTGGGGAAAGAGGAAAATAAACCGTATGGTAATGGAAAACTCATGCCTCCTCAAAGGAGAGATCAAGACCGCAAGACCACTCGTCTAGCTTGAATTCCTACAGAAACCCTCACCTCCCCACCCTTCTGCCTTCACGCTCAGCAAAGCCCACACAAGGTTGGGACTGACACATATACACTAATATGTATAAAACAGATAACTGATAAGAACCTGCTGTATAAAAAATAAATTAATTAAATTAAATTTTTAAAAAATAAAAGAATGAAGCAAAACGTTGGTGCCGTCCCTCCAGGCCCCCATCCCCAGAGGTGGCCTGGATGAGGGGTGCCTGCTCAGCTGCTCTGGTCACAAAGCCAATGTCGGTCCCTGGGGACCAGCTCTCTTCGCTGGCACTTCTTTCCCCGTTAGTTGGTAGAGGCCCCGGGAAGCATAATCCAATTTCCCCGTCGCTTTTAACAGACTATGATAGGAGGACACTGTCTTCTGGGAGAACAAATCAAACGGTACGTTCCGAATCTAGACGTAAATTGGCGCAGGATCCCCCAGTGCTGGGCCACCTGCTCTCCCGAAATGGTAAAGACTTTACTGCTGTCTGAGCCACCTACTGGCGCTGTGGCCTCAGCAAGTAACTGAGCATCTCAGAAGCCCCGAGCCTTCATCTTTAAAGCCAGGGAACCACACCTCAGTGCCTCCTAACCAAGAATCTCTTCCTTTATCTTTAGCCCAGCAAAGAATTCAGAAGTTTCAATAATGTCCAACAGCAAACTGGTGGTTTTCAACATCTTTTTGCTTAGGAACAAAAAATACCTGATTTTAAAGCCACTTCGGTTATCTGATGTATTAAGAATGGGTCCCCCGGGAAGCTGGGGGACCTCAGTGTGAGAATGGTCTATCCGCATGAACTCTGAGCACCCCTGCAGCTCTAGGACCCTACAGTTCTCGTGTGGAGGCAGCTGTGTGTCGGCTGGCACGGGCCAGCTCTTCTGAGTCCCCGCTGGGGCGGAGGGGGGGGCGGACACTCCCCTCTGCCTACAGCAGTTTGCTCTTGGGGTCCAGACCAGCCTTTCAATTCGCTCCTTGGGCTGGCAGTGAAATGCCAGTTTCTGTTTACACCCCCAGTACTCCTCTGGGGCCTCCTAGGGACCCCACCCCTGCCTCCGTCTTAATTTTGTAACACGGTAGCCCCGGAAACAGGTCCCGAGAGTAGACTGGCAACTGTCAGAGAACACTTTCCATCCTGGGCGAGAGGGGCGGAGCCCCACCCTCCTGGCTGGGCAACAGGCTCCCGGCCTCCGGGCTTGGTACTTGCTCTACTTCTGGGCACCACAGGCCAGCCCGTGGCCCTAGGGGCCCTGCCCTATCCACTGGGCGTGCTGCCCAAACACCAAATTCCTTCTCCTCCTCTGACCCCTGCAGCTCCTTTAAGCAACCCCAGAGGACTAAGGCTCCAGCAGTAACTTCGGATTCCTGAAAAGATGGAGCCCTGATGGTAATAGCTGAGTAGCTCTTGACTTGGCCCTGTTCCTGGACGCCAAAGTCACCGCAATTCCCCCCGAGGTGACAGATGTACCCAATCGGCCCACACGCCCCACGGACGTGGGGGAACTCAGCATCTCCCCAAGGTAGCTCTCGGATCCTCGGAAAGACACTTCTGCGAACAAAGCAGATTCTCAGACTCCAGCTGGGCTTCAGTTTATTTATGTCAAATACATAAACCATGAGCTGAAAAGCACCCCAGTCAGGAGAGCAGAGGGTGATTGGGGGGGAGGGGAGGTAGCAGGGGGCACGGCAGGACTCGTGGGCAACCAGGGCCTTGGTCCGGCTAAGGAAACCCAGGTGGCGCAAACTGAGAAGGAAAAATCGGCTGGATCTTCCAGAGACCAGCAGCTTGTACAGAAAACAGACTCTAGGCGAGCGAACCCGAGGGCCGTCAAGAAATGGTCAGCGGGGTTTAAAGCATTTCCCTCCGGCCACAAACCCAACACAGGGGGAACAGGGGCGAAGTGGCACTTACCCTGAGCAAACCTGGAGAAGTGTGTGTCCCTGGGCTTCGATGTTCGATTATGTGCGAAGCTGACACATGTTTCCCCCACTGGCTGCGTCTCCTTTTCCTTCCTCAGGAGAGGGGACCCCAAGCAGGCAGAAAACTCCCCCTGTGGTCCTTGCAGGGGGCTGGTGAACGGGAGAGCTGAGTGGCCTTTGGTGGAGGACTGAGCTCCAAACTGGACCGTGTCCAGGGATACAGTCAAGGCTCCCTCCAGCTCCTCCTCCTCCTCCTCCCGCCTCCGACCCCTCCTCTCCCCCTCCCCACTCGGGCCTGCCCCCCACTGTAAATGAAAACCAGACTCTCACTCTGTTGCTTCTGGCCCGGCCACAGGCTGATGTCACCTCGGAAGGCTGTCTTCACCGTACGAGCCCGTAGCTGGACGCCTGCAAACCCCAACTCTTAAAAAAAAAAAAAAATCCACCCCTTCTACTGATCACCTTTGGGGCTGGGTCCCTGGCCACAAAGACAATGAATTTGGGAATGTTTCCGTGAGTCTCCGTGGTTTTGCTGCAGTGTTTTCCAACACCATCTGAAAGGAAAACAGGAAATGCAGCCTCCCGCCTCCCCCCTCACCACGCCCTCCCATTTCTTCTTGAAGTTTCTGAATTGAGACTTCTCCTAATAACCTCCCTTTTCAAATATAAAAAACCAGCCGTTAAAATCGCCTTGGTGTTCTGCTAACCAAAGCTCTGTTTGCCGCCGGTGAGAAGACAAGGAGAAAAGACTACTTTTTTTTTTTTTTTTTTGTAATTCTGTATAGAATGATTCTGATCATGAAGCTTATGGTCCGAATTCCAGGACACATACAAGGGGAACAAGAATGGTTACCCTGCTCAGATTTACAGGAAAATTCTTGAGAAGGAACTTGTGTTTCCACAAGGCTTTGTACCTTTCACAGCACTTTGATAAGCGTTATCTCTTGCACCAAGAACATCTCCGCCTGTTAAAGAGATATGTGTCATGTTTCCTCAAGTGAGATTATGGTCTCATTTTACAGATGAGAAGAATCTGGGTTCGTAGCAGAGCTCAGATCAGAATCCTGACCGTAGACACCCCCAAACTTCTCACCCATCACATGCCCCCCCGCCTTGAAAATTCGGTTCATGTGAGATATCAAGAGACATCTGAAGAAACAAACTTATGGTTACCAGGGGATAAGGGGGAGGGAGGGATAAATTGGGAGATTGAGACTGACCTACACACATTACTATATATAAAATAGATGAATAACAAGGAGCTACAGTACAGCACAGGGAACTCCTCCCAATACTCTATAATGATCTATATGGGAAAAGGATCTAAAACAGAGTGGATATATGTAGATGTATAACTGATTCGCTTTGGTGTGCAGCAGAAACTAACACAACATTGTAAATCAACTAGACTCCAATAAAAATTTTTAAAAAGAGAGAGAGAGAGAGACATCTGAAGGATACTTTTGACTTGGAGATCCTTCCAAAGCCAAGTTTGAGGAGTAAAGGTAACATTAACTCCTTTGCACAGACGATGTCCTTCCGGCTTAGGGAGGAAGGGGAGATGGTACAGGAGAGACAGGGGCTGCTCCCCTCCTGCAGCCCCAGGGTCCCCCTACTCATTCACAGGAAGACTCACCCCCTCTCTACACCCTGGGGGCTCAGCTCGAAGAATGTCAGAATGGGGGCTGAGACCTGGAGTGAGGGTTTCCCTGTGCATCACCTGTAGAGGAAGAAGAAATTAGCAGAGGCTCTGAGTAGGAGCCACACTGCCCGTGTGACAGGTGGGAAGACACTGTTCTCACGCAGGGCAGCCCGTCTCCCACCAGAGTCCCCGCTCCACGCGGCAGGCGTGGACTCGGACCCGAGGAGCTGGGACGTGTGCTGCCACTTCATCGGTTAGCATCTGCAAGTTCAGCTCTGGAGACAAGCATTTCTCCGAGGCACGTGGCCTGCTGCAAATTCAGGCAACGTTTGATTCCAACTTTCTGTCCCAAGCAGCTCTGCTCAGAGAGGTTAATGGAACAAGCGTGGCCTATGTACTTCCATTCAGTGGTTCCTTTTCCCAAATACCAATACAACTATTGCTCTTCAAAAGAGCTAGGAATACACATTCCTTGCTATTAGGGATTTCTACTATTTCAATGGCAAGGGTGATGCATCGTTTAGAACAAGACTTAAAGAAATAAAAACCCCTGCTCAAGCAGGAATGGTTCTCTGTAATATTTAACTGTAACGAATCATTGACAATCTAGACCCTCACCAACACTGTCTGTGGCCTCAGAAACTTCTGGAAGCTGGCAGCCGTTGGTGGAAAACCTCCCACATCCTCCCTTGGACTCACCAGAGAGAGCATTATGGCTCCTATGGTTTTCTCACTTAATCACCGGGATTGGGGATTCTCGGTGAAATGAGCAGTTCCTCCTGCCATCTGGTCGCAAGAGGAAACCATCTCAAAGATGAGAACTGACCTCAACATCAAGGGTCCTGGGTCTGGGCCTGGCCACCCAAGGGACTTTACAGAATCTCTCAGTCCAGTTTCTTCTTAAATGCTGTGTTGAACCTGGGTACCTCTTTCCATTTCCTTCTGCACAAGTTAGAAAGTTACAAACCCCGTTTCTCAGTCTCTGCTGTAGTTAGGGCTTCCCTATGCACTGCTGTGATATATAGGAAGGTGGGGAGAGGCATGGCGATTTCTCCACTACTTTGGCTGGTCTTTTCCCTCCTGGCAAGTATAGTGCGTAGGTCCTAAGGGAGTCCCTCCCAGACCCCTTCCAAGGCTGGAGCACAGCACCCTTTTTGGAGGACTGCTCTTTCCTGCTGGAAGCTGCCTCTTCTGGAGAGGCTGAGATGTGTGTGGTAGGTCTAAGGGAGGCACCAGCTTCCCAGGTGCTGAGGGTGAGCTGAAGGAAATTTGTGAAGGCAGCAGCAGCAGTCAGACCCCTCCGCCCGGCATCCGGTGGTGGCTGGGGAGTGCCCCTCCCCCATCTTCCTTCCCTTACCCCTGGATTGCCGCTGTGATCCTAAACTCAGGCTCTGCAGTGCAGGCCCCTGCTTCCCTCCCTCCCAGAACGGGCCAGAGGATCAAGCTGGGATGCCCTGGGAATTACTACTGGAGGCCCCACCTCAATCCCACTCCTCTGGCCCTTCCTGATAATTCCTGGCGAAGAATCCCTTTCTGCTCACAGTAGCAAAAGCGGTTTCTGCTTCCTGCCTGAAACCCCGACTGGAACAGATGTATTACATCAGCTCTAAAGCTTCTTTCAGTTCCAACAGCCTGTGCTTATATATTTTATATGACAGAACAAAACGAAAATAGCACTATGCCCAAATGGGATTGGAGATGTAATATTGTATTTAATTAGTCTTTGGCTCAGTCATACATAGATTACTCTGTAACTGGTGGCCTCTCTGCCTTTGAGTCTCTTCCCTAGAAGACAGCCTTTAGGGACTTCCCTGGCGGTCCAGTGGTTAAGACACCATGCTTCCATTACATTACACGGGGTGCGGGTTTGATCCCTGGTCAGGGAACTGAGATCCTGCATGCCACATGGCGTGGCCAAAAAAAAATAAATAAATAAGAAACAAGAAAAAGAAGATGGCCTTTATTGTTCTTCTTGTACTTCTCTCTTGGCGCTACTGCTGATAAATTCTCTCTGCCATTTGCAGACTTCATCACGCTAACCAACACACGGCGTCAGCCCGCACGGAGACCGACTCTTGCAGTGCATTGCCATGTCTCAGCTATACTATCGTACATGTGGAAGTCTACACTTAAATGTAATTTTAGCACATTTTTAGAAGAAATGTGAAATGATTTCTCCTCAAGTGCCCTCTCTTTCTTTTAATTCAACATAGTAAGTCCATGCTGATGGAGAGGAGAATGTACATAACACAACTCGCATGACCCTGAAATTGTAACTGGTATCTCCATTGAGAAGGACCCCCAGGGAGCTCATGAGAATCTTAAGAAATTTCCCTGGCAGATGCCTTGGGAGGAAGGGGTTGAATGACGCACACCCAGCTCACAGGAGTGAGCTTCTGTAAGTGCATGTGAGCTGAGCCCTTTTCCACTTTACATCTTTAATAACCCCCCTCAGATCAGTTCCCCGACTGCCACCCCCAACCCCCATTGTCATAACAACTAGCATCCCATAATAGACACTGGTAGCCCTCACAGAGTTGACAGGAGCCGGCAGCCTGCCATTGTGACTTTGGTGTCCAGTGCAGAGATACGTGATCCGGGGGCCTGGCCCTCTGAGCTCACGGTCCCTTGACAAGCCGGGAGGTGCCTCGATGGCTTCCACACTGGAAAGGCCTGTTCTGGGTCACAGCCAGCATCCCCAACTCCTCAGCCCCCAGGATGCTGCTCGAGACCAAAAAGCTCTTCCCAGCAGGCAACCATAGCTTTGGCAAATAACAAGCAGACCTGGAGACCACAGCATTGTGGGAAAAGAAGCATCCCAATTCTGCATAATTATGTCCCGATCTTTTTTTTTTTTTTTTTTTTTCCTCCTTTTTGCGCTACGCGGGCCTCTCACCGTTGTGGCCTCTCCCGTTGCGGAGCACAGGCTCCGAACGCGCAGGCTCAGCGGCCATGACTCACGGGCCCAGCCGCTCCGCGACACGTGGGATCCTCCCGGACCGGGGCACGAACCCGCGTCCCCTGCATCGGCAGGCGGATTCTCAACCGCTGCGCCACCAGGGAAGCCCTATGTCCCGATCTTAAAAGATCGTTAGAATCCTAAACTAAAAGGAAAAGCACATTGTCACCAACCGCACATTAATTTTCACAGAGGCATTACTATTTCAAGAGAAGAAGGATTGTGAGTCCAACCCATGGGGAGGACTTGAGGGTTCCATTGACCCTGAAGCTGGAGGGCACCTGGGATTCCTCATTGCATCCCCGTGCCGATTTTCAGCCTCCATAAGCAGCACCGTGGAAAGTGGGCCACCCGGCTAGGAACGAGGCCCTAGTCCTTCTCTGCCGCTAATGAGCTGCAGGCCTTGGGCGGGGCGGCTCAGCTTCCTCATCTGTAGACCAAGGGCAGCTGTGCGCCAAGGTGTCCAGGACGGTCCAGCATCGGCCCCTGGGGAGTTGGGGCTGCAGCAGCACATTTGCCTCGGCCTGATTTCCGGCCTCTACTTCCTCCCTGGCCCCGGGCTGCAAACTCAAGACTCTCCACCTCCAGATTCAGCCCCACCCAAGCCCAGTCTCCGGGGCGAGGATGGAAAACATGGTGGGCTCACTGGCCCTTCGCCCTGCTCCCCGGGTACTTGGCACGTGTGCGTTGACGCAACCCTCCCACCACTCTGTTCTACTGCTCAAATAATGCTGTTGCAGCAACTTTTGAGTCTAAAGCTACATGACATCTCACCTCCAATTACTGAAATATAGCAGGCTACCTAAAGAAGATGTGGTACATTTATACTTACGCAGCCATAAAAAAGAACAAAATAATGCCACTTGCAGCAACATGGATGGACCTAGAGCTTGTCATACTGAGTGAACTAAGTCAGACACAGAAAGACAGACATCATATGATATTGCTTATATGTGGACATCTAAAAATGGTACAAATGAACTTATTTACAAAACAGAAGTAGAGTCACAGATGTAGAGAACAAACTTACGGTTACCAGGTAATAAGGGGGAGGGGGATGGGGAAGGATAAATTGGGAGATTGAGACTGACATATACACACTACTATATATAAAATAGATAACTAACAAGGACCTACTGTCTAGCACAGGGAACTCAATACTCTGTAATGGCCCCTATGGGAAAAGAATCTAAAAACAAGAGTGGATATATGTATATGTATAACTGATTCACTTTGCTGTACACTTGAAACTAACACAACATTGTGAATCAACTATACTCCAATAAAAAAATTTTTTTAATAAATAAAGTATAGCAGGCTACAAAGGAAAATATCTGCGGGTCGTGGAGGGACATCTGTTACGTCATTTGTCTAGACCGGCACTTCCCTTATTGTGGCAAAGGCCCTTCCCCTGCTTTCATCATGTACTTCAACAGGGAGCCGCCATCTTCCTGCAGAACCTGCCAGCACCACCTCCACTGGTTGATGCAGGGATGGGCATGCGACACAAGTGGTCCAAACAGCCCTTCCCTGGGGTTTCCAGCTCGCTCCTAGCGCCGGCCCATCTCAGGATCCCAGGAGCTGCCACATTTCCTGCCATGGGGAGGAAGGCAGCCAGAGGGAAGGAAGCAGAGAGGAGAGAAGGAGAATGAGTACCATCAGCTTCCTGGCTCCAGTTGCCCCAAGACTGAGCCTACCCCCTTGTTTGGTCTCGTCCTACCCATCTCAACTCTCCCTTTGATTATGTGAGCCAAAACTTATTCATTTTTACCCTGATTCGAGTTAGGATCTCAAGACTTGCAACCAAAAGAGTCTTGCCTGATGCACTAATAAAAATTGTTCACAGGGCAACCTTCTAATTTAAGTCCTAGGCTAGCAGATCAGTCAGACCGTTGCAATAATGACCATGGCAATTCTATGATTATGTCGGCTGCAATAAAAATGTACCCCGTCTTTATTTTCCTTGATTTTTCTTTTTTTTAAATTAAAGTATAGCCAATTTACAATATTCTGTTAGTTTCAGGTTTACAGCAAAGTGATTCAGATATATATCTGAATATATAAATATTCTTTTCCAGATTCGTTTCCATTAATTCTTTGATTTTCCTTAAGGCCATTTTTCTAATCAAACAGACAGAAAGTGTTGTCACTGAGTGTCACATGGACTCAAAAATCTGCCATGGAAACTAGAGATTCAGTGGATTCTCCAAAGCCTCCGCCCAGCAAGACATGGAGGAGGGCTCTGCGTCCTAAAGAGAGTTTTCAAATTTAAGTACACAGGAAACACCTCGTAGCAGCACACATTCTTGCAAAGAATTGCCGAACAAGAGGAATCTTATATTTACCTTGAATAAGTAACTTTGGGGGAACATGTTAACCGGCTCCATTTGGGGGAATAAGAATATGCACTGAGTAGAGGTAATCTGCCAGCACTGAGCTGGGTCTAGGAAAATCTGTGTAAAATTGCCCAGTTAAAATTATAGCATTCTTCCTAGAACTTCGTGAGCTATAAACCATTCTCAGCTGATTCATTTTAAGGATGGCAAACCCAACTGTGAGAGTGGCCAGGAAAGTTTTTGCAGTTGACTGGAATTCAAAAATTCTAGCAAGGAGATGTTTGGTCTTATAATTATCAGACTACACAAATTTTGACTCATTTTTCTAGCTTTGAGATATAAATTTCCATTCATAAAGAATGGGTGGATTGGTTCCTTCTTTAACAATCCTAGCCTTAGTCATAAAGTCAAATGTCTCCTCATTCTAGCTTCAGGTCATCTCCATTCCTTCATTTATTCAGCAGACATGTACTGAGGGGCCTTTGTGTAGACAAGCGCTTTGCTGGGAGGTGGAGGTGAGCTGGGATGCATCCGACAGGAAGGCTTCCCTCCAGGATCTCACGATCCAGGTGAGACCTAAAGGGAGCCCAGAGAAAATGCTTGGGGAGGCCAGGAGAGGGCGCCCTCGTCTCCGTCTGGGAAGGTTCAGGGATTCCTAGAAGATGTGACCTCTGGCTGCGGGACTTGAGAACGGGACACTGGTGTGCAGAGGCAGGTCCTTCAGGAACAGGAGGTTCCAGTTACCTTTCAAGAGTGAGTTGAGGCTACTTGGGAGTCTGAGTGAGGAGGACACAGCCCCAGATCCCTGCCCCATGAGACTCAAGCCTTCCTCACCCCAAGAGGAACCGGAAGTTTAATTCCAAGAGCAATGAACTCCAGGTCCAGGGACACCGGGCACAGAATAGGGCTAGGGCGAGACCCTGAACTTGCAAGTAAAGTTAAAACAATAGAGATTTATTCTCTCTCAGTTCTAGAGGCTGCAAGTGCAAAATCCAGTTGTCAGCAGGGCCACGGTCCCTCCAAAGCCCCTAGGAGAGGATTCCCCCTTTATTCCTCCAGCTGCTGGCTCCCAGGCATTTCTCCATCCAACCTCTGTCTCTGCCATCACGCGGCTTCTCCCTGTGTGCTTCTGTCTTCTTATAAGGATACCAGTCATACTGGATGAGTCCCCCTTCTCCACTGTGATCTCATCTTAACTAATGACATCTGCAACAACCCTCTTTCTAAATAAGGTCACATTGTGAAGCAGTGGGGGTTAGGACTTGGACATCCCTTTTCTGGGAAACACAGTTCAACCCATTACACCCTCCCAACAGAAAACCAGAAAGTTCCTCCATAATGAAATTCACTGGACCAAGAAAAAAAGCTGAGAAGATAGGCAGGTCTTCACACCATTGTGGAACCCATTATTCAACAAGCCCCTTACCTGAACACAGATAAATTAATTAAACTGATAGGAAACAAAGACAATGCAGAGAGCAGAGCAAAGTTTTCTACAGAGTAATGGTGAGCATTCATAGAAATCCAAGAAAAGATATTGCATACATGAAACAAGAAAAGGATGCTACTTTTTAAATGAGAATATTTAATATTTACTGGCTAAGAAAGTGTTTAGTAGTTTAAAATACCATAGCAAATTTCACTTATCTGTGGATTCTAAAGAAATTGACTCACAGAAGCAGAGAGTAGAATGGTGATTTCCAGAGACTGGGTGTTGGGAGAAATGGGGAGATGTTGTAGAGATATTGGTACAAATTCATTTATAAGGTGAATAAGTTCTGAGGATCAGAACAGCATGGTGATAATAGTTGATAAAACCGTATTGGACACTTGAAATTTGTTGAGAGAACAGATCTTAAGTGTTCTCAGTACATACACAGAAAAATGGTAACTATGTGAGGTGATGGATGTGTTAATTAGCTTGATTGTGGTAATATGCAAAATAATATCATAGCAAAACTAAAAAATTCGATAGAAGTTTTTGGACAATTAACAAGAGGGAATCCCTCAGCCGGTATGACAAAAATCAAAGAGAGAGAAAATAAAACAGGAAAGACAAGAAAATTACAGGCCCATCCAGGAGGCCCAAAATCTAAGAAATAGAAGTACAGAGTGAAAGAACAGAAAACAACAGGGAGGAAATTATCAAATAAATAATATGAAAAAAAATCCCAGAATTGGAGGGTTTGAGTTTCTGGACAATGAATGAAACAATGAATGAAGAAAGATCCTTGCCAAGGCACATCCTTGCCACATTTCACAAAACACTGACAACCAAGAGAAGATCCTGAAAACTTATAGAAAGCCAAAAAGGGAAAAATATTGGGGGTTTACACAGAGGATTAGGAATCAGAAGGCCTATCAGACATTCTCAAAAATAATACCAGAAGCAAGGAGACAATGGAGAAATGCCTTCAAAAGTCTGGAAAAGGACTTCCCTGGTGGTGCAGTGGTTAAGACTCCGCCTGCCAATGCAGGGAACATGGGTTCGAGCCCTGGTCTGGGAAGATCCCACATGCCACAGAGCAACTAAGCCCGTGAGCCACAACTACTGAGCCTGAGCTCTAGAGCCCACGAGCCACAACTACTGAGCCCACATGCCACAACTACTGAAGCCCGTGCGCCTAGAGCCCATGCTCCACAACAAGAGAAGCCACTGCAATGAGAAGCCCGTGCACTGCAACAGAGTAGCCCCTGCTTGCCACAACTAGAGAAAGCCCATGCACAGCAACAAAGACCCAACTCAGCCTTAATTTATTTATTTATTTATTTTTTTTTTAAAAAATTGTTTAAGTCTGGAAAAAAGTAAATATTTCCATCCTAAAATGCCACACACAACTAATCAAAGGTAAGAGCAAAGACATCATTAGGTGAGATTTCAGAAAATTATTTTCCAGTACCTGTTCTCAGGAGTCTACTAAAGGATGTGCTCCACCAAAATGAGAAAGAAAACCAGGGAGAGGGAAACAAGGGCTCAGGGAGACAGGGATCTATCAGAAAAGGCAGGAAAGGGGCATTTCCAGGTAGTTGGTGTAAAACAAGAGCTTGTACAACCAGCTTGGAAGTTAGCAGGCCAGGACCAGAACAAAAGGTGGGGTCCAAAAGGGAGGCCCCCGGGAACTTAGGAAACAGATAGATTCGTGTTGTGTTGGGTGATTATTGAAATGAGTTTGGGGAAGAAATACGCATAGGTACAGAGACTAGCACAACAAAGAAGAGGTCACTAGTAAAGCTCCTAAAAATGTAAACACGGAAGAACTGTTTAAGCAAAATACATGATAAAATTATCAATAGGGAGCGGGAATGGTGGACATAAGAAAGCTGAGCACTCATTTCCACGGAAGGAAGTCAGAAGATACCTGTGAATGGAAAAGCTGAGAAGAACAGTACAAGTATTACACGTAGATGGAGACAAATATCAGAAGAAAGAAAAAAAGAGTTAAAATGGTTTCAGGAAGGGTAGGACAAAGGGTTGCTGGGTTTAGTTTGTTAAAAAAAAATTTTTTCTCCCCTTTTTAAAAAAGAGAGAAAAACAAAATCAGGAAGAAAATCAAATAACTTAGCTCTAGGTTTAATACTTGGTTTCCAAAATTTCTGAAGATGATTAAAGGGTAGAAAATTCTGAGCAGGATCCCTAACACCAGCATCAAGTTTATATGTCCCAAAGTACTACTTTTTGATTTGGAGGAATGGATTTTTTGGCTTAAAGTTCAAAACTTTGGGGCATAAATTTATATACACATTTCCATCATTTAAAAAAAGAAGTGTTGACACACTTTCTTAAAATCCAAAACTCAACACCCTTCATAAACAGCCTTAGCAGGTTATTATGAGTAATAACCTGAACATAACCAAAGGAAGTTTCACTGTTTCTGAGGTCTCAGCTTCAAGGATTTGTCCTACAGGAGGCTGAAGCAAGGAGAACCTTCATCTAAAATGCTTTTCTCTCATCTATTCTTCTACAGCTGAGTCTCTGTCATGATTAAAACATTGTGTTTTGTGAAACAGAGTCCAACCTCATCACAAACCAATAGCAAACTTCCTCCCTGGTGATCTGAAGCGAATGTTTATGGCGTAGCATGGGATACTGCATATGGAGCATGGCTGCATGCCAAAGAGAGCTGGGCCGTTTACAACTCATGTCTGATATTTACATGGGCTGAGACGTTTTAGCTGTGCCATGCCATTTTGTCTTCAAAAACTGTCTTTAATGTCTTCTAAGACAAAAGGCTTATTCAGGGAAGGGTTCCAAACCCTTCTAAACATTGCTATAAGTATCTGATTTTCATTAATTCTAAATGAACTGCCATTTCTGTGTTCCAAGGAATTTTCCTTGCTTAGAAAAGAAGGTCAAAAGGTAATCTTGAGAGCTGCTCCCCAAATGTACCTTGTTTTATCATTGAAATTCACTGCAGTTTCTGTGTTTCAAAATATTTGAAACAACACACATAAAACAGCTACTAGTGATTTTCTCGAGTACATCTGTATTGTGTCATTATTTAACTCAACAAACGTTTAATAAGCAGTAGGTACTGCCTTAAACGTAAGGGTTCCATCTACCATCTAATGAACAGCCCACTCCATCATTTAAAGTCTATCTGAAATTCCCAGTATTCTCTGTTTTTCCCTTGTTTACAAGAAAGAGAGGAAAACATGCTGGGTGTGTAGAGTATATAATTGTCCCCCTAATATTCATCCTCTTCCCCAGTAGAAGAGTATGTGTTCCCTCCAATGGTCATTGATTTACAGCATCTACCTTCCTGCAGATTATAATTCTCATCCCATTGTCAAGCTAGACCATGTGACTAGCTTGGGCCAGTGGAGTGTGTGAGGAGGACATGATATAGAAGAAATGCCTCACAGATTTCTACAGCCCTCTAACTCTTTTTTGAACAGACTACAAAACCAGTGTGTCCAAGACAGGTGCTGCTTCTCCAAGCTAGAGGACGCATGGAATAGAGCTGCTACAGCCAACCCATAGCCACTTTTATGCAGCATGACAAAAAAAATAAACATTCAATGTTGAAAGCCCTAAGATTTAGGGATTGTTTGTTATCACAGCAGAGCTGACTACTAGACTAGGATAGTAGTATGAATGCAACAGGTATGTAGTCCAAAGATGGTGGAAGATAGTCTGTGCTTTCTCTTTTCCTTAAATACATCCAATTTTGTGTCCCTGAGTCATTAGCATATGCTTAACTCTCTGGGTCGCTGTTGGGGGGCCCAGTCTCTGAACAGTGGGGCTCGAGGTCAGGAAGCCTCATCTGCTATAGGGTCTGAGAGATCTGTGGGGATGTCTGCACCCTCAGGTGATAATGGCCAGCATTGAACAGACCCAACGCCAAGGGCATCACATGCTTTGCCTCCTCTGACCTCAGGACAACCCCATAAGATACCACTGTCATAACTGGCATGTACTGATGAAGAAACTGAGGCTTGGAGCAGTTAAGACATTTGCCCAAGTTCACCCTTATAATAAATAGTAGGGCACAGGGGCTTCCCTGGTGGCGCAGTGGTTGAGAGCCCGCCTGCCGATGCAGGGGACACGGGTTCGTGCCCCGGTCCGGGAAGATCCCACATGCCGCGGAGCGGCTGGGCCCGTGAGCCATGGCCGCTGAGCCTGTGCGTCCGGAGCCTGTGCTCCGCAACGGGAGAGGCCACGACAGTGAGAGGCCCGCGTACCGCAAAAAAAAAAAAAAAAAAATAGTAGGGCACAAATTTGTACCCAAGCAGTTGGCCCCTATACGTTCTCCCAAGGGGGGGGATGAAGAAAGACATCAACTGGATCCAGAGTTTAGTCCTAAGGGTGCTTGGGAATCAGACAGACAGAGTCCCACAGCCCCAGCCCCTCGTTGTGCTTTCTTCCTCCATTCATAACTTTTTCTCAAAACTCCTCCCTTCTCCCTCCTCTTAAAATATCCTGATGTCTGCTGAGATTCGTTCTGGAAAAGAGCTGGAAGAAAATCAAGCTTCCTCAATTCCTGGTGTGCAAACGAATGCCTTGCCAAACAAAACCACTTCTCCTCAAAATTTGACTGGATGCTGTAAGTCAGCAGGGGAAACAAATGCTTTTACACTCAACTTGCTCTTCAGTCTAGTCCCATGTGTCTGTTCAAACCACTGGTGCAACAGAAAAAGGAAAACCTCACCTCACGTCCAAATGTGTCAATCCATAGCATTAGGAGATTTGAGAATTGAAGGTATCCTGAAAGAGCATCTAACACAAATTCTTCATTGTACAGGTGAGGAAACCGAGGCCAGAAAAGACTGATCAGGCCACAGGAAGATCTGGCTGCAGAGCCAGCACTAGAAGTCAGGCTCCAGGCTCCCCAGCCCTGCAAGTCACAGGGTTCCTCTTGATAACTTTGTCATTTTTCTGCAGTTCTCCCTGTGGGCTGATACATTCTCTCACCCTTAACCACAAACTGCCTGAAAAGAACATTGAGTTTTTCTCTATCCTGCCTATTTCCAGCCTCCAAATGTAGACAGCTTTTCACTATCTAAATCTTCATCAGAAGATACACTGTGATGAGATTTTTCTTTCACAGAACGACTCAACCCTGATTTTTTCCTCATGTCATCTGCAACACCTAAGTGGCTCTGAGTCACATCCCTGCAATGCTCCTGGGAAAAGAAATGAGTTTCTTTGCCTTTCCTTGCTAGCTTTCTAGCCCTGGGTTCATATCCAAGAGTAAGACATCTGAAGTTTTGATGCAGCTTTTAAGAAGATCGTTTGGGGTCACAAGTCTCCCAGGTAATGAACATGTAGGTAGCCCAAGTCTGATACACAAAAATTAAAGTCAGAATAAGTATAGAGTTGGGAGCAAAATTCTTCTCTTCCATTAGCCCCCAGATAAGCGTGAGTTTGTCCCAAACTTGGCAAGAACTTTTAGCAAAGGCTGCTGAACGGCCCCATAGGATGCTGGGGGTTGTCAGTACTCTTAATTCACCCACATCCCAGGAGGGAAGCACCCAACAAAGCAAAATTGGCCCCATGGCCCTATTGGAGCCCATAACCTCAGACTGCTGTCCATCACATCTAGCCCTTGCTCCCCATTCCTCTGTCTCCATAGTACCTGGCTTCCTTAATGTTCTTCCAGGACCAGCCAGAGATTATCCCTTGGGCTTAATAAGGCCCGGATATCAACAACTTGTTTATTCATAAAGGAAGGAAGAGTGTCAGAGAAAGAAAGAATGTAAGTACAACAAAATATTTTATTTTTCTTATCCTTAATGGATATAATAGATAACTGCTCAAAGTAATAATTGAAACAATATATTAGGTGGTTATAGCATATGGATGTGAAATAAATAACAGCAATGTTATAAGGGACAGGTTGGAGGAAATGGAAATACTCTGTTATAAGATACCTGTACTGCCTGTGAAACAGTATAGTGTTATTTGAAAGTGGACTCAGATTATTTGTAAATGTGTACAATGAACTCTAGAAGAACCAGTAAGTCTTTTTAAAAAGATGTGTAATTGATATCCTGAAGCAAGAAAGTAAATTAAATTATATAAAATTCTTAATTAAAACCCGAGAAGGCACAAAAATGGCCGGGGATGGGGGTGGGGAGGAGAAATAGAGAACAAGTGCAATAAATAGGAAACAGTTACAAACATGGTAGATATTAACCCAGCTATATCAATAAATGAGAATAGGCTAAATGTGCCAAGTAAAGATAAAGATTGTCAGAGTGTATTTTTTAAAAAGACCCAACTATATATTTTCTATAAGAACCCCAACTTAAATATAAAAACAGGTAAATTGACAGTAATAGGTTAGAGAAAGATATACCATGCTAACATTTATCAAAAGAAAGTTGGGTTAGCTATATTAATTTCAGGCAAAGCAGACTTTAGAACAAGAAATAAAATATTATTATAATAAATAAATATTATTAGGCATTACATAATGATAAAGGAGTCATTTCTCCAGGAAGAGATAACAATCCTTAGCGTGTATGTACCTAACAATAGTGCATCAAAATACACTAAGCAAAAACTGATAGAACTGCAGGGAGAAATAGACAAATCCCCTACTATAGTTGGAGACTTCAATTCCCCTCTTTCAGTAATTAATTAATCAACCAAATAGATGAAGATATAGTAACCTTAATGTCACTATCAATAAACTTGATCTAATTAACATTTATCACATGCTCTATCAAACAACAGCAGAATAAACATTTTTCCCAAACTCACATGGAATATTCACAGAGATAGACTCTGGGCCATAAAACACACCTTAGCAAATTTAAGAGAATAGAAATCATACAAAGTATAAAATTAAACTACAAATCAGTAACAGAAAAATAACTAGAAAATCTCCAAATATTTAGAGATTATACACACTTCTAAATAACACGAGTCAAAGAAGTATCAAGAGGAATTAAAAACATTTTAAACTAGATAAAAATGAAAGTATAATTTATAAAAAGCTGTGCAAGGCAGTGAAAAGCAGTGCTTAGAGGAAGATTTGTAGCACTAAATGCAAATATTAAGAAAGAAGAAAGATCCAAAATCAATCATCTAAATTTCCACCTTGGAAAAATAGAGAAAGAAAAGCAATTTAATTTTCTTCTTAAGTAGAAAGGAAATAATTAAAATTAGAGAAGAAATTGATGAAATTGAAAACAGGAAAAAAATAGAGAAAATGAACACAAAACCTAGTTCTTTGAAAAGATCAATAAAATTCATAAACTTCTAGCCAGCTAGAAGCTGAAAACCAGGAAAAAAGACAGAATACACAAATTACCACTATCCGAAATGAAAGAGGTATCATCAGTACTGATCCCATGGACATTAAAAGAATAATGAAAGAGTACTTTGAACAACTTCATGTCCACAAATTTGGTAACTTGGATGAAATGGACCAATTCCTTGAAAGACACAAACTACCAAAACTTACACAAGGAGAAACAGATCATCTGAATAGGCCTATATCTATTAAGGAAATGAAATCAATAGCTAATTACTTAACAAAAAAAGAAAGCACCAGTCCCAAATGGTTCTACTGGTGAATTCTACCAAACATTTAAGGAGAAATGATTCTAATTCTCCACAATCTCTTCCAGAAAATAGAAGCAGAGAGAATACTTCAGAACTAATTCTATTAAGTCAGTTCTATGGATCCTATTACCAAAACTAGATAAAAACATTATAGGGAAAACTAGAGACCAATGTCTCTCATGAACGTACATGCCAAAGTTCCCAACAAAATATTAGCAAATTTAATCCAACAATATATAAAAAGAATTATATACTATAACCAAGTGAGATTTCTTTCAAGAATGCAAGTCTGTTCAACATTTGAAAATCCATAGGCTAAAGAAGAAAAATAATATGATCATACCAATTGATGCAGAAAAAGCATTCGATAAAATCCAACACCTAGTCATGAAAAAAAACAAAAACAAAGAAACCTCCCAGCAAATTTGGAATAGAGGGAAACTACAGAAAATCTACTGCTATCATAATCAGTGATGAAAAACTGGACATTTTGCCCTTATGATCAGGAACAACACAAGGATGTCTTCAATTCCTAACAACATCACACTGGAAGTCATAGTTAATATAAAATAAGACAAAAAAAGGAAATAAAAGATACACAGACTGAGCTGGAAGAAATAAAACTGTCTTTGTTCACAGATGACATGATTATCTAAGCAGATAATCCCAAGCAATCAACAATAGCATCAAAAAGAATAAAATCCTTAGAAATAAATTTAACAAAAGGAGTACAAAATTTACACTCTGAAAACTACAAAATATTATTGAAAGAAATTAAGGAAGAATTAAATAAATGGAAGGATATCCCACATTCATGGATTGGAAGACTCAATACTATTGAGGTGGCGCTAGTCTCCAAACCAACCTAGCGCAATCCCTATCAGAATCCCGGCTGACTTCTTCGTAGAAATTAACAAACTCATTCCAAGATTCATAGAAGTTTGCAAGGGACCCAGAACAGCCAAAACCATCTTGAAAACGTCGTACAAAGCTGGAGGACTCACTCTTCCTGATTTTAAAACCTAGTACAAAGCAATAGTAATCAAGATGGTATGGGACATGCATAAAGACAGACATATAGATTAATGGAATAGACTGGGGTCCAGAAATAAACCCTTACATTTATGTTCAATTGATTTTTAACAAAGGGGCCAAAACAATTCCAAGGGAAAAGAATAGTCTTTTCAATCGTCAGTATTAGGACAACTGGGTATCCACATTCAAAAGAATTAAATTTGACCCCTATCTCATATCATATACATCATACACACAAATTAACTCAAAATTAGTCTAAGAGCTAAACCTATAAAAGCTCTTAGAGAAAGACTAGGGGTAAGTCTTCACAAACTTGGATTAGATAGTGGTTCCTTAGATATGACCAAAAGAACAAGCAAAAAAAGAAAATAACAGATAAATAGGACTCATCAAATGTTTTAATTACTGTGCTTCAAAAGACATCTTCAAGAAAGTGAAAAGACATCCCACAGAATGGGAGAAAATATTTGCAAATCATAAGGAATGATGAGGAATTTGTATCTAGAATATATAATGAACTCTTAAATTCAATAACAAAAAGACAATCTAAATTCTGAAATGGGAAAAGTATCTAAACAGGCATTTCTTCAAGGAAGATATACAAATAGCCAATAAGTATATAAAATGATACCCAGCATCACAGCCTTCAGGGAAAGGCAAGTCAAAACCACAATGAGATACCACTTCACATCCACTGGGATAGCTTAGATGATAAGTACTGGTTAGAATATGGAGAAAGTGGAACCCTCATACACTACTGATAAGAATGTAAAAATCACCAATTCATTGAACACTTGGGAAAACAGCCTGGCAGTTCCTCAAAAGGTTAAACATAGAGCTACCATATGAGCCAGCAACTCCATTCCTACAAAAGACCACATGTTGTATGATTCCATTTATATGCGTTGTCCAAATAGGCAAATCTATAGAAACAAGGATATTAGTGGTTGCTTAGAGCTGGGGGGAGGTGTGGCAGGAGAATAGAATAGAATAGAATAGAATAGAATAGAATAGAATAGAATAGAATAGAATAGAATAGAATAGAATAGAATAGAACAGAATAGGACAGAATAACGCAGATCCTGTGCATCAACCAAGCAATCAGTTAAGTGCGGCCCAGAGCGCAGGGCAGTGGCACCACCTCTGGCTTGAACAAGGGGGCTTGCGTGGTCGACAGAGCTCTTCACTGTCTGGCCACGGGACTTTGAGCCAGTTACCCCATCTGAGCTCCAGTTTTCTCTCTGGTAAAATGAGAGTAATTTTCCCATCTTTCTGGTCTCACAGGGTTATCGTGGCGGGCGGCGGTGGGTGGAGAGGGGTAAATGAAAGAGTTTCAAAGGCCCGAGGACGTCGTAGCAGATGTAACAGGGAACGAACTTTGCCATCTCACAGCCCCTCGTACTGTCCTCTCTGCCTTTGATGGCCACTTCCTCTGGGCGGCCATCCTTGAACCCCCAGAGCACCCCGCCCCTAACCGGGGGCTGCCGGTGGCTCTGTGCTCAACTCCCAGCGTGGTCACTTCCGTGCGCTGGACCCGGGCTCTCCCCTCTCTGCACCCAGCACCCTGCTGCAGGCAGCACTGGGAGTGGGGAGTGCCAGGCACCCTTCGCGGGGAGTCTGGGGGGAGATGGGAGACCACGGGGAGGAAGGTGGGCTCCCCGCCCCTGCAGAGGCTGTCGCAGGACCAGGCGACGATCAGCAGGTGGGTGGGGACACCGGAAGGTGACTGGACAGTCAGTAAGGGTGGAAGCAAGCAAAGGAGGGCCAGGTCACCTCCCACCCGCCCACCGCAGCCACACACCGGGAGGGGCCGGGTGCCGGGTTGGGGTCGATGAAGCATCTGGAGCGGAACAGACAGACAGACAGCCGTTCACCAGAACTGGCACAGACACACCGTTTCAGTGCCCCCTCAGCCCTCCCTCCAGGGCAGAATGAATGGGCTACTCACTGAGGAAGCCGTTGGCCAGGGCGGCCACTGATTCATGGTTTACAGGCAACGGTGAAATCCTTTTTCCACCGGCTGCTACATCCTGGATGCTGTCAACAGTAACTGTGCCCATGCCCGTGGGTCCCCACCTCGCCCTCTCCTCACCTCACGCCTCCAGCCCTGAGCTGAGACCATGCAAAAGCTGCCCCACCACCCCTCACCCGCACAGCAGCCCTGCATCCTAAGGAAACACACAGGGAACACTTGAAAAGATACACGGACGGACGTGGCATCTGCCAGCCGAGTTCTGAGAGAGGGGGTGGGTGGGCTGCAGTGCTGCCCAGAAAGATCGAGAAGGGGCAGAAGTCAATACCTGCCTCCCCATCAGCAGCTCGGCCAGACCGGATGGCAACACGCCTGGAGGCAGCGTTGCCTCATTCGCTCATTCGTTCACTCATACAAGCAAAGCTGTTCCTGAGGGCTTTGCCTGGGCCAGGACCTGCCGGGGCCAGAGACACCAGACACAGACAAGGCGGCCCTCAGCACAGAGGAAGGGCTTGACAAGTCTCAGGACATCCTTTTATCACCTTCTAATTCCCTCCAGGTAGCAGTAGAGAGATGCCTGGGGGTCAGACCTATTGCTGGCTGCCACGGTCAAGATGCTGGAGCTCAGGAAAAACCCCAGAAGCTCTCCCCTCTCAAGAATTGTGCTGGCCAGGCTTGGACCTGTTGGGATGGGTGACACTTCTGTGCAGTGCTCAGGGATAAGGGCTCTTACAGCCACACCTCGGGCTCCCTGCCCAGTCCCCGGGGTCCCCGTGTCGGGTTGCGGAAGCCCATCTCCCAGCGGCTGCAGGTGTGGCGGAGAACGGTTCTCTGTCACCTGCACCTCTCTCTGTCCTTGATGAATGGGAGCCACCTCCCCAGAAGTGTCCCTCCACCCCACTCCTGAGGGGAGGCCCAAAGCCAAAGACCGACGGAGGCAGGGGTGCAAAGTGATACAGGACAGATTCGACGGTGAAAGCCCACGTGGCTGCACGTCCCTGAACCCACCGAGGCTTCCCTTCCTCCCCCGTCCCCTGCTTCCATCCTCCCAGCCTCACGTGTCCCCTGGGCCTCCCCTTGATCAGTCATTTACAGGAGAATCCATCTCAGTCTCTGTGTCCAGGGAGCCAGCCCTAAACCAGCTGTGAGCCCGAATGTCTGTATCAGATCCCAGCTGCCCCAAGCCACCTGGGGCCAGATCTTGACCCTTCCCAAGTCTGTTTCCTCCTCTGTAAAGTAGGGATGGGGAACACTTGTCCCCATGGGTGTCGTACAGATTGTGTGTGTGCGTTGACACACCCGAAGTTGGGACACCCCCTGCCCGAAGAAAGCCCTGTGGTGCCCATTGGTGTCCACTCTGTGTCACGTAGGCGGCCTGCTCTGAGCCATGTGGCAGACACCAGGTGTCCATCCATTCACCTCCTAGAGACCATCACAGCCAAACCAGCTAGGTACCGATTTTTCACGTCCAGAATTTTCATCTGGGGGTGTCTTATCCAGTATCTGAGGTTGAAAGTTCGTTTCCAGGGAGAAAGTTTGAAGAACTGATTAAGTCTACCCCAAAAATAAGCATATAAATGCGAATGGTCTTTGCGGGCAACTTTGAGCAGGGCAGAGACTATAAACGTGGCTCCTCCTCAGAACCACCTGAGAACTTACTAAAAAGGCCAGCTCCCCTCGAGTGCCACCCACCACCCCTAATTCAATCACTTCTGGGACCTGCATCCTTGACAAGCCCCCAGGGTGGTAGGGTCATAAAAGCTTTCCTGGAGAAGATACCCAAACCGGGTCTGGAAGGATGTGTAGGAGTTTTCTAAAGGGGGAGGCAGTGCAGAGAAGGGCACCCCAGGCAGAGGGGATAGTGAGAGCAGACAGCGGCCCTTGAGCTGTATGGTGGGTGCAGAGGTCTATGAGCATTTCTGCACGGCAGAAACGTGAGGCGGTGGCAGGTCCTGGGATGAGCTGGACCTGGAATAAGTGGCTCATGGCGCCCGGGATGGCCATGCTTCTGTGCCGGCCACACTTGGAGGCTCTCACAGCCCCTGCGGACGCTCCCGTCCTGCCAGCTGTCCCTCATCCTTGTGTCTTCTTCTGCCCCCACATCACCCAGGAGATAATGAATGAAGCCCTGCAGGGGGCCAGGCCTCAAGAGTCGTCTCCATTAGGCCACTGGAACCTAACAGTGACTCCAAAGGCCTCGGGGTGTCTTCTAGAAGCTTCCCTCCCTGCCCTCCCTCATCCCATTAGGAGCCTGAGGGGCTGTGTCTGCCGGACAAAGGTGGAGGCTGCTTCCCTCAAGAAGGCAGGCCTCATATCCCAAGGCGGGCCTGTCCTGCCCTCCCCAGACCCTCAGAAGGAGTGCAGAAAGCTGGCACCTTCTCCAGACACCACAGCTGCTGAGATCATTCGCAGGAGGGATCCTGGAGAGGAGGGGTCCAGGCAGGTGCATCAGAACGATGCATCGTTAATCCTTAAGTATTTACCAGGCACCTACTATCTGCCAGTGGCCGCTCGGAGCTGATGACACGGCCCCAGCCCCGGCAGAACTTAAAATATAATAAAACGCAGGAATAGACCCCCAAAAGTGAGTCTGTAATTTGGATTATTTTTGTCATGCATCTCTGTTTTAAGTTAGTAATGTCAAAATGATTGGAATTGATCTGCATAACGGAATGCTATGGGTATGTAATGGTGTTATTTAAAGAAAAATACTACAGCACCCGTAGGGGAGGGAGGGAAGGAAAGAGGAAGGAAGAGCAAAGAAGAACAGCCCTTGTCCAGGGAGAGCCCTTCTGTGCCCCCAGACCAGGGCTGCCCCTTGCCCTTGGCCAGAGAGGAGCTGAATGTGCCGGCAGAAAAAAAGGACTTTTAAACTTCGAATCACTTCGAACAGCGTCAGCTGTTCTGCTGATTTGATTTCCTCCTCATCACAGTCTCCACGGTACAGAGAGCTCTCCTCCTGAAAAGCTCTCAGCTCTTCTTTCATGGAATGATCCATCCTCCTGACAATCCTGTTAGGAAGTGCATCAGAAAGAGGTGTGAGGGCTTCCCTGGTGGCGCAGTGGTTGAGAATCCGCCTGCCGATGCAGGGGACACGGGTTCGTGCCCCGGTCCGGGAAGATCCCACATGCCGTGGAGCGGCTGGGCCCGTGAGCCATGGCCGCTGAGCCTGCGCGTCCGGAGCCTGTGCTCCGCAACGGGAGAGGCCACAACAGTGAGAGGCCTGCATACCACAAAAAAAAAAAAAAAAAAAAAAATTAAAAAAAAAAAAAAAAAGAAAGAGGTGTGGAACCAAAACTGAATGAGGCCGACGGCGAAACCTTAACGTATGTTATTCCATTAACTGTGCCATGAGTTATGGCAAAGTGCGACGAAACGTACAGGTTTTTAAAAAATCGCTTTCACTATCCCAACCTGATCAAAGGAATCAGACGGTTTCAGAGGCACCTTCTGAGGGGTGACGGAACTTGTGGCTCTTCAGTCTGGAAGCCCACCTTCACCTCACCCCAAGGGACAGAAAGCCACCTTCCTGGACTCCGTCAGCCTGACCCCACCAAGAGCCTTCTTTACCATGCCCTCAGCAGCTTCAGGGCCCAGCTACAAAAAGGCATCACTAAGACTCTTTGCTACAGACTGACGCTTCAAGAATTTTGTCTCAGAAGCCATGTGATTAGTTCCTTCTATAACTAATTTTCAAAAAAAAAATTACCTCTCTTGGTCTTTATCTTGTAACCCTTTTTTCCTGCTGATCTTGCCTTTTCTCTTCTTTTAAATGCTTTCTATAAAAGGATGTGTGTGTGCACCCTAAGGAACCTCAGTTGCTTTAGGAAAAACGTCAGACTATAAATGATCAATTATTATATTATTATATATTATACATAATAAGATACAATACAATATATATTCAATATAACTTTATACTATATATTATACAATTATAAATGTTAAATATATATTATTATATTAATTGATTTATTGTTTAATTAAATATAGTAAGTAGTTTCTCAGAAACCAGTTCTGTACAATCTTTACTGGGATGTTTCCTCTCTGGAAGTGCTGGTCGAGGTATCCATAGCTTTCCGGAGCCCTGAAGGATTTCAGGCCAAGGCCCAGCTGCTGCGGGCTGGCCATGTCCTTCCTTCCCCACAGGTTCCATCTAGCACACCAGGGGGGTTAAGGAGATCACCCTCAGCTCTTCTTACCCAGGGGGTCCACACACCTGAGCCCAGGTTCCCAGGCTGGCTCCAGATATACCAGTTATATCTGAAGGATAGATAGATAGATAGGTGATAGATAGATAGATAGGCACACACATAGACAAACATGAATACACATATACGCTTGTGTATCCGTATGAATGTCCACGTGCAGTACAAACCTCCCACGGACAAGTCTGGGGTTCCTAGATGCTGGCCTCCCTCTCTCTGGCGCCACCCCTCTCCAACATGCTCTCCCGCAGCCCAGTTCTACAGTTCCATGTGGTTAAGGCAAGGTGGGAACCAGGGGACCAAAGGAGACCATCCCACTGCCTTGCAGGGGTGCCAGCCCCGTGCGGCCAGAACTTCCAGGTCTTCAGAAGCTGGAGATCTCACTCTGTGTGACATGTGGATTTTTAAAGCTTGCGGCACATTTTCTTTGAAACAAAACACGTGCTTCAGGCATCTGGTTGTGACCTCTGTCACAGAAGGGGGACGGCTGGGATCCTGAGACCTGAGGCGGAGTCTCAGCTCTGTCAGCAGTCCTCGGCGTGGAGCCCCCTTCTCAGCTCCTCACCAGCAATGCAGTGGGGCCGGGGGCGGGGCAGTGGCCTTCCAGTGCCCCTTCAGCTCCACGTTGCTGAGTCTTCCACTCCTTCCATCCCCCCAAAAAATTTTTTTCTGACAAATTTTATAACTGCCTCTCGGTGTAATTTATTTGAGCATCAACTAAAGTATAAATGTGTCTATTCAAACAGGGCCTGGCCAGTGAAATTTTAACCAACTACCAGATTTCCAACTGTTTTCCATTGACCCATATATTAAAATAGTAGAAGCCGTTGGTCTCATGAGGTTTCTGGACAAGCCTGAATCCAGCAGGAATGACGCCCCAGTTGTGGAATTTCACTAAGCAACAGGCCCCAAACAGAAAATGTCAGCACTTCTGAGGAATAATGCAGTGTTTCTGGTCCACTCTCCCCCACCCCTTTTCTTTATCCTGTTTCTGCTCCTTTATTTCTACCATTCCTTTTAAGTGTTCACATGTGTTTTTATTACTATAATTTAAGGAGTACTTACTTCCCTAAAAGGACCCTTTTTGACTGACTACATGGCCTAAACTCATCGTGCTGGCCCCTTCTCTGGAGGAAGGCTCTGCTCTGTTGAAATGCCCACCTTGGAAGGGCAATGAACCCATGCTTCCTCACTGGGATCTGGGTGTTCAACGAGTGAACCATGGGGATGTCAAAGCATTGTTTGATGGCCAGACAACTGGTCAACCCCAGAGGATGGCCAGCCCAGGAGGGAGAAAAGCCAATGTCAAGGTCCAGCTGCGGGTCTGCAAGCCTGGAGAAGGATTCAGGCACCAGTATCACCCAAAGGGAGCCATAGAGGTATATCCAGGAGAAGCTGATCTGCCATTGTACCCACTCTGTGCCACACAGAATGTAAACACCTGCTGAATGAATAGAAATTGAAAGATGCCCCTCTTTCACACAGTTTACTATGCCTCCTTGTAGTGTCACAGAGCAGAGTAGCCCCCTGGAGATCCAACAAGTGGCTGTGTCCCTTGCCTTCCTCTCTAAGACTTTGCAGAGAACTCACTCTCCAGGGATTTAGGCTGGAAAGGGGGATGTGTTGGAAGTTTAGGGAGTATACTAGGTTGAATGGTGTTTCCCCCAAAAGATATGTCCATGTCCTGACCCCCCAGACCTCAGAATATGACCGTATTTGGAAAAAGGCCTTTGCAGATGTTACTAAGGATTTTGAGAGGAAAACGTCCTGGATACCCTGCATGGGCCCCAACTGCGATGATCAGTCCTTATAAGAGATTGGAGAGAAACGGGGAGAAGGAGGAGAAAAATGGAGGCAGAGACCAGAGTGATGTGGCCACAAACAAAGGAGCACCTGGAGCCACCAGAAGCAGTGGAAGTGAGGAAGTCTCCTCCCCTAGGGCCTCTGGAAGGAGCGCAGCCCTGCTGATGCCTGGATTTCAGTCTTCTGGCCTCTAGAACTGCAAGAAAGTTAATTTCTGTTGTTTTAAAACCACCAAGTGTGTGACGATTTGTCACAGCAGCGTCAGGAAACCAATAGAGAGAGCTGCCCTTGGAGGGGGTTTCATGGGCCCCCTTGTCCAGTTAGGGCGTCAGCTGCAGAGACAGATGGGGAGGCTGGTCTCTAACCAACACACTGCTGACCTCCAGGTCACCCATACACAGGGACCTTCCACCAGCATCCCGAGGCCCCAAATTTAAATATGTGCCTGCATGAAAGTCAAAGACCAAGGAAAATCAACAAATGTGGAAAAAAAGGAAACAATAAAGAGAGCAGAATTAATCTTTAGAGAAACCATATTTGAAACCTCTGAGAAATAAGATGAAATAACGTATTCTTAAAATGAGACTTTTTTAAATGAGACAGAGAGACAATGGTACCCTACAGGCAGTTCCCTCCCAGAGGGAGAAAGATGGGCTGCACGGCCCAGTGACCCTCCCAAATTTACCCGTCAGGAGAGTCACTACAGTAAAGAGAGGAGGACGCTGGGAAGCAGGAGGCCACAGCGGCCCGTCCATCAGGAGCAGAAGGAGCTGCCCCCGTACTGGTCTCTGCAACTGCCCGTCCGGCGACGGAGCTACGAGATTGATCCTTTGTGGATCTACTCCCATAATCTCTGTTTCTTGTCTTTTGCAGTATTTTCCAGGACATTTCTTCTAATTCTAACACTTGAATTAAATGTTTTCCTATATTTTTAATCTTGCAGCACTCTTTGCTGTGACTGTTCTATTCTCATAGCCCTGTGCTCCTGTTTCATGGATGCATCATCTGTTTTATAAAAAATTCATTGAAAACATCAATGAATCTGAGTCTGGGTTTGAGTTTTTGTTTTCTTTCTTTTTACTTGTTTTGTTCTCACTGTTGTGTTTTGTGTTTTTTCTTTGATTGTGTCAATTGGATCATCTGCAAAGCAGAGGAAGATGGAGTTAGAAGGTACTGAGACTTGCTGGCAGTCAAGCCTGTGATGACGAACTCAAGGGATGCAGAAGCATTTCCATCTTGCCTCCAGATGCCAAGCCCACCCATCCGTGAAGCTGGGGCTTCTCCCTGCTCCTCCACCAGGTCACATGGCCGGAGATGCCCACTGGACTAGGCACTGGTCTATGTGGTGGGTGCTCTGGACACCTGTTCACACCACTTACTCATGCCCTCTGGTCCCACTCAGGCTCCATTCCAGCTGTACCATCTCCACGTTAAAAAGGACCACCCTCGATACACCCAGCTTCATGACTCGGTGGGTCATAAACAGATATGAGTGGGACCGCCGACCCTGTGTTATTAAAATCTTCAAGGGCAGCACTGATCATGCCAACCTACATGCCTTCCACAAGGTGATACTCATTTTTCTTGTTTTGTTTTGTCTTTTTTTGTAACATAACAAAACAACCATTTTATTTGCTCATAATTCTGTGGTCAGGAATTTAGGCTGGACTCAGATGGGCAATTCTTCTGCTGGTCTCACATGAATGCGACACTGTTTTTGATTCACACCCTTTTTTTTTTTTTTTTCTTTTTTTTTGCGGTACGCGGGCCTCTCACTGCTGTGGCCTCTCCCCCCGTTGCGGAGCACAGGCTCCGGACGCGCAGGCTCAGCGGCCATGGCTCACGGGCCCAGTGGCTCCGCGGCATGTGGGATCTTCCCGGACCGGGGCACGAACCCATGTCCCCTGCATCGGCAGGCGGATTCTCAACCACTGCGCCACCAGGGAAGCCCTTGATTCACACTCTTGGCTGAAGTGGAGGAAGGGGTAGCTGCTGAGGTTTCTACTTGGTCTTCTCTTTTCTCTACACTCCGAGGACCCAGCACATTGCTCATACCACCACCAAATAGATGGGTCTCAATGACATGTTGGGGGATGAATGTAGTATTGAATGCAAGGCAGTCATAACCAGCCATTTCCTTTGTCTTCATGGGCACTGTTGCCTCCTTACTTTCAACAGACTGGATCATCACACCAGTCAGGGCATCCCCTCACTGAAACATTCTCCAAAGTCACCACCATTAAAATCGTTGGCATCTGGGCCACCACCTGTGCCAGGGACTATCCACAGCCCACATACAACTTGGGATGGGGTCTCCCTTGCCGGCTAGGTTGTGAGGGATCTAGTCCCAATTCTTGGACCCTCTGCAAAGCAGAAGCCAAGGCAGACAAGAGATTTATTGGGCATCACACCTGTGAAAAACAAGAGGGAGAGGGGACAGGAGGAAGCAGGAGTGCCTTCAAATGGTGATGCAGGTCTGGCTCTTGTGAAAGGAGAAGGGGAAGGGAGGAAGACAGGGTAGGAGAAGCCCAAGACCACCACGCAGCTCTGAGGACATCTCATCCAGCCCATCAGGGAGCTCGGGGGCAGACAACGTCTGGTATCCCCCACTGGCCAGAAACGGTGAGCTTTGTACTACCGCTGTTCATCACCAGCTGCAGGTGCCAGTGAAGCACAGGGCATCAGCTTGAAGATGACGCAGGGCCTGAAGACTCCCAGCCAGAGGTGTTGGCGAGCTACCGTCTTTCTGGGAGGGGGAGCAGAGTGGCACCCCTCTATGGCTGCCACGTCCCTCTCGGGATGCTCTTCCCTTCTGCATTTTTTAATGAGTGATTTTCTTTGTTCCTCTTCTTCCTGTTGCCAGCTTTCCTTAAATTACTGGCTTGTACATTCATTTACTGGAACAGGGCGATAGTCGCTACTTGGGAAAGGGGCTGGCAGCTGGCAGATCTCACAATGGGTGATCAAGTCGGGGCAAATGCTCCCTCAGGACCTCGGGAACAGGGTCCAGAGGAGGGATCAGTAAATGTCACATTGCCAGGGCTTGGCTCTGGGGTACCCAGCAGAGGCCATGCCAACTTCAGTTCTCCCAAAACAACTCATTAAATTTCCTTAGAGCAGAACCCATGGTCGATAGGTTGGTTGGTTGAATTTGCAAGGGAAGGTGGGCTGGTCTGGGAGGGGAGCAGGGTTAAGTGCCAGGTATTCCAAGGAGGGGGGATTAGGGGTGCACTTCCATTTAACCCCCCTGTTTCAGGGCCGTGGTCTTCTCCATACGGGCACCCTGAGTCCCGGGACGTCTCCAGGCTCCATGGGGCTGATGCCCCCTCCTTGGCTCTGCCCCCTGCACCAGACACCTCCTTTCTCTCCGCCTTCCCCGAGTGTGTTGAGGCTCCTCCACCAGACACCTCCCCCCTTCTCCACCCTCCCCAAGTGTGTTGAAATCTCTCATCCTCTGAAAGCTCCACTCCCGTTCTCTTTTTCTTTGTGAGTTTATAACTTTTAGCCATCCCTTTACTATCGTTTAGTGGAGCTGTAGGCTGGAGATAAGACAAAGGCATGTGGTCCTCCATCATCTTGACCTGGAAGCCTTGAACTAGCATGGTTATCATAGATCATCGCAGACCTTGTTCTGGAAATAGACGTCATACTATTTCTATTTCTACGCCTGCGATGGTGAAGCTTTCAAACCCTTCTCTCTTCTCACTGCTTTCTACCTCTTGACCCTGACCTCCCACCCTCACAATCAGCCGTCCTCCTTCTGATTCTAAAGCGGGATTGGGAGCCTCATGTACACAATTCCATGCACAGTCTCATCCAAAGAAAGGCCCCAGATGCCAAGACATTCCTGGAAGCAGCGGTGACAGTCACCTCTGTGTCTCTCCAAACCGCTCAGCAGAGAACAGTCACAGTTCCCACAAAACTCCCTGCAACAGTGGCTCGGGCTGGCCTAGGACAGACCCTGGCCACCCTAGGGTCTCCTGGACACAGTCTCTCCAGCTGGCCCCCTCTGCACCACCGCCACCTCGGGGCATATGCCTCCAGCTGGGTCATCACCCCTCACAGCTCAGCAGCTGGCCACCCACTGGCCAAGCGTAGACACCGAAGACATCATCCCGCTTATTGCCGAAAGGCAGCTTGGCTGGGGCGCCTCAGGGACACCAGACACGGCAGAACCATTCTGACCCCTACAGCTCTCCAGTCAGAGACATCCAGTAAGGAGAAAAGTGACCAGTGTCCAGAGGAGAGGGCTGTGCCAGTGGGGAGGAGACAGTGTCCAGGAGAAGCCTCAATACGTACTTGGAGGCCGAGCCTGGGAGAACAGACCAAAGAGGCCAGGGACACCCATACTTGGCACTGTCCCCATCCTACATGTCCCTCCCCCACGGTCAGTCCAGGCAGAGATGAGATTCACACACATTAAAAGTTCAATGCATTAGACTTTTTCATGCCAGCACTGAAGGGGGTTTCTTCCCGCTACTTTCCTAAGCTCCAAAATTTGCATTTAATTATATGCCTAATTATACAGCATACAATTCATTCCATCACAGGAAATGAGACTTCATGAACATTTGAGCAGCGCCATCAGATCCATAATGCATGCATTCGGGAGGAAAGGAGTTCATAAAGCCACCACTGGCTTGGTTCTGGACCATCGGTTTCTTCACCCTCCCCACTGCCTCTACATTTCACACACCAGCACCTGCTGCCGGGGCTTCCTTTTCTTCTCAGAGAGAAGTCTGTGTCATCCCATGGGAGTGGCTGAGGCCCGCCCTCAGGGGAGAGGACTTCTCAGCCCCAGGAGACAGAGTGCCCTGCATTAGACACAGTAGTCACCCAGGACCGGGCGCTTCTGTTTGGGGCTTTGGTGTCATCGCCAGGGGAGCGTGATGTCTGTGTGGGGTGACCCACAGCTGGAAAGATGTCAGGGGGCAGGGTGGGCAGATCCTGGCCAGGCCCTCCAGCACCTGCCCTTGCCCAGGCCTCAGCTCAGCTGCTGGAGTGAGTGCCGCGTGCATTGAATTCCTCGGATAGGAAGCACTGCATTTTTTCCATGCATTTGAGCAACACCCAGTTCGGTTTCTCCAGCTAAGATTTCCACACAGGGTCATTTGGGCTGGGTTGTTACAATGTTGCAAAGGCAGCTGAAATGGAGCAAAGGTATTCAGGGGATGGGTAGAGGCTGGTGACCCTACCGAGAAAGCAAAATACAAATCACAGGGAGGCAAGCTTGGCCGGGACCCTGTTTCCTGCTGGGAGAGAGAAGGAGGGAGGGAAAACACTCTGTCAGGGTGTCAGCTTGACAAGAAGATGAAACATGCAAGTAGCCTTGAGCAAACTCGTTAATCCGTAGGGCTCAGATGTTTCCAACCAACGGTGGTGGTCCCTTTTATGTTCCTGCCATGACTCACTTTTTAAATATTCATATTTTTTCCTAACAGGCTCTGTTGGTCCAGTCCTTTCAGGAAGCTGAGGCCGAGAAGAGATTAAATGTGTAGGAGTCACTGGGGGACACTGTGGATGAGGACAAGGGGAGGGGGCAGCAGGAGGTGGGGGCCCCTGCAGGCTGGGGTGCTGGTCTGACGCCTGTGGAAGGACAAGGGGATGGAGGAGCCTCCAACTCCAGCTCAGCTCCAAGAAAGTTTCAACCAGACCACCAGGAAGTCTGAGAGCCAAAGTCTCCATTGGACAGGGTCCCACAGCTGCAGGAACAGGCCTGGGTCAGGACCCCCACGTGCTCAGCCACCGCCTGCGAACAGCACATGGTGCGACCTTGGTGAGTGAGACCCCCCTGCCCCTTAGGAGGGACCCGCCCCCCATCCCAATTGCCAGCACGTCACCTTCTCACCTCAGAGCATTTATCACTATCAGAAGGTATCCTCTTGATGTTGTACGAGGGAGCAACAGATCTGACTCCATATTGGATCTATTTCTTTTACTTTAACCCTTGTGCTCTGCTGCCTGTGTTTTGTCAGGCTGGCTCTGCACCTTTTGTAAAAGTATGTTGCCTAGAGCCTGAAATATGCAAGAGACCCCATTCTCAAGGCTCTGATCTTTAAGAGTATAACACTTTTCCACTCCTATGGAGATAAAAAGGTGCAGAACAGCATATAACAATGGTTTTGTTGGAGGTTTACAGGAGCACCCGTGACCTGACCTAGGGGAGCAGGTGCAAGAACAAAAGATTCCGGCACCAAGACGTCTGCAAGGACCAACCACGCCCCCTCCCTTTTTAGTATTAAAGAAGCCTCAGGGCTTCCCTGGTGGTGCAGTGGTTGAGGGTCCGCCTGCCGATGCAGGAGACGGGGGTTCGTGCCCCGGTCCGGGAGGATCCCACGTGCCGCGGAGCCTGTGTGTCCGGAGCCTGTGCTCCGCGACGAGAGAGGCCCGTGTACCACAAAAAAAAAAAAAAAAAAAAGCCTGAATTCTGACTGGGATAAGATTGTTCTTTGAGACGAGTCTGCTGTCTTCTCGGCCTGCTGGCTTTCCCGATAAAAGTCACTACTCCTTGCCCCAGCAACTGGTCTCCCAAATTATTGGCTTGTCCTGTGGTGAGCAGATGTGGTGAGCAAAACAGTTTGGACTCAGTTGCAATGCATTTGTTTCTTTGTTCTTCTTTCTCCTCCCCCAGACTATCAGCCCCTCCACCCAGGGCAGGGACTTCATCTGTTGTATCAACCTCTGGCCTCTAACACAGTGGCTAGACACTTAGTAGGCACTCACGTATCTGTGGAAGGAAAGAATGCATGGAGGGAGACCTGGGCTTGACAAATTATTGTATTGAAACTGGGATTTTGAAACTGTGGAAGATTAACTCATCAAATTAGAATAATAAATATTCAGATTTTTTTTCTTGATTGGTATCACAAAAAAATCATGTGTTCAAAAAATAAAATCCTCTCTGCACTCGTGATGCTTGTAGCCTTCGTAACCCATAGTTCTGGGGACTCTCTCAACTTCACTCCTTTCAGCAGAGCATTTGTGATACGCAAAACTACATGTGGTTTTGTTTTCATCCCTCTGTTAGGCCTTCCAAATAAAAGCATTCCTTCCTCAGGGAGGAGGAAAAAGAAATTTTATGGCAAGCCATGCAGGCTAATTTTTAGCTAATGATGTAGAATTCATATAGATGAAAGCTTAATATCATTGCATATTAATTGCCTCAGTTATGAAAGTGTTCAGTCTCCACATAAAACCGTTTTATCTTATACTGTTTTATAAATAGAGCCTCTTCACACCAGAGCAAAGTATAAAGATAAACGTTCAGAGCAGATTAACTAAAAAAACCTGAAATGAAAGTGCTTAATTTCCCGACAGTGTTACATTATGGTTTTGTTGGGGTTTTTTCTTTCTTGTTTTTGTTTTGGCCGTGCCATGCAGCATTCCGGACCTTAGTTCCCCGACCAGGGATCGAACCTGTGCTCCCCCAGCATTGGGAACACGGAGTCTCAACAACTAGACCACCAGGGAAGTCCCTGTATTATGGGCTTTGCCAAGAGGCTTTATTTTTTGAAATAAGGGAAAAAAATGCGAATGTGTGTGTTACTAATTCTATCAAAGTTCACGGACTTTAATGACACTTAAGTGTATTAATTATTCCCAAGGTGACATATAGAGTCCTCAAAATGCAAACGACCTGGGAAAATCCAGATGACTGAGCCGAGGGAAGATTATGCTTTGGAAGTAAATGATTTTATGGGTGTCACCAAACGGCAGTTCATGTGCCCGGCGCACAGCGAGGCCAAACAGCACCGAAATGCTGGAGTCTGCAGCAGAGAAAGGGTTACTGCAGGGTGATGCAAAGAGACAGGTAGGTGGCTCATGGCTAAAACACCCCCAACGCCCCGAAGGTTTCAACAAAGCATCTTTAAAGGCAACGTGAGGGAGGGGCGTGGTTGAGGCCAGGTCACGATGTCCCTGTAAACCTCCAACAAGACACACGTTATTCTCCGATCTGCAACTTTTTATTTTTATATGAATGGAAAAGTGTTACCTCCTTAAAGGTCAGAGCCTCGAGAATGAGCTCTCCTGTGTATTTCAGGCTCTAGGCAACATTCTTAACTGGAACCCAAAGCAACAGAATACAAAGGTTAAAGTAAAAGAAACAGATCCCTTATGGAGTCCGATTTTCCACTCGTAAGGCTGTCAATGTCAAAATGGGAGCCAGAGCAGATGAAGCCTGACTCCCTGATGACCCGCTCCCTCCAGGCACCACCCCCCCACCCCACGCCCCCCCCCCCCAGCCACACACACACCCCATCCGCTCTGGCTTCAGGCGGGCTCTGCCGACAGCTCCCGGAGGAGGTTTCCTGGGAGACTGTGTCCCAGCTCCCTGGGCTCCGCGTGGTCACCACCTTTTCCACCAAGAAACCTCAGCAGCCCGGGTGACTGACTGCACAGTGATGTGAGACCCAGCCCCGCTGCCGTTTCCCTGGTGAACAACAAATAGCCGTGTTTACTTGGCCCGTGGCTGCTTCCCCCCGGAGCCCGACCCCTGGAATCCCTCCCCCCACGCCCTCCAGCAACAGTGATGCCGCCGCTGTTGTTCCCACGGTTTCCCGAGAGGGAAACTGAGGCCTGAAGGTCAAGCGGGATGCCTGGATTCAGTGCCTGGAGGGAGGCTGACCTCCAGCTCCCAAGGGATTTGTCCTGAATCCACACACCGTTCTTTTAGTCCAGACTTGCTTTGGAACGGGAGGTGCTGGGACATTGTTTACGTGTCGATCCGAGAGGACACACAGGAGACCCAAACGGGGAAGATCCCTGCCCCCTACCCGGCCCTCGCGATGGCATCCCAGCCGGGAGCCCGGCAGTGGTCCCCCCCAGCACCCCAGCTTCTCAAGAGGTGACTCTCCTCCAACTCGGGGTCACCAGTTGTCCAGCTTTCCCTGCATGTATGGGCCACACTCTCCCCTTGCCATCTGTCCAAGCAGGTGACAAACTGAGCGGGGAGACCCCGGCCACCTGGATGACCAGGCAGGAGGGAGGGTCCCCAGCTCCTCCTGGCCAGGCACTTGTCCCAGTACCTCAGGGGGCAGGGACCACACGGCTGTGACCTTCAGAGTGTCCTCTCCCCAGGGAGGGGCTAGACAAGGAACTCAGGACCCTCACCACCCTCCCAAGACAGGGTATGGGCAGGGGGTTCTCTGGGTTGGCGAGGGGGGCCATTTCATTATAGTATTTTATTTTAGGCCTGCCCTTGGGAGGGGCTGCTTGAAAAACCTGGGGTTCGGGGCGAGGTGCCCCATGCTCAAGGCACAGGCTACCGGCGACACCCAGTTTCCCCAGGACATCAGAGTTACAAGTGGAGACCCTGACGCAGGGTTGTATTGATTACACCCCTGTCGTAAGCCAAAGGGCGGGTACAGCCGGGTGGCTTGGACTGATGGGGACTGTAGAGCAGCATCCCTGGGGCCCACCCAGGCCAAGACAGCAACAGGGAAGCCGCAAGTCTGGCTCAGACCCAGCCCAGATGAGGCGGGTGCGGGGGGGTGGGGGGGGAGAGGAGGCAGCCAGGCCCCACCCCCAAGTCTGGAAGTTTCCTCGCTCATGTGGTCCTTCTTATCCCTAATCTAAGCAGACATTTACCAGGCTGGAAAAAACACCCAGAAGAGAAGGAAAATACAACTCCCCTTCAGAATGCCAAGATGGGGAGAATTATCTTTGTACTTAAAAAAAAAAAAATTGGAATAACATGATATGTCTGAGGCCCATTTTCGAGTGGAAAGTTGTATTTATTCAACTGTTTCTTGTTATCTCCCTCCCATGACAGGGTGAGAGCCAGTCTGATCCATGGGACTCTCGGAGTTCTGGGCTTCTGGGCTGGAGGGCAGGGTGCTGTCGAGGCCTTGACCTTCCTCAGCAGAGGCTCTCGAAGCCTCTGTCTCGCCTCCTCTCCCCACACCCCCTCCCTCCATTTGCCGCCCCCGCCTTAGATCTCAGCTAAGGAACATGTCATACGTGGCATACGTGATCCTGGAGAAACACCACGTGTGCTGGCGGCCCCCGTGGAATCCTCGACATCTCACCCCAGTTTCCCAACATCCACATCAAGGTCCTCCAGATTTTTTCAGGAAACCCGAGTGTTGCCTGTTTGGCCTGGGCCGCGCTGAAACGTCCCGCAGGGATTCGGCTGGGGATGCTCGTGGTCTTGGAAGTTGGCTCCGAAGGAGGCGCAGCGCCGTGGCTTCCAGTTGACTGGTGAGGCTGAACTTCCATCTGTTCCTTGGCCGCTGCTGCTTCCTCCATAAATGACACCAAACACACACGGCCAGCCTGGAAAATCACTCGCTAACTCACCAGACAGTCCTCCGAGCTCCCGCCTGGGGCACACCTACCCGCCTCTTCTGATGCCATCAAGTTGACTCTCCCTGTGACACACGTGGCACGTGGTGTCACGTGCTCGGCCCTCGGTTCGACCATCTGTTCCTCACACACGTGTCCCTGTATCGAGGACCTTCTCCGTGTCAGGTGCTGCTCTGTAACGCCCTGGGGAACGGGGAGAGGCCCGGACCCCAGCCCTCATGCAGGCTCCATCCAGGGGGGAGCCCAACTGACGTGAGGCCTGTGAGGGGCCTGGAGCCTGGCTGGAGTAATGACGTGGAAAGTTCCGGAAGGTGGGGGTGGGAAGGAACGCAGCCCCAGAGGCGCGCGGAGGCCCGGCCACGACTGAGTGAGGGGAGAGGAGACATGGGGTCCAACTCTGCTCTGGGGGCTCACGCTGGCTGCCTGATGCGGAGCCAGCCAGGGCCAGGCCAGAGTCGGGGGGCAGGACCTTCCCAGACCAGGCCCACCAGGAGGGTCGGTGGCCGAGTCCTGGGCTCCAGGGTACCATAAAGTTGTAACTTTTTAAATCCCAGAGTGAAACCAACTCAGGCCATTTTCAAACCACATGAACAGACGATACTTTTCTGCGAAAAACATTCCTTAAAACTGGCCTCGCAGTGTTGGGAAAAGCAGAAGCTTGACCACTGAACAGGCCCAAGGAGGTGCAGGGTCCATCATCATGACGCTGACGGCTGACGGGCCAGCAAGCCTGTCCCTCATCTCTGGGGGGCGGGTGATGAGGCCGACGTCAGAGAGAGGTGAGCTGCAGCCAAGGGGAGACCACGAGCCTCCCCGACGCCCCCCCTTTCCTCAGCTGGGCCTTTGTCCTCTCCACTGCACCGCAGTGGCAGCAGCGAGAAGCAGGGCACCACCCAGCCAGGCAGCCTCTGCTCCCACACGCTCACACGGCTGCCCTGAAGGGGCTGAGGCCGAGCCCCCAGCCCTCCCCGAGTGTCAGGCTCAGGCTCCCCCCTGGACCTGCTGCCCCTGCCGCAGCCAGGGTCCCCCAGCGTCCAGCTCGCACTGTCCTAGCGTCACTGGGAAGTGGGACAGAGCACCTCTCTCAGATCAGTTTGAGGGCCACTGGACGTGGCTGGCAAGCGCTGGTGGCTGGGCCGGGTCTCAAGCCAAGACCCGGGGCCAGGTGTCCACCCTCAGACCCATCCCAGTGGGCAGGGAGGCCCATGTGGCCGTGGCTCCCATACTGGACAAAAGAAAGTCCTACTGGACAGAGCAGGGCCCAGGAGACCCGTCTCCGGGGTCTCCCCTCTGCTGATGTTCTCCGCGGAGAGCTCTTCCTGTGTCCTAACACTAGTCCTTTGTCAGGTCGGACCCCTGCATATGTTTTCTCCCTCTGTAACTTGTCTTTTCATCTTACCAGCATCGTGCACAGAGCAGAAGGTTTTTTTTTTTTTTTTTTTTTTTTTGCGGTTCGCGGGCCTCTCACTATTGCGGCCTCTCCCGTTGCGGAGCACAGGCTCGGGATGCGCAGGCTCAGCGGCCACGGCTCACAGGCCCAGCCGCTCCGCGGCACGTGGGATCTTCCCGGACCGGGGCACGAACCCGCGTCCCCTGCACCGGCAGGCGGACTCTCGACCACTGCGCCACCAGGCAAGCCCCAAGAGCAGAAGTTTTTTATTTTGATGAGGTCCAATTTATCAATTTCTTATGGATCATACTTCCTAATGCCAAATCTATTAACTTGTCACCTGGACCGAGGTCCCCAAGATTTCCTCCTCTGGTTTTTCTAAGAGTGTCGTGGTTTCACGTGTTACATTTCAGATCGTGACCCCCTTTGAGCTGAATTTTGTAGAAGGTGTGAGGATGGGTCCAGGTTCATTTTCCATCTATGATATTCAGCTGCTCCAGGCCACCTGTTGGAAAGAGAGTCCTCGCCCTGCTAAATCGCTTTTGCACCTTTGTCAAAAGTCAGCTGCTGTATTTGTATTCATGTTTGTGATTAGCTCACGGAGCTGCTCAAAGTATTAAATGTGTAACGTGGAAGCTCCGCTCCGTGCTGGCCAGTGGGATGGGCGCACCTTGGTCAGTGTGATTGGATGGGAAAGGCCAGGTCCCCGTAGGCCCAGGGTAGCCCTTAGCCTGAAAGCCATTTCTTCTCCCGCCGTCCAGCCCTGTGGCCACTGTAGGGACGCACACAACCCCTTGATAACCCCAGGGGGGCTCGGCCAAAACTCTGCCCAGACAAGCGCGCCCTGGCGTCATCGCCCCTTCACCGCGCGGGACCCACTGCGAGTGTGATGGCAGAGGCATGTGGGGGTCGGGGCAGGGATCGCCCTTGACATCCACGTACTGGGGGGTCAGGGGTGGCCTCCCCACTGTGATGTCCAAGGTCAACCAGCCAGGGGGTTCCTTCCTGACCCCCCCTCCGGCCCCCACACCATTAGGTCCCCAAAGAGCCCCTCCCAGCATCTGGCCCTGAAGCGGCAGCCTCTCCCACCCTGTTAACACGGGCCCCCCGCCGCCGCAGCTGAGCCCGTCTCCTCCCCGTCCCTTCCGGCAAATGAACAATGCTGGGAAGCATCTCTGCGCCACCCCCAACCCCTCCCCGTTCATCAGCCAGCGGGCAGCTTCCATCTTCCCCTGAGCAGCCCCGGGGTCCCCCTGGTGTCACCCAAGAAGATCCACTCCCCTCCGGCCCCTTGCGGCACCGCTGAGCCTTTTCAAAGCGCCTCATCTTATGGTCAGAAAGGACAACCAGCCCCACATGAGATATAGGGAGGCAGCCCTGCGGGCACTCGGCTCAGCCCCTGCTTATGTGCCAGGCAGGCTGCCCTGTGCTGCAGGGACACAGATGAGGCAACATCGTGCACCCTCGCTCCCCTAAAGGTGGCCAGGCCTCTCACAGAGTGCCAGGGGCTGCGGGGACCTGGGGAAGGAGGACAGTCGTGTTGCTGGAAGACCGGGAGGCCCTGGGGAGGGGCTGGGCCTGAGGCCGCCCCGGGGGGAGTGTGGTCTCTGAGAGAAGGAAGGAGGACCGTCAGACTTTGGGAGGCGGAAGGGAAGGTACAGGGCCCGGGCGTGGGGCAGGCAGCCTCATCTGTGGGATTGGAGAGTCCAGCCTCCACCCCAACCTCCCCTTTAACACGGGCCCTGCTTGTGGCACTAGGGCCCTCGTCCCCCAGGGGGACGAGGTGAGGTGAGCATCCCGGGCTAACCCTCCCCCATCACCCTGGAGAGTCACTGAACTCAAAGATGAGGGTAGGCGGTGCAGATGAAACTCACCGCAAGCGTTACTTTATGGCGATGGATTACGTGATAGCGAATTTTACATGACTTTAAGGGAGACTGATGACCAGGCATCAGAGAGGGCTCACCCGGCCCCGCCCAGCCAGACGCCGGACGTCTGGGCTGCACATCCCTGCCCCCCCGCAACGGGCCTACTTGGGAGACAGTGTGAGAATTCCAGACTTTACCAAGAAGCTGTGAACGTGCCCCCTGGGTGAGGCTGCCTGTGAGGTCACCAGCAGGAATTCACTCCTCATTCCGGTGAGTCACAGAGACTGTAGGGCAGGAGCCATGGGGGAGGGGGGCGGGGGCGCCCGGGGGCGGGGGCGCCCGGGGGCGGGGCTCGTAGACACTGGCCCCGAGGGGCACTGGGGTGGGAGGGGCGGACTCGCACACAGCTGCAGAGGCTCCCCCGCTGTACCTGGTGAATCTGAACCCGCCTGACCTGGGGCCCAGCCCATCCTGACGCCTGACGAGGGTCCGGCAGTGGCCGCTCTGAGATCCTCCAGTTGCAGCAGACATACCCCAGCACCTGCGTCTCCGTCCGGAGGTAGAAGGGTTCCCGCTGCCAAAATCACAGAAGCCCCCGTTCCGATGAACAAAAAGACTCACCTAACGGGAAGGTTCAAGAAAGGCATGAGCTTTGGCGACAGCTGGATCCCGACTCAAACAAGGGCCTCAGGCCTCTCTCCCCATCTCTCTGTCTGTCCGTCTGTCCCTCTCGCTCACTCTGCCATTGAGCTGTGCTTGGGACAGTGACCTTCAGCAACCCCAGGCTACAGCGCCCTGCAATAAGGAGCGGAGGTCTCCTGTCTCCCAGCGGCCACACCTCAATCCCGGGCAAGGCTCGAATTGGCTCTTCTTGGGTCGTGCGCTGTGGCCAAGAGGAGGGGACCCTCCACTGGCCCAGCCTGGCTGCCTGGGAGGAGGGGGATCATAATTAGCCATATTCCCCAGAGTGACGGAGGAGAGGTCCCCAGGGGACGGAGGCAGGCAGCCAGAAATGACCTTGATGCAGACTTTTAACAAAGCATTTTCACAGGCATTGCCTCATTTGACCCCCATAGCAAACCCGTCCGGGTGACAGGGCACGAATGATACCTCCCCGAGAGGCCGGGTGCTACCCAGGGCCACCCGGAGCGGCAGGGGCCTGACCCCAGACCATCCAGATCCAGAGCAGTGCTCTCTCTGGTCAGGACACTGTCAAAGCTGCTCCTCTGGGGCGGACACGGTGCCCGCCCACACCCGGGGCACCCACCCCCTTTCCTCCCACCACAACCTGGAGGCTCTCGGCCTGAGGGCTGTCTGTGGAAACAAGAACCTGAACGGCTCACACTCAAGGGCAGGAGGAAAGTGCTGAGGCACTAGGGACCCATGAGCAGCCCTCCACCAGTGACAGGCTGGGCACGCAGAATAAGTACTCCGCTGCTCGCCCCTTGAGGCGCACGTCTCTGGAAACAGTCTACACAGTTCCGAGAGGCCCCCGTGGCCCACGGTGGGAAGCTGTGCGTCCACACCCGCGGCCTCACTGGCCCCCTGGCCTCCCATTCCTCCAGGCCACCTTCCAAATAAACGACCTGCACTCAAACTCTGGTCTGGGGGTCTGCTTCTGCAGAATCCCAAATTAAAGGGCTCTGAACACACTAAAAAAAAAAACTATCGTCAGTAGAGCAGACATAAGTGATTCCATACAGTAGCTGAACTTTACACAAACACCCTCCACCCCAGAAGGCACAGAGCTGGACATGGTCCCCCACACTTACACACCCTCAGCGGCAGCCGTTGCTAATTGATCACAGCCCCCTTTCTGATGTGTCCAAGCACAGGGAGAGAGAGCATCCTGATCACCTAGTCATGTCTGGCCCTGGTAGAACAGGTGGGGGATATAGCAAGTGCCTCGCCATTTGACATGCCTGCTCCTGCCCACGGGCTGGCAGAACCCATAGAGTCATTCAACAAACACCACTGTCATAATGTCACCAGCTCCTGCAATGGCTAATGTTCCTTCCCTCCACCGCCAGCCTTGCTAAGGGTCTCGTGTGCAGAAATATCAGCTGGAAAATGCCGAGTCCCCAGATCATCTAGCCGTTGGACCAAGGGAACAGAGATGCCGAACGCAGAAAGCCCCTAGCGTCAAACCTGGCCCACCTGGATGAGTGGCACTGCTAAAAATAGGTCTGACTCACACTTGGCTGGAAGGGCCAAATCGCAGTTCCGGCAAAAAGCCCTCCTCTGCCTCAACATCACCTTAGGCGTCCAAGGAGCAGAACTGGGTGTCCTGTGTGGACAGCCCGGGGTGGGCAGATCACACAGCCGCACAGCCACCTAGACCCGGCTCTCGCCAAGAGTCATGTGGCCCGGGGAGTAGCTGAGGGCTGAGCTCCCCAGTTACACGGAGCACCTCCAGCACCATCTGGCCAGGCCTTGAGCCCACTCGGAGTCCCTGTGTTAACAGAGCCGTCACCTAGGAAAACAGAAATACATTTTCCATAATGATGAAATAAATCTCTAGGGGGTATTTACAAAAATGCATGCTCTTTCTCCTAAGGGACAGTATGATTCCTGCCAAATAGCTTGACCAGGAAGCCAGGGTCTTTGCACAGCGTAAGGAAAAGAAAAAAGTCAGAGAAGGAACCAGAGTGAGAAAAAGAAAGTCATCAGGTCCACATTCAAATT